>NW_026637546.1:1082500-1758253 GCF_028554395.1 Pezoporus wallicus
CCCTCACGGGGCTCCTTTTCCTAGGAAAGAGGGGCGAGGAGTGTCCCCCGCATGGTGGGTACCGGCCTCTCTACTTCGGACAAGGTCAATGCAGCGGGGCAACGATGGGGAAAGGCTGGGGGGAAACAACTCAGGCCTGGGGGCCGCAACCGCTACACCCGCCGAAACTAACCTGCTCACAGACCTAAGGGCCCGGGTCAGGCAGGCCAAGGCTAAGGCCAAATATTAAGGAATTTAAAACTAATATAGTGCGAGGAACGGTTGCTACATTGCAATTTGCAGTAGATACAAAAACGAAGTAAAAGGGTCTCTGACCTTCCTAACCTTAGATGAGTTGTGATCCACCCCCAACACTACCTTCCTGCCTACCGTGAATATAATTAAGGGGAAGCTGCAGTGGTAATTTCTCTCCTCATTAACTTCCTGATTGGTTTCAGACTCAGGATTCTGGCGCGCGGCAGTTTGTCACCAATTCCAAATGGCCAATCGTTAATACTAATGTTTGTGTAACTAACTGCCAGCATCTGCCACGGCTTCTTGTACAACAGTAATAGTGAAAGGGTAACATTAGTGCTTCCCGTGTTAATTCAGATTCTGTTCATCAATACGAAAATCTATGATGTAATTAGCAAAATGCATCGGTAGTTGAGGCAGTTGGAGGGAACTAAATCACAGCCGGAGCTCCATGGGCCCCTGACACCTTAATCATCAATACTTACTACATTCTGGGTTTTATCTCTGTTTAGTGAGGAATATTACCAGGCTGTGATCTTTTAAAAGAGAATACTGTTTACAACCATTACTCGTGTTTTAGAAGCCATGATGAATGTAGTTCAACTGCACCAGAACAAGGAACAAGGAGCTCAGGCTTAAACTCTCTCCCCAAACCCCACCGCTGTGCCCAGGTGAGCAGCTCCTCCACGCTTGAGCCCTGCGTGCTTGCAGGCACAGGGGACTTCTCGCATGTCTGAAGTTCAATGAGAAAGAAAAGGTCAGGCTTGACACCTAGGAAAATCCAACAGGATCCAGCGAAAATAAGCAGGAGCCAGCTGGGTTCACCCCATCACTGGGAAAATCAGAAACACTTTCAAAAAATCCACCAACATCCCATTTCTATTTCTGTTTCTTAGTATCACCTGTTTCTGCAGTAACTTGCATTTGCAGCTCAGCTTCCTGATTTCTTATTTTGAACACAACCCAGGTTACTACGCGATGGAAAATCATTATGGAGTTGAGGTCTCACGTATCATTTTCACGTGACTTTTCATGCGTTTCAAGCGTATCTTTTTCCATGACTACATAAAACAGCAGTTTGTTACTTTCGGGGAGTCTTGCCTATTTTTGACATTGCAGAACCTGGCTCCTTGGTTTCATGCACATCTCTCCTTTGATACACGCTAAAGGACAAATAAAGCTCTAACATTGCCCTACCACAGAAGACTCTACTATTGTCTTGGAGCTGACATAAACCTTTATTGCCCAAGATCGCCTAGGACTTGAATCAGATGCAAACATGTAGGTTAGGGAAAATGAGTGGAAGAACAGAGGAACATTTCTGCGCCTCTAGAAGGAAAGCTGGTCCTCCTCATAAGAAGGGCTCACAGAACAAGCATATTCATTGGGTGGCCCAGTCTGCACCAGACTTGCACAATCTGAAGCACACACTACGTATTATTCGGGTGAACAACTTAGAGTGGTTCGTGACTACTACGAACAGAGATACTCTGCCAGAGAAGAAACCCCCTTCAGAAAATGCATCAATCAGCACATCTCCTGCACTATAGACTAGCTTCTAATGGTCATTCAGGGCCTTAGCTTTCACCTGCCAACAACACATTGGTTGGATCTGGCTATATCTAGCACCAGGAATCTATCTCACATTATATATTACAGTATATAATGTAGTGTGGCTTCCACGGGGCTGGCTGGTTCAGGGGCTCAGCCCTCTTGACTCTGAAACCTTGTTCTCCTTTGATTTAGCAAAGCCCAATGTGTTAAGATTCAGGACATGCTGTAAGGATTCAGGAATCTCTTGTGTTCCCACACTGTGGGGCAAAAGTATGAAGGAAGTGATTGAGGTTGAAAGAGGATAAATTTTTGTTTACTCCCGAGTAGCCAAATGGGCAAGAGTCTTATTTATTTTAAAGGATTTGTTAATACTTTTAGTGTGCATGTGCCTGGAGCGATGGAAAGGCCCATTTTAGAATACTGATACATATAAATCTGTGTGGCAAACTTACAGAAAGTTTTTTTCCTAAATGGAAAGAATACAACAGAAAACACACCCAACACGCTAGAGCATGTATGTTAAAATCCTACCACAGCAAAAAACTGCCACTTCGTTTTCATGATCTATTTTTCTAGCAGCTACCTATTAATTCAATCTAAACCTGGGGAATGACACAGAGGGCAACTTTTTTCATTGACAGACATCGGCTCAAGAGCTGGCTCCAAAGCCTTCTGGACCAGTGGGCTCCCCCAGTCTTTCAATATTTCTCATGGGGCATCAGACATCCTGACCTTCAAATGGGAAGTGTCATTAGATGGAAACAGTTCCAGCCACCGACTGATTGGCCTCTCAAGCCGCCTCAGGGTCTCAGGGTCTCTTACCTAACAACATGGGTTGTTTTTCTACTGACTTCCAAATTAATCACAGCTTTAACACTTAGGCAATTTGGGATATATATGCTGGTCTCTGAATGTGCAAAAGGGTATACAGTGACAGCCACATAGATTTTAAAAACAATCTGGCACTACTGACATATTACCTTTAGCAAATGAGTGCTGCTTCTGTAGCTAAACCAGCACTGCTTACTTGAATAGACTTTCACTGCAGTCACTGAAATCAAGGAGCAGTGAGCAGGTGCAATGCTGATAATAAGAGCAAGATATTCAGACTGGGACTTTTAGCTATAAAAAGGCAGCAAAAAGGAAATGGGCAATTCTGTTCCAGTGTTTTAATCACACAGCAATAAAATGCAAAAGTTCCAAGTTCAAAGAAACAAAAACCATGTTCATGTTGATTTAAATGTACGAGTTTCATCTGCTTGAGGCTTGTGGCTGATCCTCCCACTGTTGTTACACAACCCTTACCTGTGTAAATAACAGTACCAGAATTGGGTCTGTGACAGTTTTTAAAGACCATTCCTTGATCTAATTACCTTTTACCCTTGGGAAAGCACCTGAATACCTTTGAGCTGTATGAATCTGAAAAGTTTTCAGCTAATATCACACAGGAAAAGGAGCAAGAAGGGATTCCAACCATAAATACAAAACCTTACGTCTTCTGACACTGGAAACCACATTGACTTTTAACGTAAGTGATCCCTGGAATTCAATGGTCTGAAAAGAATAATACACTTTCAGTGATGTGAGAAAGCAGAATGATATTCATGCTTGAAAAGTAAATATTTTCCCAAGTTTACATTTAAGAAACTATTAAATTCTCAATAAGAAGCAATTTTTAAAGATTTAAAGTTGAAAGGTACAATAAATTTTTTTAAATTCTTTCACCTTTTCCAGGGAAAAAGAAAATAAGTAAGTATGCCAGTCACACATGCTGCTAAGGCCCATGCACTTCTTCCCAGTGTGCACACATATGTGTGTAAGCAAAGCCATGCGTGCAGGATGGAGGGAAGCAGAACCAGACTGCCACTGGCAGCTCGAGGGCACCAGAGCATCCCTAAAGTGTGCCTGGGTTTTTGGTGTGAGGGTGAACAGGAACTGCTCTTCATGTCACCTTCTCCCCTGTAGCCAAAGCATTTTCCTTTGGCAGATGCCACTGGAAATGGATGCTGGCTAAGCAAGCAGTTAACCTGCACTCCAGGCTCCACAGATGCCATATGAAGTGTCTCAAAAAACAGAAAGGCCTGGGAAACTGGTGACAGTCAAACCAAGAAGCAAGCCATGGTACCTGTGTGAATAGTAGAATGAGAGAGAATGGTGTCAGTGCTCTCCCCATGTTACCATCTCAAGGACTGGTACCTGTCTTCTTGGTGCCACTACTGGACACAGTGGGGTGATCGGCAATACTGTGAAGACAGGGTGGCTCAGTGGCATGGGAATACTACGGGTCAAATTCAGTTCGAAAATGCTGTCCAGTTTCCACCCAAGTTAATGGTACCCTGGTACCTCACTGACTCTACCACCCACTACCAGCAAACTGCCTGCCAAGCTACAGCAACTACTGTAATGTATGTGGCAACTGCCTGACAAAGCATTAGGTCAAAAAATCAAATACAACAAACAAGCAAACCACTCCTGCTGCAAAACCAGGCACTAAGAACCAGAGAACCATCAGAATCAGCGCAGTTGCTGGCTAAACAACTGAGAAGACACACAAAAAGAGAGGGTGAGAGAAACCCACCATTTTTCTATTGTGGAGAAAGCATCAGAGTGGCAACAGGAGTGTCACAGTCTGTCCTGACTTTGCTGTAGATTGTGGCAAGATGGACAAGATGAAATCTTGATGCAAACACATGCAGAAAAGTCAAGTTATCTTAAGCCATCTCCATTCAGCTGTCTCTCACATTTGGAAGTGCTTAACCCTGTGTTCCCAGATGTTCAACTCCTTAAGCACAGAGTTACTTAACAAAAGGTCAAAAAGAAAATCTATCTCCACTGAGTTTCTT
The DNA here is from genome assembly GCF_028554395.1 of Pezoporus wallicus. NCBI lineage: Eukaryota > Metazoa > Chordata > Aves > Psittaciformes > Psittacidae > Pezoporus > Pezoporus wallicus. Next base: position 1,087,132 of record NW_026637546.1, read on the forward strand.
GTGCAATTCATTCCTGCGTGAACGCACTATTAGAAAAGATGGAGGACTACTGACTTTAACCAGGGCAAAGAAACAAGCATTAGTGGCAGGCTGTTTGTTCTTCATAAACTAGCTATGCAAGGGCATCAGTCTCATACTCTGGTATCCTGTTCTGTGCAGATCTAAGACACCAGCAGTCAGGAGCCTATGGCTTGATGGGCTCCTGCTAGAAGGTCACAGAGAAGCTGCAAAACTGTAAGGAAATGAAGAGACAAACTTTCATCAGCTGTGTTTTCAGCACTCCCTTTGAAGACAAAGATTTGTGCTTTGTAAAGCTGCAGTAACTCATGTTTCTGAAGGATGTTCACACTCGGTTAATCCCAAATATCTTTTAGTTCCTTTGCTTCTACTCTGTGTGAATGAACCTGAAAAAAAAATAAACCTGCTTCTCACTCCTTCCTATTGCTCAAGATGTATGTTGGGACGAAATGGTTCCTACTCATTGAGAATTCCTGCCGACATCTGCAAGTGCATAAATGTGCTAAAAACGTTCTGTATTGACTGTCTTGTTCCTATTCCTCAGGCCCTGTGACAGACCTGGACCAGGTGATGGCTCCCACTGGAATGAATTCTGGAAGCCCACCCACAGCCAAGGATTTCTGCTTGCTGCAGTTGGTCACCACAGCATAGCACAGGTGCAAGCTTCTTTGAAGCAGTGTTATGCACAGCAGAGAATAAGATGAGACATTAGTCTAAGAGAAGGCTGATGCCAAATACTTATAAGGGGCTAATGAAAACTCTGTTATGGATCTGCCTTAAAACCGAACTCCATGTATTACATACACCAGCTGAGATGTCTTTGTGATTTTTGCTTTGATCACTATGTTGTGAACTGTTCTGTGCTGACCGTAATGTGGAGCAATTCAGGAGAATATGGGAGTAGTGCTCCTTTTCTGCTTTGCATGTTATTAACACAAGCACAACCAGTCTGGTTCTAGAAACATACATTCAAAGGCACTTTCCCACTGAAAGCAGTCTTGAACAGCAACAAGCTTCTTTTTGATGCAAAAATAAAAATAAGCCTAGTAACTGAAAATACACCCCATCTGTGTCCCCTAACACAGATATACTATTTCATAGCTGAGTCCCTTCCCCCTTCTCAAATGCCTACCCTTCTCAGTAACATTTAAAGCAATTAGGATTATCTTGGATGCCCACAGTAGGGCACATTCATTGTGCATTTCCAAACAGCATTAATTCTTGGCATTAAGAACTTGGGATAAAAGGTAAAGATGTGAATGGAGATCTTTATTCAGCGTGCTTTACCACAGATGATCTCATTCTTCTCCAGTTCATGCTTGCACTTTAGCAACTAAGAAAGCAGGACTGTAACTGATGTAATTAGAAACCAGAAGCTTAAGAAAAAATCCTCCTGCTGACTCCCTCACCTCTGGCTTTAAATTCTCTTACAATAATATGTGAAACAATCAAACAAGGCTTTCCACTTCTCACCCACGACCAGTCAGACAGGGAGTATACAAAGATGACATTTGGGAAGCAAAGGCTTTTTTTCTGAGACTCCAAAACCTACCTTGAAACTATACCAATTAATTACAAGGGATCACCGTACATGCTTGCAGACACAATCCAGAGCACAACAGTACTGGTGGACCAACGCTCTCTGCTATCACGAGTGTTACATTATGTGGCTAACTTGATTGATGTCTCTAAGCCACTGCTCCAGGATAGGAAATGCAGAGGGTGAACCATCTCAGAAAAAGAGCATCAGGTGTGTTGAGATGAGTACCCTAGTTTTGAATGATCAAAAGGCAACATGTGGAACTGAGATGGCAAAAGCTTGCTTTTGGGTGGGCACAAGTGAATGGTCACCCACCTCTTGTGCATGGTATTCATCAGGAATGCTCACTCTGCTCAATCTCAACAAGGTATAAATCAGCAGGAAGTTTCCCAGTTTATACTCCACCATCAGAACCCTGATGGCCAGTCCTCTCAAAAAGGAGATGTGAATGGTTTCACACAGATGTTTTCTGTTTTCAAAGGCATGAAGTGAAACTCTCCCATGGGACAGCTCAAAGTAAGGCAGACAGTTCCCACTGCTGGGCAAAAAGGAAACTGTGCACTTCTGTTGAGGATTTTTTGGGTCATCTCTAAGTGTAAACATTCTGTACAGTTACACAAGAAGCCTGATAACATCAGTACCACAGAAGAGCTGAGCTGAGGTCACAGATTTGAGGTATTTTTAACCTGGCATTAATACTATGAAGAAAAGGCATCCTGATAAAATACAGGCATCTCCTTTTTCCCTCCCTACTGTTCTCCAGTCACTTATTTAAAGCTGCATTGTTCTATGCACACATTTGCACAGCAACAAAGAGAATTATACCAGAGAACCAATTTTGTTGCTGAACATGCAGTCCCTTTGGTTTTATATTGCCAGTACTGGAAGGATGCACATGCCTCTCCTTTGGGCTGTGACTCTCTGTTATGACTACCAGCAGACCTACTTTTGAATAACCTTATTTCCCACAGACATTCACAGTCCACGATGGCAAGGAAAATCCCATGGTTTGCATGGCTGTGCTCTTAACCAGAGGCCAAAAGAGACAACGTGGGGGGGGGAATAAGAAGGAAAACAAAATCCCAACAAACCATTTTAAGGTTAGAGAGCAGATACGGAAACATATGAGGAGGCATCAATTTCCAGAAAAGGCATATAAAAAAGTGGCTGTGAGGGACAGGAGTATTTGGAGATCTGCCACTAGCTGAAGAGCAGCAAGAAATCTCAGAGGAATGAAGCGATTACTTTATCACATAATAAGGCTGTGACAAAGCCGGGACCTTTCATCTCTTTATTCCTGGAGGTCATATACTACTCTGTTCTACACACAACACTGGAGACTGATTCTCCTTTGAAAAAAAGATGTCCTTGGTGTGTTGCACTCAGAAGACTGGCAGCTATGAGAAGAAACAGACTTCAAATCCACTTTTTGGACTATTTGTCTTATTCCTATAGTAATTAAAAACTGTTCTAACAAGATTAAAACACACATGTATCAGTAATTTCTCATGATAAAAATCTAACCTTGCCACCTATCAGTGTGCATGCCCAAACATCTGTTCTGGGCATTTTATCTTGCCAGGACTGGTTTTGCAAAAAATTGCTGTGTGATGGGCCAGGAGGCTTGAGACTCCCTAGACTATCCCATTGCTGGGCACAGTAGCAAGGCAGGGATCTCCGAAAACAAACCACTGAACACATCCTGGTCAGGAGAAACCACGCAGCCATATGAGCACACAACCACCTCTGGTGGCAAAGCAAAACCAGCAACAGTCTGCCTACAACTCCAGTCTACAGACAGGACTCACAGAATAGTTTGGGTTGGAAGGGAACTTCAAAGGTGTGGGGCTACTCCCTGTTTTGAGGGAAGACCTCACAGGCTGCATATATGTCCACTGCAACACAGGAGATAGCTGAAGAATCCTGACTCCTCATATGCCTCTGGGCATTCACTACAACGTAGTTGCCTTTGTTTTGCTTGGTATATGTATTTGAAACCTCTCTGAATCAGAAGTTCTTCATGAATAACTATCTCTGGAAGCATCAGTTGTCCTGCCTAGAAAATGCACTGTCATTTGCAGTAGCTGTGGCAAAAAAAAAAAAAGGGTTCTGAAAAACAATGGTAATTTTAAAGGAAAAAGTACACTCAAGGCTCAAGATAATGTTATCAAGCAACAGAATATGTGGAGAGACAAAAAAAAGGCTCTAGGTTTTTCCCTTGTGTAGCTATACTAAAGGAAGGAAATGGGATCCTAACAGCTTTAATAATCATGTATAACTTTTTGGTGTTCAGCACAGAAATCCAAACAGAACACTATTTTGGCTGAATGTTCTTGGGTCAGAAAGGCTGTTTATCTTCACCAGCATATCACAAAAAAAAAAAAGAAGTATACCACAGTTTGCATAACAGCAGGACTAGCCATTTAATGCTAGTTTTGGTCTCCCCTCTTCACATTTTTTTTGTTGCCAATATCACTTTAAATCTATAGAACAAGGATGAAATCTATGCCCCCTGACATCAGTCCTAATGCTCGAAGAGTAACCAAACAGCTAATAATGATGGCCTCAGCTCTTTCAGGTTTAATGAGGGTTTTAAATTTAGAAAACACTGGCTCAGTGCAAAAGTGTCGTACTATACAGCTTCAAATATTTTTTGGACACAATTTGCAAGCTTTTGGAAATCAAGAAATTACTAAACAATCAGAGAAAATGCTAACTCTAATGGAAGTGATCTGTTACAGTAGATGAACAGATTTTTCACTTGCAAATAATAGATTTTTTTTCTCCCCCCCACCAAGTGTTCCTATAATGCAAGCTTCTCTGCTACCAAGGGACAAAACAAGAGCCTGCAACTCAAACCACACTAGCAAAAGCAGCAGCAGGTTTGTCACCGACTTTAGCATCAGTGAGACACTAACCACTGTGCTCAGAATTCAGCAAGAGGGAAGAAAGAAGTGGCCTTACCATTTAAGCTCACAATTTAAGTGAATCTGCAGTTCAAAAAGCCCATTTAAGTGACTTAGTATTACCATGGCATTACCATTTTTAATATTAGCTTTAATTTGGAAGCAAGTCAAGCAGATTTGCAGTAAAATGGTTCAACAAGTATTGAAGAAATATGCAGCACAAGATGGGTTTATGCATGAGCAGAGTGAAAATGTTGCCACTTATTTTAAAGTGAGATTTATGCCCTCTGAAGTTTAGAAACCTCACTGCAATAAGTCACAATACTTGAGAAAATAGGGACAAAAACTGAACACAAAACACTTTTGAGGTAGTCAAATAAGTTAAATTAAGTTTCACACAACATTAGGCTTGAGACAGACCCGCTGCATTATATTTATATTTATTTCCACCAACACGAGTATTAAATGCAGACTGTGAAAAGGTGGTGCAGCAGAGGCTTGGTCCTGCTCAGAGGTGAAGGGCCAGCCTCTGGCTGACCACATGCCATCAGCCAGAGGGCAAAGGCTGCACCCAGTGATGCTGCCAGCAGCACTGCCCCAGGCTAAGGAGGTCCTACTGACTTCCTACAGCCACGGTGAGGCAGACCTGCTGGGATGGTCAGCCCACCAGTGTCCAGTGCTTTCTTCAGGATCCCGACAGTAGCAGCCTTGCCAGGGCCAAACTCCCGAGATCACAGTTAACCATCTACAAGCTGTGCATCAACAGGGTCTTAAACCTTTGGTTGTTTCAGTTTCCTGCAAGGGTACTAGGTCACTTCAGTGCTCCTGTGCCATCATTCCTTACTAAGGTTACTGGAATCTGACCAATTTTCAACATGTGCTTCCCTTGCCCTTGCTCACCATGCTCTGCAGTCAGGAAGGTGAACCTTAAATCATGTTTTTCAAGTGGCACAAAACTTCTAAAATAAACACATTAAAAAAAAATAGAAAAGCAGAATTCTCTTATTGTCATCTGCCGCAGTGAAAATTTTAAGACAGGTTCCTCAGGTCTAGTGGGCCAATCCAGCTACTGGTGGCTGGTTTGAAGGCTGCGTGCCTTCAAAAGGACCACTCCAATGCTATGCCTCAATTAATTTCAATAGGGCTGACTGCAACTCTTGTCAATACAAAACTGATTAAACATCAAAAGGGCAAGAGAGAGAAGGGAAGCAAAAAGTAGAGCTCATCCTCTGCTGCATCACACAGCCCTGACACAACCCACCACAGACAAGGGGTGATGAAGGAGGGGAGAGCAGGGGCTGCAAGGAACCTGCACTGTGCAGAATGACCGAGTACCTGTCAAGGCAAGCTTTTTCACTCACTTAGATGACAGGGCAGGCGGTGTTCCTTCACACACACAGCTGACAGACACAGCAACTGAATACAGCAAGAAAAGCAGACGAAGTGGTCCAAGCTGGACAGTTGAGAGTCAGAGGTACAGAGGTCAGCCCCATGGTTGAGGAGGGGCAATTACCTTCAAACTAGGGGCCAGGCCAACCCACATTCCTCTCTCCTTGCTCCTTAACTACTTAGCTTAGGCAGTTTCAACTTCATTTGGGTTAGTCCCTGAAAAAGTATCCATGTAACAGAATACAGCCAGCCAGAGCTGGCTCACTCTGATGCAGACTCTTATCTGCAAAAACCTACATACACTATTTATGATTTGGAAAAATTACAGATTAAATCCACAAAATTAAAGTCCCTGGGAACACTTGTAACTCAGGTAAGAGTTGGGGCAGGAGTGTTTGACACAGCTGGTAGAGACAGCTTGATGAACTATAAGTTCATATTTACCCAAGAGAGAGGATAGCAAAAACTGAGATGAGCAGAGGCCTGATTTAGAGTATTTAGGAAATTTTAAACTGTATTTAAGTTTGGATGGATGGATGATGGCAGAGCAGTGGATGTGGTCTACCTTGACTTCAGCAAAGCATTTGACACAGTCTCCCACAGCATCCTCACAGCTAAATTGAGGAAGTGTGGACTGGATGATCAGGTAGTGAGGTGGACTGCGAACTGGCTGAAGGAGAGAAGCCAGAGAGTTGTAGTCTATGGGGCTGAGTCTAGTTGGAGGCCTGTAACTAGTGGAGTGCCTCAAGGGTCAGTACTCGGACCGGTATTATTTAATATATTCATCAAGGATTTAGATAAGGGAATTGAGTGTACTATCAGCAAGTTTGCTGATGACACTAAGCTGGGAGGAGTGGCTGACACGCCAGAAGGCTGTGCTGCCATCCAGCGAGACCTGGACAGGCTGGAGAGTTGGGCAGGGAATAACTTGATGAAATATAACAAGGGGAAGTGTAGAGTCCTGCATCTGGGCAGGAACAACCCCAGGTTCCAGTATAGGTTGGGGAACGACCTGTTAGAGAGCAGTGTAGGGGAGAGGGACCTGGGGGTCCTAGTGGACGACAGGATGACCATGAGCCAACACTGTGCCCTTGTGGCCAAGAAGGCCAATGGCATCCTGGGGTGTATTAGAAGGGGGGTGGTTAGTAGGTCGAGAGAGGTCCTCCTTCCCCTCTACTCTGCCCTGGTGAGACCCCGTCTGGAATATTGTGTCCAGTTCTGGGCCCCTCAGTTCAAGAAGGACAGGGAGCTGCTGGAGAGAGTCCAGCGCAGGGCAACGAAGATGATTAAGGGAGTGGAACATCTCCCTTATGAGGAAAGACTGAGGGAGCTGGGTCTCTATAGTTTGGAGGAGACTGAGGGGTGACCTTGTAAGTGTCTATAAATATATAAAGGGGGAGTGTCACGAGGATGGAGCCAGGCTCTACTCGGTGGCAAACAATGATAGGACAAGGGGTAATGGGTACAAACTGGAACACAAAAGGTTCCCCTTAAACTTGAGAAGAAACTTCTTCTCAGTGAGGGTGACGGAACACTGGAACAGGCTGCCCAGGGAGGTTGTGGAGTCTCCTTCCCTGGAGACATTCAAAACCCGCCTGGACACATTCCTGTGTAACATTATCTAGGTGTTCCTGCTCCGGCAGGGGAATTGGACTAGATGATCTTTCGAGGTCCCTTCCAATCTCTAGCATACTGTGATACTGTGAAGGGTACACAGCTAGCTCAAATCTGGCTCAGACTGAAATTTATCGAAATGTGTTTTATAAAGCCAAAAGCCAATGCAAAAAATTGCCAAAATAATCTAGCATAATCAGCTCTTTCAAGGTGGGAAGACAAAACACTCCCTGCAGTGTCTGCAACTGCTCCCAGATACAACCTGAAAGGGAAAATGATTTATAAACAAACAGGAGAGAGAGCTCATTGATTTTTCTTTCATGTCCAGAAGGGAAACAAAACCAGTGACAAACTGGACTGAAAACATTCTTTCAGCAGTCTACGACATGATTAGTGCCATGCTTGGGGGTTAATAAACATCTTAGACACAGCATTATCGGGTGTGATTCAGGCCTTATACAAGCCTTCTACTTGGGAAACTTAACCGATTTAACAGATACTGCAAGACAAACATCAGGTACAGAGTTTTAAAACTGACGGTGTAAAATTACAAAAAAGCAGGAAATGAACAGATGTAAACGCCGGCGTTAAAGAAGAAACAAAATCACAATTGTTTGCTTTATTTCAAAATGAACTACAGGGAGTCCTATGTGGTTAACCTGGCTCCCAATCTTTACGGACCACATACTAAAATGAATCCTAACAAATGAAGACTTTTAAGACAATCATATTTCAAAAATAAATGCTCCCCCTGCAATCCCTTTCAGAGATTTTAAAGCGAGCTGTAATGCGCCCATCTGAGCACAGATGCTTCCTTCCTGCTTTTCTCGCTTCTTGTCCAACCTGCAGGTGCCAAGCTGGGTAGACCCTTCTGCAGCAGAGGTGGGGTACACTGCAAGGATCTAAGTGTTGGCGAGGTGTTTGCCCTTGTTCGTGGGAATCAGCAGGCAACCTCCCTGGCAGAAACCACTGAGAAACTTCAGGTCTTCTCCTTAAAAACCAAGAGCAGTTAATGAAAATGATGACACCTTCCTAATTAGAGGAGAGAGCAGAATCCCTTTCCTATTCTGATTATGCACAACGAGCATGAATATGCATTTGGCTATGAACTTAACTTACATGTGTGGAAGCACATACTTTTATAGTACGCATAACAACCTCATTAGCTTTGCACCAGTGCAGCAAGATGACTCTGGTATTTTTCCATTTTTTTAAATGAAAAAATACTTTGTCTAAATAGCTCTTCTTGTGTTCTCGGCATGGCAGACTAATAAAATGTCACAAGCAGAAAGCAGCTGTAACACTTGCATGTCTGATCTACTTCAACAGGTTTGGAAGAAACGAAATATAATTTATTATAGCCTGTTTAGTTCTGCAACAATTGCCCTTCAAAACCCGAAGCAGCACAGTGTAATTGAAGGTACGTGCCTTCTGCAGGAACCTCAAACAGCCTCAGGCAAGAGCTAATACAGATGTAGTACAAGGCATTAAAAGAGTGCTGGATGCTGTAGCTAGCAATTATCCTGGTATTTAAACAAATCTATCGCTCATCAGGAAAGCGTTTAGTGCAGTAGTCAGAGCGAGACAGGCTGACAGGGAGCACAGCTACTTAACTGTCCCCTCCAGCGATAACACTTTCTCAGCCTGAGAGTCATGTCAAATTAAACAACTACACATTGACTTTTCACTTCTATAAACATTAAGGTATGACTGACAACCCCTGGATGCTATAAGACAGTCATTATAACCAGCCAACATACTGCTAGCTTACTTGTGGTTTTTTTTTCCCCCCTACTCCAAGCAATTTCCTCCCGGACAGTTTTTACAGCCCTCCACAGATAAGTTTGCTGTGATTCCTTGCAGGGTCATCATAACAAAATGCTACTCCCCCCACCCTTAGACCTTTGTAAGTATGTGAGAAAACAACATAAAATTAGATTATGTAACTTGGCATAATAGCTACATTTTTTTTCCTCTTAATCCAGGCCAGCATTTACCCATTTAACTCAGATTTGGAGATGTCTGGACAGCAACAACAGAATTCTAGCTAGCACTGCACTAAATAATAGTGTTAACGTGGCACCTTTCTGGATTAATTTTCCCAATTCCTCCCCTAACACCTGACAGTCTCTTTCAATCTACGTATGGCAGACACTGCAAGAGGAGTAAGTCACCTGCAAGAATTGGCAATTAAATGACAAGCTCTACAACAGTACGTTCTGAGTACGTATTCATTAAGGCCTCAAGCTTCCTAAGGCTATTATAACATCCCTATGTCAAGGCACCACTTGCTATATACATATATATATATGTATGAAGACTGCATCTTAGTAAAGTTACTAGAAATTGAACAGATACATAAAGCAGTCAAGGTTGTGAAGAAATACACCCCACTGATTTTATACCCAACATTCTGGCGCCTGAAACCACTACAGTGTAAGTGATAGCTTTACTCTCCACCCCTCTGATTCAAGCCACAAGAGTAACATAAAAGATGTCCAAATTTTCCCCTCTCAAAATAAAAGGATAAAGTTAAAAAAAAAAAAAAAGTCGTAAATAATGTTTAACATTTCTACCCTCTCACCCTGCCATCGTCCATAAAAAACCTCAGTGGATCCTTTAAAGCCTCTGGTACAGAAGCAAGAAAGATGAATACTGTATCATTAAGTTAATTATGAACACAAACAGTCTAGAATGCTATTGGTATGCCTGGAAGCCTCTGTATTTACATGATTAGAGGATCTGAAGCTTTACCTTTATACTGGCTGCAGCAGACTGAAAAGTAAACTTCACAGTGTCAAATTTTTTTAGAAAAACAGAGTAAAGCAACTAAATAAAATCAGTAACAGTAAGCACATTTATGGAAACTGTTCTGAGCTACAAAACTATGATTTCTTTGCAGGATTACCATTCAATGCAAAAACAATTACCGGAGATGAAAACAGCTGAGGAGGACAAATGAAGTATAGCTATCTCTCCTCTCTGCTAGTATGAACTGCAGTCTCCTCTTCCACTTTTGAACTATATTTAATATGTGAGCATTGGTCTCAGAAATAGAAAAGCAAATATAACAGTATTTCAAACATCCCACCTCTCCCTCTGGCTGAAAAGCCAGGCAACGATAAAACCAGCAGACTCCAGCCCAGAGCATGCCAGCTTTGTTTTTGTTTCAAACACAGAAGACAAAGCAATCACAGCACTACAGACAATGACATATAACTTAATTTCCAGGTTTTGCAGTACAGCACTGAAATAACATCACAGGAAGCATGTAAAAACTTTGCTGGTCTATCCTGGATCTTTTCTTTCATTTCTTTTTAACTACTTAACTGCCACTGAAGTATGTAACATTCACTAAAGCAATGTATGTATGTAACATTCACTGTCCTCTGTAGGCCCATCAACACAGTGTGCTTTCCACTTCATGTGGCTATTGCTGTTTAACTCCAGGGATATTTCTCAGACTACCAATTACACGTTTTTCTCCCAAAGAGTCAGCCTCAATTTACTCATGGACAAAATGTTGTAGTTATATTCTGCACCAACTTCCTACTTATGTAATTGGGCAAAGGCACCTACTGTTTTACCCTATTCTCAATGACCCCGTGTCCATGCTGCAGTTGGAGGGACCAAAACAAGCAGAGAAAACATCAGCACACAGCCAGATGAACCAGCAGCTTCTCTAGCTTCTGTATTTAAGGTTTATGGGTAAATTTCCCCCAAATCTTCAGCTCAAAGTTTCATGTTTCAAGCTCTGGGAGACATTCACAGGGAAAGAAAAAACCCCAACAAAATCCCACTCAGTCCAAACCCCAGCAATGGGCCTTAGCTCTGTTTCAGTGTCTACCATCAGGCTGTATCAGCTCTGTATCTCAGAAGTGATCTCCTCTAGCTGAGCTGCTTCCACAGTATCCTGCCTCACCAGAGCTTGCCTGGCCACAGGGTGAACTCACATGCACCCTCCTTTTCCCAAAGGCAGCACACTGGCTGTATGTAACACTCGCCTCACAGGCCCTCTGGCTTTACTACTGAGAAATCCAGTGTTAGGATCTGCTATAACAACCTACAAAAAAAAAAAAAAAAGAAAAAGAAAAAGAAAAAAGCCCCAAACAATTAACATAAACCAAAAATCACTTAGGGAAATTCTCATTTTGTATTGCTAGCCTGGAATCGTAAAGCTATGATATCCAAAGAACTGTATTTTCAAGAGTATGCTTTGAAAAGAAAAGGCTACTTTGCTGAAAAGCTAATGTTAAAATGCAGCTCTTCAATGAAATATTGAAGTACTTTTTAAGAAATAGCACAAAAAATAAGAGTCCCACCAGAGAAATCTGTATTTGAACATATGCAGTGTTTGTATGTCCGCATAGCATGTGTGTATCCATATATCCATGTATATGTATCTCTATATCGATATAGGCACCCCCACACAAGTACAGGTATGTGTAGATTAATATATATTATATATATAAAGCTAACTTTCAGTCCTCAGAAAACAAAAGCTATCCCCATATAACAGCCAAATTCCTACATAACTCAATTTCGACATCTCATCTGGTGTGAACTGCACTCATTCCTAGTGTAAACCCCAGCGCGCTCTGCAATGATATACTGTAATGTCACATCGCAATCTGGATTTACTATAAAGGGCTGCTGACGAGTTTCAGAGCAGTAAACATTGCTGCGAGGTGTATTTCACACTGAGCTGGTTTTTATGAAGAACACTTCACCGCCCAGCCACGGCACCCAGATGATGAATGGTGAAAGATGCATGACAAGCTTCATCATTGTTTGTAAATCTTAACTGTTCCTGCTCACTAACTCTGCAGGCAATTTTCAAAGACAGCGGCCAAGAGAAGGACAGCACAGCTTTCCTGAAGGTTATTCAACTTGTATTGGCCTAAGCTATGTCTGCAAGGAGCACTGGAAATAAACTCATTGGTTACACTGAAGCATAGAATTAAGAACATTTGATGGGCAGGTACGCTAATGGTTGCTAAATTAAAAAAGCCCATTAAGTAGCCTTGGTATCCGTCCCCTACCCTGCCCTGCAGGGTTACATACATCACGTGCAGGCAATGTGTGCTGGTATTATTTACACATGCAATATAAATATGCGTATTTATAAAATGGGCAGAATGAGTGATGAGTTGTAGGCTCACACATCATGATTCCCCTGTATCTTGTGCAGTTACACACAGTTCTTGACTATCCTCCAGCTCCTTTACCCACAGCCTGTGGGAAAGCTACTTCTCTTCTGCAGAAGTTTACGCTTGTGACAGGGTATAATGCACAGAGAAAGGAAACTACCCATGGCATGCAAGCATGGCAGTGGGGAGAGATGTTACCCTTCTCTGTTTTCCCTGCGATCATCCTGGTGTGGGAGCAGTGCCACAAACTGAGTAACCTCTTGCAAAGTGGCACAGCTCAGCTCATTGCCTCCTTGCTAGAGGTGAAGCCAGTCTTCACTGCTCTACAGTACAAAGCCTTCGTAATTTTGACTTTTTCTTCTCCCTTTTCTTTAGAGGTCAACAGTAAAAGCTTCTTTTGCTAGAGTTTCTCAGAATCTGCAGAGGGCTGCTTTGGAAGCAGAAGAAGCTGCAGAAGAATTAACCCAATTGAAGACCTTCATCTGAGCTGCAAAGCTGGCATTAACTTTGAGGTGCTCTACAGAGACCCTCACACACATAAAAGATGACAGCTGAATAGAGTGAGTTCTCCTCTTAACAAGTCAAGTTATGAGGACGCACATCATCCGCATCTATTTCATTAAAGCAAAGCGAAGAGTCGAGCAATATCACTGTTTGCTACAATTACAAAATCATACCTGGGTAAGCACACTGTTATCCCTACCACCCTGACAAGACATCTTCATTTGTTCTAGTACTTTATGTCAAAGTCAGTTTTAATAGTGACTATTGCTAACAATTCCTGCTTCCAGTGAGAAAAATTCTGCGTCCAGAGGTAGCAAAATCAGAGTGTCAAAGCCACAATGGGCATAAGAGGAAGCAGCTCATCTGACGGCATGGATTTTTGCAGTGAAGTATCCAACATCTTTTAAGGCGTGAGGAAAAATCCCCCACCTCCTCAATCAGCTATAGTAACATCCTCAATGCCACACAAACTGGTAGCGGTACAGCAGGTAAAACCCCCTGGTCTCCGATATGTGGCTCTAAAATGCTGATAACTGTGCAAGATGGACTGTTCTCCGTTAGAGAACATAAAGGAGAAGATGGAAGGTGTTTGGGGAAAGCAAATGGAGCCATTACTTGCCCCATGGCACTGCACCCCATCAGAGTCTTGCAGAGAGATGCTGACGCCCAGTATGGGACCCAGCACTGCCACATGCACTCTGCAGTGTGCTGTCAAGGTGGCATCACTTGCCCAAGTGCTTGCTCCCTGCTGCACCATCGGTACCCTAACCCTTTCTTTGACTGCTTCACAACTGTCCAGGCTGACCCCCTTCTGGGGGGATGTGGTTTTGCTGGTGTGGATGTATGGGGTCCCACTGCATCTCCTGAGGATTCAGGCTGTCCCACTCTCTCTGTTGCTATGGCACTGACAAATGAAAGCATTCACGTGTAAGTTTCATGACAGCTTAGCATTCCTCCTGGAAGATGCTAAGGCCTCAGTCCCGAAATATCTGGACATCAACAATGCAGCTTGTCCAGCTGCTCCTGCGGCAGGACCAGCAGCTTCCCCTACAACAAACGGCAAAGGGCTCAGCAGCCACCCTGGCATGACTCAGCAAAACTTATGAATGAAACCTGTTACTCTGCAACTGTTCAATGCAAAGCTGCTTTGCTGCACGTTTTAGTACTGTGTGCTTTTGAGTGAGCATAACATATAGGTTACATTTAGAGAAGGAAACACTTATGTAGGCCTTTTAATCAGGAATAAACTGCAGCAGAATGGGATGTAAGCAAATACTTACATTAATTTCTTTTCAGAAACTCCCTGCAGACAGTATAAATTTATTTTAGTTTCGGTCAAATCTTCACCAATCCAACCTCACAACACACACCAATGAAGTACAGGAAGCCCTCAATATACAGAAAAATGAGTTATCAGAGCTTATACTGAATATGTTTTCCATTCTCAAATGTATTTTGATAGCTACAGTTACATGATGAAATATTAAAAAGTATTAATAAGAATGTCACAAATCAGGGTTATCAACTTGCTTGTTTAAAAGAAGTCCCCAAGCCCAACAACTATCTAGTCAGGTAAGCCCAAAATTAAACTTTTCCTAGAAAATGCAAATGATATGCTAAAAGGGCACCTGCCAAAAGATACCTGTAAAATGTTGGAATGCCCAGGCTCAACAAGCAATGTAAACCACGGCTTGCAGAAGTGCAGTATAAAATCCGCTTGCCATCCTTGCAATGAGCGCCTAAGGGAAGCCACATACACCACAGCCATCGTGACTTTAAGTGTATAGGGGACAATGCAAATACACCAAAAAACCACGACAACAGAAAATGGTTGTGCAAAGTCCAAGTGACCCCTTGAGCTGACTGTAAAAAACCTGCAGATTTAGATTTTTGGTCTTACTTCAAAATTTACTTCTAGAAGTTTGGTGTAAGGTGGACAGTTGGTGGAAAACAACAGTCTCAAGTTTTCATCAAACACTGCTTGTTCCTTCACCACTAAGGACAGCATACTCTTGAATACAGGTCAGTTTTTAAACAAAAGATGCACAGATAAACACACAGACTAAATATTGATTCACTGTATCAGCTCTGGGAGCAAAATGTTGTCCTCCCCACACACTCTGTGGCTGAAACCCCTCCAAATTCAAAACATGTATCTGCTGATGACCTACTGAAGAAGTGCGGAAAAAGGAGTAGAAGTGCTACCTCTCACACTTCACCACCACCTGGACATCTTGGGACTGAAACAGATACTCTGTAGCTTACATAGACTGTTTCTAACCTTCTGATGGAGGAGAATTTCCTTCTCTCTGGAAATTCCTCCAGAATTTCTACTATTCTGTCTCAATTCCTAGTTGCTTTATTAGCATAGTTCTATCAGTGCATCTTCTCAGCTGGCTGCAAATAAAGAGCAGATAGGTGCAAGGCTTTTTCCTGCTCTACAGGGTAATTTCTTAGTCATACCAAACCAGGCTGCTGTGTTGAAGTGCCATCTGTGTAACTTGAATGTTTGCAGAAAGCAGCTCAGGTTCAAGGACACGGTCTCAAAAACTTGTTGCAAACCAGGGCTCCTTGACCTCTCTGATCCGATCCTAGAACTAGGTGCCATCTGTGGCTCTGAAGCATCTCGTGTGGCATTTCAAGGATACAGGCTCATGTGAAAATACTCTATGTAGGAAACCTCAGAAAGGGGTGTTAACTACTGTGCATGGTAACCTGGTCTGAAAGAAACATCCACCTCTCCACTATGTTCCTGGCACGCATGGCATTCCTTGCATTCCAGTGATGCTTTTGCTAAAATGAAACTTTTTGTCTTAAGCAGAGAGACAGGCGGCCAAGTCTTTAAACACCGACCCTGGAAAAGTCCTTGCCACCTTGACTTCCACAACTGTAAAGCTGGGGATATCTGTTATTCAACTTCTAGAGAGGACAGTGAAAAAGTGTTTCGGAAGTGCTGGAAGCTGTTCTGCTGACAAAAATCCTGTTACCAGAAATGTTCTCCTTCATAAGATGATTTACACAAAACTGCTGATTTTTTACATATCAAAATGAATGCTTTTTATCAGTTTTTCTTATTTGCATTGGGAGGAGCTTCAGGCTCCAGCTTTATGTTCAAGCTGCAAATACAGCATGGCTACAGTGCTTCATTACTTGTGTTTCCAACCATCCTCACATTTAAGACAAGAAAACAAAAATTCAAATCCATTCAGTAGCTACAGCAACATTTTCAGTGCAAGCCATCTCCTTCACCACTGACACAGACACACAGAGTAATTACCTCAACATTTCATATAATAATGACAAAGCGGAACGTTTATTCCATGCCAACTTTAAGACAAGGTAACTACTTTAAAATCAAAGGTGTCTCAAATACAGGGATGTTTCTCCTTTGCATCCATTTGAATGTTAAATTTTGTGCCACTGTTCCAAATCTGGAAAACACTCCCATACACATAAGTGAATGCTCAACTTTTACTCAGTGGAGACAGTGGACCAGGAATGAGTGATCTAGTCTTCAGCTCTCTAAAGCTAAGGTCTTGTGCAGTTATTTCACAAATCTAAGTGCAGGATGGGCTGACTCAAAATCAGTGGAAGGTGCTATCCAATTAAGGGCTGTGAGCAAATACTGAAAAGGCCCCTTAAAAAACCCAAGCAAGCAAACAAACAAAAGAGCCCCACAAAAAAATCAAAACCAACCAACCAACCAAAACCACACAAACACACAAAAAGAAAAAAAAACACAAAAAACCACCCACTCCCCCAAAAAAACCAACCCAAAAAAGCCAACAACAAAATACCCAAACAAAAAAAAAAAAAAAAAAAAAAAAAGCCCTGTCCCACAGCAATCAAGGAGCCCTTGGCTACTTGGCTTTTGGAGATGAAATACTCTGTTGTGACCCCATTCTAATCCCTCCAGTTTTTGCACAAGGATCTGTCACCTTGGCTTCTTCCAAAAGAAAGACATGTTTTAAAGCATGCTTTTCATGCACACGGATTGATAACAGTGTCTCATACATCTTTCCCTCTCACTGGTTTTGCAGAAAAAAAGGAGAGGAAAAACCTTTTCCAAGTAGAGAGTACAAAATCCCTCTCCTGCCTAGAAATTACTATATAAAACTTACAATCTGGTGAATTAAGAGAGCCCTCTGAAAACATTCTTTTGCCATTTGTCATTGGTTTATCTTCTTTTTCTCCTCATTTTTTTCCAGTTTCAGCTGGAAGGGCAGCAGCTGTGCATAGCTGGAAGCAAAACCACTTTACTTAGAACCACTTCAAATTCCAAGGAGGTTGAATGACGGTGTTTTGCCATTCAGAAAATGTAGCCCATCACTATATGCAACACACTGTGACACGGTATGATCTCATGTACAAATGTTAAAAGCTTCATGAGAACTTTGCTTCGTTCATAAAAAACAAGAGAGTGTACATCAGTGGTCTGCCAGCTCATCTCTCCTTTCCTTCAATATGACTGGTCTAAGCAGGCAGCTAAATTAACAGAACAAAACTAATGGAAGAGTCTGACTGGAATACTAACTGAGATAATACATAAGCTGACAAAACCTCTGCAAAGCTGAAGTTACAACTAAAACGTGGGTAACAGACTGCATGTGTTATCAGAGCATCCCAGATGTGTGCCTGGGAATTTAGTAACCATTTTTGTTAGAGATACATATTTCTGATGTTTTGAAAAGTTGACTGTGAAATGAACTTCTTATTCTGACCTGTTGCTCTCCTATACCTTCCTGTAAAATTTCTGGATTAACAATACATAAGCCTTCACACAGATCTTCGTTAAAGAAACAATCAGTTATGGGCTTGCTACAGGTGTTGTCAGGTGAAGTTTTACAGTCTGCACTATAAAGCAAGATTAGATGATCCTAATATTCCCTCTGGACTTAAAATCTATGAACATAGAAAAGAAAAGAAGTGTCCGAGAATGGTTGCCACCTCAACCACAGAAAAGGAAGAAGTAAAACACATTTATTTAAAACATGCTAAACTTGTCTTCAGCAAGCAGCAACCACTAATCCTGCAGAAACATGTCACCAGGCTTCATACCAAGCAGTCTTCATGTTATAGAGAAAGTTCAGCCCAGCAACCAACGGAGAAATGCTAAGAAGTGTCTTTTGCAAGAGACATTGCTTGCAGTATGGACAGTCAGGACTTCATGGAAATGGGCCACCCTCTTCAACACGCAGGATCCACTGCTCACACCCTGCTGGCTGACTCAGCCCTCACACCGATAACAACAAAGGGGTAAAAAACCTCAAACCCTCTGAGGACTGTGAAAAGCACACAGAAAGAAAAACATTATGGGAGTGTAAATCATTGACTAACAGCCTGACAATATTGTTTTGTCTGTAGGTGGAAAATGTAAAAGCAGTCATCTCCTTCAAGAACATGCATCAGGAAAAAGAAGCTTCTAAGAAACCTACTAAATGGGTATGGTCCTGCTCACATGTTCAAGTTTCTCACAAAAATATTGGTGCCTCTTTCACTCACTAGCTCCCTGCTATGGAAAAACACTTCTTTAGAGTCTGGAAAATGCTGTTTGATCTCAGTAAATTACATCTCACTGCTTGTCGGTTTCTGATTGATGGTGTAACTTAGGGAACAATATCTGTGTGTGGAATACTGTCTGGAGAAGCAGTCAGGGATTATTGAAAATACAGTATTTATGCAGTTTAAAAATCAGTGGCACATTGCACACAATGTTTTCTAGAGTGATGAAAAAATCACTGGAGTGCATTTGGGAACAAAGGGTATAAGGTCTTTTGTCTATTTGTAAGAACACTCGACTGGTAAGACTTCTTAGTGAGTTAGTAGTGATGGATGCAAGAAAAAGTGTCAAACACAGTTGAGCATAAAGCCAACTGCTTCTCTGACCGATGGGCAGAAAGGAAGACGTCATTGTTCAATGGTGGTCAGAGAAGAGGGAAAAAAAACTGAAGAAAAGAGAAGGAAAATGAACCAAGGATCACTGATTTCTCCAAGCCATTTAGAACTACTGGAGAAGGAGGAAAAGTGTAAGGTTTCATCACACCATGAGTTGTTTCTTCATCTATCTGATATGTCACAGGTAGTTGGAAGATTTTCAGAAAACAGCCATTCTGAAAGAGCAGCCACCTCCTCAACATAAATGGTCGGACTTACTGAATTCAAGAGCTCAGTACCAGAGGTACAACTTTATACACACCTAACCTTCCAAAACATATGAACATATGAAGTAGTATCACCCTACTCTTTCTTTGTTTTTCTTCTTACTTCTCAAGCATCAGTTACTGTTCGGTTCCAGGAAATCAGTTCCATGAAGCTGGTCTACTCCAGCAGGCCATGTTAATGCCTGTGGTACACTCTACCAGCTACTGGAGCAATGGAACAAGAAAGCAAGAGAAACGTTCTCAAAACCAGAGGGTAAATTCACCTGGAAACTACTGCAGACTATAGTAATCCTTAGGATAGTCAAAAAGCCCTGAACATGAAAGAAAAATTTATCTGCAGTAGTTTTAAATTAAGTAACAAAGTGTGATGAGTTTGAAATGAACAATGAAGCAAGTCTGCAAAGGGCTTCATGACATTGTTGAGGTGCAGGAATAGTTCACATTCATGGCTCAGAAAGAAGAGGACGGCAAAGGCTCAGTGGGAGCCTTTGCGGAAAAATCATGGACAGCATTTTTGAGAAAAGATAATTCTGTGGTGGGGCAAAGATAATTCTTTGTTTCTGTGAGGCAGCCAGCTGGTGAGCACCAAAGACAGCACCTCAAGTGACTCTTCATACAGCTTAGAGACATACACAGGAGCAGAAAGGTACAACTAACTGCACTCCTGAACCACGAGACTTCTTAAACACAAGGTCTCACTACTGTACAGTAACAGCCCTATGCTGCCACAAGCCTCCCAGCAAACAGCCACCACCTTGTAAATGTCTGCTCTCTGACGCCCTGCTTCCTTCCCAGCACAACCCACACCTCCTGGGAGCCTGCCCCAAGGCAAAGTGGTCCCAGATGTCCTGGTGTGTGCACTTACCTCTCACTTTTGACTCCAAGTAGGAGGGTATGTCCTCAGATGTCAGGATCTGGGGGAGGCATGTGGGAGCACCAACACCCTGCCCCAGGTAGGAGGCAGGCGGGTAGTAGGAGCACACGCGGTACTGGGAGCTCACGGCATTGCGGCTCTCCATACCCTTCACCTGTAGAGAGAAGCCAACAGCAGTCTGTGAAAGCTGAGCCCAAGTGCCTCTGCCCCCCTGCCCACTGCCCCACAAGCGCACAGGGTGTAAATGAAAGTAAAATCCTGACATACTGGATTTGGGTTTTTGCTCTGGTTGTTTGACAACATGCCCACACTGCTGAGATACAGGCAAGCTGGTGTGGAATGGGATGCAACCTGGCAGCAACAGCAGCAGCACTGGCATATCTCTGGCTCACTCACCTTACCTCAGCAGGAGCTGCACCTGGCACACAAGCACATACCCTTCACTGCAAGGAGCTTACCCTTCACTGCAAGGAGCCTCATGCCAAGTCCTCTGCTTATGGCACAGACGACACAATGAGAAGCTTTCTAGACCTGTTCAACTGCACACACCTGGCCAGCGTCAGAGGTAAAGTGTCCATCGAATCCCTATACCTCCCCAGGGAACAGCCCCTCTAAGAGTGATGGTAACTGCTCTGCTAGAGACCTACAGGGTGCCTAAGGACAGCCCTACCAGCCGGCTCCCTTGGCACACATTCCACAGCACCCAAGCAGTGATGCGCATACACAGATGCATCACTTGTTGCGATCCAGTAAGATGGAAAAATATTTTCCTGATTTACCCAGAAAAACCAAGCTGTGGACAGACTACATGAGAAGCCTTCAACAGAGCCACAGCTAGAGACCAGCCATAAGGTCCGCTGTGTCAGCACAGTGTCCACCAGACCAAACCTGCAGTAAAGTTGGCAGCACTCAGAAATCAAGGTTTATCCTACTCCAATACTCTTAAGACAATCCAACCTGATCTCCTTAGATCTTTATGAAAGAAATGCCATCTGCTATTATTTGTTCCAAAGCCCTACAATATAATGTGGCTACAGCACTGAAAAAATGCAGCCAAACACTTCAAAAGATTAAGATTTTCAACAGGAAAGGTAACACCACCTGCTCTCCCTAAGTCTTTTTGGCAGCGAATGATTGCAATATGGAAAGCTTCCAGGCAGAGAAAAAAATCACAGGTATAATGGCAGCATTGCCAACAGTAATGTACATCCAGCTACGCCATTAGATATCATCTTCACAAGCAGAAGTCCCTCATAGCTTCTCCAGCCACATGATACCTCAGCCAGAGGAGCTCTGCCTGCTGTGGTGGGTCACAGCCAGCCATTCATGAAGCCCTGCTTCTCAGGCCTTCCCAGGCTGGGGAGCTCAGAGCCAGGGAGCACTGAGGGCAGGGAGTGAACCTGCTGTCCTGGATGGCTGCCCTGCCCCAGCAGACACCCAGGATCTGTCCTGGCAGAAGGAGCCACTGGCACCTCCAGTGAGAAGCCAGAATGGAGTCACCCCTTGTTTTCCTAGGGCCCCCTTAATAACTCAATATTCATTTTATTATGCATAGCTGGAAATAACGTGGCTCGGTCACATTAAATTCTGCTGGTGCTGAGACAGAGGGCAATATCCCACTTTCCACGTGGAGCCAGGTTTACAGCAAGATGAAGTGGCAAGAGAGAGGGGTGGCTGTTTACAAGGAAGCAAAGTACACCTCTGCCTGTCTTCTGACAGCAGCACAGTCACGTGTATTTGCACATGACTGAGGGATTGGCAGGACATGCTTTTTCAGCCTGTGAAAGAGCAAGTTTTTCTACTGTAATTTAAAGCAATAATTAAAATGTAATTTTTGTACCATCTGTACTCTATGCATGCAGAGAAAGCTCAATATGCACTCAAGTTCCATGCATGATGAACACTAAATTGCTTTTAAAAAAATGCCACGTATCATCCCAAGGAAGCCTGAAATTGAAAAAGCCACCGACATCCCTCTGCTGTTCTGAAAACGGCAGCCTTCTCTTGGAAACAGACATCTGTGCTTTGTACAGACTTCTTCACCAAAACCCAGGCTGCCTCCACCCTGAAATTATGGATTAGCAACATGAACTGCCCAAAAACTCAGTCCAAAGGGCATTTTGCATCTGCACATCCACAAAGCTCAACAGCTCTAGAAGCACTTGGGGGAAAAAGGGTTAGTGAATTCCTCTCTGCCTGCTGTTCTCCATGCACTATCTTCTCTCCCTCAGTGGGGCAGGGCTGCAGGCAGCAGCCGTGGTCCTCACATCCCCACCTCTCCCTTGTGCAAGTGCATGTGTGCACACGTACAATGGAGAGAAGGTTTCCTACAGCAGACAGCATTATTTCAGCTGTAACAAAATGGAGGGATCACTCCCTAGGACTTAAATGATCATGTGCATGTTTTCTCTCCTTGTGGAGTGGATGCAGTGACCTGTTTCCTTCAAACATTTTCTTGGGGTTTTTCTCCATTTCTTAAAAAAACCACCTACCTAAAATCTCTGGATGCAATGAATTATTACTAGTATTAGTATTAGCGTGTGGTAGCTGGCTAGCAAGAGACATGTTTTATAATCTTATTACCCACACCAAGTCTATGAACCGACAGCCACAGGCTTGGCTCTGCAAAGAATATGCGGTGTATTAATCGCTGAAGAAATCTAAAAGCTTTTGGTTTTATTAAACTGTTTAGAATACACACTGCAGTAAATCTGAAACGTAAGGTTTCCTTTTTATAGAGCTTAGCAGTTCTATTTTACAGTAACAATAAAAAAACAACCAGTTGTAAAAATTCTTGACCTTAGCACTGCATTAAAAAGGGGGCTTAGGAGATCACTACTCCATGAGAAGGGGCATTTGCTCTGTATTAACTCCTGCAGCTCTGGACAGTCCTTGCATATTTTTGGGTGCCAGAAAGGGAAATAAAACAGCCATTGGGAGGCCATGAAATATTGGTATTATTTCTAAATCAGGGCAAATCAGCTTTCCAGGTGTTGCAGCCAGATGCCAGGTCCTCCCCTGGCTCCTGTCCTGGAGGAACACTGCGGTCATGTAGGGATCACAGTAGGAGATGCCTGGCCCTCTAGTGTCTTCTCCTGCTTCCCTTGCCCTTTCCAGCCCTACAGCGAGGCCAAGACAGGTAGGGGATGGGATGGCCCCACAAACCACTCTGGTTTGTATCACTGCAAGCAACACCCCAGAAGAACAAGGCATGTTTTAGGTAAGGAAGTGCTGTGGAGGGGAAGGGCATGCACTTGCTCTTTGCAGAGAGCAATCTGAGCTCCAGAGTTGAACTCTGCATTGCTTACTTACAGTACGTCCCTGTCTGGCCACACATCACTCTGTGAGCAGGACTGATTCACCAAGTACCTCTCTGACTTCAGTGGGAGAAACACATGTGGCCTATTCAACATTTACAGGTTCCCCTAAACTGTACAACACAGCACACACTCAGTAACTTCTTACAGGATGTGTATTTCAAGCAACAGTGGCATGCGTAGAACTTATGAGCAAACAAATATGGCCTGATTAAAACACCATGCATTCAGCGAAAATTCTTTCCATGTTCCCTTGAGAAGCTGATACGAGGAATCATAGAGGCAGCTACAGCTTGTCTGCAAACATGCAAGCCGGAAGCAGAATTTTTCCATCACTACAGCAGTGCCCAACAGTGACAAAATACTTAGCAAAAGACAGGGAAGTACAAAGAAAAGAGAATGCTCTTGCACCAGTTCAGACCATTCCCCTGTAAAAGCTTTCTCAAGAGGTGGTGGAAAAGCAACATAAAGCTCCTCCTCTCCAAGCTCCTGGCAGCATCTGCATAACCACTACATATCTTCTTCACCGAGGAAGAGCTGAGGAGGCAGGCAGAAAGTTCTCCTTCCAGCTCTGAAGACTAGAAAACAGTCCTGCCCTTCCCAGGTGATTTATTCAGACAAAATACCTCCCAGGTAGATCTTTAATTTTCAGAAGCTGCCAGCTGCAATCTCCTTGCAAGCAAGCCAGCATTACTCTTAGCAGTACATTCACATTTTGCAGTTGATCTGGACCATGTGGTGTATTCCCCAAAAGGACAAGCAGGAGGAGGCTGCAGATGCTAATCCTGTGTGAAAACAGCTGCAAAGAATTCAGAACAAAGAAGAGATCAAAGTACTATCCTTTGACTCTGCCACTGGTGTGCCCCATGGTCTGGGCCAAGCCACTTCGCCCAGGCTTTCCATCCTTCTGTCTCACCCATGACTCACCAACAGATGCTTAAACCAACACCAGTAACTATGGAAACATCAGAGAACCTCTGTTAAAAGTTTTAACAAAGCCTGCTCGCTCCTTCTGCCTTGATCTTAACAATAAAGCCAGCTTTAGGGTGGCATAAAATTATATTTTGCATTTATGTGTCATTGACTGCAAACAACAGAATTCACACGTCATTTTTTATGACATGAGGTGACAAGGCAGCCACTGGGCACCAGAGTGGGAATCCACACATCAGGAATCTCCACTGTCATCTGCAGGATGTGTGATGGGGGCAAGTTATTTAACACTTCCCTGCCTCAGTTTCCCCAGCTGTAAACCAGGGTTGCCGCTACTCTCCCACCTTGTGATGCTTCTGCCCATGAGCTGACCCTGTACGACTACAGCTGCACTTGCGCTGCCCAAGGTGGCTTTGTTTCATTCCTAAAACCAGCTAAGCACATTTTCCAGCATGAGCTAAAAATAAGTCTATGATATCCTGCCTTGACTTACTTTGATTCTAGCACAGAAAATACAAGAGACATCTATATCTGTCGCTCCTTGATAGACAAACTTAATTAACCTTTGCTATTCTGTTCCAACCTATTCTTTTAGACAAAGGCAGTGACCCATAAACAATATGTTACCATCAGAATCTCAACTGCGGTGACACCTAGAGATATAGCCCTATCAGCAGTATCGGAAAATAAACAGCTTAGATTAGCTCCTCCAAGAAATATGGATTGCATTCATGTCACACATGAGCTGTCAGAAACATTAGGATACTTTTAGCATAAATCTGTAGTGTGAAGGGTATGTTATGAATACAGTATATAATACACTACTTACACATAAAATTGGGATTGTGTCAGGTGACTTGTGTTATATGTATGTGTATATATTTACACAAACAAACATTTTACACCTATTTCTGGAGAGTTACACCACACAATAGACCTGTAAGAAGTCCAGGCTTATTGGAGGAAAAACTATGCCAGAAACTAGAAACAGGTTGTGGAAGCTGAAAAAAATTAATCTTTTTTTACTAGCAAACAGCTATTCCTAAGAATTCAAACTGCTAGCTGCCCTATCACAGCCACACTCTTCTGGATTTAGTGAAAGACAGGTTTTTATGTTTGCTGCTTTTAAAGAAATCCTTAAAACACAGCTTTCTACCCCAGCAAAGCTAACTCTTTCACTGCCAAATAGTAAATAAAATTCCCATATTAGAAAATATGTTAAAATTTCCCGTAAAGTTTCTCAGTCTGACTCTCACAAATACTTATTTCAGTTGTTTGCTCTAAACTGGTTTAAGGAATGAGAATACTGGTTTGCCAAGCTCCATTTAAAAAAAAAACAAAAAACAACAGTAAAAGCCCACCTCAGAGCATGAAACAGAAATTATATGAAATTCTGAAATTTGTCCAAAATCTCTTGGCCAGCCTTAATCTTTCTCTGAAGCAGGATGCCTGGAGTTACCAAGGTAACAAAGAAAACACAGATACTGGTCCCCAGCTGTGGGGCACATTCTGTATCTTGCAGGTTTTTAATGGTTGTAAGAGTTTTAACACTTTATGGAGAGGACACGTGACTCACAAGGAGTCACAATAATCCTTATGCTGTGAGTCACACGCCAGCAGTTTCATGGCCAGCTTGGAGAATGAAACCTGATTAGACTCAGGTATGTCCATCCAGGTTTTACTTCTGTTGTGGTACAAAAGACTGCAGTCACCCCACCATTTTGCAGTTGCTGCCCCTAAAGTGGGTTGCAGTGAAACTGATTTCAGAAGACTGTATACAACAATGCCCTGACTTGCAGTACTAATGTTGGTGAACGCATTTAACTGTTAACTGGATTGAACGCACAATTATGAAAGCTTCAAGGGAGGGTCCAGACACAGAACTCTAGTGAAGGAGATGCACAGTAATCACCACATCTGCATTTCCTCTGCGACAGAGGATTGCCTTTTCTTCAGGTGTTAACACTAGACGTATCTGATTACCTGTCTTACAGCTGGCAAAAGCAGCAGGATATAAATGACTGAAGGGTTCTTGACCAAAAGTATTGTCTTCATTATACTTACAAATCACAATGGATAGAATTTCCAGGATAACTGTACCAATGAACAAAACCTACACACAAATAAAGTTGCACCTCTATGAATCTACTCAAATACACAAGCCTCAGCAAAGAATGAAGACTAATGAAATCTGACAATCTACATTAAAGATTGAGTGATTCTGTTTATTTGCCAAGATTCAATGATGCATTAATCCTCATCCCATCCTTCACATACACACACATTTCCTCCCTTTCTCCCTTTCTCCCTGAATTCTGAAAGAGCAGACAGCTGGGCTGATTAAGGCTTTTGTCTGCATCCACAGGTTATCTTACTTTATGCAATTCTCCTTGTCTGCTTAAAGTTACTCCAGGACAAGCGAGCCTCTACTATCAGAGCCTGGAAAAGGCAGAGGTCTTATCTACATGCCTTCAAATAGGATACCTTCCAGTCAGCACACGGGTAGCTTATGCAAAGAAACCCTCCTGTGACTCACAGCTTAGCCAGCTAGCCTGATTCGGTTATAGCAAACATTGTACAGCTACAATTTTGGTAAAGAAGCAAAAATCAAAAACCTCAATGAAAACAGTTACAAGCACTACTGCTCACATGAGGAGACTCTCTTGTCCTGGAAGACTGGTTAAGAAATCCCATGCATATAAAGAAATAAACCCAACCAGTACAGGCACTCCAACAAAAATCCCTGTGTAGATACACCTACGTGTTTCCTTTGGAGAATCAGCCTGCATGGGTTTGCCACGGAACCCCCTTGAAGGTGTAAGCAAGGTCTGATTCCTCTTTGCGGATCATTCTCTGAAACTCTCCTGTAACTCCTTACTGTGCTTGACAAGACTAATTCATTCTTCTTCATTTAACACTCCTTTTGCGATCATCTGTTGCTGGTAAACCTCCATGCGCAAAACTGATGTTTAACCATGTGCTGCAGCTAAGAGCTTGTTCCCCCTACAACACAGTAAGGTTTTACAACCTTGGCACCACACCTTCAAACATTATCTAGCCTGGCTCTCACTAAAACTTTTTACGGTTACTTGTGCAATGTAATGATGTCATAATAATATTCAAACCCCATGATTTGTAACTCTTCCAGCAACAACAATCCTTCTTGCAGATCAGCCTGTGAGAAACAGCCTATTTACACAACACCTTGAACTACACTCTCCCTCTGAAAAGAAGAGGCACATTCTCATTTTAGGCAATTTAGAAGCTTGGGGAGATGTCACACTGCAGCCAGAAAGCCCCACCTCTAGTCTCTCCGCACAAACACCTCATCAGAACAGCACTGACAGATCCCAAAAGATTTGGCCAGGAGAAATTAAAATCTCAGGTGAGGTAAATCACTACATTTACTTAGAGGTGAATACTCTGTGATGCATCCCACAAGGTGGGACTGAACAAACAGCACCTGGAGCCTGACGGTGCAAGGGAAATGGTTCTTTTTGACAACATTTTTTTCCTTAATTACCTTTTTGGTATCCTGCAAATTTGAGTGGCACTTAAACAGAAGACTCTGCCAGATTCTTACAGATTCTGCAGGGACTGAAGAGAAAAATCCATGAAAAACAGGCTATAGCTTTTATTTCTTTAATGCCTGTCAAAGGTCCCACAAGAAACAGGCGATCTCACAGTGAGACAATGGACCCTCTAGTCCCAAACTTCATACATACACAGTCTAGTTTCAAAACACAGACAGAAGACGACAACAGAACTGAGAGTACATCATCTTCATTCCAAGGTTTAACAGTTTAACATCTTTTTAACATACCCTCACGTCTCTCTTCCTCAAACACTATGTGCTAGGATAGTCATACCTTCAATTTACTTTTCTTTTTCTCAAGCAAGTAAAATCACAGACATCTCTGCTGGCTGGAGGAATGGTGAAGTGTGAGACTACACACCTGCACAAACATCAATTTCAGAAGACAGATGTTGCTGCCCCTCATTTGTGTTGTGACAGTGTTTCCAAGCATCAGTTCTGCAGTAGTCTCTTCCAAATTAGGTACTGCAAAAACTTCAGAAATAAATTCTCATCTGAAACACTCTACTATGATGTGCCAAGTTAACCCAAACAACCAAAATGAAAAAGCTGAAACAGCACTGGCACCTCACCTTATTATCACACACAAAATCCTATCCCAAGCTTGCCTTGACTCTCACCCTGGTCTAATGATCAAATTCAGCAGAGCTAGAGAGGATGCCTCTGCATTTCCAGGACCTTCCCATGAAAAAAGTGTCTAATGATATAAAAACCTCACTGAAGGTGATGTGGACTGCTGCAATACTTGTAATCACTCTGGTCTTAGTTCCAGCTCCTTTGTATCAGAAGTTAAATGCTCTTTCAGTGCTGGTTCCTGCGCCAGAACTGCTACAGGAATGCTCTGTCAGCAAATGGGCCATCCCATTTGTTCCCTTCAGAAAGGAAGTTTTGGTGGACGTTTCATCTTTCATTGTTGAGTGGTTTCATAACACAGCCTTTGTAAGAAGGCAGCCTGCCCCCTCTTGATGCTCTGCTCTACACAAGAGATCTGCCCTCTCCTGCCCTTGGACAAGGGACATGGGGCATACAGATTCTCAGAGAGTGCACCCTCCCTGAGCTCAATCTCAGACACAGAAGCATCACTGCAGCCCAAGACCAAACACCCTCAGGGTGACGGAAATGGCTCCACTTACTTTGACAAGAATCCCATTTCTTGGCAGATTTCTACTTTTTCCAGTCTCCAGCTAGTAGTAAGTTGGAATCTACAATTATCAAGTCTTACAGTGAGAGGGCTCAGTTGGTTTTACACCCTAACTAATGAAGTTAGTTACAGGCACAGACTGTAAACTGTGCTCCCCAGATTGAAATCACAAACCCTGGAGCTGACACTGCCACAACACAACATGCCATGTCACATTCAACTGACAATGACCAGCCCACTGCACAACAGCATAGTCTCCTGGGTCACTTCAGAGACTTGGATGACAGGAAAGACCAGGTTCCTGAAGAGGAAAGTCTCTCAGAAATGACACCTGAAGCTTCCAGGATGCTATTTTGGGGAATCCAGTTGGACTCCTTCTCCAGAAAACAGCTCATAATCTCCTATGTCATAACTCAAAAGACAAAATCAAGTGAGTGGCCTTTTTCCGTGCTTGTGGCAGCCTACCTATACCTGTATCACTGCTTTCATTGTGTTCCATCATAACTGCCACAGCTAATTCTCCTAACATGGGTCCTAATCCCACCCAGAAATCTGGTTGTGGTTTTGCACTGCCATTAAACCAGCTAACAGGAGGTTAGAATCAGGCCTGAGAAACAGGTTATCACCCACCTCACTCTTCCCTGTAACACCTCCGTAACATCATACCTGCCACTGTTTTCCCGACTGGCTTGGCATGTAAGTTGCTGGGAGGCTTCGAAGGCTGTTTTTCATGGCCGACCCTACAATTGTACCCCCATTCTCACTTGAGGAGGGCTCACTGGCCACTGCCATTTGGTACTGGGAGTAGTTGTACAGGTTGTTATAGTAAGGATACAGGGACGGCTGGTAAAAACTGCTGTAGTAGGTGGAGTCCACAACCAAATCAGACGTGCTCTCCAAGTGCCCTCTGCTGGGGATGGAAGGGATGTCCTGAATGAGCATCCGCCCCTCTGGAAAAGAAAGCAAGAAGCCATTATGAGACAGGAGGCTCCATGAAGACCATTACATTTCACCTGCTGATGAGCTACTACTCCTGAAGGCTGGATAGAGAGTAGTAAATAGGAGGAGGGGGGAGCTGAAAGGGAAACACGGCTGGATGTTTGGTAGAAACTCACATGGACTGACTTCCACACAAAGCCTGATACCACCACCTACATACACTAGAGACTGCAAAACAGGACACAAAGCCAACTGCAGGTTAAGATGATGTTCTGAGTCCTCAAGGAGCATCAGGTGACCTGGTGATGATTTACACCAGCTAAGGCTGCAGCCCCCTATTATTCTTATACTGTAACAGTGTGCCATGTCTCTTTTAACCTCCTGGAAGCAGAAAGACTGTAACTACAGGACCTCTCTCCAGCCAGTTTCCTGCAGGTGAGAAGACATTTTCTGAATATGCCTCTGGAAAAAGACAAACAGCCACAAAGCCAAAAGAAGCTGCAGCAGGGGAAGCCCCCCATGATCAGCCAAGGTGTCTCAAAAACGCATGTTACCTCTGAGTGAGCAGAGCAAGGCCCTGCCCAGCCTTCATACCCAAATTTAACTTCTGTTTACCTACAGAACCACAGAGCAGAACAAGTTCCCACACCACTGGCAAAAGAGGAGGAGGAGGGGATTGCTCATGACTTGCTGCCTGCACTCCGGAGTGCCGCCAGACTGCAGGCCAGCTGTCTGCACTCCCCACAGGCTGTCCCCACAAATGTCTGTTTCCCTGCTGTTCCCTAGGGGGAGGGGGCTTCTCAGTGGATGTTTTAAGTCCCATTTTTCTCACTCTAATGTCTAGTGCGACACTCGTGAGGATGAAAAAGGAAGATGCTTGTCGGCACCATGCCACAGCCACGCTCTCTCTGGCATGCTGCATCAGCTGCCTGGCTGAGCCAGCCACAGCAATAAACGGCCACAACCTTGGAAAGTCTAACTACGTGGTGAATACATATTTACATATTTAACAAGGGAGCTACTGTAAATCCTGCCATCCTTGCAGCTCTGGTTCTACCTCACATCCCTGTTACCCTGTCCTGCACCTACCCCTACACAGTGTTCGCAGCATAATGATCGTTTCTGCAAGGAGCTCCTGCTCTTCCTATGTTGTTGTTTAACGCTACCATGGAGAAGTAGAAGATGTGGCCTAAAGCATAATTATTAGCTGTCAAAGGTTATCATGTGGAGGAGATGAAGCAGCATGGACAATAGACACATACGAAATAATACCCCTAACAGGGATGCCAGGCAGGGACTGCCTGGTTTTCTTGCATCTTTTGGTGTATCTGTACCTTGGTTACATACCTGAAAAACGAATACAGGAATTCACCAGCTTCTCAGAGTCATGGTAAGAGCTTCCAGCATACTACACACTAGATCAAATGATCGGTTTTACCAGTTACTACCATTTACAATGCAATTCTGTTTCACTTCTGCAGCTGTAATGAAAGCTGTCTGCAATCACAGATCCTTCCAGGTCACTAAATTATGCAGTGCCCCCATTCAGCTCTTGCTGACATTTTGTTGACATCAATGAACTATACCCATTTATTATTAGCAGAATGTTTTATGCCTCCTGCATCTGATTTTTCTGCCCCACAGCCCTATATGAACGAGAAACAAGCCAGCTAGCCTTTTTCATTGGGAGCACCTCTTTGATTTGTACATAGGAGTCCACAATGCTACAAAAAAACCTTCACAGTTTTTGAACTTCCATATTTTTATGAGATTTTATGATTGCTATTATTCTGCTTCTGGGCAGGCCTCTCTTCAAATCCTTTTGTCAGTGTTTCTGATAAAACCAGAACTTAGACCACTGGCACTGAAAAGCCAGCAGTTCTGATAAATCATGGTTTGACCCACCCCCTGGACTTAGCTCCCAAATAAAGCTGCAGTCTAATTGTTCTGCTTTTCATAATGTAAAATAGAAGCCAAATGCAAAATCCTCTAACATGTTCCCTGCTGGGATACAGATTTCACAGGAGACAGAAATATACAAGGCAGCCAGCCACAGAACTTCTGTCAGGGCTGTGCTATGTTGCACAGATGTGCAGTTTCTTCTGAAACCTCTGCAGTGTCCACTTGCAGGGCATCATAAGAAGCGATAATACCTTCCATGAAGAATGCTAGCACCAGGAACATGGGGCCTCTACATCTACACACGAAAGGTGAGCCACCTTGAGATGCGAGCAGCTCAACTGAAGAGGAGGAGAATGTAGCAGGTTCTGCTGCAACTTTTGGAAAAGTCTCATGCACTACACTTCCTAACATGGGACAAGATGGGCTAGGATATAACACAGACCTGCCCATAGCTACCCACAAAATCGTACAAACATCCTTGCTGTGTCTGTGATGTTCCAGTGGCTGGTAGTCCTACAGCTCCTTCCCAAAGAGCAAGCAGCAGTGACAGTCCTCTGCTGCATTAAATAGGTGCAAAAAAAAAAAAAAAAACAACAACAAAAAAACAACAACAAAAAACAAAAACCAAACCAAAACCTTTTTGCTCTTTCTTTTCCACTTTTACCTCTTATCTGTGGCTGGGGCTACCATGATTTGCATGGATGTGCAAAGGGGTTGACCTGTTGCAGCCCACTTCTCCTTTATCTAGCGGCACAACAGCTGCCAGCAGTTCAGTACTCAGTGTTGTTATTAATCCACCAGAATGGTCCTCTGCTTTCCTTCTGCTGTCTCTCCACTCCCCACTAGCTTCTACAGTACTATCAGCTGTCCTCTCAAAACTCAACACTGAGTTTGTAGAGCCATTCACCTGCTCATTCAGATGCCCATGCACCCATACACATAAATCTCCAGGTGTCAGCAGCCTCAGGCATTTTCCTCTTACATACATGGAATTATGGAATCCATAGTCCTCGTAACATCCCTGGCAAACACTCCTTCTGAGCTGCAGCCACATCACAGGGATGTGCCCCAGCAGATTAGCAATAAAAACAGGAGCCATGGGAAAAGGGAAAGTTCAAGTGAAGGGACAGACACAACGAGCTCCATACAGAACAAGGACTCTTGCCACAGTGATGGAAAGACAGCCAGAAGAGTTTCTCTTCCCTAAATCTCAAGCCACATCATGCTTCTGAAGATGGAAGGACTGGCAGCACCTGACAAAGAACAGGAGAAAGCTGCCACATGCTTCAACTCACATTTTCCCCTGAATTTAGAGGATGAGATTTTCTTTGGTGTTATGGTTTGGGACAAGTCTCTGCTATTTTTCTGTGGCATCTGGAGATTTGGTGCTTCACTCAGGAGAAGACAGATGCCTCCCTCACAGAAGACATACTCTTGTGCCATCTGGACTTTGGGCAGATGTCAGGTCAGACCAGGTCAAAGCACCCCAAAGGTTACTCTAAACTCCTTGCAGTGTTTCACCAGCCAACCTGAGGGAAGCATGCCTCTGGAGAGCTGAGCAAGTCTTTGGTGACTCCAGCATACAACGGGTCAAGGGCAGGTCTGCAGACCTGCAGCTCTTACCCCATCCAGCCTGGCTGATTGTGTCACCTAATGCATACACCATACAACACACAAAAAATACACACAACTGTAAATACATGAAGGGCAAAGAGTTTTGCTATTAATAGAGAAAGCCCTGAAAGTCTTGGCTTTTTTTCCTGAGCAATGAAAGCTCAGGAAGAAAAACATGTCAGACCAGCCAGTACCTACACAGGGTACCTTCAAAGAAGTGCTAACTGCCAATGGGAACAGAATTAAAGGCCAAAGAACTCTGCTAAAACTCTCCTAGCGATAAAGCAAGGCACTTGGAGATCTGCCGAGAGAAGACTTCACATTTATTGTATGCCCAGGGAGTTTTTGCCCTATCTATGCCAGCTCTCTCTAGACAAAGTGTAGCAGTCAGCTGATGTGCAAGCACACCACTCCTAGGCAGCAGCATCCTCAGGCACAACCACCATTTGCAGAACACAGTGGATCTATTGGAAGCTGTGGCTGTAACTAGATGTTCATTAGCTGGGGTTCCTCTCGCCGCCTTCTTTTGGAGTAATTCTTGACTCCTACCTACAGGCTGAACCTTCCCACAGCCTCACCCCTGGTCACTCAGCAAGCAGTCTTTTTCCACCACCAAAGAGAGTACACCAAGGTTAAGAAAGCAGCTTTCAGCTGTTGCTGTGGTTTGTTGCTTGGGTTCGTTGGTTTGTTTGTTTTCCCAAGTGTAATTCAACACAGCTACATAAATCTCCTGGCAAGGAGAGGGTCCTCCCCTGCCTCAGAACTTGCCAAGTTACAACGCCTGCACATGGCAGGCAGCCCTGAGGTTCACTGCTCTAAGGGAAGCAATTTTTGAGAGGAATTAAGCTGTCAACAAGGCAACTGCTGCTGTACCATCAGGCTCCCACTCTGTCCCTCCACCTGCCTTTTAAAACCAGAGGTCTGCTGCAGGAGCCAGGCTCATGCCTCAGCTGTCTTGAACCTTTACACGGAAAAACCGGGAAAAGCTCCTGGGTCTTTCCCCTGCCCACACAAAATTTAACATTCTGCAAGTTGCAAACAGGACACAAAAATATGGGACCGAATATGTACAGGAAGGAACAGAATTAGAAGAAAAAAAAAAAAAAAAAAAGAAGAATGGGTAAAATTCTCACTCAGATTCTGTAACACCTGATCTACAATCTAGGGCCATCAGAGGCTCTTCATGTGTGAGCAATGCTCTTGCGGTGAACCAGTTGTGCCCTTGATCTCTGAGCTCTTTTCTATGCCTTTACCAACTCCTGTAGAGAACCAATGCTACTTTTTTTGCACTATGTACACAGTGTGAAATATGTCCCGCTCTTTCATAGAAGATCAATAAGATGCACGATAAATACTGTTATTGATCTTGCAGTGTTGTAGACGACTCTCAACCTCTATGGTATATTAATAGTAGTTAACCAGTAATTCATTTCAGGATGGCTGGGATTTTCTTCTAAGGAAGGTGAGTTCTTGGGGTCAGTTACACACATGGGTCTTACACATTCTGTAACCTATGAGGAGCTCCTGCTTTCACTTAGCAGAGCATGGTGAAAAACAAGTGGTCCAGTCCTCACTTAATGTAAACCAGTCTCAGATCATTTACTTCAATAAAGCTATAGCAATTTACATGAATTGCAGATACGCATGGCAAAATCAGTGCAGAAGCCAGTATATAGATCATTCTTTCCCTTCTTAGTTTTTGGGAGGAGAGGTGAAATGTCAGGGAATTTACAGGAATTTCCATCATCATCTCCATTTCACGATGCAAATGTGTTTTTAAGCATACACACTAAGAAATGCAAACACTAAAGTTCTGTCTCTAACATTCACTCACTCTGTATATAAGCATGTGGTATTTTCTATTGCTACTGGTACTGTTAAGGGCCAGTTACACATTTTATTATATGCTGATAACAGCAATTTAAACATTCAAATATCCCTGGGCAAGCCTCTAGTGCTAAGGTCCAATAGTACAAAGTCTGTATTATCAGACCTTCTCAGCATCTAAAACAGGGTGGTAGCATGCAACTGCCTACTAAGAATGGTTACTGGACCTGACTTGGCAATCTGGGGGAGAGCATTAGTCAGCTTAGGATGCACACACACCAGGAACAGTTGGAAGAATCAGGATAGCACATACAATCACGTATCAATGTCTGGGAGTATGCAACGGCACAGTTCAATTCACTCATGTGACCATAACAACTGACAGTCTCCATGTGATTGTGTATTTTAGGAAAGGAATTGTATATGCAGCGTGGCAATTAGGAGAATTTCACTGCGTGCATATACTGACTTGAGTTCTTATATGCACCTATGATTAGCAGTTTTCATTTCTTCTATGCCTACAGAGACTCTACAGGTGCACAGACAGACCACTGAAAACACAGGAGAATTGTAACTACTCAAGTAACGTGTTTTCTTGAGCAGGAAAGCACAGCCATTGACCAGTGAGCAGTGTTCAGCTTCTGGTAGTTTACATTTCCTGTAGTTTTCAATTCAGAGTGACTGTTTTTAATCACTGTGATGTTAACATTTTCCTGCTAGCAGCCTCTGTGTCAGGAGACACTAAGAATTAATCAGTCAGGAAACACTTGTCTTCAGACCTCAAGAGTTTTGGATCTGTACCTGACAATTTTCCCTTGCTCAGTATGTAAAGCATCAGTACACTCGCATTAACTGGTCTGGCAATACTAAGTCTCGCAATGTGTTAGTTCAATTCACAGCTGGCTTTGAGGTTGGACAATAGCCTTGAATGAGGCTGGTGTGAAATCACTCCCTAATCAGAAACACTGGAACAATATGTTTCTCCCACCAGACAATCACGACAGAGCTATTTCAGATGTCAAAGAAAGCTGGCACCATTACTTACTTTCTGCTGAGACACTCTGCCTCCCAAGGAACAAAACCTGAATACTTGCTCTGCCTTTGAGAGGACTATTTCTGTTCTCTTCCTGTTAGAAGTTGCAGATTATCTTCAGTTCCAGCGTTGAACTTTTAGCTTGCTATAAAGTTAATGTGCTAGACAATGTTCATTCCAGGCAAGACTGTGGGGCTGTGTATTTTCTGCCACCCCCAAAAAAGGCCATTATCTGTAATTACCCATTACCATGCATAATTATTTCTTCTATTCTGGTCTACGGTCCCCAGGACTTTATGCTGTTACAGCTCACTGCACTATCTTATCAAATTTGTTAAGGAAGCTTTTTTGACCTTTTGAGCACTTGTCACCACACATACAAAAGCCAGCAGTAAATTGTCTAAGCATGCAGTGTGCGATTTATTATTTGCACCCTGCATAGTGACACTGCACAAAATATTACACACTAACACCTTCCTATTCCCACTTCCTGCTTTAGCTAAAATGAGAAAAGGAAGGAAACCTCTTTAGTGAGAGAAGGAAGTGAATGGGAAGAGTATGGAGAATCTCAACAGTAATTTGAGGAACAGGCTAGTAACACTTAGCTGAGCCCGAGTATCGGGCTCTGGAGAAGGTCCCAGCTGCAATGCCACCTTTCTTCTTTCTTCCCTCCCTCCCCAGAATCTGATTCCACCATTTCAGCTTATTATACCATTTTATACCTGTGTAACTCTGCTGAACCATAATCTTTCACACAGAAGCCCAGTTACTGCTCCTTCAGAAAGCAGAGAGGGAGCTTTAAACACTCTCCGCTATCAATTTACAGCTTCTGCCAATGCAGTACAGGTTCCGAAAAGGCACATTTGGTCCAATGAGATTCACAGGGATTATCCTTTATGGATGCAGATGTGAGTGCACAAAGGACCATGTTTTCATCTACACTGCTCTCAAAGCCCTCTGTGAAGGACCAGACACTGACTCTGCATCCCAGTACTATTTGTTTCAGCTAACAGCCTCACCATACTGTAAGTCCACACACTATGTCCCTCTTCTTCAAACAGACACTGCAGGGTCTGATTCCTTCCCAAGAAAACAAAAGCTGATTCCCTGAATCCTGGTTTTTGTTTTCCCCTTAGTCCTCTATCAGTATTCTCCCAAAGGTGCTTTACCTTAAAACCTCTCTTTTGGACGCTTCTGTGTATAAAACTCTTAACCCACATCACTACCTGAAGAAATGTAAGATGTTATTGTTTAGCAAAACCTAGTAAAAACTCTTGATTTTAATGCTTTTGAACTGTGTGATTAAAAAACCTTCCCAAACACAAGAAGATCTCAGATAACTTTCATGCCACCATGACAAATAAAGGTACTCACTGTGGACTACAAGTGTGCAGTATAAATTACTATAGCACAAGGTATGCAGAATCAGGCCTTTCAGATCTGCCAGTGAAAGCTTCTCCCTAAAAGCAGAGTGAAAAAACATGGACCCTAGATTGCTGAAAGCATCCCTGAATTCAGATCCTAAGAGATGGCTACCTGAGCCACTGCTGTGAAGACACACCACTCCTCTGTGTTTCTCTATTTTGCAGACCTTGGGCCATCAGTCTGTGCTGGCTCTCAGACAGTGGGGAGGTGGAAACCTTAACAGTGGTACAAGGAAGAGTCAGTCTGCAATTAGTCAGCTGAGCCAGCAAGTGAAAGTGAAGAGCAGAGTCTGCAGAGAAGGGGAGCTTGCATTCATACCCCTGTCCCAGAGCCCCATTTCTGAGACATACGGGGATGTCCTACTCGAACTCACCTATGGAAAACCATCTCTGTAGTACTTTCAATTGTTTTGGCCAGAAAGCTTTTGAGAAACGCATGTTTCTTCCTCCGTTCCCCAACTGCCAACAACCTCATCTCAAGCTCAAACACCAAATCCAGCAGTTTTCCTCCTTGTTTGAGACTGCCTGAACAGCCCTGGATGCCCAGCTGTGCTCTAACATCTATTAGAGGAAGAGGTCAAAAAATTTGTTATCAGCCATATCAGACACACGGGCTAAAAGCAGCTGTGTCTCCAGGCTAAAGAGAATAAATCATAGCCAAAACAGCTTACTGCTACCACAGTCCATAAGTATCTCTCTGACCATACCCAGTGAACACACTTGCTCAGCAGATACATGCCTTTCTTTTCCAAGCAGAAAGACGTATTTTTTTCTAAAAAAAAAAAAAAAAAAAAAAAAAAAGGAAATAAAAAAGGAAAACCAGGAGTGCAGCAACTCTGATCCTCTGCAGGCTCCTGGCCTCTTCCTTGCAGCTGAAGTGCACAAAGACTGATCTCCCCCTCACCTTATCACAGCTAAGCCTCACCCAGGCACCTGCCATGTGCCAACTCTTATGAATCTTTCCACCTCCTCTCAGCACCCCAAGACAAAACCAGCAGTCATAGCACCTTTCCTGCAGCAGCTCTCTGACAGCCAGGGCAGAGTCCTGGTGCCTCTGACACTCCTCACCTGCCACAGCTGCTGGACCATGAGTTCAGCTGGCATCGTCAGTAAGGAGCAGGCATAATGGCAGAGGTGTCTGCAGGCACATGGCATGTGTCCTGGGGCAGGAGATGGCTGTATCCATCAAGACACCAATGGCTGTGCTGTCCTTCTTAGGGATTACTCCACTGCCACAACAATACCCATTTTTACCCTGAAAGAACAGTATTACTCTTTCTCCCCTCTAGGAATAACTCTGGAGGGGTCATTTAAGCAAAGTGGAAAAAGGCTTTCCAGTTCCACCTATGAAGGGCTAAACCAGTCCTAAGTGGGACATGTTACCAAGAACAACATGTGACAAAAGGAGGCACTCTAGGATAAAAGTTATGAAGCACGGACTTCACATTTCAAGAAAATCTGTGAGACACTGCAATTAAAGTTATTGTTACCATCGTGCTTGAGCTCCACAGTAGATGCACCCAACACACACGCTTTTCACGGGATTCTGCATCTGCATGCTGTTTCTGTTCACATCAAAACCTATCCCACAAAATGACAGAGGAAATTCAACTTGAGCTGACAAAAGCACAATCAAT
Organism: Pezoporus wallicus; assembly: GCF_028554395.1. Lineage (NCBI taxonomy): Eukaryota > Metazoa > Chordata > Aves > Psittaciformes > Psittacidae > Pezoporus > Pezoporus wallicus. The sequence continues at coordinate 1,126,650 of NW_026637546.1, forward strand.
CATACTGGGCATTAATTAAATCTTAGGTAAGCAGGTCACTGAAGGACAAAATAAACTGCTGTCTCTCACTCCAGGACACGTTTTCTGGTTTTCTAATAATTTGTGTGTCTCCTGCCTGAGCCCTTCCAAGATAAAGCGTAGGTGTGCAGGTACAGACCATGGCTAAAGCCCTACCACTAGCTATAAAGAGAAACACAGGGAGTAGTATGAACATGGCAAAGAGATGCAATACCTCCTTTGCGCCCTCTCCCAGCCTTCCATTGCTTTTTGGTTCGGTGATGCTCCAGAGCCTGATGTGGCATGCCTACTTAATAACCACCAACAGTCTCCTCTCCAATATCCATTTTAAGCGCACTCTTCGGTATGCACAATGCTCCCGGGGAAGAAGTCCCACAAGCACCTCAGCAGTTTCAGCCACAGACACCAAACCTCCTTCCCATCACCAGAGATCTGCCTGGAAGGGCTGTACCAGTCCTTGGTCATCCTATTCCAGCAACAATCAGCATAGTGCCCTCCGCGCACACGAGCTTCTCTGCAGGGACAATGTTTCCTAGGGAAATACTCCTCTGTTTTTCACTTCTGGTGTGGGTTAAAGTGGCTCTTGTTTGGCCATGAGTGATCCTCCAACCAAACCTTCCCTCAGTGCACTATTGTTTTCTGCACTGCTTGCCAGTGTGTGCACCTATCAGCTAGCAAGATGACCTGTGACAATTCCAGGCTTGCTTCCCAGATACCAGTGGGAAGATCGCACAGTTTATAGCCAAAAGCAGGTCCCTGTGAGACAAAACCACCATGTTGATTCCCCAGTCAGACAGATAGGTTCATCCTTCTTAAAACCATGTAACACATACAATATTGATTTTCTGTCAATTCAATTTCCTAAGCAAGATGTCAAGGGATACAAAAATCAAATGCTTCACATAATCTGATTGCATCAATATGTCACTTTGTCAAGCAATTTTTATAATGATTACTAATTTGGCAGAATCTTTTACCAATAAATTTCCATTAATTCACATTGTATGAGCATCCTTTAACAGCTGCATTTCTCCCCCTCCTGTACATTTCAGTTTGCTGTGCGCTGTTCCACTGTTTTCATAAAAGCTGATGTCAAGCTGACGGATTTATAGCCACCCATCCTACCACACTCACTTTTCTTAAATACTGGCATGACATTAGCTTTCCAGGCCTTAGGAATTTCTCCAGTGTTAAATGACTTAGTGGAAATCAGCACTGACGGACCAGAGAGATTTTCAGCCAGTTCTTCTGTTGGGTTTGGTTTGGTTTGGGTTTTGCTGTTTTTTCATATTAAACTAACTGCATAACTGCAAGTTATCCAATCCTGCTGATTTCAGTTAATGCTGATTTCAGTTAATGCTGGAAATGAAAGCAGAATGTCACCACCCCTTTTTTTCAAAGTAAAGATTAGAAAAAAAATGTTAAGCATTTCCCCCTCTTTTTCTCACATATAATTTTTTCTACATGAGGTCAAATTACCATTAACTCTGTGTATGTGTGCTCCTAATAAAATTCCAAATCCTCCCAATTTTAAAATTTTTAGTTAATTATAAGTTTCATACAAAACACTGATTTTTAAAGAAAAAATGTGATTTGGGAGGGGAAAAAAAAAAAAGGGAAGGAGAAAGCCCATCCAGAAGACAGAAGCTTGGCATAGTAAGTTTCAGTTATACACACAACCCCAATCCAGCTCCAGCTGAGTTGAAATAACCACCAATTTCAGTGGAACTGGAGAAGGCGTATTTTGTTCACATTTAGCATAAACTTAATGAAAATGATCTGCTGCAAACATCTAGCATGCAACTTAAAAATTCTAGTATGTCTGAAGAATAAACCTTGCAGAAAATAATTTTTACTTCCACAATTACTGCAAGCTTCAGGCCCTCAATAACATGTCTACAGTAGCAAATTCCACTTTCAACATTTTCTGCCAGTGACTAGAGCAAAATAGTTGCTCCTTTTATATGAGCCGGGGGTAATGCTTATTCTTTCCTTACTTGCACTTCTGGTCTTTATTATACAGCTTTAGAGAACATATAAAAATATCAGCAAAAAAAAAGAATGGCTTTAGTAAAGAGAAAGCACTCAAAATCTTTGAACATGGCTTTGTATCTGTGAAGATGCAAGGTACTATTTCAATGCTCTCGCATATGTTTGCCCATGCTGAACTGAGACAGCAGGATTATTTACATATCTAAAATTATTAGCATGCGTAACAGTTAATGGGATCAGAACCAAAAAAATTAGTGCTTCAGAAAACTATAAGCATGAGAAACAAGTGCCATTTTCAATCTTCAGTATAACAGCTGGGAGTATATCTACTATGTGTGCACATATATATATGTATACATGTTACCTTTCATCTTAGAGATAGAAATTTACAAACATTTAACTCCCTGCATTCAGACATCCAACATGCTACTCAAATGTGCAATGGGAGCAAAACTCAAAATCAACTTTGAACAAAAAAGTGGAAGAAATTAAAAGAGAAAGGAACTTACAAAAGAAACCAAATTTCTAGACAGTGACAGAAAACAGCCCAGGCACCTGCAGGCGCAAAGAAGCAAATTGAGAGGAGAAAGAAACTCAGTGTGGATTAAATGTAAGGAGATTTAAGTCATTAACGAGAGATCAAAGAGAACATTACAAGGGAGGGAAGGCTTTACAAGTGTCTGAGATAGGAGACCTTGGAGGAAATACAACTGGGTTAAAATCATTATGGCTTACACTAAAAATAATAGAGGGAGTAGGATGATGGTTGGAATTAGCTGGAGTCCCTGCTTGGTTATAAGCTCTATGATGACAGAAATCCAAAAGGTTGCTAAAAAAGACCAACTAGAAATAACAGGAGGGCTTTTCAACTGCCTAATGCATGATGAAAATATGAGTATCAGGAGTGGTAAAGAACCATGGGTCTTGGCAAGTAAGCAAAAATTACATGCATGTGCATCACTTTAGTACACAAAAGCCAGTGCTGCACGGATGCAACAGTATTTGCATTCATAAAATCTGCTTCCATGCAAATGCAAATCGATCACTAATGAATTTTTTTTTCATGCACAGCTGACAGAGAGAAATGCATAGCAACTAGAACAGTGGCTTACATCAGCTGAGGTTCAGTTGTGACCAGAACTATAGGCATCCAAGTCAGCAAATTGTGGCCTATCCTGTAAACAATAGAAATAGTATGAATAAAGACTACTGGCAGGAACTAAGAAAAAATTAAATCATAAAGTAATTAAACATCCAATCTCACCACAAAGGAAGAGAAGCTTAGCGCTTAACTGACTCCACAAGCTCTTCAACAAAACACAGGAGAGAAGTGCATGAATGATGTTTGTACTTAAGTAACTGAGCTATTCACAACTATGACTTAGACTAGCAGTTACGGAAACTAAGGAGAAAGTTTAGCAAAGTACAGAAAAATAACAAAAAAAAAAAAAAGAGGAATTAGAAGCAGCACATGAAAAGCATTCCTACAAAGGAAACCTTCAAAATTGCACTTTAGCTGCCATGTTATTAAGTGACAAATCTACTGAAAATGGAAAATGGGCCAACAGGCTGAATTAGGAAGTTATTTGATGAATAAAGTGAATGAAAGCAATATTTAAGGTATAAGAAAAAGCATGTAAAAAAAAGAAAACCCAAGAAGTCATATTAGTTAAGGAAGCATGCAGTACTCCTTCACTCCCCACATCTTTTCTAAAAACAAAGCCCCACACATTCAGATAAGTCATAATAACTGTTTCAAGGACACAGAAGGAACAAGAGTTTAACTGCAGATAGTGCAATAATGTGCCCACGGATAGAAAATTCTTAGTACATCTTCTGCTCCTGCTCCATTCCTTATCTCAGTGTTCATGACAAATGGAAAGCACAAGCCGGCACAGATAGCTCTCCAAACTTGAATGCACATATGCAAATGTGTGATGGAAGAAAAGCTTCCAGGGCACAAAGAACAATGGGGGCTGCCCACCAGCCCTGCTGGCGTTTGGTGGGAAGAGAAGCCCAAGCAGCCGGGTGCCATGACAGTGTACACTGTGAAGTCCAGTCAGCACAGCAAACACCACTCAGCAGGAACCTTGCTTAATCATTAGCTCTACGTCTGGAAATCAAACCTGGTGTGAGAAAAGTTGCATAGAATGATGCTGTGATCATGCAAAGCCCCAGGGTGATTTTTTTTGGGGGGGAACAAAATCTATTCCCAATTCTTCAGGAGAAAAAAGCTCTTCTGAAATGTGAATGGAGACACCTGCTGAGCCGCCCGTGCATTTTCACCTCCACCCCTCTGGCCAAAAAGTGGTCAGAGAAGCCCCGGGGCTGAGCAGCCCTTCTCTCTCACAGTATGCAGGTCTGGGTGGGTCACAGCTGGTCCCGCAGCACCCCTGCTTCCCTGGTAACACTGCAGAAAGCTCTCCCCAGACCCTGCATGAGCCCTGCACACTGCTTGCACAGAAAAAGAAAGCAATCTTCTCTGAAGTTTTCCAAATCTCTTTTACACTAGAATTTAAAGTTCCACTGAAGCTTCAGACAGGAGTGAAATCCTGAAAGGGAAAAAAACACTTTCTGCATTAACTCTGGACTTAACTCCGAAAACTGCCACCTGCTTCACCAGCACAACAGAAATATCACACTTTTGGCAGTCTGTGGCTCACTGAATAAACACCTACAGCACTTCAGACATTAGTTCAGTTAGTACAGAGACACGTACACACATACACATACACACACATGAAGCTGCAAAGACGATGGACAAATATTGCTTGAAAGGAGGAGCAGGAAAAGTGCAAGCTTTGCAAGCTGCAGGCCCCAGAACTACTGGAGAATTAACTGGAAACATCTATCCAGGGATGCAGAACCCTGTAACATTATGATTCATTTAACAGTCCAAAAATGGCCATATGCAATGAATCATACAGGAGATGACAAAGCTGCAGGAGATTTCTGTCATCTAGTTTAATCTGCACATTGATCAGAGTTTACCCCCATATTAATCACTTGAGATCATAATCTAACACACTCTTAAACACCTCTCCTGATTATGCTTCACTTACCCCCTTGTCCTTATACAGGTCACTCCATTGCTAATTGCATTTCTAGTTAGGAGAAAAAGTGTCTACTGTCTAATTTAATTTTGTCTTTTAGTTTCAAGCCGTTGCTCCTTGTTATGCTGTCTCAAGCACTGTAAATAATCCCTCCCCCTCCTCCATATTATTACCTCTCAAATATTTATAGACTGTTATATCCACCCTTAGTCTCCTTTTCTACAAGCCATATATCATTTTTGTCACCCTTCCCTCTATCCTTTCAGATTTATCTATGTCCTTTTATAATGAGATGCTCTAAACTCCTTTGCAGCATTCCCAAGTACGGCAAAACCAAAGCAGCGGAGAAAGGCAAAAACACCCCCCTTGCTTCTCAAGCATTGCCTTTTTAAACACCTCTGAGCAAAATTCAAGTGATTTCAGTAGGAACTGAAAATTACAAAGCCATGGCCACTACACTGCAGAGTGCTTTGTTCATCACATAGCTATTACAGTTCAGAAATTAAAAAAGCCTGTTAGGAGACAGTTTTATTCTAAACCAAAGAAGAATAGCTCAAAGTGAAGCACTCTCTGAATATTTACTTCGTCCAGCTGGAAGAGATTTTAACAACTGAGAAAACTGCCATACAGGCAGAAGACCATCTCCAGCAATGACTTCCCAATACAAAGTCTAACTTGTGCTGTGGAAATAGTGACAATGCAAGGGAAGTGAGGTTGCTCACAAACTCTTACAAGAAGCATATGCAAATGTGATTCTTCTTCTGTCATTTTAACTGCAACCAACTGAAGAAAAACATCATGGATGGAAAGGTATTAGTTATTCACAGGTGAAGAATGCAAAACTTGTTCCTTTGCCAGCTCTATAATCCAGTAAAGAAACCATGTTCGACTATGCTCTTTGAGCAGAGATTTCTTGGCTGTGGGTGGAAGCTCAGGAAAAGTACCACGAAGCAATGGATGGGGCTGCTTGGCTCTTAGTATTGGAGGAGAGTTGGCAGGACCAGGTGGCAGCCAGCAACTTAAATCTGGTGAAGAAGTAGCAGTGGGCACAGCAAAAGAAAATCATCATTAGAAAGTAACAAGGAGATAAAGGCAAAATGAATAAGCAGGATAATGGACTAGTACCCACTGCAGACCCACCAAGAACTCTGAGGACATGCAGCCTTCATGTTCGTCCTGGTAAAGCAATTATTGCTTACTTCTCCTTACTTGTGCTCAGGCCTTCTGAGGCTGCTGCCACCTGAACTAGCAATACTCTCTACCACCTGTCAACCCTCATAATGCTAATTTTCTGTTGAAATCTACTGCAGATGTAGTCATAAAGTGCTTTTAGCCAAAAGAGTCAGGATTCCTTTCCCAGGGTTGCAAATACTGAGCAGCATTGAGGCTGGCTGAACTTCAAATTTCAATCTGCTGACTTAATATCAATACAAAAAATGTAGGAATTTCACAAATTCTCAGGAAAGTTTAGTTTGGAAAAGACCTCTGCAAGCTAGCTGGCTCAAACTCCTCACAGCAGGGCTGGGTCATGTTGCTTGTGGACCATCTGGCAGAGTTTTGAGTCTCCCCAACCTCTCTGGGCAAACCATTCCAATGCTTAAGCACTCTCACAACAAAACGTCCATGGCAGCTTCCTCATGCTGTCCATCAGCTGACTGAGACTTTTCTGACAAAACTGAAATTCTCACAGCATGTAACAGTATACTGTAAAGATTTAAAAGGGCTTCCTTTCAAAAAGAAAATTTCTCCCCCTTTAAAAGAACAGGTCATGGTTTATTCCACTTATAGCAACTTTTTTTTGTACCTCCTTAGCTATGCAACATAACATCTACAAGGTCATGGCATCCATTTCTGAAATCACAATACGGTGTCAAAGAAAATGTCAATGCAAAAGGTAACACCAAAAAAGCAAAGAAGAGTAAAGAAGGCAAGGTATAGTTTTCAGAGACATCCAGGGCACTGCAAGTTCAAAGGGATCTCAGTACCATCATTCATTAGGCATAGTTATTACTGTTGACCCCCATACAGTCTGTATTTATCAGCAGATAAAACTCCATCTGCTCCTCAAGGAGTTTCAAAGTGAAAGCAGCACCCACTTAAAGAAATGTAAAAAGAACACTATTTTGTTTCCATCACACGTAATAAATGTAGCAAAGGGAAATAAGAAGTGCAAGCTTATTACTCACAACTGCTGACAATGATATGTTTACTTTGTCAACCAGTGATACTACACAGGCACTTGAATAACACCATTACTAATGGTCATTTCAAAGCCAATGGGAAATTGATCACTGCAGAGCATAGGATCAGCAGCTGGCATTTAGCATCATACAGTAATCCTGCCTATATGGGATGCTTCTAAATTAGGCCAACATGAATGCAGTGCAGCAAAGACACTGTGGAGCGGGTCCAGAAAAGGGCAGTTAAGCTGGTGAAGGGTCTGGAGAATAAGTCTTATGAGGAACAGCGGAGAACCCAGGTTTTATAAACCGCCTATGTCTGAAAGGCATGTTTTAAATGCCTCACCATAGTCTTTTTCTGATTTTTACCCACTAGTTAACCTAACAAGATGTACTTACCCTACAGAAGAAAAAGCAGTTACTTTAGATGCCCTGGGATCACGATTTTTTGTTGCTCTGTAGGATTAAATGGCCCACAGTAACCCACAAACTTTTACAAGGGTAAATATGCAGAAACTGCAAAATCTGATTGGAAGTTTTTCTGGTAATGCCCTGTGATCATGATCTGCTCCCTTCCAAATAGCTTGCAAACTCCCAATTTGCTTTTGAGCTTGGAAGAAAATGCTCCATCCAAAGTACAGATAGTTTCCAAGTCTCACATAGTAAATGCACAAACCCCTACACTGTGACAATGATAATTCATTTTTCCCCTTTTCAAAAACAGCATGTCATGAAGGGATCTGAAAAATTGTCTCTGGCCTCTCCAGGTGTCACAGTATTTCTGATCTGCCAATAAAAAGGATACAGAGAGGAAAGACTCTCTCTGGCACTATGTCTGATTTGTGTGACTCCTTCACACATTACTCCTCTGCTGGCAAACAATGCTCTGCATGATGGGAGTCCAAAAGAAAAACTGCTCTTGTGAAGCTAAAAGCTTACAGGAGGAACAGAATTACCACTGTCAAAACCATCTCTTGCCCAGTTTAATGCATGTTGTACAGGAGACACTGCATTCCCAGGAGCCACCAGTTTCCCTGGGGCTTGCAGGGAGCTGCTGACCTTCCTACCACAAACGGTTTTGCTCTCTGCCTGCCTTAATTCCTGTAAACTCTTGCAAAATCAGCACCTCTGCCTAACAAACTGAGACACTGTGACATCTGCTCTCACATGGTCTCTTGCTTTGCTTGCTGTTGAGGGTACCAGTAAAATGATAAAACAATGATACAGGAATCCTTTGAGTACCTCGTCTTGAAACAACCTGACACCTAAACCAAGAACTTCATGTCACATCACATGTGGCATTTTCATATCTAACAAAGATCTTTATATGATAAATAAACCAAAAGCATCAGAATATTTAAGTAGTATTCCTCACTGAAGAATCAGACTTTCTAGCATTTTCTGCAGTTCATCACACCTGGCCAGAACTCACAGAAGTACCACATAAAGTCATGTAAGGTAGGTAGATCTCTGCTGCTGGGGCCAATCCTATTACCTACATACTTGGCTCCTAGATAGTGCTGAAAACTCCAGTTTTCAAGAGGATACACAACCAGACGACTGCGGAAGGAGCACGTTTTGGGAGAAAGGAGAAAAGCTGCTCATAAATGTCCACCTGCAAGTACACACCTTATTAAAGTCAGTTACAGTGCCAGTCTGTACCAAACTAATTTTGAAGTAAAAATAATCAGTTAAGATATGAAAGACTTATCCTGGATTCTATCCTTTGGCTAACCATACCAACATTGCAACACCACTCTTGGAGAGGGACTCTCCATAACCCCAATGCTGCAGAGAGGGAAAAAAGGCAGGCGTAAGCAGCATCAACCCTTGCCCACAGCAGTGACCATCGCTCTCCCAGCACTTTACCTGATGGTGTGCTAGCTGCTGTCATGGATGTACTTGTAGAGTGTGCAGGGTTGCTGCTTTCCAACAAGAGACAAGAGCTGCCACCACTGTTCTTCTTCACGAACGTCTCGGGAGCACTGGGCAGGGGCACTGGGTGACTGATGCCCAGTTCCTCTTCCTGAGCTTGCTGCCTTCTCAGCGCAACCTGAGAACAAGAAGATAAGACATAGTGCATGTTCTGGGGCTTGAGCACAATTTATAATGGCAACAACAGATGACTCAAATTCAAGGCTGTTTTTAAGTTTTGGTACTCTGTATGGTGTTGATGTTACTGCCAGTGGGTAGACAAAGATATAAAGGAGGTTATAAGGCTATTCAAAACTAGCTGTTTTGGCTCCCAAACACACAAGAACAAACCTATGAAATCTTAGTGCCATATACATCTTCCTTCAGTGACACCACCTGAAGATGTATTAAAGCTGACTGCACTCACGCAATGCAGTTGCTCTTGGGCAAAGCATACTGTGAAAAATGCAAAATTCACCAGTTTTCAGGACTCCACTGTGCGTCTTCACCAATGTAAAGCAGCTCTTCGTGAGAGCTTACACCTGCAATCTACTGCTCTGTACAAGCCTGCTTGTCTTCCTCATTGGCTCTTTGCTAGAAATCTACCCTTTCAAGTAAATTTCAGTGCATAGTACACTGTGGACAGACAGCCACTATGGAAGAAGCACAGCAAACATGGGGAACCAGTCTGCAAGCATCTCAGCCAGCGTCACACATACTGCAGTTAATTGGCTTGCTTACTGAATATGCAGAGGACCCCTTCTGCCTCATTTGAACTGGCAGATCAGTTTCGCACACCTGCCGAGTTGTGATACATGTCCAGGGGGGTATACAGATTATGATGGGGGCCTTACAGATACCTAACCTGCAACTTGCCAGGTGACTGATTTGCATGTGTATCTGAACCTTTGAAATCTGTCCCAGATTACAGACTGGGATTATGTGCTTTTCTTGCTCGAAATTCTCCTGGGTAACTTGGAGAGGCCTTTCCTGCATTTCTGTGTTCAACAGCAACATTCTTCTAATACAGATGTGCAATAAATACCATTAGAAAAATTAATAATAGCTCTTGCAATAGAGATATCCCAAACAGGAGGTGTAGACTTGCAAATACCATGGGTAACTTTGACTTCACAAGCCAACAACCTTGACCTGTAAAATTCCACCAGTGCCAAGGGGTTTACTGCAGAAATATATCAGAAGGGGGAAGACAGACTTTCAATGTGTAACTCCTACAAAGATAAGGTTTTGCTAGGGAGGTTTTCAAAGCTACTTTCAAATACAAGGCAGGGAAGAGAAAACCCCCAGTAGGTCCACCTCCAGAACCCACTAGCAGGAGGCAGTCACCACCTGATAGACGCTGCTAGGCAGCAGCAGAACAGTCTGTGCAGAAGAGGACACTTGTGTGGGGAACACCCCATTTTGTGCTCCCTCCCCTAGTGCAGGCAGCAAAAGGATCCATGTTTGTTATTCCCTGGTTTGCAGCAGGCAGAGAAGCTGCATGTAACTTGGGATATAACAGCAATTTCTGGGCTGTCATGAAACGGTCAAGGAGGAATTATTTAAATGAATGAAAGCTCCCAGTGGGTTCAGAGGACATTTAGCATACCTGCACTGAATAATTAAATAAAAAAGTACGGGAGAATTTAATGCAACGTTTCTAAAGGCTTTAAAGTCTGTCAGTGAGACACTGATTTTATGTGGGATGTCAAGCTTTGAGCACGCATTAACTGCAAACTGATGGTGGATCTAATACTCCTTCACTCGCACAGTCCTAACGTCTTGCACTTCGCCTGCAAGGGGACTATTCGCACGAACGAGAACGCCCAACTCCCCTCCCAGAAGTCAAGCACACCGGTAGCCATTACACTCCCAGAACTCCTCTTAATGAGAGTTTCCAGATACGGATCTTAAGGACTAACGCAGCCGTCTTCTACCCTGCCCCGAAGAGTTGTGGCTTCAGCCGGACTACCTAACAAAAAAGTTATTCCTACACAGAACTGGATGCAGCTTGGTTTCTTAGCGAATGCTATTACGTCGACAGTTGTGAGACCCCGCTACACAGCTGTTTACATAGCCGCTCTATGCAAAACAAGAACAACGCCGTTTAAAAACAAATAAAACCCACCCAATCCAACCCAAAACAAAACAAAAAACCAACCAACAAACAAGTAATTTTATAGATGTATTCAACTAACGTATCAGGAAAAGCGGGTACATTGCATCTAAAACCACCACTGGAAAACACTCTGGCTAACCAATTATTTGGCTAGATTGTTCATTATCTACTTAAAACCAAGTTGGAAGCCGGCAATTTAACGTTAGCACCGAGTTTTGCACGACAGGACCGCGGACAAGCGGTGAGGCGCGCTCCGAGGTGAGCCTCACACGCCCGCCGCGGCCGCTACTACCTCACCATGACTTAACCCTACCCGCCCTCACCGCACCTCCTGTTTTTATTTAAAAACCAATAAATACATAAACATTTTACTCCAGTAACTGAGGAATGCGGCGGGGTACCTCCGGCCCTGCCGCGCCGCCCCGTCGCCTGTCCCCTGCGGGCGCCAGACCCCGCCGGCCGCGGAGGAGCCGACCCCGCCGCCGGCACCCTCCGGGCGTACAGCCCACCCCGGCCCAGGCAGACCTCGCCGAGGCGGCCGCCCCGCGGGGCTCACCTGCGCTGCCATCACCCGCTGCCGCTCGGCGATCAGGCTGCACTTCTTGCACTGGCAGTCCCGCCACATGCAGAACCGCTTGTGCCCCTTCAGCGGCGAGGAGTAGCCGTGGTTGCGGCAGCGGGCACACTTGGGCATACGCGGCGGCTTCTTCCCCACCGCGGCGGCGACCCTATCCACTGGGGAGGGCGCCATGAGGGCCGCCGCCTTCCCGAAGCCGCCCGCCTTGTCCCCCGGCCCCGCGGCGTCCGAGGGCTTGCTGAAGGACGGGGAGTCACTGGACATCGCGGCGGGCTCAGGGCAGCCGGGCTCGGCGCGCCTCTGCCCTGACTCGTTCCTTCCCGCCACCCCGCGCGTTTCGGCGGCCGGCAGCTGCCCGGCGTCTCCCCTCCCGCCGCGCCCCCCACCCCGCGGCTGGTCGGTGCGGCCGCGAAGCCCTCTCTCCCCCGCGGGGCAGGCGCTGGGGTGGGGGAGCGGCCACCCGCGTCTCCCCGCTCCTCCCTCCGGCCAGACCAGCCTGGGCGGCCCCACGGCGGGAACGAGCAGCTCCTGCTGTGGTCGGGCGGCGGGTCCGTCGGGTGCACGGCGGGACTGTGGAGGTGCCCCCGGGGCCCAGCTCAGCTGCGCTGCCCGCATGTCCCGCACGAGGAATCGTCACCGATATGAAGCGGCTCCGCCGCCGCCCTGCGGCCCCACAGCCCTCCTCCCGCCTTGTTGGGGCAGGGGCAGGCCCGGGCCCCGGCCCCGGCCCCGTCTATGGCGGTGGCAGAGGAAGCCGGCGGCCGTAGCGGCCATGTTTAAGCCCTGGGTTGGCCTGTGTTGGGTGGGCTGTGTTCACATGGCGTGGCCCGGGGAGAGGTGTGAGCCCCAAGCGAAACAACCGAGTTGCCGCAGCTCAGCTGCTGTCCTTCGTGGGACATCTGGCTCCTCGCTGGAGGAGGTTAGCATGCGGTCGTGCCCCTCACCGGGTTTAACGCTGCGGTGGGTATCTGGGTGAGCAGGTGATCCCAACAAATACAGGCAGTGACACTGCGTGGACAGCTCGGTAACCAGCTCCTCTGGAGCGGGCCTGGGCGGTTGGATCAGCCATGATCTGCAGAGGAAGACGGGGAGATGCTTTTTCTTTTCTTTCTTACATAGGCTCCCTTTCAAACTTAGCACTGTGATTTACAGACCCATGCAGCTCTACAGATATTATTTACAGTATTAATGTTTTCTCTGTTACACCTTTAAATCTTTCCAGGCTCAAGATGACGCTATCTTCATGCTGAAATGAAACTATTAAATTACATTGCAATCTAAGATGAATGATAACTGTCAAGTGAGTGACTCAACAGAGATGAAGCAGAAAGCGCCTGAGATTATGTGAGGCTGATTTATAAAGATTGCATAAAGATTTCTATAAGCCCAGCTTCATGACTCAGCATATCAGATGGTAATAAGTTACAGTAGGTAGAAATTTATTTCTGCTAGAAAAAGCCAAGGAAAGCTTCTCCCTCCTTGAGATCAGCTATCTCCCAGCTGATTCTGCTCAGACTGAGCCTCCCGGCCAGAAATAATCAGTGCCTGTCGAAAGTTCCAGATCCTTGCTGCCTGATGCTTTGTGTTGGCATTCAGTAAGTTACATTTAAATAACTTTTTCCTTCGTTACAGCATTGGAGACATTTATGGCACTTTTCATCCTCCCAAGAGACTGAATTAAAATTCTGTTAAGCCCCAGTCTCAAGCTGTCAGGTGGTCCTCAAGTGAGGTTTGGCACGGTGTTACAACAATCATTCAACTCACAGAAATGGAAACTTTTTGCTTTGCATTGCTTTGCTGGGATTGACATTTCTGCTGTCCATACCTGCATGTTTTTCTGCAGAAGAGGAGAAGATGAATACAACATTTATTTGGGGGAAAAAAAATGTGATTTGCGTATACACTTAATGGTGCATATCACTGATAAGGAAGTGAACAATGCAGACTGGCATGCTTATCTTCCTCTATAGAAACGTGAAATCCCTCACTGAATGAAACCAGTTGAGATTCTTGCAGCTCATCGGGGTGTTGATCAGGTGCTGAAGTTGTCTAGGAGTGAGTCTTGAAAGTGAAACTCCAGTTTGTGAAGTTCTCTTTGTGGTTGAGCACACACAGAGGGATGTTTTCAAGTGCTCACATGCAAGATGTCTTGAAGACAATTGAAAATGTAAATTAAAAAGAGAAAGGAAGCTAAATCGAAAGAGGAAGAAAGGCAAAGTAAAATAAAGACCAACAAACTGAGGTATGAAAAGGTAGAAGAAAGAGCACATCAGAAATGGCAGGAGGAGGAGGACAAAGAGAAAAACTGGAGAGTGAAAAAAGAGAAAATAGAAGAGAAACACAGTGCATAAAGCAGACAGAGACAGACAAAGGAGAAACAGTAGCAGTCACCAGCTGGTTATATGATTTTTCACTAGAAACTAAATGGGACAGCCAAGCTCAGAGATGAAACACAAGATGCAAAAAATGCAACAGTTCTGAGAAAAACATTAATTCAGCTGCCTTTTACATAACTAGTATTTTCGACTTCTGGTGTTCAGGCACAGACCTGCATTATCCATAATACAGGGAACCTATTGGTGAGGAACAAAATATTAATGTTGTTAGTACCTATCTGGTATTTTGTGTTGCGGATGAATATCACCAAAATGCCTAAATGCCTGATGAATGCCAATTACATAATCAATCCTTTAATAATGAATTGGTTTTGCTAGCTTAAGTTGTACTTTAGGTATGGTTTTAGTGTGTAATGTTTGTCACATTTTTTTAATGGCTATTTTGTGAGGATAGCAACACATTACTGGGTTTGACATCCACTGGAGTCACAAAGGAATAGGAGATGGTTATAAACTTCCAGCAATTCTAACAGGAATCAGAGCAATCTCACTGCAAGTCTTCAGGAAATTGTAGTCATTAATTTAATGTAAGTCTGGGCATCTCTGAGTTGAATCCAGTGATGATGTCAGTGACTAAACTGTACTGCAGTTTGCTGGCACCTTTGGAAATAACTGTAATTAATATTTCTGATTAAAAAAAAAAAGAAATTACATTTTTACTTTCTTCCTGGGTAGCCAATACTTTAGTTTTGGCTTTTTGCACAACTCTTTAAAATACAAAATGTCATCCATTAGTGACAGTCAGTTCTTTGCCAGTGCATGCCTGTGGCTCATCCCTTGAACCTTGCAAAGGTGTTTTGTTGGCTAAAGAGATCATGGTTTTGAGGGATAGATGTGAACAAGCTGTGTCTCCACCACGTTTGGCATGGCTGAGTATCTCCGTAGAGAGGTCACGTAATAAAGAGGGTTTGGTTCTAATACCATTGCCTGGAAAGCAAAGACCTTTAGCTTCACAGAAGTCTGCAGGGTTGAGTGCATTTAGTAAGTCTGTTTTAGAGATCTGTTACATATGATACTGGTTTGTTGGCTTTTTTTTTTTTTTTTTTTTGGGGGGGGGTGTTTTGGGTTTGTGTTTTAGTTTTTTTGTTTTCCTGTTTGTTTTTTTGTTTGTTTGTTTTTTGTTTTTTCAGGGCATTGTTTGGGTTTGTGAGTTTTTTTGGTTTGGTTTGGTTTTTGTTTGGGTTGGGTTGCTTTTTTTGTCTCAGTGGGTAAAGCTGAAGGGGTTTTCGCCCCTCTGTTCACAGCAGATTTTTTTTACTCTGCCAGGTGATTTTACAGACTGTAATACCAAGGCTGGTTGTGGATTCCCAGCAGAGCCTCAGCTGCAGGAGTTCCAAGGGACAGAAATAAAGCATTTACACTGCCAGCCTGCATTGTTTGAAAACATCAACGTGACCATGAACACTCTGGACATTTAGAACTAAATATCAAATACAGCCAGAGGGAGTCATGTTTTCCTGAGGCACTGACGGGCTGTGAGACTCCTCTGTGCTGGACTTAAGTGCTTGCCTGCAGCTTTGGGTGTCTTGGCTGCCCTACAGCCAGCAAGTTAGCAGAATAAACAGGTATGCAGTTGACCCCATCTCCAGACCTGGAGCTACGTTAGTCCACACATGTCATTTACTGATGTAAGTCATCGGCCTGATATCAGCTGGTCTGCTTGTGCTAGTAGCCTCCCATGAGAACGTAGATATTTACTGGAGTGGCAGTCATGATCGTGAGAACTAAAGGGATTGAACGATACTTCAGGAAAAATCCAGTAGGTGGCATAAATAAACCGTGCATTTTTTTGCAGTTTCACTTGCGAAGTTCTCTTTCATTAATTCCTTATTTTAAAACTCCTTTAATTCACAGGAAAGCTGAAGCTTTGTCCCCTGGCTCTTAAAACAGTCCCACAGGCAAAATTCTGTATGGCAGAAGGAGAATTTTCTGGCAGTATATAATTGGGGTGTTTTTTGTTTGTTGGGTTTTGTTTTTTTTGTGTGTGTGTGTTTCAATATTAATGTTTTTACACTTTCTGTTTCCAGGTTATACCTCTAGAACTGCCTGCACCTCAACAAAAGGTGAGGGTTTCTTCTTAGGACAGATAGATTTGAACCCAAACCTTTCCTTGAAATGCCCAGTATTTGCAAGAATTTAAAGTCAGTCCTAGAGTTGCTGTCTCGGTCACTTCTCTGTGATAGTATAATAGTGTTGGCACCAGTGGCATTATTCAAGATCAGTAAAATCTGGTAAGCTACTGATGACTTTTGCTAAAAGGCCATTCAGTCAAGCTGGATCATTCAGACATAAGATTTCAAATGCTTTATTCTTCCTTACTAAAAATAATACATCGAGGGCATGCTGCGTTTAGGTGTAAGAAGCCTCGATATGCTACTTCATTTTCTTCTCCTCAAACTCCTTTTTCCTTTGCTGTCTTGGGCTCAGGGGCTCATTTTCACTGAACAACTGAAGCGGTTTATAGTGCTGCCACCCCTTGGCTGCTGGTTTTCCTCAGTTAAGCGTTAGTAAAGGGGATCTACAGCCTCTCACCCGTGAGCTCAGGGGTGTCTTTCTCCGTTAGCCTCCAAAGATCCTGTGTCCAGCTCTGCTTGCAAAGACCACTGATTGTTTGCAAGGTGGATTAAAATGCGTATGCTCTTCGGCACCCTCAGTACATGTTCTCTTGATGCAAGTCCACACCCACTGGGAAGATAAAGTGTGACACTCCATCCACGGGGCCCTTCAAAGTGTGTGAGAAGGGATGTTGTCAGGGGTGGAGAAAAGCATCAGCTGTACACCAAACTAGAGAACAGGCTGCCACAGGAGGTAGCATGCCTTAACGACCATTGAAATGGGAGTTTCATTCACACTCTGCTTGCTGGTGTTCTCCTAACAAGAGAGCAAAGGGAGAATGGGAGCCTCCACATTAGTTAACTGTGAATGACCTGCAGCTGAGAAAAGCCACCAGAGATTTCTGCCTGAGCAAATGCAGGTAACACATTAGTCAGATACACTTGGCAAGATACCTGCTAGTCAGAATCCAGAGTTTAATGGTCCAAATGTCCAGATTATGGTAAAAATTATTTATGTAAAACTCAAGGAAAGCCTGCCTGTAACAACAGACAGCTCTTCCCCTTCAGAGTTGTGAGCCAGCCAATATGAACCCAGCCCACAGTGCTCAATGAACCCACAGTCTGCCAGAAACAAAATTCATTCTGTTGCATTGGGCGAAGTACAGTACAAAACCAAAGCAGTTTTCAAGTGCAATGAAGCAAATAGAATGGAGATATTTAAAACAAATGCATGTATTTGCCATGTCACCACTGTAACTGTTTTTTGCTAGTGAAAGATATAAAACAATAAATTGCCATTTTTAGCACTAACACTTACGTTCTCTTTTTTCCTATTGGTTCATCTAAGTTGTAATCATTTCGTTGCACATTCAAAGGCTTAAGAGAACACACTGTCAGCCTCTTGGAAATTTCAATCATAGTTAATTGATTTGAATAGCTATTTGGAAGCATTATTAGGTCTGACTTATGAAATAGAAGTAACAGAGTGAGTATGGGGAAAACCACTGGACTGCTGCTTCTCAGTCTTCATTGTTCATTTTAGGCACACTTACAAATTAATTGGATCCAGTGACTTAGAACATTGAAGACTCTTGCATGACTCATTAAGCTGACATTTCCAACATTTGTAAGAATAATAGAATCACATCAGCCATATATATGTTTGAGCTCCTTCATCAGGGTAGGACTAGTGAAGAGAATGCCCTCAGTTTTGAATATCCTCATCAATTGAGCTCTGAGACATTTGTAATGGAGCTGAGTTTGATAAACTACCAGAGTGTGAAAAATTAAGCTCCAACCTCTTAAAAACAGGCAACACAAGTAATTGCTACTTTTTTGTTTATAGTATTTAATCTTTTAATGGATACAGTTAAATTTCCACTTCATTGAGCAAGCTGATTGGTATTTAAAGGAACAAATGGATCACTTCAAGTTATAAAGCACTTGCTTTATTACCTACACTTTCTTTTAAATTGTGCAAGTTTTCATTGTTTTGCATTCTTGATTTTCAGTAACTTAAAACTGCTGGAGGTCCATGATTGTGAGGCATGTTTTGACTGAAATAACAGAAGGGGCAGGTTTTGTTGTGTAAATTTATTGGCTGCCCAATTTATTTGATTATTTGTGCATTATTATTTGTTGGTCCTAATCCCAGTGCTTGACAGAAAATATTGTTACAACAGCTCCTTCTGGCTTTGTTTCCTTATTTTTTTGTCTTTAGGCCTAAGTAAATAGGAATTAGTTTTTTTCACATAATATTCTGCTGTCAGGTGAGCACATTTCATCCTGTGGGATTTCCATTAAAATCAGGCAATGTAGCACATGTATTTAGGAGCAAAGTGTTGTGCTGCTAGTCACCTATTTTTTCCTGTTTCCTGCATGAAGTCTTTCAAATCCACTGAGGAGCTGCAGGGCAAAGGGGACAGGGATGTTAAAATTGACTGCAGCCACAGCTGAGCTCCTCCAAATATTTTAATTGAAGTCAAATGACTGTTATTTAATCAGCCATGCTGTGAAATTACTTGATGGGAGCCACTGACCTTTCTCATATCCCAGGCTGAGAAAGAGCGTTTCTTCTTCCCTGTCAGTGTGACTCTTTTCCTGCCGCCTCTTCCATCTCTACTCAGTGCCTCAAAGCAATTGGGCAGTTTAGAGGCGGTTCCCAAATGCTGCTGACAGTGTATTGAGTCTTCCCATTTTCAAGGGCTCATGGGCTCTTCCCTTCTCCATGCCAGGAATCCAATTCAGAGGAAGGGCCTGGAGATCTGGGTCCCAGGACACCTACATCTCTTAAGTAAGGCTTTGCTTAGTGCTATCAAGGTATGGATGGATATCAGATCACTTTGTTGGCTTCCTTAGATAACAGTTCTGAGCCCACCTTAGCCATTCCAACTAAGTGCATGCAGATATTCAAATAGCCTGAGTAAAATCTTTTAAAATACCCTCAGATTTTGAAGTTATAACAGATAACACACAGTGGGGTTGAGAATGAAGACTAGCTTTGCTTCGTAGTTGTTTATTATTTTCTCTTACCTGTCTTTAAGAAACTAAGGCATGGAGATTGCTTTTTTATTACTGGAAGGCAGCTTCTGTGAATTCACAGTAGCAATGTCTTAGGAGATTGTTCATTAGGCATGTGAAAATAAGTAGGGTGCACATCTAAAATTGCTCAAGTATCTATTTACACAATGGGCCATAATTCCTCTTTGTAGGATTCACAGTGTTCCACCAGCTGAATTGTACATACCTTGAACACCTGCCTGGATGTTCACTTTACTTGGTAGCCCATCAGCCTGTTGATGTTCTGGTCCATGGGATGGAGAACACAAGCCTTAAACAACTTCCAGTAGCTATTTATTCTTATATGCTCCAATGAGATCCCTCCTATCATTTTTTCAAAACATATGTTAGGAATAAAATGAAAATTGCACACACACAACCTTTTTTTTTTTTTTTAAATAATTGTACTCATCTGGTCACATCATGACACCCATTTTTTAAAAATAGGAGCTGTTGTGGAGCCTGGCAGTGATGTTACAAGGAATGTCTTGCACTTACCTCTTCTCCCTATTTGAAGAAGATCTCTCAAATCATTGCTATTATCATTGCTACTAAGTTCTAAGGGGCACCACTTGACCACTCATGAAAGATAGTCAAAATAACTGAAGTACCAGATTAAGCCATATGAGTTTGCACTGTTAATTATAGTTTGTAAGTGGACCAGTGAAGGTGATCGTGGGTAGAGAAAGACAGTGTTAGTTCTAGCACTTGATCCTCAGCTATTGCAAGTTAGGGAAAGTGTCCCTTTTGGTCTTGCTGCTGGCCAGGGGCAGGGGTTGACATGTTTGTGTGTTTATCACACTTTAGCTGGAAAAGGCACTCCTGGACACCAGAAACACCAGGTTGCATGACAGATAATTTTTTTGTTAGCATCCTCAAGAAAATCGGCCTGTAATTTGAGGGAAACCTTAAATTCTGGAGCAGAGGTGGATCTCAGAGGCTGGATGGCCATCCTCCTAACTCTTTCTCCTGGGTAGACCAGTTCCTCACACGCCAAAAAATGCCACCTCTAGAGATTTCCTAGAAGGTTCCATGCTGACTTTGTAGAAGAGCTGTTGGGGTTTTGCAGTTTAGCATAGGGTGACATGGCAAGGTTCTTTTCTGTCTGTGAAGCTTACATTTCTGCTGGTAGTTGTTTTGCAATACTTCCCACGTCTTCCAAAGGCAATGCTGGCGTAAAAACAACAGCATTTTTCTGTCTTCTGACCCTGGATCTCAGGAGAATGCTGCTGGACCTCCTTTCACTCACAAAACTTGTGTAGGAAGCAGTGGTCTACTAACTGAGTGATGTTGAGAAAATAATTATCAAAGATGAAGACTTGCATGCGTCTTGTGCATATGTCAACAGTTGAAAGGTGAAGAAAATGAATGAAAAGGGGAAGAAAATGAATGAAACAATACCAGAACAAATACCAGAACACTAAAAACCCCAACCCAAACCAACCAAACACAAAAAACCCCAACCCAAACCCCAGCAAACCCCAGTAACTAACTCCTCTGTTAGAGTCTGGTTATTTTCCTCTGCATGCTTGCAGCACTGCTGGGTTCATTCTGTCTGTAGAGGTCTCCCAGCTCTGCAGAGAAGCCACCGGGAAGGCCTGGGTGGTGAAGGAAGGATGGCCACCACACTGCTGCAGTGCTGCTGGGCTCTCCAGCAGGTCAAGGGGCACATCAGCAGGGCACAAGGGGAAGGCACTGGGTGATTTTCTTCATGCAGCTTCAAGGAGGGATTGACAGTCTTATCTGTGGCACGTCTGCAGAAACACACACATGCTTACCCATTTTCATACATCTGCATGTGCCTCCTTTCCCACCAATTCTTGACACAATTCTGACCAAATAGGAATTGTTGTAGAAACGCTAGAGTGGGCAATTATCTTGTGACACAGTGGATGGAAATGGTGACCAACTCATATTCACTTAAAACCTCACCCAGGCTTCCCAAGAACTAAAACTCATTTTCTGCAAAACTAACCTGAAGAACTTTCGCACCTCCAGCGTATCTCTTTTTCTGCCCCTTTGCAAGTCATTTGTGCAGCTTGTCACATACTGTGGGATGTTTTAAGTTCCTTATTTACAGGATTTGTGTCTTAGTAAAACAAAACTATCCTCTTAAACTTACTATTTTCAACTTCCAATTTGTTAACAGATGTTGTTTAACAGAGTTGATCGTCACAGCCTTTGGAGCTGTGTGCCTGGGAACACACTGACCATCAGTGGTGTCAAGTTGTATTACTTCTTCCAGTTTTGAGTGCCTCTCTTCCATCTGAAGTGAACAAAAAAACCACATAGACCATTTTTGCTCTCATCACACTTCCAGCCCTGGTCTGGTTTTGCTCTCCTTGCGCTGCCAACTCCTATTTACTCACTCTCTGGCAACTTCTCTTTCAGCATTACAGATTTCTAACTTCCACTCCCACAAATGTGTATTGTTTTTCTCCAGTTATTTCAGTCTGATTTGCCTAAACCAAATCCCATTTTATTATCATACCATGTTTCTAATCTCTCTCAATCTCTTTGTACAGCTGTTCTACTCACACTTCTCCCAGATCAGCATATACTGCCGAAGGCATTAACATGCTGCTTGCTCCTCCTGCTATGCCAGTGATGCAGATTAAACCACCACAATAAAGGGCCTCTGAGCAGATATTTGTGGTTGTGCTGGAAAATTCCCATGATAGGTTTGCAAGAATGAGTGCACAGAGAGGGGGAAGCCTTTTCCTGGGCCAGACCCTGCCTGTTCACACCTCCCCACTACCAAGGGGTTATAACTGGCTGGCTCTCAGTATCACTCACCCCTAGGATAGGAGAAAAGTTGCTCTTCCAGCCCCTGAAAATGCCCAAGAGCAACAGTGGAACTGCAGGATGGCTGCCAGAGACAGCAGGTGGCTTTTCATGCCTCAAAGAGAGGTGTGATACCATGGCCAGGAAGTGCAGAAGGATGTTTATTAATCTTCATCTTTGCCATGGTATGCAAATGAAATGGCATATCTGCATCTCTGTGACATTAATGTGGCTGAATGAGGAAGGACAGTATTACTGGGGGAGCATGAGCTACCCTTTCAAGTAAAGTCTGTTTCTGTAACAGCAAGTAAAGCCATTAAGTGAAAAGTTGAAGAAAAAGATTACCAAAATATCTCCTAGAAATATCTCTGCTACTTCCATTCAGATCAGCACAAAAACACATGCACTGCTTTGCAAAAATGTTACCCCTTATGTTTCTAAATCAATCCTGCAAATAGCAGTAGTGGTGTTCAGAGGACATGGAGGTTGATGTCTGCAAATCATAACTTAATGTATTTAATAATACCCTGCTAAGAGTATAACGATGCCTTTATTACAGGTCTCTACTGTACAGGTCTTTGAAGGGCAGTTTTGTATTGCAAGAGTTATTTAAAAGGCAATTTATCTTTGCTGGTGCTGGCTCTGTTGGCTAACCAAACAGAAAATACACAGGCATGGTTCCCAGAGAGAACTGGCCAAGGGGAAGGACTACCATTCACCCAGTGGCACAGGTGAGTAGAATAGTAGAGGAGAAAAAGAATGTGCATTAAGCTTGTCTCCTGTGCCCCTTGGCACTCCCTTTAAGGCTCCTAAAGCTGAAGTGCACACAGCAGGTACCAAATGCCTGAGATCTTTCTAGGGATTGTGCAGGGTGTCAGTGCATAGAAACATGCTTAACTTTTTCTTTCAATAGGAAAACTTAAAGTGTGTATCATTAAGGAAGCAGAACACTTACATCAGAGGTTTTGTAGCCCTGATGTGTTGTACTGGCTTTGCGTGGCACTTCTGTTCAGTGTGTGCACTCACAGAGACACAATAACCAAAGTGAAATGGGCAGGAATTTTTTAAATTGACTTCCCTAGACACTGCACTGGGCTGTGAGTACTGAAAGCTTATACTTCTGCAGTTCCCAACTGAAATATGAAACAAACCAGAGGCTGGGTACCTCTTTCCTCCAATCTCATGGTGGTTATTTCTATGAGTGTTTAATGCAAAATCTGACTTGTATGTCTTCCAGCATCACTCCTTAACCTCCTGCCTCAGTCCCTTGCCCCACACTGGGCTCTCAGTGGCAGCCCCAAGCATCCCCATGTGAACTGAGTATCTGAAAGCATCTCTTTTTAGTGAGGAGATGCTTGTGGTTAAGCTTTCAATTGATGTACCTGGATGCAGGCTCTTGATGTACGAGAGCAGGAAGAGATGAAATTTACAGACCTGCATGCACACAGAGCCCACTGTAGGGGGCTGCTTGCAGCTGCAGTAAGAGCATGAGCACTGTTTTGGCCAGCTCTGCTTTCAAAGGCAGGAGAATGTCTGTAGCCTTTGGGCTGCTTCCATCACAGCAGAGCCAATCCTGTGTGTCAGGGATTGATGCCAAGGCTTGCATTATACACACCATGGCTGAACTGGACTTTGCAGCCAGACTTTGCAGCCAGAAGTATGAGACACCAGGAGAAAAAGCTATTTCTGGCATAACTTGAGTTCTTCCAGCTGTATCAAGATGAAATCTGTGTGTCTTGCAAAAATGGCTTCTTCAGTCGTTGTTGTTTAGATCAATATTGTGTTGGCTAATTTCCATAATTTTAAAATGTGCCACGAGGGTTACCAGTAACACTTGCCTTTTATCTCTTCAGATGATTCTAAGTGGCAGCTTCACTTAATGTATGACAGTGTAACTGGAAAAAGACAGTGTTGTATTTTACAGTCTTGAAAAGGGGCCAGAGCTTTTATATATTCACTGACAGTCAGAGTTCAAAGGTGATGACAACATTCACCTTCTTGACCATACTGAGTCAGTCATCATCTGATCTGAACTGAAAAACAAATGCTGGGGAGTGTGTAGGGGGAAGTTCAGTTCAAAGCTGGTATGCCAGCTGGTAATCCCAGCACCTGTGATAAATCCTATCCACCATTAGCAGGTGGAATTAAACTTGGCTTGCAGGGGCCATCGGTGGATACAAATGCTTTTGGGAACCTCGTAACTATTTCCTAGGGAAGGGCCTGATTTCCAATGTATAAACTGCTGCAGGTGTCCGCCTCTTAGAGGCAGGAAGGCCATCCAAGATAATAAAATATCAAGGGGAGTAATCTATGTTTCTCCTTTTTTTTTTTTTTTAACAGCTCAATCCATGAAATCTCTGATAAGATTTTAGGCCAGAAATGACACTGACAGACTTCAGTAAAGTAGTCAGTTTCTGTACTTTTCATCTATATCCACCAACACATCCAAGGATTTGTTTGCTTTTGGCAATCTTCCTGAATTGGCATACCAAAATGCCCTACTTTACCATACAGCTAAAACTGGGGGCACTTTGCTTGGGCATTTTAACGCAAGACAGTGGGCCTTCAGGAAGAAACTGAACCTTGCACAAAAATGCAGAATCCACAGCTTCACATAACATTTTGTAAAGCTCTACGAGGTGAGTTCTGGGCCAAACCTTTTGCTTATCAGGAAGGCAGCACCTAGATAAATCCAGGAACTTCGAGTTGCATAATCTGACTCTTGCATGCTGTTGGAAATGTCAGATTCCTCCCCAGAATTCTGCCAGTCAGGGCTGTTAGAAATCAGTGCAATCACACAGAAAAATTTAACCCCTTATGTGCTGGTGTTTGATATGCCAAGGGGGAGGGGAAAAAAAAATTAAAATACACCTGTACATGACTCTTCTTGCGTTGTAAGCCACCTTAACCACCGGTCCACTTTTTAAACCCTTCTATGACTGTTGTGTGCCCAGGCCTCCCATCACACCCAGAGCTCCCATTGACTTGTGGAGGGAGAGACAGGGTCCTGTACCAACCCCAAAAATACCAGTCATGGCTCTCGACCTCAAGGTGGAGGAATGCTTGTGTGCAACTATGTTAAGACATGTGCCACCCAGCAGTTAGACTTCACCTGCCCTTTGCTTTGTGACACTCCCAAGCACTGTCAGAGCTCACAGAAACTTCATGCAGTACAAGCCATCACGTCCATGTAGGCCAAATGGGATGGGGATGGCTTCAGCAGCCCCCTATTTCAAAGAGACTATGTAGGAAAAACTATTTGATAAGGACATAGAGAGGGAAAGAAAAAGGACATAAAAGAAGTGTTTTGGTCCCTTGAAGGAAGGCATTGCGGTGTGTTTCTCTGTCTCGTCTGGTAGGTCTGAACTGACAAGAATACAGACTAGCTTAGGACTTGCTCTAATGCCATGTAAAAAGCATCCCCTTCACCAAGCTGCCATGATTGTTTGCAAGATAAAGCTCAACGTTTTTTACTGCAGTTCAAACAAGCTGCCTGAACACCATCCTTCAGTGCCTTCCCATGATCCTCACAGTCACGAGAGAAGCCACTTCTCTCCCAAACAGCAAGGGTCCAACCTTTGCATCATGTGAAAGACTAGCGAATGCAGATCATCTTGGGCTTTTCACTCTGCCAGTCCTCAGGAAAACGCTAGTCTGGGCACTAATGCTGCTCGTATCAGCAGCCCCAAAGGCTTGAACCATCAGATCCTCCCTTCCCTGACTTAGCAATCTACCCCGTTTTGCTGCTGCAGTTGTAATTTGCAGCATTTCTGGATGATGCCAAATCACATGTAAAACAGGAGAGGAGTAAAACAGCATAATGAAATTTTATTCTGAAAATATGGCAAGAGTCTAAGGCACTTCAAACATTTCAATACACGTGACTAAAGTGAATGTGACAAGGGAATAGCATTCCATAAATACGCACCAAGAACTACACTCGGTTCCACTCAAGGGGAATATACAGCTGGTACCTCTAATTTTGCTCTCCAGTAAACATGTATGGAGATTATAGACTGACACAATTAATAAAAATATGGTAAAAGGACATGTAATTCTTCATGTAGTTTTTAATTATTAAGGAATATAAAATGCTGAAAATACTGTGTGAGTTAATTTTATAGATACTAGTATCTTTCATATAAAAAGTTATACATTATCCCCAATTAGCAACAACTTATTTAGTGAACTTCAGACCTGATGAAGGGCGCTATCCCCAACACCTACCTACTCACCCACCAGCTCAAGATCCACGGAGCTGACTATATAAGCAAATGCAACTTCTGAATTTCAGAGTAACTGAAAACATCAAAATCGTGTTGGAATGAAATTTATGAACAGGGTACTGTAATAAAATCTAGGCACAGTAAATACATTTTAGAATGATTAAAGATAAGCCACCGGGACACCCCTGCATGGATAGCTTTAGAAGTCTTAGGTTGCACATAACACAGGAAAGGATAATCTATAGCAAAGAAAACCAGGATTTATGCCAGTGTATAGAAAGACAAGTAGGTGAGCAAAACAACAGTTCTGGCTAAGGTTCTCAGCTAAGCACTACTTAACTTACATGCTTGCTTCAAGTTTACAGTTTTCTACCTTTAGCACTTTAGATCTCTGCTTTCACTTTGCTGGTGAGTTCAGGCACAAGACAATTACATTCAGTATCTGTCTCAGTAAAACAGTAACATTTAGCAGCTTAAAGATGGCATAGAGATTTTTACAGATATTCATGCACTACTACTCAAACGTGGCTCTGTGGGTGGGACCAGGAGATGTCCTTCTGCTAAGCCTAGGAGTGCCCTAGAAAAGAGGAACGAACAATTAATCAAAGGGAAATTATTTCAGCCAGATAAGTACACTTGCAAGAACTCTGTTCAGTCCCTTGCCTTTAATTGCACAGATTAAGTTTGCTTGCATTCTTTTTTTTCCCTTTTTTGTTTTTCATTTTAGGACGAACAGTACCAGCTATCATACAGTCTAGTAACTGAGACTGCATGTTGTTTAGACAGTGACATTTAGGAGCAGTTTACAGGAGTGTGATTCAGGGCTTGGGAGAGCAGGTAGATAGTTGCCAGAATACCTAGGACAGCTTTACCTCCAGAAACAGCTCTGTTTTGGTGACCAGGTCAATCATTAGCCTTACAGAGATGCAACAGCACCTCTGCATAACAGCAGGAGTCAGTGAAGTGAACCCTGCTAGAGAGCTATATATACCCCCAGATAAAGGGGAGGAGGAGGTATCTTGCAGCCAGGGTTCAGCCTTCTTCAGTGAGCTGTATTTAAAAATACACATTTTCACTTATGAGCATAAAAATAATCCTGTGAATAAACCTGACATTTCATATGCTGTGCTGCTGTACAGCTGCTGGAGGGTTAATTTTTTGTTTATATTTTACTATTATGTTCAGGAGTAGCAAGTTAATACATAAACTGTAGGAGGCTGTGTACTAACCGGTGACTGGGTTTTGGAGAAGTTGACATGGGCATAAAGAAGAACAGCTATGTCCTTATGTCCAGCTTCCAGGGCTATTGAAAGTGCTGTGCTGCCATCCTAGGAGAAGAAAGGAAGAACAGAATTAGTGCATGTGCGCATTAACAGATCTCTTAAAAAAACCCATCAGCCCCCAGAGAAGGGAAGTTATGGAGACCCTACTACTCCAACAGAGTTAGGTTAGTTCAGAGTCTTGATTAATTTCTTTTATTAAAATTAAGTAACAGTAAGCCTTGCACTGCTGTTTGATGAGGCAGTCCAAGTGTCAGAGGCCTCAATTTCTCTCAGCGAGAGAAATGATCTCTCGGCCATTGCTGAGAAAGAGTGAGAATGCCACTATGACAATACCAGTACGTGTAGAGCTGTGTAAGACCAGTGACTTCAGAAGACTGGGCTGTCTGAAAGAAACTGCAATGTCAGTAAGAAGTGGAAGAGAAGGTAAGGGAGGGACAAATACTAATCAAATATCATTATAATTGCTGTTTTACAATGATAATTGTTGTGTTATAGCTCCCATTAACACTAAGAACAGTTGCATTCATAGTTCCAAATGCTCCTTGATGGAAGTCTAACTACAAACAAATGGACATTCCTGATCACTTTTGTTTCTCGAAAGATATTATTGCTTTCAGAAACCATAGTTGTTGAGGCTGCTAGAAATAAAGAGTGCTTTTGCTGAAAGGGTAATTTATTGACCTGTTGTTTCCCATTATATCATGTTTGGCTCAAGAAGAAGTATATGTGATAACCTGTGATGTGATAACCTATGATACGATAACCTGTGATGCGAATCTCTGGCTTGCTGGTCCACAACCTGACTTTTGCCTCTTATGCACAGAAGTTTCCACAATAATGCCAGTATCTGAAATGCCCTTTCATAGGGATCACCTCTTACATTGTCTGTCTGAATGGAGCACATTTTCTTGCACTGCTTTAGCGCTGGTACTGGAGAAGGTGGCACCAGTTCAAGGAAACTGAAAATCCTTTTTCCAGTGTGGGACACAATGGATAGCATTGAAGTGGAAAGTCTTCTTATGAGACTACAGGCACAATTATACATAGTCTCTAATAAACATCCTGAGCAGACAGGGATCTAGAAGAGTTGTTCACTCCAATGCGATATAATGCACGAACAACAAATGCTCCACTGTCAACACCAGGAAAAGCCAACTTCTTAGACACGTGCTGAATCACTGTCGGAGTGGCATACATCAGTAGAATTAAGCTCAGCTTACTACTGATCATGCTGACTGCAAAAGCATCACTGTCACATTCAGAACAGCTAGAGGAATGCTAAAAATCTCTTAATCTCACAGCTCAGACAAACCCATTATAAAATAAATAAGTAGCAGACAAGCTGTGCTTGGGAAAAGTATCAAACTGCCTGTAGGAATAAGTGTAATTTTCCATAACGGTTTTAATTATTGACTTGATGAGTAACAGTGCTAACAGCATCCAGGCTGCAGTAACCTAGAATGCCCCTAAAAGTATCTGTTATACTGAGGCCTTCTTACATTCAAACTAGCAGTTACACACTGCTAGAACCACCAGGCAACTGAGCCTCCTCCTGCAGCAGATGAGTGAATGAACAGAAATGATGTCTCTGCTCCTCTGCAACAGCTTCAACAAATAACCACCCTCTGCTCTCCCAGATCCCAAACGCAGACTCAATTTCAGTGCTCAGTGAGTAAAGCAGTAGGAAGATGTACCCAAGAAGTCATGTTGTTAATGAGAACATACTACTGGCAAGAAATCGGCTAAGTCAGTATTTTACAGCTTAAAAAGTCTACAGATCAAATTGTCTGCTGGCAGTGTCTGCAAACAAGAAAGGTGAGTGTCTCACGTGCCACTGAAGTTACAGCCTCTATCTGTTTACTGTCAGGACAATGTTGCTTCATGACTGAGACTAAACCGGTACTCTTAATAAGTCATGATGAAGACACTGTGTGAACATTCTATGAAGAGAACTCTAGGGTTTATATTTGCCATGGACAAGGAAAACAACATAGCAAAGTTGTGAAGTCACCAGATAAGGTTCTAACTGAAAATTGGAAGACTTCTGAGAACAGGGGAAGGAATATGAGAAGATGTTTCACCATGAGCTAGAAAATGTTATTTTCTGTTCCAGTTCCTGCACACCTACAGCTAACCACAGAAATTGCTACTGGATAAGTCTGTTAGCAAAGCAAAGATACTAGCCAAATAATCACACCTTTTGCTACTACTAAGCAGAGCATCATGCACTTGGTACTTTGGCACTGTGAGTCAGAGGTCCGTGTAACTAGATTTCAGCAATTCTCCACTGAATAAAGAAAACCTGAATTAGAAACACATTCCAGAGTGGAGAAGCTGTCTGATGAAGCACTATCTGGAAACGTGACTCACATTGTCCTCCAGGGTGCCATTACACCCAGGCTGAGCCAGCAGAAGTTTGACAATCTCTACGTGTCCGTGCTCACTAGCACACATAAGAGCTGTTGAGCCCTCGTCGTCCTGGATATTGACGTCTGCACCACAGGCCAGTAAAGCTCTAACCATGTCTATCCGCCCATGACTTACAGCTAGCATCAGTGCAGTCTGACCAGCCTGCGTGGAAAGAAGAGGAGAATGAAATAACTACACAGATAATCAGTGGCAAAGCATGCATACTTATTTTTTGGCAGTGCTTCTTCTGGGAAAAAAAAAAAAAAATTGTTATTTTATACAGCACAGTCAAGGCCCTGCTTGCTATTATTTAAATACCTTTTATGCACAATCTATCCCATATTGACACAGCTATTTATTAAATTAGTGGAAGATAGCATATCCATTTTCAAGCATCTGGAGTTCCCCTGAAGAAGCTAAATGGTGCAAAATTTGTAAATGCATCCCAAAACTCAATAATGGTTCTTTCACATAATATTCAATCATTTTTAGAAGAGATACAGACCTGAAGCTCAACTGTTTTTCCAAGGCTCCATTTTGTATATAGGAATCAAAACCATACACAAACATCAAAGACTGCAGAGGGTGAAAGTAGACAAATGCGAAAGCTGAACCAGTGGAGCAGGGATGAAAGCATGGAAAGAAAGATAAAAAGACCCCAGAGGGCGAATGGTGTCTTGTGAACCATTTGACTGACCTGGCTGGCTTTAGCATTCACATCTCCGCAGCTGAACAGTTCCTCCACTATCCTCATGTCCTTCTCCGCTTCCACAGCTGCAAGCGCAGCAAGCATGATGGGGGTATAGCCAGCCTTGTTCTGATGATTTACATTACAGACATCTGCAGAAGGATGAGATAATTTTTTTTGGAAAGCAGAAACCCAAAAAGCAGCAATTGTGCTAATGAACTGAATAAACTGTTAGTAGAGAGCCTATAAGAAGAAAAAGGAGTGACTGCTGTCACAATGGAAGCAATTCAAGGGAAAGTGGGGAAAAGAAAAACGGGTGCTCTTGAGCCTGAGAAAGAAAAGGGTTCTCTTCTATGCATGCAACACAAAGGAGAGCACATAGCCATTTTATACATCATCATTTAGGGCTTTCTTTGTGCGTTTTTTTCTTTTTGTATGAGCAAGTGGTCTGAAATTTGACATGAGCAATGGGGTCCCAGGAATACCATCAGGAGAGTCTTAAACTCCTCTCCTGAGGGGATCCATACTGCAAAACAAAAATGGCCCAGCAACATGGTCAGTGGAAAAAGCTGTTTCTCCTCAGCACAAACATTTTCCTATCATTGGTGGTGTTTTAAAGATCTGCAAGTGTACTTCAACACATTTCGAAGCTGCAGAAAAAAACTTACAGTTAAAGACTGTTGTCAGCTCTACAGAGTATTTGTGAACAAAAGTACTCCGGGAACAAGTACAGTGAAGTCCTCTGACTAGTGCAAGCAACTGATAAGAGTTCTTGTTTTCATTCAAGTCTAACTCCCAGTATGTTCCTAACATTCTGCAGAAATCCAGCAGGGCATATTAGTTTACCAGGCAGCAGGGCTTTCAGTGTGCTCATAATATTTGAAAGCAAAGACTCAGACCTAAATCAATATTACCTCTAGACTTGGACTTAAACTGCACCAGAGATACCTTAACAAGCAAAAATGTTTCAGGAAACTCTTCAAATTCATTTCCAACCACTAGACCAACTTTACTTTCAGAAGTTACTACTGTGAAGCCACTGAAGCCAAACATGACACTGCTACATGCATTACTTTATGAGTAATGAGCACTTATTGGAAGTGATGCTCTCCTACCCTGACTAGACTACTTCAGCAGAGCTGTGTTTTCTGAGGTCACATTTTGACTTTTTTTCTGTATGGCTAATAAGCAAAGCTGTTTTTCTATATGTCCTCTTGGTAACACTGCATGATGATACAGAGGAGCATTTTGTTCTTCCCAGTGGACACACAGATAGAGAGATCTTGGACCAAGAATCTGCCTGTGATATAACCACACTGCAAACAGTGACTGACCACTTAGACATGGTCCAGAGGAGGACTGTTAAAACCTGAAGGAATTTGCTTGTTCACAAATATTTCCCAAGTGCTGTCATGTGCAATGTGCTCCTGCATACCTGGCACTAGTCATGGTTTTGGATTTTACAGTCAAAACCCACTGTGTACATAGGAATATACCAGCTGCTGTAAGCTACAGGAGTCCTGATTTGAAGCAACAGATGAGCATACTCATGCTACCCTGAGATAGCCAGGGAAGCCTTCCCACCACTGTGCTGAAGAGCCAGCCTGCTGCATTTCACTCTGTTCCTGACATTCCCTGCATTCCCCTGCTATGACTCACTGTTCCCAACTGGCTGCCCCCAAACAGGACCAGAGATTTCAGAGTGCTTGCTTTCCTGCACAGAAGTCTCGGCATGTGTGACAGATGTGCTGGGTTATCAAACTTGAGATTTGTGTCATTAATATCCTTGTTTACCTGATGCTACCCTTCTGGATTTGTAATTATTGCTAAGCTTACCACTTCCTTTGCCTAATTAAAGCTTCACAACCAACTAGATTAGAGAAAGAAACTTCAGTTAGTGAGCAAAACAAGGCCCACACAGAGCACATCCTGCCTGGGACCAGCTCCGAAGTGTGACACCTTCTGTCTTAGTGCATGTGAGAAAGAGCAGAGACTCTGGAGTCTCCCCTCTGCCATTACCCTCTCTGCACCTGTATGGCAAGGTGATCGAGAGAAAGATCAACAACAGAAGCAACCACATGAAACATCACCACATTGCTCATGGATCAGGAAAATACTCCTATGTGGCAGAATGCCATATTGCTCCAGTTTCAGGAAAGCAGCAGAGACATGTCAAGATGGTGGCCAGAAAAAGCATCTGTATTGCTTTAGTAAGATAAAGCTAGTCTAGTTTGAGTATTTACCATGGATGTTTATACCTCAGTGCATCTTCCTCCACCAGTATCCTCCTACCTTTGGCTCAGCAGCAGCTCTGCTGTCTCCAAAGTAAACTGCTGGACATTGGTGCTGCTGAATCTGGGCTACAGTGCAAGAGTCAGGATCCACCCATCTGTCCCAAACACTGGTCAACTCTATATATAATTTACTTGAGTGTTTTTGGAAGTTCTTCAAGAGCCATCATCACCACCACCACCACCTCCAAAGCTAGCACTAAAACAAGGATTCTAGAGTACACAAGTGAGCCACCGTGTAAATGTTAACAGCTGCTGGAGGAAGCCCAAACTTGACTTCTTGCTTATCAAGAATTTCAACCACGAGGATTGAAAAACCAAAAAATAATAATAAAAAAAACTATGCAAACAAGTCAACCTACTTGCATCCAGAAGCAACTTTACAATTTCAAAGTTAGAATGTGAGACGCTGTAATGCAGAGCTGTGTTTCCATTTCCATCTGCCATATTGATGATATGTCTGAGGACAGCAGGAGAAATCTCTTCAAAAGCAGTTATGTAATCTCCAACCATTTCAGGGACAGCTGACTTCTGACTTGAGACACGAAACCACTCATGCTGGATAGTATTTAAACAAAACCTCTGCAAAACCAAGACAGAAAAATTTACATATGGGCAATCTACTTAAAGGACTTGCCATCCCACAAGTCAGCCATGCAGGAGGTCAAGCCTTTTTTAGTCAAATGTGGGAAGAAAGCATTCAGCTCACAAACAAGTTGTACAGATCGAAGCTAAACCCTCTGACTAAACCCCTCTTTAAAACACCAATTGTTTAACTCCTCTCATTTGATCTCATTTTCAAGAATGGCTCACCTCTGAGGACACAGTATTTTAGGATGAGATTACTCCCAGGGCACCAAATACTGGTGAACTATCTCCATGAAATACTTGACTAAGTTTATAAATCACTGATAAACCAGCAGTGGGAGTGCATGTTTCTTGGGGGCTTAAACCTGCAGCACGGTAAGTCAATTAGGACCAATTCCAAAGCATGAATTATCAAATGCATGACGAACTATCTGGACTGCAGTTCTGAAGAAGAGCGGGGCAGTACAGAAGATCACAAGCTGAAGCAGAGCCATCAACATCACATTGTAATGAAAAAGGCAAATACTGTTTTGGGCTGAATAAACAGATCTGTAAGTTCCATTGCACGTGATGCAGTCCCTTCTCACTGCCTAGCACTATGAAGGAAGCAGCTGGACTACGTTGGCTGGCCTAATACTGAATGACATGAAAGACTGGGCTGAAATTGTTTCAAATATGAGCAGTGAGAACAATTTCAAGTCAAGGAAATCTGAACTATGTATGGGACATACAGGAAGGACTGGAGATGCTCTGCTGAAAGAACAGCTGTGGAAAGGAACCCCACAGCATTTTCACAGTGCAGAAGGCTGTTGCAGTAAGAAAAGAAAGAACCTGTTCTTCAACTGCAGGAGGGATGGCTATAATAGTGAGGGATTGCAGCTGCAATTAGAAGATGCAGGCTAGACATTCAGGATAAACTTTCCCAGTGGTATGGACGAGAGAATTAGCTACGCTGGATTTGGAGAAGGCTGAGGTTCTCAATGACTTCTTTGCCTCAATCTTCATTGGCAAGTGCTCTGCCCAAACCACCCAAGTCTTGGGAGGCAGACGCAGGGACTGTGAGAATGAAGACCTTGGACCCACTGTAGGAGAGGATCAGGTTTGAGACCATCTTAAGAACCTGAACATGTACAAGTTCATGGGATCTGATGAAATCCGTCCATGGGTCCTGAAGGAGCTGGCAAATGAAGTTGTTAAGCCACTGGCCATCATATTTGAAAAATCATGGCAGTCATGAATTTTTTCCCCGATGACTGGAAAAAGGGAACTTGCCTTTTCAAGAAAGGGAAAAAGGAAGATCTGGGGAACTATAGACCAGTCAGTCTCACCTCTGTGCCTGGCAAAATCTTGGAGCAGATTCTCCTGGAAGGCATGCTAAGGCACATGAAAAACAACAAGGTGTTTGGTGACAGCCAGCATGGCTTCACTAAGGGGAAATCCTGCCTGACCAACTTGGTGGCCTTCTATGATGGGGCCACAGAACTGATGGATGGGCGCAAAGCACTAAATGTCACCTCCCGTGACTTCTGCAAAGCGTTCAACGCTGTCCTGCATAACATCCTTGTCTCTAAGCTGGAGAGACAAGGATTTGATGGATGGCCCACTTGGTGGATAAAGAATTAGCTGTATGGCTGCAGAGAGTTGTCCCCATGGAGACCGGTGATGAGTGGTGTCCCTCAGGGGTCAGTGTTGGGATGGATGCTGTTCAACATCTTTGTCAGTGACACGGACAGTGGGATTGATGAGCCCTCAGCAAGCCTGCCGATGACACCAAGCTGTGTGGTGCGGTTGACACACTGGAGGGAAGGAATGTCACCCAAAGGGACCTGGACATGCTTGAGAGGTCATGCCAATGACAATCTTATGAAGTTCAACAATGTGAAGTGCAAGGTCCTACACCTGGGTCAGAGCAATCCCAGGCACAGCTACAGGCTGGGAGGAAGTGATTCAGAGCAGCCCTGTGGGGAAGGACTTGGGGGTGTTGGTCAATGAGAAAATGAATATGAGCCAGCTTCAGTGTGTGCTTGCAGCCCAGAAAGCCAACTGTATCCTGGGCTGCATCAAAAGGAGCGTAACCAGCAGGTTGAAGGAGGTGATCCTGCCCCTCTACTCTGCTCTCGTGAGACCTCACCTGGAGTATTGTGTGCAGTTCTGGTGTCCTCAACATAAAAAGGACATGGAACTGTTGGAACAAGTCCAGAGGAGGGCCACGAGGATGATCAGGGGACTGGAGCACCTCCCATATGAAGACAGGCTGAGAAAGTTGGGGCTGTTCAGCCTGGAGAAGAGAAGGCTGCGTGGAGACCTCATAGCAGCCTTCCAGTATCTGAAGGGGGCCTATAGGGATGCTGGGGAGGGACTCTTCATTAGGGACTGTAGTGATAGGACAAGAGATAATGGGTTTAAACTTAAATAGGGGAAGTTCAGGTTAGATATAAGGAAGAAATTCTTTACTGTGAGGGTGGTGAGGCACTGGAATGGGTTGCACAAAAAAGTGGTAAATGCTCCGTCCCTCACAGGTTGGACAAAGCCTTGGGTAACACGGTCTAGTGTGAGGCATCCCTGCCAATGGCAGGGGGGTTGGAAATTGATGATCTTAAGGTACTTTCCAAACCTAAGTATTCTGTGATTCCATCACTGAGTGTGGTGGGGTAAGAACCTCTTTGGCCAGGTAACTGCCTGTTGGGAGTGGATTTAACTGTGAGCCGAGGAAGCTCCTTCAGTCGCTATTAGTTCTGACCTTCTGAGACAATTTCTCTAACCTGGAATTACCACTGTGTCTGCCTTCTCATAAACCCCTTCCTGCAAAGTGGGCAGTAAGTTCAAGAACAATTTTGCAGAGAAGACAGCACATTTCTCTAGATTTTGGGGAAAGCACAGATGACCTGTACCAGTAGCTCTAGAGGGTGCCATGTCTGGTAAAAGAAGAATATACTACACATGTCAATACTACGTATATACCTGTACTACATACATATACACAGAATATTCTACATCACTATTACTGTAATAAAAACTCACAAGGTCCAGCCATTTGAGTTAAGAGACCATGTGTCTTGCAATCACAGAGAGCTGAAACATGAAAGTGGTCATAAAACGGCACAGTATAAATATAGTTTTTATTTTAGGCACTACTAAGTGCCTAAGAAATTATTTACTAAGAAATTATTTTTAGTCACAGCATCACACGCATTATTAAGTAAATGGTACACTTTTTTAATTCAAGAAATCCATCACATCCCGAAAGAAGCAGTCTGAAGTCCTTTCTGATGTAAACAGCAGCTACAAGAGCTGAGTATGCTGGAAGAAGTTGGGACAATTTATACAGATCCCTAGCTTTTTTGGACGAGACTTCTTTATCACAGACAGAGAACAAGAGGTGATTTGTCTGCAGTTTCCAGTTACAAAGCACCGCTTGCGGTAGCAAACATCTTAAGCACAAGAAAGAAAAACGTACATTCAAATTACACTTCCAACGGAGAGATTATCAGATGGTTGTGCCATTTTTGACACTATCAACTCCAACTGGACCTGAAATGTTAGTTGTTCAAATGCCTAAACTACACTCCTGAAGGACTGAAACAGGATTAAAAACTACCTATCACAACTGTATTAAACAACCTTTCAAAACATTCCCTGCACCACAAATGTCAGAACTGAACACAGACAACATTATTGTCTGTGTATTACTGACAATATTATTGTCTTTAAGAAGCTGCAGATGCTCTATGGTAGAGGAGACTGGCACTGGGTTGTTGCCTTTACATCAACACACAACTGTAACAGATACAGAATTAATTTCGTATCAATAAGCAGTGTTCCTCTGATTTCAGATTGCCCTCACAAAGTAGCACAGGTAAGTCCTATAGGAGGCACACAGTCAATTCCTACATGAAGCACACTCAACCTTATTTCTTGAGACTGAATATAACAGCTAATCCTGCTTACTCCCTGCTGCACTGATAAAAGCTGCCAATGTAGTGAGACAGGAAGAGTATTCCTGTGCTCAGGAGACAGAGCACTTTAAGAACAGACTCTTGAGCTTTTGTCATAGGAATAAACAGGCTCCTCACCCCTGTACAGTCTCTTAATGAGAGCTGCCCAGACTCATGCTAAAGCAGCACTTACAAAAATAACACGGGAATGCACAGATGTGTTGAAACTGCACTTCTGTGTTACTATTTTTACGTGTGTGCCTTGGGATGACAACACCCCAGCATACAAAGCACAAGTACGCTTTTGGGAAAGAAGTCCTGATAGAAAAAGCACTTTGTGACTTTTCCAGGAAAGCTGAAATGCTCTTCTACCTAGACACTGCAGTGCTGGTCCTGCAAAACCACAAGTTAAGCTCCTTGAAGTTTTCCTGTTACACCTCAGAGAGAATTTTGCCTTGCATTGCTTACCACATCTTTGTTGGTCAATGCCTTTGGGTCGTCCATGTTGTTTCTTAGCAGGTGACAGGCAGAAAGCATCTTTTCGCTTAGTTCATATCTGAGGAAGACAGCAAAATACATGGCATGTTTCAATTTTTCTCTTGATGTTTCAGCATAGAAACATTCACTCTTCTGAAAGTTGTGTGGGAATGAATGTTTCCAGGCAAGCCATTAGCTGCTGCAATGCAGAAGCTGCTCTGGCAGCTCTTCTTCACAGGGACTAACTCCACAGCAAGCGGAGATGTACCAAAGAGGAGCAGTGGGAATGGAGAGAAGGTGACACATCACTTCTATGCTTTAGACTTGGCAACTCTTCTAGTGGAAATTCTCACGTACTGCTGTATGACCGCAGAGCATGTATTACATACCCAGTGCTTTGATTACCTGATTAACTTGAGGAAATAATGATAGTTCTGATGGAAATTAACTTGTGGGAAAGGCCACAGTCAGTGCCTCCTGCCAGCTCCTGCTCACTGGAACCAGCCTTTTTCATCCCTTCCACTCTGGAAATTCAATCTCTTTCCTCAGTCCTCTTTCATGTTTTCACTTCTGCCCACTTTCTATCACAAATTTCGAAACTCAAGGAAAAGCTGAAAATGAGAAGGCCCATGCCCATGCCAACACCAGGCTGTGGCCAACCATCTCTGCCTACAACCCACCATAAATAATGGCAACTTTCCTGGAAAAATCTCCCAAGAAACAGAGAGGCTAACATACTCATGTGTGGATGGCAGGCATTTTAGCCCTGCAGTGTTACAAGCCAGCTGCTGCTGCTTCCAGAGCAACGAAATGCTCCACTGTTTCATGGACCACGCTCAGTCCCACATGGCCATGCGCCCTGCCTCCTCCCCTTGGAGGGCATTGCCAGGGCAGCCAGCTTGCAAAGAACATGCTCCCCAGGTGTACATGGCTATCTAGGCTGTCCTGCTGCTCCTCCTCACACTCACCTCTTGCTAAGGTAAATACAGAGAGCTCCTCTGAGAAATTCACCATCTTTTTATGCCACCTGTAAAATAACAGGCCATCCTACAGTACTGTATAAATAAAGCTCAGGGCACTTCAAAACTCACAGCTCCAAGGCCTATGAATGGCTTTTAATCATTAATTTCTGCATCTCTTTTATTTAGCAGTTGATGATTACAGGTAAGTTTGATAAGTTTATGTCCAGTGAAACACGTCATATTTTGTCCTAGATTCCATTTACATAATTTTCTAAGCTAACACACTTGTAAACATTTAGCAAACCCAGTATAATACTCCTTCATTATCTTTGTTCATACTTTCTTTATTCCGTTCACTAATCAAGAATCAGTAAAAACTCACCACACTACTGCTTTCCATGCACAAAAAGAAAAATGTCTTGCCTGTCATATGCTACCCTACACAGATCATTACCATCAATGTGAAAAGTAACTTAGACATGAAATGCTGAACCAGTGGTATGACAGCAGCCCTAATGCTGTCATAGTATATGATCTCATACGAAGTATATGACCTCAGAGTTGGATGAGCTCCTTGCTAATGGTACCCAACTGTCTTATAGAGCAGCACCAGCCGCGGCTAAGATGTGGAAGATGCACTTCCAGCAGACTGCTGACCTAGTGTGCATGGTTCAAGGCCCATTTGCTTACTTATTGTTTTACAGACCAGGCATTGCCTGCTCCCAGACAAGTGCTGTTTGTGATCTGTGACAGCCTCTGCCTGGAGGGAGCCATCTGGATCTCCCTATAAATCGGCCATTTAAAGCTGCTGGGGCCAGCCACTGGAAAGGACACCCTCTGACACCTTCTTCCTGCTCACACATGGTTCTTTTAGCATGAAACCACATCTGGTTACCTGCTTAAGGAGGAGAGAAGCAGGCAGCAGTCAAGCAGTGATGGGGCTGGTGCGTTCTCAACCAGTACTGGCACAGCCCATGGTTTGCCCCAAGCAATGAGGCAGCGTAACAGCCTCAGAGGCACTCAAGAGAGGGTTAGCAGCCTACCTCTCTCTGATTTCCACGTCTTCCGCCTCGCACTCCTGGGAGGTACTCTCCTTCTCTGGCCCCATGGTGCAGACCTCAGGAGCATGGGGCACTGGCTGCCCCTCCTCTGTGTGCTGGCTGTGTGGATACTCGTGGCCCTCGCACTCCTCCTCTGAATCTGAGGAGGAGCTCTCCTCGGAGCTGGAGTCATCGCTGGATGTCGTCTCGTACCTGGGGGAAGGTTGGGTAGGGGCAGGCTGTTTGCTCAGTGGCTTTCAGCAGTGGTTGGTAGCCACTTGCGCTGGTGCAAGTTGAAAAACATCTTGCCAAGGTTTAGTCCTGCTGTTTTCTACTCAAGAGACCTTTTCTACTTACGAACTCAGTGTCAGTGCCAGCTAACACTGATTTTTGCGTGCACAGTGTGTAGTGAGAGAACAACCTTTTTTAAACAGAACTCTTAACATTCTGTCTAACCTCGCCTTAGCTCCAAAATAATACTATGTTCAGAGTAATTGCTTTTCACCTTACTAGGCAGATATAAGCAGGAAAGCTAACAAACCTATCTAAAGGTAACAGCCACAATTTTAACATGTTTTCCTGTGACAATCTAAAACACGTTGGTATTTTAGGTCAATGTAAGTGATCTGGACAATGCTGATTCTAATGAATTGTCTTACATCACCAACCTCAGCAGCTGATGAGTTAATGAACTAAGCTTATTCTTCTCATGTACAACTGTGATTTATATGAGTGATAACATTCCCCTATTTTAAGTATATTAAATAAGATAATTTTCCATAGTGTTTTCTGTATTTATATAGCAAAGTTTCTGTATTTGTGTAGCATAGTTTCTGTATTTATCTAGCGGAAATCTAGAAAAGGCAGAAGCTATCCATATGATCCTGGGTTCCTCCTATCGTTCCCACTGTGAAAAGGCTACAGATATTCTGGAAGCATGACTCTTACCCGCCATTAATGCCGACGAACTGCAGGTTCTTCTTGGTGTTGCTCAAATCTTTCTCCCCGTCCCTTTTCTTCATGATAGATTTGAGTGTGTTTTCATTATTAGTACATACTGTTGAAAAGGGAGACAAAGCACATATATCAGTACAAATCTGTAGCTGGCTTTGACTGCAGCAGCATTACACAAACAAACAGGTTTCTGTTTAATTTATGAACTGAAGCTGGGGTTTCTGATCTTTTTATACATGCAGTCATGTTGTGAGATGCACATTAGAAATACAGAAGAATGCTTCCAAAACTAACTCCAGAAATAGAAAACTAGTCTTCCAACAGCTGCTAATCTTTATGCTTTAGAAAACTCTGAGAAAACACGTTTGTTTTGTGGGTTTGGGTTTTTTTTCTTTGTTATCTGTGAAAGACTTCTAATGTTGAAATGGGTTACTCTGCTCTGTTAAAATCTTAATTCTTGGTGTCAGATGACAGCAGCTCATTGCCAGAACTAACGCATTAGTACACAGTATATTTAACAACAACCTACTCAACAGCATGGGAAGGTTCAATTAAGACTGGTCTTTTAGACTTTAGTATTC
Source organism: Pezoporus wallicus (assembly GCF_028554395.1). Classification (NCBI taxonomy): domain Eukaryota; kingdom Metazoa; phylum Chordata; class Aves; order Psittaciformes; family Psittacidae; genus Pezoporus; species Pezoporus wallicus. The sequence goes on from NW_026637546.1 coordinate 1,168,231, forward strand.
ACTGAAACAACTGTTAAACCAATTTTTAAGCATCAGAAATGTATAACATTCATATGAATTTAAGTTTTAAAAAATTATTAACCCTTTCTCTCTCAGTATAGTTTTCTCATGAAGACAGTAAATGGCATTTCACTGATGTGCTACAATCTGCCATTTAAAAACTAACCAGGGTCCTGCACTGTTAATTTCCCCATAGCCACATCTTTCCCTGATTTCACAATTTTGAGAAACCTGAAAACCATTTTTATCTGTATTTCATACTCAAACTCCATCAGCATGATGAAAGGCGAATGCCAGCCAGTTATTACCATAGAGGCCAGAGGCAAGCTGGTCATCGGTCAGGTTAATTGGAGCGAGAGTTTTGTCCTGAGAAGAAAAGGACTTCCTCCCACGAACAGCCTCCACCAGGGGAGTCTTCCTTTCCTCCTGTGTGGGTACAGTGTCCTGCTCCAACTTCAGTGATCGCAAACTGGAAGTTAAGTGGGAGTTTGCAAGTTGCCCGTGAGGGATGTATTCCAAAGTAGCACCTGCCAGGGAAGGCATCACGAAGGAGTCAGACCAAAACATATCCGTCAATGCTGTAATAACAGGAGTAATAAACAAACTGGAAAGAAAAGGCAACATTTGTACTTTACAATACTCTTTTCTGAGGATCCAATAGGAAAAGGGTGTGATCGCCTTCAGAAAATAAGAAAAAAAACCTGTGAGTTTTTCTTTCCATGAAAACATACAATACAAGGAAAAACTGTAACTATACTTGTTTTAAAACGGATGAAAGGAATGGTCTTTCCTTTTCCTTCTCTTTTGGTTTGTTCAGTGACCCCAGGTCCTGCCACCCTGGCTCATTACGGACTCACTGACATGCCTGAAGAGCATGTTCATGGGCTCCGCAGGTTCCTTCTGCCAAGCACTTTTCACCTCACTTGTTTTTAAGAAACTGCATTTCCCATGAGAGCAGAAACTTTTCAGGAAACTTTCCTTTTTTGCCAGCATTCAACTAATTCTGAAAGTTACACACTTTATTCAGTTACTGAGACAACTGCAATAAACTACCACCCACTGCATTTTTTTTTCTTTCTTTTCTCCTTTTTCCCTTTTTTACAGGATTGTACTGAGGTAGTAGTTGTTTTTAAATCAAATTCCAGTGTTTGGGTTATTTTTTCTTTTCTCCTTTAGTGGTGTCCACTCATTTCTTCCCACTGTATGTTTAAAAAGCGGTGCTAATTACGCACAGATTTTTACATTCCCCTGGAGTTCCTCCAGCTGTGCTATTACAACTGCTTTACAAAGCTGCACAAACACTTCTGTTTGTGGTACACAGTAGGTTTTTTTTTTCCACACACACCTTTTCCTCAAGTGCTAGCATTTCAAGGATAAAAAAGATAATGTTTAAATATAAACACTATCACTTCTTTCTTTCTTAACCCACATCCATTTCCAAGTCGCCTTCTCCAGCAATGAGATCTATTGCTCACTTCCACCATTGCTTATAGCTTCTCCAAGCTACAGGGGGAAGCCGCCTCCTGGGAAAGGCACACAGCAGGGTACTGACAGACACGTCACTATAGATATAGCCAAAACCCTCCTCTCAAGGAAGCAGGGGATGAAGGCAGCAGCCACTCTCATCCTCCCATGCAGAAGCAACCCCTCTAGAGAAAACCTGGGATGAAACATGCACCCCTGGAAATTAAGAGAGAAGTCCTGCCCTCGCTTCCCCATCTCTCCTTGCTTCACAGCAGTGACCGATTTCAGTCAGGTCTCTTCATAACAGAGAGCGCCCTCCCTCATCCGCCAGCCAAGGAGAAGAGGGCTGCCAAGGTGATGGAGTGCCGAGCCAAGAACAATGATTTTTAAACTCAGCTGAAAAAAAAGGAAACTGCCTCTCCCGCCACTTGCTTGAAGTGGTGACAGCTACAATTAAAGAGTACCAAATGGAGTAACTGCTTCCAATTGCAGCTGGTGGTGGCTGCCTCAGCTGGTTTTACCAGGTCACCCCCCCTATTCCTACCTTGCCACTGAGGACATGGGGAGAGAGTGGAGGAAACCTGCTCTGGAGGAGCAGAGACATACCAAGCCACCAAAGCTGCCTGGGTTTACGGTCAGGTTTGCAGTCTGCCTGTCCTCTGCCAGGCATCACAGCCCTCCTCCGAAGGAGCTGCAATAACCACAGTGTGCCCTGGGGTCAGGAATGGCATTGTGTGAGGCAGCACTGTGGGCAGCCAGGAGGGCTGTGGCAGGGCAGAGCAGCAGTCCTGCCTCACATGAACTGACAGTACCTTGGTGAGACCCATCATCCCCTGCCTTCAGCAATGCTCAGCCACCAAGAGCCAGAGTCTGAAACTCCTCGGGTGTCTTCCTTCTGCCCTGGGACACAGCTGGGGAGGGAGCTGCAAGGTAGGACAAAGGAAAGAGCAGCAGGCTTTTCTTCCCTGCCTCACACCTCTCTCCTAGCTAAACCTGCCACCAATGTGAGAAGATGCCATCTCAATAGGTTGTCTCTCCTGGTTCATCCAACACAGAGTTCAGGGTCTGGGGAACGTGGTCCATGCCTTCAAACAAAGAAGAAAAGGCATACCATCCTCAGCCCTCAGAACCTGACAGAAGAGGATAACTCCTCTTGTCAGGGCTTGAGAACCAGCACACAACAAACAATTGTGCCTTAGACAAACTGGCCAGTACACTCATTCTCCCAGTACAGCTGTTAGATACTCACACTTGCTGTAATACAGCACCTGAGGTTCAAGGAAAGACAACTTTGGTCCCAACACAGCATTAATGCCACAAGCTGTAATTAGCATTTAACATTAGTTCTCAGGCATTCCCTTTTACAGACAGTCAACATAAAGATGCTTGGGGAGCAGCAACCTACTGCAAATCACTTGGAAAAGTGGATGAAGAAAGCAGCTGAGCTACCCAACACTATGTTCAGTTACTGAACAAGTACATCAGCTGCTGCCCAAACCAAAAAGCTGGAGGAGCCAAGTCCTCTCATCCTTCGACAAGGCTGCTATCAGGGCTGAGGTGCTGCCCGCTTCTCAAGTGCGGAAATGAAACCCTGGCTGAAGATCACCGCCAGCCTACACAGACCTTAAATAGTCTCTTCATCTCACCTCACACAGATCTCAAGTATGCTTGCACAGGATCCTTCTCCATGACACAAGGTCACGGGGCAAAACACCAACAGTAAATCAGCCAACAGGTTCAGCACTTAGCCAGCCACTGCCTCTAAACAGGGCCACTCAGGTAGACTCACCCTGCTGATTTTTGTTAGTTTACTGCTGCAGGCAAATAATGCAGACTTCTAAGTATTGATACAGTGTAGTTTAGCACAATGTGGAGCTGCAGAATTTCTACGTGTTTTGCAATATAACAGGGGATCTTGGAAAAGTTCATTAGTAATTTAGAAGCAGGAGTAAACAAAAAACTTACAGACTTAACTGTTCATAAATCCTTATGCAGAAAGCTACTTTCATCAATTTCAGAGTGAAACAAGTGACTGGAGCATCTTCAGTAGCTTAGCCCCAGTGGCTTGAGGGAAGGAGAGCATCTGGGTTTAATTTTTTAGAAGGAAGCTCCTCTCCTAAATTCCTTGTGTTTCTTTTGAAACCTCACTGATTTAAAACAGGGTGACAGCAAAACTAGTATATATCAGCAGCAGATTACTCATGCCATTTGTGGCACCTATTAAATCCATTCATTGTTATTAAGGTGCTATTACTCTTCCCAACCGCAGACCTTCCCTCCCACTTATGAGCACATGAGTAGTCATGTAAATTCACTGGGCAAGTTTTAAACAGTATTTTATTCCCTTGAATTTCTGATGAACCTGTGATAACAGAAGTCTGGCCTTTTTTTACCTGCTTTTGAAAAATTCCATAAACCTGATAGAAGCAAACCTAAGCATACTGTAAAAATGATTTAGCTTGACAATACTTTTAAACCACTGGAAACAGGCAAGTGCAAACAATGCCAGAGGAATTATATACCATCAGGATGAGAACCTAGCTCTCTGGCTGGAACATCACAGGCTTCTAGCTAAAAAAAGGGCACAAGATTGCTACCCACGTGCTAGCTACACAAAGATTTTTAACCTCTTGATCAATGCAAGCATTTATTTGCACAATATAACAGCAAATGATACAGCTTATACACTCCTTATTAAAGACAGTGCATCAATGTTGTCTGGAGCATACACAGCAAGGAGTACTTATTCCACATTGAATGATTTCTTCATGGTAGCAACAAGCTCCCTAGAAACTGCTGTAATTGAAGAACACAAACTGTTCTTCATTGGTCTTAAATCTTACTAAGTTGCTTTATCCTTAAAAACTTATCTTCTTCATCTAAATAATTTTTAATCCACTTTCCATTTGGTCTACACATCAGAAGTATTGAAGGAAAAAAAACCAACATTCTACCAAGGTAAACAAAAAGGCAGCAATGAGCAAACATGTTAAGTTTAAACATTTACAACAATTGATATTAACCCATCCACCTGAGAAATGTGTCACCTGTAGAAGACTAAGCATCTTTTCATTTTCAGACGTACTTTTGAACAATTCCAGGTCAGAAGATAGTGAATTTAAAATTTCAGAAAAAAAATTTGCCACATAAAAACCCTTTATATGATAAGCTGACAGAAGCCAGATTCACCTAGGGCCCAGACGTACATAAATGTTTCAACAACCATTTGGCTCCAGGGAAAATGCTCCTTCTAGCAGGACGACTCCTTTAATCAGATTGCAAGAATAATCTTAATTTTCACTCTTTCTTTAACCAGTTTCTTTGTGTTGAGAAGCTGCTTTCCATCCCCAAACTAGCTTGTGAAGCCAGTTTATTGAAACTGGAAGTCAAAACTAATTCCTCTAATTGAACAAGACTGAATAAAAAAAATTACACTTCTGTGAAGCACTTAATCATCTTACTTATGAAATGCTCTCCTTTCCAAGACAACTGCGTGTGAAGCTCAGTGAAAGCCATCCTTAATTTCCCTGATGAGTGGTAAATCAAAGCAACTCATGGTGCTGGGCAGGGCAGGAAGGTCATCTCAGAGCTTTTCTTTCTTTCTCATTTACAAGGAGTTGATCTCAACTGATGCTTAGCTGTTGCTGCAATACAACAACACTTCCATTGAAAAATGGGAATCTCCTGCCATGAAATATTCATAGATGTGCCTGTTACCATGGGAGTTGAACTCTGAAAAAAGCTCAGTGCCTCTGTGCCATAGCACTGGGAAAGAACTGGGGTTTTACCAAAGCCACTTTAACAGAGAGGCTAGCAGGCTGCAGCTCACCACTCTAAGCACCAACAGACTTGAAAGAAAAAATGATTTAAACTGTGGCAAATGATGCTCTTTATTAACCAAAGCAGAAGTGAGGAGATAGGAGGCACTCCATATAATGCTGCCACAAAATGAAAGCAGCAAATATTGTAATATTGATAATAGTAATAAGCTTGTGTTAACACATGGAAGGTATGTCAAACCTTTTTGAATAGGTTTATGGAGTTTCACTTCAATAATATCTTTATAGAACAATTACTGAAGAGGATTCTGCTTCTCTTTTGATATAACTGGATGGGTATTTAAAACTGAACACCCCCTTCTCCCCCAAACACCTCTGCTCCTAATACAGAGGTTGCTGCCTTTTGTGAATGACAGAGGCATTTGAGCTTTGTAAGTTGTCACAAATAGCAGGTCAACAAATACCACCTGCCATTAGAAAAACAGAGATGAGGCACTGTATTCTTTGATGCCAGTCAGACATGTGCATGAACAAATCTGGCACACAGATGGGACCATCTGTATGACCGTTCTGCATCAGGCACTACCTCCCAGGAAGTATGAAAAATGCTTCACATATACCAGTCACTAATGGATCCTGTTTGTTACATAAACAAGCACATCTGTACAGAAACTTAACCTGGTGATTAAAGCATACACCTGGGCAGAGCTGAAGCTGAGGGCTTCATTCACCTGCCTGGATGTAGACAACCAGTGTGATTTCTAGCAGCCCAGAGCTCTACAGCGTCCACCACCTCAAACAGCACTGGCACTGAGTATCAGGCAAGCCTCAACTCTGAAGAGGCACTAACATGGTCCATGTTGCCAGGTGAGGGGCTGCCAACCCACCGAACAGTCTTTGAGAGAAGAGTGTACAAACTTCATAAAATAGAAGAGCTCTGAAATAAAAAAGAGCTTTCTCCAATTCCCTGCTAGTTTTGCATTATGAGTGACAACACAGAGAGACACAACCATGGCCACAAAATCTCATTAGTCCCACACACCAACACTGCACAACCAGGGGCTCCTGGGACGACCATGATTCCTTCAGTCAGTCCATTGTCCCTCAGCCTGCCATCCCAGATGGAAAACTGAAAACCCAGAAAGATCTTTCCACCACATAGCACATCATGTTTTCCTAACCTATGAGACTTTCCTACACCACTTGCTTCCCACTTCCTTTCACTCCCTCAAGTATTAACTCAAGAAGTTGCCTCCTTCCTTATGATGATTAGTGTAATGCTTCCACTGGGGTGCTCAGTCAGGATTGCGCCAAAAGTGACTGTAAAACTGATACTCCAAAGATCTCTGAGGCCAAATATCCATGCGTTTTCAGGTCAAACATGCTCAGGTAATTTTTCAGGGCAACAGCAGAGGAGTTGCTTTTAAACACCACCCTTGCAAACTCCTTGCCTATGAAAGGCATCCATCTACAAGACTTGTGAAAAGTCCATGTAAGTAAAACCCCTACCAGTGACATTAGGGCTCTATCTCATACTTTGCAAAACATATCACATGTGCACTCAGCTGTAACTTTATGAAACTTCCCAAAAATTCTGTAACGGTAAATGAAGACTCTGAATACACTCACCTCTCTTAGTCCTCCTATATGCTGTCTGGTCTAAAAACAAAGATCGGTTAGCATCTAGGTTTGTTGCCCATCCATACAATCCAGCTGGACACAGACAGGATGCCAGTGCCGGCAAACATGAGTTTGCAGAGTGGAAACTGACCTATCTTACAAGCAGGGTTGATTTCCCTGACATCACTAGGGCTTCTGAGAGACAGTGCTTATGTAAATAGGAGTTGCTTGGTTACCTAAGTGAAGGTGTTTTATTTTTCAACAAGCAATATACTCATTGCTGATGGACCCAGCACAGAGATCATCTCAGAGGTCCACTTGGCTTGCACCTACGGATGTCAGCAACAGAGCCTATCCACATCCTATGCAGCAGGCTGCAGTTCTCATGCCTTTGTCTCCATCACCTGCCACAAGCTGTACTGGGGCTGCGAGACAGCCCTGCAGCATGCCTCCATCTCCTCAGCACAGGCAGCAATCTAAATCTGTAAAGCTGAGAGCATGACTGATGTGCTACCTCGAGTATCAGAAGCAGTATGGACCACTAACCTTTTAACACAGCAAACTGGTACCCAAATCACATGCCTCCAAGCCAACTCAGGTATTTTTGCCCTTAAATGACCTGACCTATAAGAGGCACTTCCTAAGGGTGCTCTTTGAACAAAATATTAAAGACAACACTTCTGCTGCCAATCTGAAACCAGACACGTCTGCCTCTATTTTCAGCCTGTTTTTCTAAGAAATCGAGGCCTGTGTGAGGTCATGTTTCTTTCATTAACTTAAACCCAATTGCTCATTTTAACCATACCAGAGCTATCATGAGGCACTGATCCATGGAATAAAAGGGCTTTATTAGTTCAAGTGCTTACAGACTTATTCGGTTAGTGCTTCATTCAGCAAACATCTTTCTACAGAATAAAAGTAACACATCGTCTGTAAAACCACAGGAACAGGCAGCAGGACCAGCAGATAAATGCAGTAAAGACAATAATTTTGACATTCATAGAAAGAGAAGGAGAAACATTGCATGCTTATGACCTCCTTCCCACTCCAGTTCTCTATGGGTCTAAACTGTTATAGCCCAGAGCTTGATTTATGCACACAGTCCTGGCATGCAGTTCTCACCAGGGCCTAAAAATAAAGATTTTACACTCAGCATCCACAGCTAAAGAGAACGGCATTACAAATTAAAATTATTCTAGAATAATTTTATCAAGAATGTGAAATCTGAATCCGAGTAAGAATGTTTTTATAAAATATGATCCGCTGCTCCACCTGTGTCTAAATACTTCAAGATCTCTAGACTACACATTTGATACTGTGTAGTAAAAGCAGGGAAAGGAATTAAGGATTTACAGCTAGTAAAAAAATATGGTTGACTGTTTTTAAGGACATTTCTGGTGTCCGCTAGATACTCTTTATTATTATTGTATCATTACTTGTGACAAGCCCAAAATACGAAGTGCATACCAGAAAGATAATAATATTGCATACATAGTATCACATTGCATGTATGCAGACAGGATGTCATCTGTTTTCTTTATCACTACATAAATGTTCCTTATTACTTTACTACAGGAAGCTAAACTTTTTACTTCAGCTTATTTAATGGATGGTTCCATTTAGGGCATGAACATTGAAAAGAATCAGATTTACCAAACTGCCTTTTAACAAAACCAGGTAAAATTTAAGACCATAAACAATCTGCAAGAGCTTTCATATAGCAGTTCATTAGCAAATAATATTATCATGACATTAAATGGTATTTACTCAGGATTTTTTTTCCCAATTCAGCATCCAAGACACAGATGAATTTGCGTTTTTCACATTTCCTTAATCTCTTGTTTCAGTCACTGTATGGCAGGACCAAGAAGCCAAGTATCTAACAGTCACCGCTAGAGCATTACATATTGGTGTGCAGTAAGCCAATATTTCTACATTTAACAGTAATGTGCTTGGATTCACCAATAAGGTATTAGAAAACATTGCCAAGTTTTGAACTAGACTATCGGATACCCAAAATTAATAGTAATTAAAAAAAAAAAAAGTAAGCAACTTTACCCCAGGGAATAAAGAAATTCCTCAAATCAATTGTATAAAAATTAGTAAAGTTAATAAATAAATGCAAGGAGTATTTAAATCTCAATTCTTGACTTTTCTGAGTGTCACCAAAACCTCCAGCAATAATTACAGCTCATGCCTTTCAAACATGAGGCTGTAATTAGGCATTAGGACAGTTATTGGAACAGAAAAGATGCAAGATGTGGTTTCTGTGAAGTGCTCTGGAGTTGAGTATTATAAAGCAATCAGACTTGCTGGAATGGGGAAAGCACTCCACAGGTCTCTGGCACAAGGAATGAAGGCAGTGGAAGAAACATTACAAGACCCAGGGAAATGTCTGTGGAAACAAGTCAGTTTGATAGAGATGCTGAATGTGACTTTCAACTCTTGTCGAATCTGACACTGTAGATTTAAAAATTGCATGCCAAGTTTAAAGGAAGGAAAAAATTCCAAACCAACAGGCATTAACCTTCAATATTCTTGAAGTAATAAGTGAAGTCAACACCTTGCACAGTGGTCAGACCTTGCATACTTTTAGATACCTCTCTTGCACAGTCAGAGCCATCATCATCAGGTCCCTCAGTCTGCTGGACTGGGAGAGATTAAATCACCTGTGTTTTCCTCAGTTACCAGTGGTTTGCTGGACACAATACCCAAACAGACACATTCAGCAATGATGTTATGTTCTGCATTTCACTAGGGATGATCACATACCTGCTTTGGGTCTAAACGCGATCCGAGGAGGTGACTGACCTCTGGATCCGTCAAGGAGCTGACTGGGCAGCGAGCTTACCTGACGTGGTGCTTCTCTCCATGCACTGCTTCTGAAGGTCCAGGCTCCGCAGCTCCTCTGTGCTGGCATATTTCATGACGGAGTTGATGGAGCTGAGGGTGCTGATGAGCTGCGAATTGAGAGATCCAATCTGAGAGTGGGGCTCACCAAAGGCTTCTGCCAATTCACTGTAATTTTCAGCAAGCAGCATCTGCTGTTCCTGCAGCAGCTTCTGCACACGCTCAATGTAGTGATCCAAGCCTGTCCTCAGCTCAGGTGGAGGCAGAGGGCTTTCCAACAGACCACTCACCGGCTCGCATACAGACTCCCCACCAACTCCAATGCTCCTGGTGCCAGGCGGCACAACTGGCAATGGAGGGGGTCCGCAGGCAATGCTCCTCATTTTAAGACCAACCAAGTAGTTCTCATGAATGTTTATCTGCCCAACACCACAGTCTTTGGTTTTTACTGCACAGGGCTTTTCAGAGCCAGGATGGCTAGAGAGCAAGGTGCCCACTCCAATCGAACGTGTTTTAGCAGATGCTTGTATGTCCTTCACCCGGCCATCTCCTACTGCCACGCTCCGTGTCTCCATGCTCTCTGTGTTGGTCTGTTTATCACAGTTGCTCAGAGCAGTGTTTGTCCCACAGTCCGCCAGGGAGGCTAGCTCCGTGCTGGTGCACCGGCTCACCATCTCCAAAGCAGTGCTGGTTTCTTGGCTAGCCATAGAAGGCACGGCCATCACTGTTGCCTCCATGCTGAGCACAGCCTCTGTGGCCGTTTCACGGGACACGTGCTCCTTGGGGGTGCAAACCATCACGTCCACTGAGCAATCCCCGCAGCCCACAGACATCACCGCTGTGGCTGCCTGTGCCACACAGTGGGGACCCAGCATGGCTGCCAGCTCCTCTGTGTTGATGCCAGCCTCACAAACACTTGTCTCTACACCCACCGCCTTATGGCACAGCTCAAGGAGGTTCCCTGTGCCCTGGTCTCTCACCTCTGCCCTCTCCCTCACCAGCCACCGGCTCATCAGGAGCTCAGGGCCCGCAGCCACGCTCTGCACAGCAGGTCTGCAGGAGGTGCCAATGCTGATCATCTGAAGGTGGTTTCCCACTGATGAATCGGCAAAGTCCACGTGGTCTCCCGCCATTTGGTCTCTTGTTTGTACGATGGCCTCCACCACCCTGCTGATGACATGGGGCTGAGCTGTCACGGCTTTATCCACTTTTTTCCTAGACCCAGCCGCCTGCAGCTCCTGTTTCAATTTCGTCATTTCTCTGTCATGGGTTGTTTCCTTTAACTGAACCTCTAGCCTGTATATCTTCTCCTTAAGGGCTTCGATGGTCTGCTGCTGAAGCTCTATCTCCTTCTCAACCTCCGTAGACAAGCCAAGCATACCCTCCGTCACCCCAACACCATACTCTCTCATTTCTTTCTCTGTCCCCACAGCTACTTCTTTGTGTTGCCTTGCAGATCTGCTGTATATAACCACATCATTCATGTTCTCATCAGCACCTACAGCAACAGATCGGGCTTCTTTTGTGAGGGTTTCTCTGTTAACCTGAAAGGTTGCTGGACTTTCATAGTTGCTATCCTGTATTTTTTTCTCCAGAGCTTGCATCTCAGCAGTCAGCTGTCTGAACTCCTCTATCCTTTGAGAGCTCTGCTCCACACTCTCCACCTCTTCCTCACAATCTATATACAGTTCTCCACCTCTTCTCACCTGAGACATGTGTTCCCACTGCTCTGCATTTCCTGCACTGTAGGATCGCTTTCTGAAACCGTATGTGTCATTCTGAGTGGCTTTCCTGTGATTTTTGAGTTCAGCCATCATGTGCCTCTTCTCTTCCTGTAACACTGAAATTTTGACCTGCAGTACAGGAATGGTCTTGACTTGCTCCTCAAGCTCCTTGAGACGCTTGAGAGCAACTGCCATTTGCTCCCTGATGTGCTGCAGATGCACTGGGCTCACGTTGGTGACCGGCGTGGATATTCCTGAGCTCATGGGGCTGTGACGAATCGAACTGCCCAATGAGGAGCTGAAGCAGGCACCGTAGTCACCATTCCCCTGATACCCATTCTGCAACTGCTGAGACACGTGACCATACCCGCTGGATCCCACAAAAGAGGGGAGAGAGCTTGTGGAGCCCATGCCTCCAAAGCTGGAAAGCCGGGGCCTGCGGACATCTCCAGGTATGACCTGCATCATCCTCTCCTGTTCAAGTCTCCTCCGTGTTTCCATGAGCGTTTTTGTTACAAGGAGGTTATGCCGAGGAGGCTGGGGGGAGGGAGGAGGAAGCTGCTTAATATCGGGAACAGTTAAGTAGGAAGGAGATGCTTCAAAGGAAACTGAGGGTCTTGCAGAGAGAGACAAGGTCACTTGACGCTTCACTGTCAAACAAGACTGCTTATTCTCATCACTATTTGATGAAGAAAGAGACTCCGTGGAGGTCCAGCCACTGCACTGGCTACCAGAGTTCTTGGTACCTGCCAAGGCTGGTATGGCTTTCCTCTTCTTCCGGATGTTTAGTTTCTTAATGGTATTCCCCTTTTGTATATCATCCACATACTTCAGAAAATCCAAGTCTAGCTGGTAACCGTAAGGTGTTTCCACAAAATAGGGGTCCTTCCGCTCTTTTTCATCTTCTCCATTTATAACAACTTCCTCTTTTTCTGGAAAAAAAGAAATAAAAATCAGCATTGGGAAAGAAACTATGTATCAGTAAACTGCATGCTGAAACACAAGAGCAGAAAGATGGGCGCTCACAGGCAGCTGGAGGCAGAAACTGCTGCTGCAGCTCAGCAAGCTGACCAACTTTCTGCTGACACTAAATCCTGATCAACTTAAAAAGTTAATCAGTAGGTTTTCAAATGCTGAGAAGCACATACACACATAAATGTGTCCACAAGAATACATGGAGAACTGTTAGCAAAGGGGCACAAAAGTGGCACAGCTAGTAGCTCAAAGCTGTCCTTCCCTGAGTATTTCCACTCTTCAGCGTCACACCAAGCTTTCATACACGCTATGCCGGGACATGACGACCACAGGATTACAGCGAACCGCACGGATCATGCGGACACCAAGTTCTCCAGAGGGTGCACTGGAGCACCCGAGGGGAACTCTTACTCTGCTCCTTATGCAACCGATGCCTTAGAATGTATACAGCTCTGCAGCTGATTTATGGCGCTGGGAACTGCTGCTGCAGGAGCAGCGATGCCAATCTGCTCTCACCCGAGCTCACGTTACTTCCACCAGTGCCTCTGTCCCTGTCATTTTTAACTGCAGGAAGCCCCCAGCCCCAAGAGAGGCAGCGGGATCCCCTTCCAGCGGGGTTCCAAATCCCCCCCTGCGGAAGGAGACTGTCGCTGCGCATCTGAGGAAGACCCGCATGCCCTCCAGACGCGGCACTCGCCTCTCCGCACAGCAATCTGAGCAAAACTCCACCGGATCCGCTGGGCTCCCTTGGGCTGAGTATTTATAAACAGCGCTGCTATACAATCTGCTCCTACCGTCCCACATATAAAGGAAGGAAAAGAAACCCAACTGTTGCGAGTTATGAGCTGGAAGAATAATAAAAGCCAGCTTTCCGGTTACCTGAATTAGCCACATGCCTCTACCCCCACACTGCAAATTTTCCAGCCACGTATGGCTGCTCCAGCTTCATGTGTCACCCGCCGAAGCCCTGCCTCCCGCCCGGCTTTCTCCTTCACCCCATAAGGAACTGCTGTCCGCACCCGCGCAGCCCCGCCCGGCCGGCCGCGCACCTCCGACACACTGACCGACCGATAGCCGTCAGTCCATCCGCTTCCCCGGGCCGCTGCCCCCGGCCCGGCCCGGCCCGGCAGCCGGGCGCTGCTGGCTGCTGCCGTGGCTGGAAGTGAACTTAGCTCTCCGTTTCGTTTTTCAAAGGCGAGTCTGGAACCCGCTCCTCTTAAAGGAATACAAGCCTCGGGAGAGCCGGGAAATGGGGCGGCGGGGGAAGGGGGGGGGGGGGGGGGGGGGGAGAGGGAGGGGGAGAGGGAGGGAGGGAGGGAGAGGGAAGGGGAGCGAGAGGGAGAGAGAAGGAGGGAGGGAGGGAGAGGGGGAGAGATAGGGAGGGAGAGAGAGGGATGGGGAGGGAGAGGGGGAGAGGGAGGGAGAGAGAGGGATGGGGAGGGAGAGGGGGAGAGGGAGGGAGGGAGAGGGGGAAAGGGAGGGGGAGAGGGGAGAGGGAGGGGGAGGGGGGAGAGGGAGGGGGAGAGGGGGGGGGAGGGGGAGAGGGAGGGGGAGGGGGAGGGAGAGGGGGAGAGAGAGGGAGAGGGGGAGAGGGAGGGAGGGGGAGGGAGAGGGAGAGAGGGATGGGGAGGGAGAGGGGGAAAGGGAGGGGGGAGAGGGAGGGGGAGAGGGAGAGGAGGGGGGAGGGGGAGAGGGAGGGGGGAGGGGGAGAGGGAGGGGGGAGAGGGAGGGGGAGGGAGAAGGAGAGGGAGAAGAAGAGGAAGAGGGAGAGAGAGAGAAAAGAGAAACTCTCGATTTACTGCAACTACAGGAAGTGACTTAATGTTGTTCTGAAAAGTTTCAGGAGAAGGGGGGAAAAAAAGCTCCTGTTTTTCCAGTTTCCTTGGCATGCTTAAGAAAAGCTTTGTCTGCAGACAGTATAACTGCTTTGATGGTGATCCTTTATGCTTTTGGCTACCACAGGACACCCGGAGCAGTAGCTAGAAGGAGGATGCTGCCGAGTGAAAACCCATCTTCCCCAGCACGGGAAAGGAACAGGATGGAGACACAGACACAGGCAGACGTGTGTGAGAGCCACAGAAGTGGGACCGACCTAAGCACATTGGTATTTTGGTTCTGCAGCACGGACAGTCTGTTGGGCAGACACAAACATAACCCCCCACACACCCCTCCCCGACCACATGATTCTGTTGAAAGACCAGAGTCTCAGTATGCTGCAGTATTTACTTATAGATGTACCCAAAATAGCCATCTAAATACCACTGTGGAAGCAAAAATACATGCATACACACATATTTAAGCACATAAGCACACAGCTCCTTCCAGCGGGACTGCCTCAATGTCAGACAGAAAAAATCTCCAGGACCCCCCCTGACAGGGAGAGAATGAGACAGAGCATGTTGTCTGAATTACTTCTCTTCCTTCCAAATTCAGTACTTTGTTCCCAGATTCTCATGCTGGCTCCATTCCCTGCAGACAGAGAACTCCCTCCCACACCCCACAGCTCTTTGCCCTAGCTTGGTCACTTTCCTGCCTGCACCCTAGGTTTGTCCCCACTCTTACACTGGCTTTCTTTCACTGTAGTCTTCTAGTCTCTCTTGGCCTTCTTCCCACACTTTGGATTTCTCACCCATTTTCTATACTTAAATCCATTTGCTTGCTCCACCGATTCTAACCCAAAATCTGGTTATACTCTTGCCCCTCATCCCAGGCTTGCTTTTAGTCGCTTCACCTTGTAAATTCTAGGTCCATCAGTTTTACCTGTTCTCTTTTTCCCAGTTGCTTTCCTCTGCTTCTCTTGGTCCTTCTCTTCTACCCGCCACCATCTCTGATTCTCCCATCACTACACCAGTGAAGTCAGGCAGCTCCTCTAAGCTGTCCTTGGGCACAGTGCACAAAAGTTGGATGGGGGAGGGAGGAACAGACTGTTTGGAAGCCCCAGGACTTAGGAATTAATGCATCATTGGAAAAATATTCATAAAACCTCTAAAAAGACATGCAAATCTCATGTTAAGTCATGAGAGCCAAACTGGATGCTCAGGCATATTTTGTTTCTTTTCATGGGGGAGTATTAAGATTGCTCAACACAAACCTATAAAAAACAAATAATGGTAATAAAATAATTACACTGGCAGTGAATCCCTCACTAAACCCCTCCACAAACACCTGCAGGCAGCTCAGTGTCTTTACAATGAAATCCCTTTGCTCCTTTAGCTGAAGCTGGCAGCACTACCACAACACAGTTCCTATCTGCCATTCCACAAGCATGAGACTGTGTGCGGAGCTGGCTGCCTGCAACTTCCCCTACACCAACACAATCCCAGCATTATGAGTTGATCTCTGGAGACGTTTCTTGATACGTTAAGGCAAACGAGGGTCAGGCGTGCAATCTACCAACAACCACACAACACCGATGCAGTGTGCAGGAGCTGCGCCAAGCCTTTGTGCATTTTGCTGTCTCACAGAAAGGGCCAAAACGGGTGTACCTGGTAAGCATGGAACAAAGCAAAACGGATCGCTGTTTTCAAGCAATAAAAATGGTTTAGTGGTTCCAAAAGGAAAAAAGAAATATATATAATAAAAAGGAAATGAATAAACCCCTGATAAGAGTGCGGCCTTTCTTCTTTTCAAGCCTTAGGTCCTGGATGTACCATGGATGCCTTACTCCCTAGCATTGGTGGGTGAGTACAAAGTGCTACACAAGCAGGTACCTCAGATTAATCTCAGAGGAAGCTGTATCAGTTTGCTTGTCAGCCAGAAAGGCAAGCCTTCATCTCCTCAAGTGCGCCAAAGATTCCTACTTCATTCACCCCAGCACACACAGAAGTACCGCACCAAATCCTGAGCAGTACAAACACTCCTATTGGGCTTCTTGTCTCATCCTTGGCCAGCTGATCATGGGCAGTGCTAAAATTAAAAGTTATTCCCCAGTCTCTGCTGTAGCTCAGGCAGATACTAATCATGGCATTGTGTTGCACAGAAACAGTATATGCAGATGCACAAACACATACACTTTTGCCTGTGAAAATGCTGCAGACACTCCAGTTTTCTTTAAATGCAATGAGACACGAACACATCATGCTTTTAGGCCAGTACATGTGAAGCAAAACACTCTATGAAGCACAGAGGACTCGTTGTGGTACTGTTGCTATTAATGAATTTCTCCACAAGTATACAAAGACTTCATTTCCCTCTCCCTGCTGCAGGATCACCACGGGCAGGATACAAGCAGCATTTAAAAGATGCACTCTTCAGTTCTCGCCTCCTGCACTGGAGGACTGACTCTGTCCAAACATTCCAGTCTTGCCAACTTCTACTAAATTACATCCTATCCAATGCACTACACAAGAACATCAGAATATTAACATTTTGAGTCAGCCCTACCTGAGTCCACACTAATCATGTCTGCTCCCAGACCAGGAGAACTGGAAAAAATAGGACATTTAGTTTATGTGCTTCAAGATTCTGAGTGAGTGAAAAGCAGTGGAAATGTGGGCAGACACAGAGTTCTGGTGATGCAAGCTAGGAAAACTGTATTGTAAAGCTGCTTTGGAGAGCCCAGGAAGCACAGAGAGAAAAAAGTGAAGATGTATTTCTAAAGCTAGATGTCTAAGGTGCCTTGAAAAATACAGACATTGCATTTAAAGCCTTATCTCCCCATCTGGTTATGATATCGGCTCAAAAGCATTTTTATGTTGGATCTGACTGCTATTAAAGATGTCTTTTCCACTGAAACAATGGTATGAATAACAGTCTCCTTCCAGAGTTATGGCACAAGACAACCCATAAACAATGCTGCAGAGGAAAAACACAGAAGCAATCGCTGGCATAAATGGTGTCAAACCAGTATTCTTATATGCTCGACTTCAGTTTGAAAGGTTTCTGGGGCAGGGAAAGAGGGGATTTAAAAAAAAATAAACACCAAACCAACCAAAAAAGAGTTCTGGCTTTTGATATTCTACTACAACAGAAGAAATTCATGCTTTTCCCCTTCTCCTTCCACAGAAATACTACTTTTGTTCTTTCCTCTTTCCGTTCTCACATAAACGAGAATCCCAACCAAAATACATGAGGCTGAGCGCTCATTTGAAAAGAAAAAGCAGAATGAAATAATTAACTATTTTTATTTCATTCCCCTTTTCAGGTGTTGGGAGTTGGATGTAAATTAAAAAAAAAAAAATCAACCACAACAAAACCGTTTGGAAAACAGACGTTACCATTTGATCAGCCTTCTTTCAGCTAGCAATATACAGAAGGTGCCATGAAATTACTAGCTCCCAACAATTCAGCCTGGCTCTCCACTATTTTCAAAGGTGGGGGAAAGCCCAAAATACAGTCAATCAACCTACCAGATTTTTATTTTATTTTTCTCCAAGAACTGAGAGGGGGAAACTTACAGAAACAGTAAGTTGTTTCTGTACTTTGTCAGACCCAGCAAGAGCATCGAGTGTTTTGGTTTTGTACAAGTAATGGCACAACCAGCACACACTATAGTGTAGACATGGCTGATAACCCCTTCCTCTCTTTCTGTGACATGGAAAAACAACCACTAAATACCACCTTCTAAGAAAGGCCATCTCTTTTGCTATTACTCAGCTACAGCTATGCCTGCAGCTGAACAGGATTTAAGTCTTGATGCACCTGAGGCTGTTTGGTATGGAGTACTACAGTCTAAACCAAAATGCCCTAGTCAGAGAGACTGACCCTGCTACAAACTCTACAGTTATAGGTGTGGAGGATTCTCCTCTTAAAGAGGAATTCCATTTGCTGCACATTTTACTAAATAAATAAATCTCCAGTTTAAAATGTTTGCTGCAAATTTAATCTCAAAGAAAAATGAGCAGCAGAAGAATGGTTAAATATCTGTATAAGGTTTTTAGATTCTTTTTAACATTCAATATGTCAATACCACAGCTGGGGAGCTCACTTTTAAATCTGACATCTAAATACTCAGTGCTTTGGGATAGGGGTTGTACTAAAGAAATGGAGGATGGCAACTTCCCTGATATTAATAACAGAGAAAGGCTGAAGCTACAACACTGTGTAATAAATAGGTTTTATTTCAAGATGTAGAAGCTCCCGCTTAGATATCTGTAGAGGTAAACCTCACAGAAGTGAATTGAGGACACCACCTTAAGCCAGTGAACATAGCAGCAATGTTGAAGAAAGATGGTTCAGACGGCTGCTGTGTTTTTTGTTGCACTTGAGCACAAACACTAGGGCACTAGACTACGACATCACATTTATTAGGCAACATTGGTAAAAGAAGGCATTTTAAGAGTGGATCTGCAATCTTAGTACCATGCTCTTTCTAGAAGAAGTAGGACCATTACAGCAATAGAAGAAAACCTCAAAACAATCACAACCACAATGCAGTTGCCATTAAAAGCATCAAAAGTCTTTCCATTGACTTGATCAATCCACAGTGGAAAGTCTCTCAAACAATTATGTTCCTCTGAACCTGAAAAATCCTAGTTGCTTTGCACCATGTGCGAATTATCATTATAATAAAAAGCATAATAAAAATTTTGTTTAGCATTATAGTAAAACCAATGACCCAGCTCTTGCCTTGGTGCTGGTGATCAGATGCATGCAGTACTCTGCATGTCCCACTCTCACCTCCTCCTCAAGGGTCAATTCATACACCACAGAGCCATTTCTTATCCTTATAGACGAGACTCTGGCTTTTCTTATTCTTTTCTGTTTGCTGCATATTTACTAACTACACACTGACTACTGTTCATAGCTAAAAAAAACAGCGCATTTTGGTATCACACGGAAAATACTCAGAATGCTTCCCAGCCTGTACCCAAAGGCATATATATAGTAAACAGTCTTTTTGGTGTCTGGGAAAGGGTTTTTCGAGGTCACTTTATCTTTTTTTACACCATTAAAGGTCTTCCATTAAAGGTCTTCTTTCATATGGTAAAAAAAGTTACCTACAGAATTAATCTGAACTTCATATAACCACAACTAAAAATCATTTCTGTGAGCTGAAAGTGAAAACCACATTTCAAAGACCACACCTCATAACCCTCTGCAGTCTTTTTAGTATCTAAAACTTTTACTTCTAGAATCTCTGAGTGGAAAACTTGCAGCTCAAACAGAAGCTCATTTAAAAGATAAAATACAGACTATAAGCAAGTCATGCAAATTAATTAGCCCTGAATAAAGGATTAATCTTGTTTATGAGAAATATATTCCTGGGGAAAAATAAAAAAGCACAACCAGCTGTCCTGAGAATGACTGCAATATGCCCCCTTATCAAAATGCACAAAATCTCCTTTATATTCTTCACACCTCCCTTATTTGAGGCCAACAATAAAGCTCATTTTAAACTGCTCTCATTTTCTGGGAATAGCTCTAGATGTGGCAGTTCCGTGGTGGAGCATCTTGTATGTGCACCACCCCAAGGCCACTAACCACAGAAACTCAAAACTAAGAGACTAGGCTGTTTTGCCTCCATCCCAGTTTCTGAATCACAGGTCCCAGGGGAAATCAAACTACAGCTGGCAGGAAGCAGGGCATGGGTGGGAAAGGATACAGTCATTACCTTATTCTGACAACTGCCTCACCAACAGCAAGGAAGAGCAGAGCAGAAACCACAGTGGGGGCTGCTGCTGTTGTCAACAGCGCTGCCACCTCTGGGTAGAAACTACTCTAAAAACAGTGGCCCCTTGGGCAGACTGTTGTCACAAGTGAACCTGCAAGTACTGTGGCTCTAAGTGTGACCAGCAGGTCCACCATCAAGCAAGTCAGAAGCAAGTGGCAGCGCAGGTTGCATTGCACTGATGCATTTCCCAAACATCCAATGCCACTTTAACCAATGTGACACATCAAGAAACGTAACTGAGAAAGAGTGAGCTTGCCTAGCATTGAAAGAAAACCACTGAAATAGTGATGGGGGCTTAGCTGGCTCAGCCACAGAAAATCCTCTCCGCTGAAAGATGCTCATTTACTCATGGTAAAGTTAGTCTCCTGCTCTTTCAGGTATCACCAGGAGAGTGACAAGGTGTCCTTGACTTCTGGACTTGAAATGGGGGGCAGTTCACTTACATTTGAAAACCAGACGCCAACAAGGCAAATCCAAATCAGAATGAATTTATTCTTTCCAAGCACCCGATTCCATGTACATTTTTTTCATCTTACAGTATCTCTCTACTTGGGAACTGCCCTCCATCATTCCCTGAAACATGCATTTCATTCACTTTCTACTGTGTGCATACTTCCTGGCTCAGGGCACGTTTGTGATAAATTAAGAGCCTTCAATTTAAAGATACTTTCCAAATCAGACTAACTTGAGGCCTGGCAAAGCAAGTAATGGCAAACAGTAGATACCAATCACAATCTCCTTGCAGCCGAGGAGAAAGCCATGTGATGCCATTCACTCAACACTATTGTAGAGCAGCTCAATTTCATCAAAGCACTATAGCCCAATAGATCTGCGCTAATGATGATGAACATGAGGTTGAGCTCCAGTGTGGGCAAGGCATCTTGCTAACCTCTGCTGTGTAGAAGAAACCCTGAAGGTCCCCTACCTCCCTTAACCTTTGAAAATGTGGCATACCTGCTCCACTCTTCCAACAATACATCACCCCGTGTTACTTTACACCACTGCATTGTCACAAGAAAAATTACAAAGAAAATAAATAAAAAGACCAAGGCTTGCATCCACATAATAGGATGGGCTTCACAACACACAGACAGAGGGCTAGAAAAGCAGAAGAGGAGTAAATCCCCAAATACTTATCTTTTTTCCTCACTCATTCAGATCATCTCCCCACTTCCCATGTGGGCCAGAGGAGTCATGCATGCAAACCTTGTGTTTGCCTGAAAACGTCTTTTAACACAAATATGCATCACTGTTACTTGCTGAAGCCCAAGCAAAGAGGGATATGTTTGCTTTCTGGCCAAGAACAACTGAATCACAAACCCAAAATATTTAGATTTATTATGTCATTACCCTTCTGTGCCTTTAAATCTCTGAAGAGGTGAGAAGTGGAGAACAGATACATAGGGCTATTGTAACAGAGGTAACCATCAGGAAAGAACCTGGACTCCTGGGATATAAACCTGCCATGGAATATTAAAACTGATTTACACTTCACTCTTACAGTTGTGCACAAGGTGGAAAAAATGGAAGAATTGTCTTCTGCTAGAACGAGTCTACAAATATTTGTATTTATGAATTCTGTAAGGACATTATTTTGTCACATGCTTACCTCCATGAGGAATATGGCTTATGCTGCATAATCAGTATAATATTTCAAATACCAGGAATTGTTGCCTCCTACCCTTTTTTATATTAATCTAGTACTGATTCCTTCTGTGAGATAAGATGTGTGTTGCCTCCAAACTTCAAAAGTATGAGCAATTTGCATTATCCAAAAACACTGAAAGCTTTTTCTCAGCACTTAAAAGAGTTCAGACTGCTGAATCCTTCAGAAAGTTAAAAAAGCTATCATTAAGAGAAAATATGGAAAAGGTCATTATTAGAATTACTTCTATATGCACATTCTAAATGGCTAAAACCAGTGGCTTATAATTGAAAGTGTATGAAAAATATTCAAAATCAGCAACTTTAAGAATAACAGCTACCTTTCTGCTGTTGAAACCATGCCTTAAAATAAATAAATAGGTGCAGCACTCCCTTCACTTGAGTGTTCACAATGCCCATCTCCCACTAGAAGACCTGTGTTTGTTGAAGGAAGGAAACTACTCTGTGTGTAACAACAGAACCAAAGAGGCTGCCAGAGGTGCATGAAGCTGCAAGTGCAAACTCCCATCAGAGAGCAGCACTGGCGCGGCAGCCCAGCTAACCAGGCACTGCTAAAAAAAATAACTAAAACATTAAAAAAATTCCAGCTTAATATCCTGTAAGAACACTGAGGGCTGGTTTCAGCTCTGCTACCCCAGGGTGCCCCCATCCCTTTTCTTGACTGGCCTGCAGCGCTGGCAGAGCCAGCCATTTGCATCTCACCTCTCCCCATAGCCTGTTCAAGGGACTCACTCACCAATCCACCCAGGAGCAAACCCTCAGACGTTGCTACATTTAGTTTTTCAGGAAATTAAGTCTGAAGCACACTTTCCTTTGCCTTAAAGGGAGTGCGTATTCCTGACACATCAGCAGGCAGGGAGCCCAGAGGTTGCTACAGAGCATTTATTTATACTCATTCGGAATTTCCTGAGACAGGCCAGCCCAGCACAGTGCCAGTGGTTTCTTTCACAGCACTTTGCATGCTGCCCAACACCTCTAGCTCCCCAAGGATTAATATGCATTAAATGGGCAGCAGGACAAAAGGAACTGTACCAAATGACACACTAAGAAGGTGAGGTTTTTTTTTCACTGATGAAGACAGATTCAATTCCCAAAAAGGAATTAAAAGTTCAGGTCACTTCTCTTCCGCCTGCTCTCCCTTCCTCCCCAGTCCCTCTCATTTCTCACTCCCACGTGTGGACTGAGAGCACAGAAAGGTTCATTGATATAATTTGGGCAGAACAATTACCTCTGTTGTAACCACCACCACTTGCAATTCTGCCTCTGTTACATTCAATCTCATTTTGTTGAAGCTTCTCAAATGCACCTTATAATTTGAAGGATAAAAATAAAAACTTTTAGTATAAAGTTACAGACACAAAGTTTTCTTTCTTTCTGAAACACAGCCAGAATACACAAGATATCCTTCATGCTATTACAAGCACTTTCAAAATGATGCACAAACATATTTGACTTTTCCATAATCAACTTTCTGGTTTCCACATAACACCAAGTCTTAACTTATGTAAAGATAACTGTGATTCCAGATACAAAAAGGGTAATTTCTAAGCATCATAAAGAGACCCTCAAAAGCCTGAGCTCCATCTCTCATCTCTGCTTACAGTAACTGTTGCTGTAATATAGCCAAACAAGGACCCTGAAAAGAAAATGGGCAAGGGGACAGGCTAAGTCAAGAAGGATAGTGGTCATAAGACTTTGCAGAATTGAAGGAAAAGAGTTTTATTACCATGCCTTCCACCCAAATTCCAAAATACAGCTAAAAGGATAGAAAAAAAGACACATGAATTGTTAAAATAATTTCCAAGGTCACTGCAGATTGGAAGAGTTGTGCTTCAAACAGAAGGAGGATCTTGTGCTGGAATGACAGGAGAGAGCTCCAAATCCTCCACAGCGCTTTCAGCTAAAATGGCACAGACTTGGAATAAGTGTTTCCTGAATGTGTCTAGTAGCTTCAGTGGTATAATATAATGCAAAATACTATTTCATACTTACAGGCATCAGCTCTTGGACTATAAACTGTGTCCTGCCCTCTAGGTAATTTTACATTTATTTCCTTGAATTACAAGTCATTGATGCGTAACACTATAAAACATGAGCTCACAAAAAAAACCTAAAAAGGTTTCTAGATGTAGCCAACTCATTGCACCTATGGACCATGAAGGTACTGAATTTTAAGTGAACTTAAGTTTGTTTTGATCTCTGCTCTAATCACCCCATCCGTAAAATAAAGCAGCCCTCCATTAAAAACTTTGGGAACAGCTTCTAACTGTATTTTGAAGTTTCTCCTAGAAGACAGAAAAACTGTAGGGCAACTGAAATCCAACCCATGCTTTCTTTTCTGGGAAACAAAAGCAACAATTCAGCCCTTGAAAAGGTCCATGGAACCTGAAGAAGCAGCTCTGCATTTGCTGCCCTTCAAGGCCCATCTTTCAACCTGCAGAGCGAGTGACCAGCAAGGGAAGGACAAGCAGTATACAGCCAGCAGTGGGTGTTACTGGTGGGCATCTCTAGCTCCATCAGCAGATTCTTCACACCAGGCAGGGGAAAACATGAAAATACCCATCTAGTTTTCTGCTGTGAAAATGACTGTGACATCTGGGATGAAGTATGAGAATATAAAGTATGGCCAAAGCATCCTTCTCAAGAGTTAGGATTCTGATCAGAGAAAAAGAAAAAACCTCTAACACTGTAAAATACCAGTTTTCTTAAAAAGACAGCATGATATCCTGTTTAGAGAACAACAAGTTTTAGCAGCTGTCTCCACATGCTCCATCTGTTTATCATTACTCTAAGGTTTCAAGCACTTGACATCTGAATGAGCCCCGAATCAAGTCACGCACTTTTGGTGGACTCAAAACTTGGTCAGCTCAGCAGGCTGAAAAAGACCTGCCACGAGTGGAAGCAATAACCCATAACATGTATCAGTACTTTGTCCCTTGCCCAGCAAAGCAAATATGGAGGCACACGTCTGGGTTGGCACCAGTAAAACCCAAAGGCAAAGAGCACATGCATATTTGTTCTCTTGGCCTTTGAAACCATTATGGTGCCAAATAAACTCATTCAGCTACTGTTTACAGTAGAAACAAAACTGTGGTGAGAGCACAGCTCCACGGGGACCAAAAAACCTGACTTGGTCCAAAGCAGAGCAAATGTAAGATTTGGTGCATGGGCAGCCATCCAGCAGATAAATTCTTATCTAAAAAGGAGGTTATTTCACACCCCTTTTGAAAACAAAAGGCAGAGAGGGCACAATGGAACTGTGAAGGGTGATGGATGAAACACAGCTCTTTAAAATACATGCCTTCAACAGACCATGTCCTCAGCACTGGAGCGGCTCTGCTTGGAAAGAATGAAATAAACTGCTCAACTACAGCAGTCTCGTCCAGGGAAGCACAGAGCTTGGCCTGACCTACCACTGTCAGGTTTATGTTCCTACCCCCAAACACACAGCTCCTGCATTTTGGTGAAGGCTGGATATAGTGTTCTTCTTGGGTTTATTTTTGTGGATTTTATTTTGGGAGAGATGGGTTACATTGCTACGGGCTTGTTTTGTTTTGCTTTCTTTAATGACTTTCAGAATTTGGCAGCCAGTTTCTTTCCACAGAATGATTTAAAACCCATTTAAAACACAATCAAAAACTAGGCATTCAGGTCAAACCTGAGCCTGATCTGGCCTACCCACCTTCTCCCCCCTAGCAGATGCCTCTGGAAAGGCAGAAGAAAGCAACATACAGCAACATTTCTCCTCTCAGCTCCCAGAAACCTGCAACCCAGAGACTTCCTGATCCAGGGGTGGTCCAGGGTGGGTTTTAAATTACAGTGTCAAATGTATATTTTCAGGGTAGTGGGGATGTATTCAATAACTGCGTTCAAAATGTGAGACTGCAGCTCATATGATAGTATTGTAAGGAGATCTTTTGGTCAAATGCCTGTAGATACACTTATGGATGATTAATCTGACCAATGACTACATAACACTCAAAACCCCTGTCTGAGAGACTTTGCATGTTACAGTTAGGTCCCCCATTGGTTAACATCCACATGGAGAAAGGATGCAGCTGAAAAATGTATCTTGTATTTGTCCAACTAGTTTAGCTTCCTATAGAATGAACTTCAACTGCTTGGTATTTTGTTCATCATGAGGCAAGTCATGATCTCTAGTGTTTGGGCTGGAAGGCACCTTAAAAGCTCATCCGGTTCCAACCCCTTGCCATGGGCAGGGACATCTTCCACTAGATCAAGTTGCTCAAAGCCCCATCCAACCTGGTCTTGAACAATTCCAGGGATGGGGCATGACTGCTTGTAAAAGCTGATAGTAAGAAGTCTTGCTGTGGAAGTGAGTAGGGCCATTCAAGCCTTCACATTTGGTGATTTTTATTTTTTTTTTCTTAGAATCAGAGAATCATTTAGGGTGGAAAAGACCTTTAATATCACTTAGTTCAACTGCTGAACTCAACAGTTAGACTCACTGCCAAGTCCACCACTGAACCATGTCCCTAAGTGCCACATCTACACGTCTTTTAAATACCTCCAGGGATGGTGACTCAGCCACTTCCCTAGGCAGGCTGTTCCAATGCTTGACAACCCTTTTGGTGAAGACATTTTTGCTAAGATTCAATCTTAACATCCTTTGGCACAACTTGAGGCTATTTGCTCTTGTCCTATCACTTGTTACTTGGGAGAAGAGACCAGCCACCTCTCTCCATCCTCCTATCAGGTAGTTGTAGGAAGTGATAAGGTCCCCCCAGAGCTTCCTTCTTTCCACACTAAACAGCCCCAGTTCTCTCAGCTTCTCCTCATAAGATTTGTGTTCTAGACCTTTCACCAGCTTTGCTGCCCTTCTCTGGACCCCCGCCAGCACCTCAGTGTCCCTCTTGCAGTGAGGGGCCCAGAACTGAACACAGGATATGAGGTGCAGCCTCACCATTGCTGAGTACAGGGGGATGATCACTGCCCTGGCCTGCTGGCTACACTATTGCTGATATAGGCCAGGGTGCCATTGGCCTTCTTGGCTGCCTGGGGACAAGATGGCTCATGTTCAGCTCTATCAATCATCACCCCCAGGTCCTTTTCCACCAAGCAGCTCTCCAGCCACTCATCCCCAGTCTGCAGTGTTTCATGGGGTTGTTGTGGTCCGGGTGCAGGACCTGGCACTTTGCCTTGTTGAGCCTCATACCACTGGCCACAGCCCATTGATCCAACCTGTCCGGATCCTTCTACAGAGCCTTCATACCCTCCAGCAGATCAACACTCCCACCAAACTTGGTGTTGTCTTCAAATTTACTGGGGGTGCATTTGATCCACTCATCCCTATCACTAATAAAGATATTAAACAGAACTGGCCTCAATACTGAGCCCTGGGGTACACCACTAGTGACCAGCTGCCAACTGGATTTACTCCATTCAGCACCACTCTTAGTGCCCTGCCATCCAGCCAGTTTTATACCAAATGAAGAGTACACCCATCCAAGCCATGAGCAGCCAGTTTCTCCAGAACGCTGTGAGAAACAGTGTCAAAGTCTGTACTGAACTCTAGATAGACAACATCCACAGCCTTTCCCTCGCCCACTATGTGGGTCACCTTGTCATAGAAGGAGATCAGGTTGGTCAAGCAGGACCTGCCTTTCAAAAACCCATGCTGACAGGGCCTGATCACCTCGTTGTCCTGTCCGTGCCACATGATGGCACTCACGGTGATCTGCTCCATTACCTTTCCTGGCACTGAGGTCAAACTGACAGGCCTGTAGTTTCCTGGGTCATACTTCCAGCCCTTCTTGTAGATGGAGGTCACATTTGCCAATCTCCAGTCAGCTGGGACCTCCCCGGTTAGCCAGGACTGCTGATAAATGGTGGAAAGCGCCTTGGTGAGCACTTCTGCCAGTTCCCTCAGTACCCATCCAGCCCCATAGACTTGTATATGTGTTAGTGGTGTAGCAGGTTGCTGTCCATTTCCCCTTGGATTATGGGGTCTTTGTTTTGCTCCCTGTCTTCCAGCTCAGGGGGCTGTGTACCTGGAGAACTTACTGTTAAAGACTGAGGCAAAGGCATTAAGTACCTCAGCCTTTTCCGAATCCTTTGTCCCTGTGTTTTTCCCCACATCCAAGAAAGGATCTAGTCTCTCCTTAGCCCTCCTTTTGTACTAATGTATTTATAGGAACATTTTTAATTGTCTTTTAGGGCAGTTAGCCAGATTAAGTTCTGGTTGTGCTTTGGCTTCCTGTATAACCTCGTGACATCCTTCTAGTCCTCCTGAGCTGGCTGTCCTTTCATCCAAAGTAATTAACTCTTCTTTTTCCCCTGAGTTGCAGCCAAGGCTCTCTGCTCATCTGGGCTGTTCTTCTTAGCCTCCAGCTCATCTTCTAGCACATGGAGATGGCGTGCTCCTGTGCCTGTAGGATTTCCTCTTGATGAATGTCCAGCCTTCCTGAGCCCCTTTGCCCTTCAGGACTGCCTCCCAGGGGATTCTGTCAACCAGTCTCTTAAAAACGCCAAAGCCTGCCCTCCACAAGTCCAAGGCAGCAGTTCTGCTGATCCCACTCCTTACCTCCTGAAGAATTAAAACTCTGTCATTTAGTGATCACTATGCCCAAAGCAGCCTCCAACCATCACATCACCCACAAGTCCTTCTCTGTCCACAAACAACAGGTCCAGTGGGGCACCTTCTCTACGTGGCTCCCTCACCAGATGAGTTAGGAATTTATCTTCCATACACTCCAGGAACCTCTGACACTGTTTCCTGTCTGATGAGTTGTATTTCCAGCAGACCATCTGGTAAGTTGAAGTCCCTCACAAGAACAAGGGCTGGTGACCATGAGAATTCTCCTAGCTACTTACAGAATATTCTGTCTGCCTCTTCATCCTGGTTGGGTGGTCTATGAAACACAGAATCACAGAATGGTTTGGGCTGGAAGGGACCATTGCTGCTGAAGTGGGTCAAGTCTGCATATTGGGCCTTCTGTTCCTTTTGCAAGGGAGTCTCCTATGGCAATGACCCATCTTTTTTTCTTTATGGAAGCATTTCTGATGCAGGGCACAGGCTGACTTCAGAATGAATCATCATCCTAATTATTGTTCAGTTCCACTTGCAGAGCTTTGTACCTGTTGTGCAAGGGCACCTGGGCAAGTGGGGTAGTGACAGAGGAGATATGCCCACTGCACTGGCCAGGAACTTGTTGCCACTGCTCCTTATCCTGTAAGTCACTGTGTTCAGCCAGGTGGAGAGAGGATAAGGAATTCTCTATGTCATGCATCCTGTCTGTTTGTTGGGTCTGTCTCAGGGAAAGTAGGGTGCAATTGCAGTAGTCTATCTCTCTCTTTCACTCCTTGATACTCCTCAACCTATTCACCAGCCCCCAGAGCTCTGTCAGTAAGTGGAGAAGCTCCTCTATCTGGGTGCACCTCCCTCAGGTGTGCTCACTGCTGCTGTCCACTACTGGCATATGAGCAGCTTTTATTTTCCTTATACAGATGGCCAGGCATACTTGCTTGTTTCTGTTTGGGGGTTAGGACTGAATAAGCTGGCTCCCAGCAGGATTTCATGGGTCAGCTTCTGTCTCCTGTTTTGCAGAGTTGAAAAGCAACACTGAACACAAGAGTAAGGAAAAATCCATGGCTGTAAAAGAAAGAGATGCAGTCTCAAAGCTGGAAATACACGTATGCCACAGACAAGGATGCAAAGTGAGTATCTGCTTGTTGGGAGTTTAGGTGGAAGTGTCAACCTAGTGACTGTCTTCTGGTGCATTTGAAAAAACCTGACTGAATCATTTGGGGTCAGGTGGCAGATCCTGCCAGCCTAGAAGGTATCTCATGTCCTTCAGTCATCACCCCAGGTGGGCAGAGGCAGGGGATGCAGGAAGGAGCTCACAGCTTTCCTAGGAGAGCATACAGGCTACAGATTTAGGCATCTCTTTCCTCCTTGGATCAAGATTCTGCAATCAAACACCACAGATTTCTAGTAATAATTACTAATGCAGAGATACTGCAGTTCTACCCACAATAACATAACGATTATGCAAAAGGCTGAGGCAAGGAGAAGTGATACACAAACTGGATTAAAAAACCCAAGTGCCATGCATAATAACTAAAGGAACCCATGGGCAAGACTACATGTCCATTTTTAATGTGCCATGTAACTGATAAGCAGTGCATGCAGTACATTACACAGCAGCAGGATTGGAGAAAGATGGTAAAGCTGGAGCAGAGCAGGAGATGCTACACTCAGTAGCTCAGAGGTGTCTCTCCCACTGCTGTGGTCTTGGCTGTACCCGGTGTCTTGTCCTACAGGGATATGGGCTCAGACGGCCTGGCTGAGCCATACGTGTGCCTCTAGAGTTGTAGTTTTACAACTGTTCTCTGCAAAGGGAGAGGGGAAATAATTTTCCCAGAATGTCAACACTGCATTTTCCATAGCACTGAAGATGAGTTGTGAGGAAGCCTCTGAGCGTTGAAGGCAGAACTGGGGGTGGAGGAGGGCTGGATAGCAGGGGAGAGAGGCACAGGCTGTGCTCCTCAGGGACTGCACCCAGGGAGAAGTCCCTGCAGGGAAGAGCTGTGGTGAGACCAAGCGCTGGAGAAGGGGGCCAAGAGGAATAGCATGGAACCGAAAGGAAAGGACGAGCACCTTGGATGACAAACTGTCTGAGAATGGAGAATGGGAACAGGACTGTAACTAATGATATCAAGGGAGAATGTCTAAAGGACGATGCAGCGGATGCACAGCCTTGTGAGCACATTTGAGTACTGGCAAGCTTAAACTGTCTGTCTCCATGTAGAAAAGCAGAGGACAGGAGCAGAACAGAGTAATTCCAAAAACCCACTTTTTTTTCTTTAATCCCTTAACATAAGATATAAAAAAAAACTTGCCTAAAATTTAAGAATCACAATTTCTGCTGGAGGGGAGAGGGAAGGGCTTAGCCATGGACTCCTTGAAGTGAAAAAACACAGCTGAACCTTGTAATCCCATAAAACATGAATGCCCTGATCTTGTCATTATGCTTCTATCATATGCAAATGTCAGTCTGTTTTTACAAACACAATGTGTTCTACTGTATTTTCTTGCACTATACTTTTTTTTTAGAGCTGCATGCTTTAGATTTACCAAGCAGTGTACATAGAATCATAGAATCATAGAATCGTTAGGGTTGGAAAGGACCTTAAGATCATCTAGTTCCAACCCCCCTGCCATGGGCAGGGACACCTTACGCGAAATCGTATCACCCAAGGCCTCGTCCAACCTGGCCTTGAACACTGCCAGGGATGGAGCATTCACAACCTCCCTGGGCAGCCTATTCCAGTGCCTCACCAACATAACATAAAGTGTTAAAACTTGACCTATTTGCTAGGATTAGACCTGGAATTCCAGAAACAGCAGCTAAGTTGCACAAGTGTTTTCTTTTTATTATTTGATCTTCTGCAACCCATATGACAGCGCTCCAGGCAGAGAGGCTGGTTATGTGAAGAGAGGGTAGGAAAGGGGCTGGGAGTACATCAACAAACATGCCCCTCAGCAGTAAGAGACTACTCCAGACCAGTGATGTCTGGTTTAGATAGGAAAACAATCTGTTCCCAATTATCAGTTAATTTGATCCTCCCCCTAACCTGACCAAACCTTCAAACCCAGCTATTAAAAACAGCTTCATCACAGATGGGTCCTGTATGTTGAAGGGAAGTAACATGTTGTTATAAAGAAAAAAATATACATGAATACATTAATAAAAAGATAAGACAATTACATAAAACACTTATTACAGTGTGAGATAACTAGGGAGGACAAGAGCAAGAAAAAGGGATGGGCTGTGAGAGGGGGTAAGGGTCACACTACTTACTTCTACAGGGAAAGGTGGCTTTACAAGTGGGGAAGGACTGACCAAAAGCATGAAAGAGTATGATGGGATCTCACACTCACCTACCTCTCTGACCGTCTGAGCACTTCAGTTTTGTCAGTCTGTGTGAAGAATAGGTGAAGAAAAATCTCAGGATACTGTACTTTACACAGACCAAGTATATGCTACAAAGAGTAAAGAGTTAGAGACAGGGTAGGGGGAAGCCCTATTTGGAGCTGGTTGATGTGCTCCCCCCTCAGCACTGCACACTGCAGTGTACATCCCACAGCGGAGGTTAACCACTGCTTTTATCCAATATTGTAATTATGTTTTCCGGATGAAATCAGAGGAGGCAATGGGAGACAGAAAGAGGAGGATGGCCATAAGCACACTTCTGTCTTGGAGCTCAGAGCTGGTCATATGGGGACATCCTGGCAGGAATCTGTACTCTGTCACCAAAGGGAGTCGTGTTTCCAGAGGAAGGAAATGGAGATAGAGCAGCAATGCCAATGTGGGCAGCCCAAGCGCTCCCTCAGTCCCTAAACCTGCTGTGAAAACATGATATGGGAAGGGCTGCCCTTCTGTCATCTCTAATCCAAAGCCTTACAAATGGCATGGAAGGGGGAAGGGCAGAGGTAGCCATTACAAGAAGCTTCCCAAGGACTTCTGCTCCAGGAGCAACCCTTCTGCAAGGAACATGTCTAAATGCAGGCACTCTGTGTTCACAGACAGAAGACAACGAGCTGCAATAAGGCTATTTCCATCCAAGCCATTTCCCTGGGGGACTGTATCCTTTTGAAGGCAACAAAATACCATCCCTTCCCACAAGGAGGAGATTCATGCACATTATTCATAAACTGTTTTCTGCAGAGGAATCTGGAAAGGGACTGAGGAACACTGTAGAATAGTTTCTTGGGAAAAATAAACTTTTGAGTTAAACAGCCACAGAAGATTTTGTGGAGTTGTGTATCAGAGAGTAGGGGCAAGGAAGAAGATGCAGAAGGTATAATTTTTAAGTCTGAATAATGTTTACTCTCAGTATTTTTCCAGTGGCACATGCCAGCCCTGATGCAGATCCTTGCCCTTCACAAGCCCCACAGGCTGCTCCTCCATACAGGCAGCTCTCACCAGACTACCACCAAATCAGTGCGAAGCAGTGAATTCCATAACAAGGTCTTGTGGGTTTAAGGTCTTCCATCACAAGACCTTAGGGATTTAATCACAGTTAATCACCACCACTTCAGTGAGGTTGCAGGTACCATAAGCAGCAAGGCATGCCTGTTTAGCCCCTAGAGCATTACTGGTTTTAAAATACAAGATCAGCCTCCTCAGCTGCCTCTGAGGGCGTAGAGAGAGCAGCAGCAGGCTACCTGAGAAGGTCCACGTGCTACCCATGGAAGCGCATCTCAACACCTAAGACAAGGAAAGCATGCATTACTCCATGAGCAAGCCTGTGCCCCAGAGGAATGAACGCAGTCCTCTGTCTAGGTGAGAAATAAGAATCTCCTGGGCAGCTGCAGAAGATAATCCAGAACAAGATACATCTGCAGTAATCTCTGAACAAAAGACAGACCAATTAAATCTGTTCCCTATCTCAGGGCACTTTGTGCCCTGCATCTTACACAGCTTTGTGTCTTGGGCCACCTGCTTCCCACTGCATCTAATTTCCATTTTAAGGACTGGGCCATCTGGGTCCATACAGCTATGTCTTCAACTACTGATGACACTGTATTTACTGTATCCTTTCTAACTTCTTCCTGCCCTTTCCATTTCCAGCAGATTCCAAAATCAGGCCTGAAGGGCACTCTTCAGGCAACAAATGTGTAAAAGAAGGTGAATGATCCCTGTGATTCTCTTTGTTCTGATAAAGGCCTCTCACTTGGGCAAATACAAACCAATGTGTTTTCAGGCTTTCTGCTGCAGTGGCAAATGCACCCTTGGACTACAGGTATCAACAAACAACTGCAGCAGAAACAAGTATTAGTTCAAGTAGAAAGCTGGCATTGTCTGTGAGATCCTCCATCTCCAGCCATCTGTCCTTAAAGCAGATCGGGCATCACTGAGTGTACTACAGCATACTGATGGAAATTCGGATATGCCGTGTGATAGAGCTGATGTGAAATCACTGGAAGCTCACTCACCCTTCGCCCCGCAGATTTCATGGTCCCACCCTAGCTTGTTTTCATATACTGGGCACCACCAGCATGACTCACTAGATCATTTATGGGTGAGGCAGGAGCAAGATCCCAATGACAGCCCTGAATGCCATCTGCCCATCCAGAAAGCAGAGGACTATGTGGCAATTCAGCAAGCTCTCCCAATGGCAAGAGTCTCCCACCACCTGCCAGAGCACACCTTTGGCATACACCCGTCCCCATCAACTCTGATGGTTATCGGGTGGAGGCTCAGAGCAGGGAGCACCATAAGGAAGCAAGCCCAGGCTTAAATAGCCTCTCATCACACAGCCCTGACTCAACCAAATTGCCCTTGCTTGCATGGCTGATTCGATAAAAACACAAGCTCACCTGAGCCCTGGTCATTTGCATCTGTGAAGCTAAGCAAACTCAGTGCATTTAAGGCTGCTAAGCTTAGAGCCTGGGGTGTCAGTAGCACCACAGTGGTACCTCAATGGCACCTATCCTGCAGGAAAACAGCAGAGAGAAGATGTTAGCTGGGCTCTTGCGGCAGGCACTTGCAATACGCAGGAGTAAAGGCTCTATTGGACTGACTACTACCTAGCAATCAAACACTTCCAATTGCTAACTTCTTCATGCCTGTGAATTTCCTTCTACTGACTGATGGTCTGTAATGATATTTTCCTAAAAAAACAATGGTGGTAATATTGTGGAGCTCAGCACTTTCTTCTTTAGGCTACACTTCAGATCATTAGGCTGGAAATCATGCAAAACTCCATGAATATTGCTCAAGACTGTACGCATCAGGAAAATGAAATCATACGAGAGTCTAGCTCAGATAATCCAGTAACAGAAAGGAAAGCATGTCTACAAATGTTGGTACATTTCAATGGTTGTTACAAATCAGTGCAGAAGACATGTATGATAAAAACATTCACTCTAAGTAAACGTGTGTTCTATTTTATTGGCTTCAATAAAAAGGGTTAATAAGTCAGTAGGGGTTTTCATAATACTTTACAACAGTTGCTTAAGCATTTACATACCAGCAGTTGGAAAACACATTTATTTAACATTTGGTCTTTAATTCATGCTGACGTTAATATCTCAGACAACATTAATCCAGGCTACAGCCTCTTGTAATGGCCTCATTCTCTAATTTGTTGCATAGTTGTAGCTTTATTTAGGAGTCAAGAAAACTGCTCAGACACAAAGAAAATCTAAGGAGAGGTCCATGGGGTACTTTAGAGTAACTGTGCATATACAGAATAACCAAAGGGACACCAGGCTGCTGCAGAGGACCCAGTGCTCCAACACTATTTGTATCTGCCATCAAACACCCCACTGTCCCGCAGCTCTGGTGCACTCTACAGAGCAGAGGCAGATGCTCAGGTCTGCTGGTGGTGACATCTCCCTGTCCTGGGAGGCTGAAAGTGAAAGGAGTAAACTGCAAGCAACAACCCTTGATGCAGGCACGATGGCTATTACAGCAGCAGTGCCTTGCTTCAAGGGCACAAAGATGCCAACAGTAAAAACAATAGTGACTCCCTAGGATGCCACTGCTTTAAGAATCATGTAGAACTCTGACAGGTAAAGCATATAGCAGAGTTAAAACACTCAGGGAAATAGTCCAAATGAATCTGTATAAGATGTAGTGCTCCTGTAAGAAGAAGCACGTCAGAAGTGAGACGGGAAGGCATGAAAACACAATTGTTTAAACAAGAGCGAGGGGGAAGGCGCAGACAGAAGGAAGAAAATCGCAACGATCATAAGGAAGAAAACAGAAAGGATCAGGGAAATCTCAAACACCATGTATAGAAAACTATGCATTTGTGTTACAGCAAAGTAAGGAATTGTGCAACAGCCTTGCTATACTGACCCCTGCAGCCCATCCTACTCGGGAAAACTGGAAAAGCTTAACTTCTGTTAAAACACTTTATGTCCCTGTTAAAAGAGATGACTGACAACTGCGGTCTCTGGATACAGAGCATGAGGTGCGTAGGAAAGTCAAATAAAACAGATGTTTTCATTATGGTTAGAAACAAATGCAGTTTTTAACCCTTTATCTTTTTTAATCAGATTCCTATGTTAGTTTTGCTGCTTCCCTGTTTACCACATCAGAATAAACTGTACTGGAATTTCACACCATTCAGTGCCTCTTCAGAACTTGTGTTTTGAAAAGAAAGTTTCAGCAGATCAGGGGTTAGTGAAAGGAATGAAAATCCGGCCAGAAGCATTTCCAAACTGCCCGGTAAGTTTTAGGCTGGTGTGCACTGTGCTTTTTGTAGCTGACATAAGGACGTTTCTGCAGATACCACTACAGCAATGTTTGCAGAGCCTCATTAAATAGATTATTTATGCATCAGTCCTAGCAAGGGCAGAAACTAACAATTACTGGAAGTTTCACTGAGCAGTTAATGGAGACACTAATACTATTTCGAGAAACAGTCACCTCTCTTTTTTTAATTACCATGCAAAGAGAAATTAATTTTTATCATGCACCAAACCAGCTCCAGTCTCCTAATTAGCTCCCCACAGACAAAGGGCATTTTCCAGCTCCTGCTGCAGCTTCTCGGACGAGCGCTCCACATGCTCTGCACTTCCACTGTACCCCTTAACCCTGCTGAGTTTACCAGACTGAGCAGTAAGCTCACATGCCACAGCAAACAGCTCTGACTATTCAGTACCCAACTGATAAAATAAATTTTTCTGTGAGACCAATTAGTCTATCATGAGCATTAGAGAGACTTCAGCTACTTTCTGAGCCCAGTCCAAAATCAGTACCAAGTCTCTAAACCAGTTTCCAAAATGTCTAAAACTGAACAAATAAGCTTGCAGCTCACAGACCTCTGCGAGATGAAACTGGGAACAGAGTGCTAAAACTTTAATGAAACTATTGACAAACAGTACTGAAGTCTAAATGACAGTCTTTGCTATTTATTCATCACATGCGAAGTTCATGACTTTAACAAGATAATGCAAGAGCACAGAAATTTATGATAGGTACTTTCATGATAAAGTCATCATTTGCTTTGTAGGTTATCTTGCATACACACACACTGAAAATATTTACAGCAAAAATGCAAAATTGCTTGATCCTTTCCTGGAAACAAGTTCTGAATTCAAGCATTCCTCTACAGATTTTATCACAGCAGCAGTAGTCCATATAGGCTTGCATACTGAGAAAAATTACCGAAATGGCACATAGGCATAACCATTTAATAGTGCAAGTACTTACATCCTTGAGTTAACCAAAGCAAACCACTGCTCCTTAGTCACCTCATACTTGAGTGCAGCTGATGTGGTCAATCTTGCCAAAATATTCAAGTAACATAAATGCAGCTTAGTAGTCCGTAACAAGTCTTTCTAGTTCTTTTTCCTATTGCTGATTGATTCAGAGGGTGCAGAAAACACCACCCCTGAAGTTTGTCTTTCCACTCTTAGAGCTCTATGCAATTAAGAAACTTGCTTCAATTCCACCAACGCCCAAATCAGCTCCTGCTCATCCAAGCGCAGGATAACAAATCACAGATCTCTGCAGCCCCAATACTCTGTCCATTATGAACTGCTGAGCATTTGGAGACACAGGCATACATAGCTGCATGTTAGAACGCCAGCCTCAAGGATTTGCAAAGCCAACAAGTCCTGACAATCTCTGCAAAATGTTGTCCAATTTAGTTCTGAATTAAATACCTGCAATTCATTATAGTCTTTCTACCAATAAGGTAACAAACAGCTTCTGCCTGCAAGAAGCCTTGTTTGCATAACAATCCTGAAGAAACTGCATCTTGCATTAACACATCCCCAGTACAAGCATTTAGCTTCTTTTTGACTTGCACATCAGCCTACCAACTTTTTCAACAGACAATCCTACTGGGAGAGGGAGGGAGGGGGAAGAAGTTAGTAAACCAATCAGTAACAATCCACACATATTTTTTCTTTCCTTGTAAGCAGAGGGAATTGCTCTGCATGACTTAAGTTAAAAGCATATTACTAAAAAAAGTCAAGTTACATGGGGAGGTGTTAGGCAATAAACAGCTACAGTTAAGTCACACAGCAGAGGTTTTGAAGTCTGCCCTCTCAAAAGAATTACAAAAGGTTACAAAAGGGTATGGTTTCTTTCTTAGAGAATGCATTTCTAATTGTATAAAAATGGGTGGAGGAGGAAGAAGAGATAACATCCTCTTTCAGAGGTCTCAGGATTTAATAACATTGGAAAATTTAAATCATCAACACATAATAGTAACTCCAATGTCTCCACGTAACTTCCACTAGCCTTTAGAAAAGACTTATTGTTTTACATAAATGGCAGATAACAACACTCCGTATTTCTAATTCTGGGCACACAAAATGCTTTGCACTAATTGGAACAATTCTACAGTGAGCACAGTGAATAATTAAGGATTTGTTTCCATACCAGAATATACTTGCAAAGGAGGTTGGTGCTAAAATCCACCAGACAAGCCAACTCTCAGTATATACACGTCATGATGTAGCAAGGCAGCATTTGAACATGAGTGTATGAACATTGCCGGGGGGGGGGGGGGGGGGAAGAGCTGAAATTTCTGTTTACATAGGCAACAAAAAAAGATATTTAATGTTGCTTCCCAGGATATTCAGAGTGCTCCCAGCTACCCCAGCCTTAACTGATAAATCCATTTCCCATCATACCTACATTAGGACGTCTCACAAGAACACCCACAAGCTCCTGCTGCGCACTTGAAGTTTTCCGTATAATCCCACTGTAGCAGCCTCAGCTTTAGTGGGCTAAAGTTATGTTTGTGCAGTGATGAGGAGAACAGGAAAATATTGACACAACCAAAGGAGGAGTGCTGCTGCTGTGCTGTTATCAATCATTCTGCAATCTCTGCCCCCTCCTGACCCATCAGCCCTATTCAGCAACCTTTGAACACGCCTAGCAATCTGTTTCAGAGAGTATCACCCAAACAAAAGAGACGTCTAATCAGGAGCTTCTTAAAAAAATGGTAACACTAAGTGAACTGAACACTCCTCTTGATGTTTCTTGAGAAATGCTTCTATGTTTTGTTGAAGAGCAACATCAGCTTGGACAGTAAAGGTGGCCAAGAGGGGCTGCAGACTCCATGTGCAAGAGCTGGTTAATTTCACCAGGTAATTACAGACACAAGATAACAACCACATGACTTACACAGCGAACCCCTAGGCCTCTCAAAAGTCTGGTGTAAGGCAGCATAGGTCCTTGAACAACTAAGTTCATGCTCATACTGAACAGCTAAGTGCCAACCCTTACATCTTTGCAAACAACTTTCCACACTTTAAGTATTTAAAAGATTATTGGGGGTGGGGAAGGGGGAGCAGACAGGGACTGCTCGACCAGGAAATCAGTTTTCAGTATTTAATCTTCACTGGTGCTACTCTGCTGCTGCTTTCACAGCTTAAGAACAAAGCTTTTAAAAAAAATTTATAATCCAAAAGTTGGAAAAGTGTTCCTGATCAGTTACCTGTAGCACCGCCGTTAGTATTTGCTGGGTAGGCCATGTTTGCTCAGTGACACATCCAGAGTTAGGCTGTTAGGTATCATGCAAATGCCATGCATCCAGTCCAACCTAACATACAACCTGGAACAGACAAGAAAAAGTCAGTTAAAACCATTTAGTCTTAAGAAGTTAGGTACATTAAGCAGTAGGCATTTCTGAATGTTTCAAGTCTCATCTTCAGTGCAAGCCTCACCATAGCAGTAACTTATATTTCTCTTAATCAGTGCTGCAGCTATCACAAAACCCAAGGCTGTCCTGGTGTCTGAAGGTGAATTGTGGCTCTCTGACAAACTCCAAGGAGCACCGCTGCTCCAGATCTGCCCTCAGTGAGGACATAGCCCAATGAATTTGCAATTGGCCTTGGGGTTTTGTTTTTTTTTTTTGCCTGTCTGCAGCTTTTCTGCAGTTTGTCCCCAGCCTCCCTGGCACCAGAGCAGCTTCCTCACATTTGCTGGCACATATGTAAAATTTTAGACTACCCAACAGTTTACAGAGGCAGGAGTAGAGGATTTTAGGTGAAGAACACCTATAGAAGAGCTGTACCAGCGAGCAAGGGACGTGTTGCAATTTCCAAGCTCAGATGTCCCCTGAGAAGGTGAGAACAGAAGGACCTCACTGAGGACACAGCCAAAACAAGCGTGTGCATCCCCACTGTCCGGAAGACCTGTCCCCTGAGGTCCCTGCAGCAACGGGCTTTCAGGATTTTAAGGGTGTAAGGTTTTCTTTCAACCCACATGTAGCAGACTCAATGGAGAAGCAGCGCTTGCCTAAAGCTCAGGCTGCAGGTACAGAAAAAGGGTACTGTTGCTCTGGGCAGGTGGCTGCCCAGCAGAAGGCAAACGAGAGGCAGAAGCAAAACCAGCAGCAGTTTTGTGGCTAGTTGGCTGCTGCCTGTCTCTGCAAAGCCAGCCTTGCTGGCCCTGCAACTGGGCTCCTGTTCTGCCAACCACAGGGGCAACCTGATCACAACCCTCATCCTCAGAGCAACAGATCTGACTCGTCTGGGGCTGCAGAGATGCCTCCTCTTGGCTCTGCTTCAAGTTTTCTACAAACAGCATTTCATTTTGTTGACTCAAATAGGCGGAGCTTAGGTGCGTGAAGAAAATCCTGCCACACCGACCCCAGTCGACTCAGGCTGACAGCTCCTCAACAAAGCAGTCACATTTTCCCAATTGTATTTGATTTGGCTCTGACAGTACGTGCGTGGAGGTATTTAAAAGCTAAGCAGATTAGCAAAGAAAAAGAAAATCCAGAAATGAACTGATGTAAG
This sequence comes from Pezoporus wallicus, assembly GCF_028554395.1. Lineage (NCBI taxonomy): Eukaryota > Metazoa > Chordata > Aves > Psittaciformes > Psittacidae > Pezoporus > Pezoporus wallicus. The sequence continues at coordinate 1,208,659 of NW_026637546.1, forward strand.
CACCATATGAATCTGAGTCAAAGGTATACCAACTGACAGAGAAGCTGGCTGTCTCTTAAAACTGACAGAGCTCCATCATAAAGTCTTTGATTTCCCCTTCAATGAACATACGCACAAATTGCTTCATTTTTAGTACAATCCTGGCATCAATTTTCCAAGAATGCAAAAAGACCTCCATTGCAACTCCTCCTCCCCAGGCTCTGCCATACACCCTTACATTTATGATCGCTTGTTGAATGGTGGGTAGGACATGAAGCTGTCATAAAGAGGTAAAAGCAGAAGGCTACCAACAACAAAATAAAGCAGGCATCCAACACAGACCGTGATGGAGGGAGGCCCATCACAAGATTCCAGGCATAACAATAATTATCAGATTTCTGAAACAACGAAGCTTGGCAAAACACAAAACAGAAGAGCATGTCGCTGGCTGAGTTTTCAGTCAGGACCCAAGTTTGAGATCTGTGAGCTTTTAGTAAAGTATTAACCACTTTGTTTCAAAGAGAGAAATTTTAAAGCATCACTCCCATCTCTGCCATTGCTATCACGATGTATAAAGTTATGCTTTAAGAAAGGCAATTTGTACTGAGTCGCAGCAAATGCTTTCTGAAAAATTATGTGTCTCCTTGTTAAGTTTCTCAGGACAGCCACTGTCTCAAGCAGGCTGCACTTAGCTGGATGTCAGGCTTTACCAGCAGTGCCCCACAGGGTAAGCAGGGATGAAGTAATTCACCCACTTCTAATCGGTTAAGTACTGCTCTCTGCTTCTCACTATTCCTGCAACAGGTGTGCTGCCCTGCTTTCACTATATACATTCATCTGACGCTGCTGCAGCATAAGCCTTGCACCACAGTAAACCTAACCAGCGAGCACACTGTCTTACCGCAGCCCTTGCTTTATTAGACTACTCATGTTCTGCCCATCTGTACCTTCCTATCCCACTAGAAGCAAAGCAAGCCCAGGGCAGGCTGCTTAGGAAATCTGACACAAGACTTGCATCCATACTGAAGGCCCAAGTCTGTCAGGGTCTTGCCTTGGTGCCTGTGCAGGGCTGGATGTCAGCCTGCTGCCTGAGCTTGCTCTGCTTGTACCACCAGCTGCACTACAGCTAGTGCCTGTACAACGGGAGATGTGAGAATGTGCACCAAGGGATGGGTACAGGGAGAGAGGCGGGAGGGGGCACTTTGGGGCACACACCTCTTTTAGGTGCAATGCAGTCCCAAATGAGAGCTGGTCAGCCAGTGAACCCCAACTTAACATGTTGCGGCATGCCTGGAAACTCATCATGGATTTAATATCTGTTAAGAGTCATCCCATCAATTTCAAAAGCTACAGTCACCATCATGGGCATACGCGAGGAGAGCTTCCCAATAACAAGAAGCAAATGCAGTTGAGGTAAGAATTGACATAAAATTAATAAAGACACTGCTGAAAGCCAAGACAGGGCCTCAGGTCTACATTTTGCTGTGCCTTAAAGAGATGCAGTTGGCCTGCTACAAAATCCCTTCTGGGCACACTTCTATTGGTTTCAAAGCTGTGCAGGCTTAAGTACCTCCATTAAGAAACAAACTTGACTCTAGTTAAAACAGCGATGCCTCTGAGCTTAAATTAATAAAATATTTCAGGAAGCATATTTAGTTCTACACATAGAAACAAAGACAAAAAAAGGATAAAACCATAGGGTCTAATAATTTTCTAGCTAAAACTCGTGGAAGAATTGAGGTTTGAGGGGGGTTGGGGTTTTTTTGATGAAATTTAACTGCAGCTGACAACCTGACAATTAAACAGCTGTTAAAGTATGTAAAAAATCTGATCTAGTTCAGCTGACTCATGGAGGAAGGGAATTCATACTGCTTTGAGCCCCAGTATGTTGCGAACTGAATTTCTGAAGCTGCACCCACACGTACATGGACCATTTTTAGAAAGGCAGTGCATGTGATTCCCCAGCCACACACATCCCAGTAGCTGCACTTTGACAGAAGCGTCTTGTGTGGGCCAGGCGCAGGACAGCACTGAAGGACAGCTGGAATACACAGGAGGAAAACTTAGCCAGCTCTACAGCAAAGGGTGTTCTCCAGCACAGACATCTCACAAAACAAAATCAGCAGAGGAGATTATATATTCCATTCCCAACTCTTCAACTTTCTGCCCATGTGTTTTTACATGCTCATGCCATGCCTGCCTGCGAACACTGTGATTTAGAGGCCCTAGGGCAAATGCAAAACAAGCAGGGACTAGCTATATGAAGTGTTATTGCTCAATGAAGCAGTTGTTTAAAGTGTTTTGAATTAGATATTCAAACTCTCTTCGGCCCTAAGGTTCAACAGCAGAAACCTTAAACACACATGATCTGCAGTTTCTATAAACTCTCACGACACTGCAGCTTTTACAGGTTTTTCCAGAATGGTGATTCTATAAGCAGAACATAAAGCTTATGTCCTAACCCTGTCATAATCACAAGGGACAAGAACCTTGCTCCTCCTTTGTGCTGCATCTTGTCAAGTCACCTACACCTATGTTACTCTTTCTGCACCAGAAATATCTGAAGACATATATATCAGTTCTGGCATCCACAAAGCAGAGCTGCAGTCTCAAGAAGCACAGACCTTGCTGAGAACCCAGGCTCCCATTTTAGTCTGATGTTTGCAAGAAAGACTTAAGGCAGTAAACAGCTGAGGTTTAATCTAAGAGAGATTGTGGAATGGCATGTTGGCAACACAGTAATTAGAAGAGAAAGATACCTCAGCTCTTAACCCAAAAAAGCAGTCACGAAAGTCCTCTTATCCGAGGACCACAGTCACATGTGGGAAACAGTGATGCATTACACACTTGTTTGTGGGAGTCAAGAAGACAGGCCTTGGCTTCCCAGGCAACAGGGCTTTAGGCTAAGTAGGTATGCATATTACTTTCTTTTTTTCTCATGGCACACAGACTGTTAAGAGCAAATGGTCACGTCAGCCATTCAACACAAGCTGCAGATGTGCAGATATCATGAACCACATGTCTGAGACACTAAGATGCTGTTGCTTAAGTTCTGGACTAAGAGTGGGAGCACTGTGGGCAGGGACGTGTAGGATTCAAAGACAGTAGCTCACCACTGTTCAGAGAGACGCAGTCAAAAGATGGTCCCAGGAGGAAAACCAGCCCTGCAATTCTGTCCAACAAGCACAAAGCAGTGATTAAGTAGACCTGGGGTAGAGCGGTTTGACAGAGCAAGTTGACCAGCAAGATGAAGAACTCGAGGAAGAACTGGTACTGCTCCATTCCTGTTAGGCATCAGTGCAACAAGACTTCTGCCTGACACTTCCCTCTCACATGTGGGTAGAACTCACTCAGTTTCATTCTGCAAGATACCAATAACATTTGCACACAAGAGCCAAGATACATGCAAAGCCCATCTAAACACACAGATGGTAATTTCTCTAGCTGCAAGAAGAAACTGGCACTGGAAATCCCTCCTCCTGCTCAGCCAGAGGGGCAAGCACTTTCCAGACTTGCGTGGCTCTACAGGAAACAGGAATGTCTGCAACATAACTCATACCCTCAACCAAATATGCCAGGTGCAATTTAAATGAAGCAAGGGCTGAAGCCAGCAACCATAAAAGAGAAAGTATGTGGGGAGTTGCTCTGTGGTTGGTATCTACCCTGGGAGAATGTCTGTGTATCTCACTGATATTTGCTTTCTAATCTCACCCCCTACTGTGGTTGTGTTCTTCTTATCTGTATGTTTATCAAAACAGGTGGCCAATAAAATGAGAGGCAAAGTTGGTAAGAGTGATTTTTTTTTTTTTTTTTTTATAATTAAAGCTAAGACCCAAGCAAGAATGCTGGCATATAAGGGTATTTTTTTCCAGGTCAGACACAGAGCAGTGTACTTTGGTGTAAGGGTAAGCAGTGAACGATTTTAAATTTCACTTTATTATTTAACCATGTAACAATTCACGTTCTAGAGTGAATGTCTTTTCAATGTTGCATCCACGTCACAAGCAGAAATACACAAGCCAGTTGCTGCTTAAGTCTCAGTAACAGAACAAGATCAGTCGCTAGCACAGGCTGTTTGCCTAGGCCACCCTCAAATGCAAAAGTAAAAACTCCCTGGAATCAGTGTTTCCAGCAGCCACTCTCAGGCAGCAGCCTGTTGTGATTCAGCCTCTACCATCAACAGAGATGATCCAGAGGCTATTCTCACTGTATGCAATATGACAGGCAATTTGTTTTGGAATATAAGCAAGCAACCAAGAAAAGCCACCTCTCACTATGGTATGTTCTTTTCTGCAGGATCTCCAGTATGATGGGAGCAAAAGAAGCCTTGTAAATCCTTTCAACAGGTGAGTTAATTAACCAGATATGCCTGTGGTCAGCATGATTTTACGTGCCTGTCTTCCTCGCTCCCTCCACTTACAGCATTGGCCTGTAAAAAGTCTCTCTTTACAGCAGAGCTCCAGGCAAACGCTGAGCTAAGCTCTGTTAAGAGAGTGATGTCTCAGAAATCCTGGTACCTGAGTCATCAAGCTGAAGAAAGAAAAGTCAAGAGTGCTCCCAGCCAGGGCCCATGCTTCGCTTCTGCCACAAACCCAAAACCAATGAGATCCAACTGAGCTTTGTTGCTTTTGAACCACAAACTCCCCACTACTGCAATGCCGGGCTCTAATTCTCAAGTTCTCTTGGAGTTAACCAACAGTCACTTTCACGGGGATGTCCTAAGATGTCTTGCCCCCCATCATAAGCAGACTTCCATTAGCTGTCTGCCTGCCTTGTTATTTCTGCAAGCAGAGAATAAATGTACAGTCTTCAATAACGTAAGAGTCTGAGGGCTTTTCTTCTGCATACTTGAAAATGGTCTCCTTATCTCTTGAGCTAAGCTTATACAAAAGCTTCTACTTCCCTCTCCCAAGCCACCTATCTATTGCTGGGGCTTACTGGGCAGATTTTGGTACAGATTATGTCTCAGGAAATGAACATATATGAAAATCTTTCAAAGGCATTGAATTCTTCTAGCTACCCTAAATAACCTAGCAATTTTCTGGATTTCCCCCATTAGTGCTTGGTCGAGTGTGTTACTGATGACAGCAATGCTCTACCATCAGCTGTTGGGTTTAGTTTCCCTTTCCCTTCATTCGGAGTTATCCCAAGGGGGTCTGGAGGATCCAGAAAATAAATCAGCTGTTCTGCACTAGCTATGCATTGAGTTGCTGGAACCGAGCAACAGGGGAAGAAGTTCAAAATACTACCCAGCAGATACAAACCAGCATCCAATGGAGCCAGATAAGTGGTCAATCTAGACAACCTTGTTTTCAATAGTGGCAACAAGAGATACTATTTAAGGACAGTACACTTGCTTGATGATGAGTCCATGCTTCCATGCGCTTACAGCATCAACAATAATTGGACTGGAAATATCTTAAGGTATATCCTTAAGGTATATGGTATATAACCATGCCAAGTGCAAGGTCCTACACCTGGGTCGGAGCAATCCCAGGCACAGCTACAGGTTGGGCAGAGAAGAGATTCAGAGCAGCCCTGTGGAGAAGGACTTGGGGGTGCTGGTCGATGAGAAACTGAACATGAGCCGGCTGCAGTGTGCGCTCGCAGCCCAGAAAGCCAACCGTATCCTGGGCTGCATCAAAAGGAGCGTGACCAGCAGGTCAAAGGAGGTGATCCTGCCCCTCTACTTGCTCTTGTGAGACCTCACCTGGAGTATTGTGTGCAGTTCTGGTGTCCTCAACATAAAAAGGACATGGAGCTGTTGGAACAAGTCCAGAGGAGGGCCACGAGGATGATAAGGGGACTGGAGCACCTCCTGTAGACAGGCTGAGAAAGCTGGGGCTGCTCAGCCTGGAGAAGAGAAGGCTGCGTGGAGACCTCATAGCAGCCTTCCAGAATCTGAAGGGGGGCTACAGGAATGGTGGGGACGGACTCTTCATTAGGGACTGTAGTGATAGGACAAGGGGTAATGGGTTAAAACTTAAACAGGGGCAGTTTAGACTGGATATAAGGAAGAAATTCTTCACTGTGAGGGTGGTGAGGCAGTGGAATGGGTTGCCCAAGGAAGATGTGAATGCTCCATCCCTGGTGGTGTTCAAGGCCAGGCTGGACAGAGCCTTGGGTGACATGGTTTAGTGGGATGTGTCCCTGCCCATGGCAGGGGGTTAGAACTAGATGATCTTAAGGTCCTTTCCAACTCTACCTGCTCTGATTATATGATGCTTACTGTGTCATTTTAATATTCAAGTGAGTCCCCTGTGAATTTGACTGGCCCCTTTCGGACCCTGCTGATGCTGTCTGCCTCTGCTGCCTTTTGGGATAGGAAGTCCAGGGCTATCAATACCCACTGCATACCTTTTTTCTGGTTTTAAACTGAAGTTCTACAATTTTACTAAGTGACACTAAATTCTTGCATTGCAGGGCTTGCTGAACATCAGTGCAGATTCAGCTTATCCACCCCCCTCACGATTTTATAGAACTCAATCTTCTCCCCCAGCTCTTCAGCAGTTTCGTCCCCAGATCATGTTTCTTGCCCTATTTGTATCCTTTCATGTGCTGTGAGCCTGACCATGCAAAAGACCATTGTTATGAACAGAATCTTACTAAAAAAATGTCTGCAAGAACAATCTTATAAAATGGTAAATTCAGCACTTTTCTTAACGTAACTGAGCTTGGCTCTAACAACCAGCTAATACATAGGAAGGAAACCCTCAGTTTTGGTAATTTTGTCAAGCAAGCGAAGAATTAAAACAGAACAGAACTTATGTGCAGCACACACAGGTTTCCCTAGTATAGGCCAGACGCTGAACACAGCCTTCCCAAGCATCCAAATGCACATTAGGTCAGCCTAATGGACTTGAGGTAACCATACCTGTTCTCTGAGATCCAGAAGACTGACTGTCAGCCAGGAGTGGCAGCTCTTGCTTATTTTCTCACTATCAGCATCAGCGTTCACTGGTAAAAGCAAGTCCTTGTATGGATTCTGCACATTGTAGGTGGCACACTTGACACTCCCCCAAAAGAGGATACCCCATCTACGTAGAACTGGGGTAAAATCTTTGTCCAGTGTGTTGACTTGGTGGCCTCTGTCTAATGTGCCGGAGGCATGATCTTTGCTCATATGATGTGAGCCTGAACACAGACAGGTATGTTCAGATGACACTCATTACACAGTGCTGCAAGGCCCCCAACACCCTGCAAACATTGTCAGACCACCAATCTCTTCTGCAAATCATTCCTGACAACATCACTGTCATCACATTACATTACAGAAGAAAAAAAAACCCAAAATATAACCCCATCAATGTCAGGAGGCTGCACAGTGCTGTAACTCAGAAACTAATTTCTGTTTATGTTAGAGAAAAAACATCAACTAGAAAAAGAAACACGAGGGTAGAAAAAAAGGTTTTTATATACCCGAAATTCCTAATGGGTGATGAAGAAGACACTCCCTTCTGTTTGTGCCAGTGAATAAATGAGTCACATGAAAGTACATGAATTCAGGCCAGTATGATATTGCTATGTGTTGTAATGCTTGCTGTGACAGGGAGCCCAAAGGATGGAACTGGGCTATCCACATTTTTCTTGTGGAGATGTGGGAGGGCTGAGACTTCCTTGGCTTGAAAGAGTTCAGTCTGATCATTCCCCAAGAGGAAAATGAAACAACATGTGTGCTGAGCAGTGTTTTCACCTGCCATGACAAAGACCCAAATTCAGCACCAATAACAAATGGAGAGGCTTCCAAAACAGTTGTCAATTTAGGAGAGGATTGAATGCTTATTGGGGATGCACGCATGCCAGCTGCAGTATACCTGTGGCCTCCCAGCGCTGACAACCCCGAAGCTGCTGTGCCTGGCACAAGAAGCAGTTCCACTTTCTCCTCTACAGTGTATACCTAAACTATCTATCACACCTGTTCACCCAGTGGGACAGGATGAAACACAGAAGCCTTTTCACTCTCTTTTAAACATTAAAAGTTGAATAACAGTTGTGAAAACACATCTGCAGTTCCCAGTACTTTAAAATGAATTCACTTATTTAAAGTGAATTTAAAGGTAGATAAACTTGAAGGTTGAGATGAATAAACCAATCACGGAATTTTATAAAACAGCTTATGAAATGCACTATGATTTAGACTTCGCATCTAAAAAAAGGATTTTAAGGCACAAACTTTGGTAAATAGAGAAATCTAACTCTTCTACAAAACACCCAAGTATTTAGTTATTGATGACACTTTAAGAAACAGTGGCACAAGCACAAAACATATTTAGAGGTGGACAGCCAAATCTCAGTCTGTCTTGTCTTCTGATTTTAGGTCTGAGGTACTATACATAGTCAGAGGAACCATAAATCTGTTGCGACAAAAGGGTGGCATGCATTGCAGCCGTGATGCTGTGGGACAGTTGGGAAGTTCAAAGACTTGTCTAGCAGCATTTGCCCATGTAGCTATTCCATGGTGGTGGAATACACCAGCCAAAGGAGTATTTTTACAAAAGACAGTTCCAGCAATAGATCAGCTTTGTCCCCATCTAGCCCTAAATGCTGCGTCCTGCCCCAAATCAATAGCCAAATCCTGGTAGCTCTTTTCTTCCTTTTTTTAACTACAAATATGGGTACTGTGGACTCCAGTATCAACCAGTCCTTCCCACACAGAAACACAGAAATTGTAGGGTTTTCCCGCAGTGCAAATGAAAAACTGTGGGGGCAAGGAGACAATATTGCAAGGGCCAACATCACACTTTTCCTCCATCACAAACTTACAACAGAGGATTGTAAAGTCCTACTTTCCATGTGACTCTACAGCCCACACTGCCAATATCCCGTAACTACTAACTGCCAGAATGGATCTACAGCCTTAATATTCACATGGGCCCATTTCTCTCAATTGCTGGAGGCCCTTCAGAAATGGGACCTCATCCCCTGCAACTTTTCCATTGTACTAAGACCATAAGCGATGAGCTTCATCTTGGCCCATGAACACACTGAAGACATCCTCCAGGCTGCTTTCCCTTCCTATTTCATCACAGAACAACCAGCATGTGTGCATGATTTTTCTCGCCTCCTCCCCTGACCGCAGACTATCTCTCTGAGCCTTTCTGCTTTCATTCCAGAGGTGAGCAGGTTTCTCTGCTCCCTCCTTCAAAGCCACTGTCTTCAAACCACAGCCTGTGGACTGCAAGCCTGCACACTGTCATGGCAGGGTTGCGGGATTTCATGGCAGCAAGAACCCACCAGCCACCCCACCACATGCAAAACTGCATGCAGAGTCACAAAACCCAACAAACATTTTGACCTGGAACTGGCATGAATCAAATGGAGACTCTCTAGCAGCGCCTGCAGTGGAGCATGATGGAGCCAGGCTCGCTGGGTGTCCCCAAACTCTTCCTGCTCAACAGCTCATGGAGAAAGACTTGTCAGTTTTCTGCAAGTGTCTTACTGCCTCTGCCTTGTGTGCAGCCAAAAACATTTTGCTGCATGTGGCCACCCGCAGGGAACTCGCCCACCCAAAGGAGAGGACCACAAGTCAGGGCAATGCACTTGTCCTGTACAGGGGGTGTTCCTCTCTGCTGGCTAGTCAAACCAACATTAAAACAACCTGTTCCTAATGCTCAGGGACTCTGCCATTTAATCCAAGTAATTTAAGTAAGCACAGAGTTTACACAACCTGTCCTCCTCCTCAGTGAGAGGGTGAGCCAACACTTGTATTAGTTACTCAAACCATGCTCATGCCCCTCTTCTTTTCCAAAAACCTGTACAATGGCAAGTTCTGAGAGTGCCATTGCATGCAGAAGTGCGCTGATTGACTAATTGTACAAGGACTTTTCACCTGAGGGAAGCAGGCAGCTGAGAGAATTGGGCTTGTTAGCCTGGAGAACAGAAGGCTCAGGGGAGACCTTATAGAAGCCTTCCAGTACATAAAAGGGGCCTAGAAGGAAGCTGGAGAGGGACACTTGCAAGGGCATGTAGTGACAGGACAAGAGGGAATGGCTATAAGCTGAAAGAGGGGAGGTTTAGTTTATATCCTATGAAAAAATTCTTTACTGAGAGGATGGTGAGGCACTGGCACAGGCTGCCCACAGAAGCTGTGGCTGCCCCATCCCTGGCAGTGTTCAAGGCTAGATTGGACAGGGTTGGAGCAACCTGGTCTAGTGGAAGGTGTCCCTGCCCATGGCGGAGGATTGGAACTGTATGAGCTTTAAGGTCCCTTCCAATCCAAACCATTCTGCTATTCTATGAATTATGTCTCTCACCTACAAATTCTTATCTAAAGACCTGCATCTGGTTGCTGGCATGAGGCACACACACTGGTCTGCCAAGGGTGCCTGGAAGGAGAGGTGCTCACAAGCAAATGGGTGTCCAGCTGTGGGAACACATGTAGTCCTACTGCCATGTGCAGCATCAAGGCTCACAGCACTGACACTCATTTTGCACCAGTCAGTCACATCTCAATAAACTCGGCTTCCATTCAAATTGTCTATCAGCCAAAACTACACCTTGGTGCTGACACGAGTAGACATGCTCCATGAACAAGGGACCATCTATATCTTATAGCACGCATCAAGCTAGGATCAAGTTTTTTATTCCCCAAAATGTCATATGCATCTGAAAATTACCTTCCTATAAAACTGAGATAGTGGATCAAGTCCAGCATAAAGTGCAAAAACTGTACCTTTCTGTGGAGATCCATAAATGTTACCTTCAAGATATTTTTAGTTGATTTATTATTGGATAGCAGCACATTCATGAAGAAAGAGCAAAACAGGTTGTATCTTTATCAGTCCCCATATGAGCACACAAACATAAATAGATGGCATTGCATCTTTCACCACTAGCCAAAATCTCGGAAAAAAGCAATACAAGAACTTAAATCTTCTGAAAAGGAACACAGCAGGACTGTCAATGAAACAATGCATCTTCAATGTGATTCATGTGTTTCTTCACAGAAGACCACTCCTAGACAGGGAACTATGTGGCATGTATAAAACCAAAACTAAATCAGATGTTCTTAGGAACAGAAGAATGGCTGTCATATTCCCTCGCATTATCTGGAGAGCAAAATAAACTACTGCACAGTTGCCAATGCCTGCCTACCAGGAACTAGCAGAAGGGCCCTTTTTTTATTGAGATTATTCCCATCCACATCCCACTTCCCCAGGAAGCTAAGCTGTAGTCTGTGCTCTTCCCAGCCGCAGTGCCCATGGATTTGTGGTAAACAGCCAGCCACAGTGAACAAACCAATACAGAGCTAAAATCAGATCTATCTGTCTTCTTGGAAGAGCTGCAAAACGGGAAATACAAAACTTATTTATACCTTTCCCTCTTTCCTCTCACTCTGTGCATAATCAAAAACGGAGCAGTTGAATTTGGTCTGTCCCAGTCAGATTAAAATAAAAAGTTTTAAAAATTTACATTCTGTTTTTCTGAGTCACAGCAGAACTCAAAGGTCCCTTATGCAGCCTATGTAATTTCCCTACAAAGCCTAAAAATAACCTTTTTCAGCAATACAGATAAATTTTACTAATTTTAATTAACTTTGAGAAATGTTTTTATAGAAGGGTGTTACAGTAGAAGTTCTCTCCCGGCCTTTGTTCGTAGATATGCTGAAGCTCATTCTCCCCTGCCTTACTTGTTCAGGAACTGCCTATTTTCGTATTTCTGTCACCAAGGATGCATGCACCTTACTCAAGGCTAAGCTGCCCTAATTTTCACCTACTCCCATTCCCCAAAGCACCAGGTTCAGTGCCTAAAAGCAAGCAATGGGAACTGTTACACTTCTACACTTCCACTGGGAGGCAAGAGAATAAACAGCCCAAACCATTACAAGGCAGCATGGCATGTTAGGATTAAAGACCTTTGCAAATCCATTTCCTCCTCCTCTCTTTAATTTCTTAATTTTCTAAAGCTATGTAATCACCATATGAGGAAATAACTAAGTTCTACTGTTTGCTCCTTTCCACTGCACTGGAATGACTTTTTCACTTCTCACCATACAATAGCAAAAACAAGCCCAGAGGTTATAACTGAATTCTGTTGACACATTTATTTCTAATTATTAACCCATGTTTTGCCCTTTGTCTCTCACAATGTATTTCCCGTAGCAAAACCTCAAAAGGAAAACAAACAACAAGAAGGCAGCATGATGATATTAGTCAGCAGTGAAGTTTCAAAAGCAGAAAATGTATAAACTGGGAAAAAGTTTCCTTAAATAAACATTTCATTTCCCGTTGTCTGTTTCTAACTGCCATTACATATCTGTACATACATACTTTCATGAGATTGGGTATACGTCATGTTGTGCCATTAAGCAATGCAGTAAATAAAAAACTGAGAAAGTATATTGCACAGTATTTAGAAATATTCTACACTTCCCTACTCAAAAAAGCAGTTCTACTTTAAGGAAAGAAGGCTGCGACCAAGGTGGAAGCTCCCTGCAATTGTTTAAGCTGGGGAAACATCCTGTTGAGAAAAACATGATCTGATTTTCAAAGATTACAAAAGTACAGAGTAAAAAAACTGCCAGAGATTACCTCTACCAGCACAGAATTACCAGTACGAGATACTAGCTTGTAAACAGGGTAACAACTTTTCCAACACAGTGAAAGGATATCTGCCTCACAAGAAAAATGTGAAAAGAAATACCAAGCAAACAATGTGAAGACAAAGTCTGCAGAAGAGAAACCTTAAAAACTGAAATGTTGAACACTGTGTGCAAATTACTATTTTAAAGCTCTGATATAAGAAGTAGACAATATTTATGTATGTAACTGAATACTACAATTCAGGTGTGTATTTTTGCTACATGTTAATAATCCTACAGCACATTTAGAATTGGAAAAAAAATACAAAAAAAAAGATTAAGGTTATCCTCAGTTATCTGAGGACATGAACAGATTTGTGTATGTTTCTTACCTGCTGCCATCATACTGAACACTGACTGCTATGAAAATAGGACATTACCAAGAAAGGGAAAAGACTATCTAGGTCAGTTCTTAAATGGTGAAAGCCAGCATTAGTTCCCTTCTAAGTATAGCTAAAATTCATCATATGACAGCTCAGGCACACGAGCCTTTAAGGACACATAGACAAGCACTATTTTCATCAGCAACTGTCCAGAAAGGCATATGCTTCAAGGGCCAATTTTAAGAAAGGTAAAAATCTTATATAACAAAATTCCTACAGAAACTTCTTCAGTTTACATTGTCTCCATTCCCACCAAAATTAGGAATGCAGATGGTAAACATGGACAGATCTCAACTGTTGGTCAAGCCTTACAGGGCATCATGCACCTCACAAGATAATAAGCCAAGTCACACCATGCTTTTCATGCAAACTATGCCCATGGCAAAGCATAGAACTGGATGACTGCAAACTTTATCCTTAACTGAAGTCCTATAGCTGCAGCATAAACCCTCGCAACTATGCATGTATCTCTGTGTTCAACTAAAACCAGCTCTCAGCTAGCTTTAAGAGTATTTGTGCACAAATCACACAGCCACAGTTTCTTTAGAATAACTAGGTAGCTGTGATTACTACTGAGGTCTGTATTGGATGGCTTTAAGAAACAGGTGGGGGCCTGAGAGCATCAAAGCAAGTCACCAGCCAGTACCTTGTATTGCATCTCAGGTACCATAATACACTCCTGAGTAATTGCTTTAGGAAAGGGAAAGGTTCACTTAGGAGTGAACAGTAGCAGCTACAAAAAGTAGAACACAGATCTTCAGAGCTATTTGGCACTTGATCTGCCTTAGGGAGTTCATGCAGGACTTGCAGAAGCAGCAGCAGACTTTCAAAGTGTACTCAGAGAACTGCTGATAATTACAGCAGGGAATCCCTGAGACAGAGGAGGTGGCAATATCCCTCTCTGTGATGTATCCTGCACCCTGTGCAGGAAAAGGTGTAGCAAAAAAGCAGGCAAAATAAATTGCTTAGCACCAGAGTTAACAGCAACATTTCTTGTTCCATAATTACTTTCTCTAAAGTAGGAGGTAGCCTTTATAACGCAAGAGTTATAAAGACGCATCAGTATTTTCAAGGTGCCTCTGACTATCACCTCTCCATGGCTCAGTGACACCCCTGAACACATGGCTCTTCATGGCATTGACCTCTCCTTGCTGAGAGCTCAAGGCAGCTGTCCTTGTTGCAGGATGGGCACATAAACCCTCACTCCATATGTGCGGTAGCCTACAGTGCTCTGGTGTTGCTCACGACAGTGTATTTTGGAGCTGGGCAGTTTTTCTCTCATACTAATAAAGGCAGCTGTGAATGTGAACATCTGAAGCACTTGGTATGCAGCTGCTGTGCTCCAAAAAGCTACAGACACAAACCTTCCCAAAAGGGCCAATTAGCAAGTATGTGGGAAGGCAAAACCTGAAGAGGCGTACTGTTTGGCGGCAGCAGCTCCCTGCTGGGAAAGCAGGAGCACAGGATCATTAAGGGTTGATTTTTTTCAAAAAAAAAAAAAAAAAGAAAAAAGTAAAAAAAGAAAAAAGAGCAGCTTTAAGAAATTTTCCTTTGTTTTATTGACTGCAGCAATGAACAGTGGCAGAAGGAATGCGACTGTTGGGAGAACGTTCAGTTCCACACCGGCTGCTGAGGCAAGGTGGGACAGAACGGCAGAAATTGCTTCCTCTGCATTCTAGACCTGTAAAGACACCAGCCAGCCCCTCCCAGAATCTGAGAGATTAGTACCTGTTTACATTGCTGCAATAATAAAATAGCATTCAAAAGCAACAATGAAGATTACACACCTTTTAAAAAAATATCTCTAGGAATCAGAGCTACTCTTTGCATATGAATATTATCTGTAAATATAAATTTCATCTTATTAAAAAGTGTTGATAAACACTGCAAGTTAGTGTTGACTCATGATGGAGACAACTACTGTCTAAAAACTTGATTAATTTCTCCCTGTGAAGATGAGAAAGACCTTAGTTACAGTAAAAATAAACATTGCAGACTGCATTTCATAGTTAATTGGAAATTCTATGTTAATCAGTTTATGTTTCTGAAGGAAGGACAAAAATAAAATCAAAGGGACAACAAGCAGAATGAAGATATTTGGGCACTCCTTCAGAAACATTATTTGTTTCATCCATTCATCCTGTACAGTGAAATACTGTAGAAAACCATATTTCACAAGTCACTGTGCTCATCCATGTTATAGTGTGCTGTATGACAGATGTTTGAGCTCTTTGCTCTGCAGCACTGGGAAACGCTGGTTGATATGAAATGATGCACAGCTGAGAACTGAACAGAGCTCATCTTATCAAAGTCCAGTCAGGGATACCCAACGCGATCATCTCCATAGTGCACTTACAATTCTTCATGGTATCACTGAGAAGACTGTATGGCTTGTCTATGCATAAACAACTTTTGAAAAATCTGACCATAAAGAAAAATAGCAAGATTTTAGAATAAGACCTATTCTATTTCAAAGCAAAACAAGATAATTTTCCCAAGAACAAATGTTACGTCTGATGCACCCAATGGTGATCATATTTTGTGTAACAATTAGCAGCTTTTTTTTTTTTTTAATCCAAATTTCTTAATTCCAGAAAGTGACTCCATTAAAAAGCTTATGGTATCATCCTCTTTGGTATCCAAACACTGATTAATGGCAATAAGAATTAATTTTTAACATTCAAATCACAACACTTAAAACCTGTTTGTAAGACATTATGAAGGAATTACATTTTCTTTTCAGCTTCTAGGGTCAAGGCTGGTGGCTTCTGAGCACCATCAGATGGAACCTACACATTTCTTTCCCAGACTTGCCAGAATCCATCAGTGGACACAGCAATGCATACGTCCACAGAGCATCCACTGAGGGGAAGGGGGAACACAGACATCAGACTTCTCAATATCCCTCAGGGCCAGCTGTGTTTTGCACCAGCTTAGTTAGTAGTTATAGCATGGGTGGAAATTTGCATTAGTTAAACGTAGGAGGAATAAATAACAGGAATGAAAGATAACCAAATCTCCCAGTGAAATGTATTTTAATTATTTCCTGCCAACTCTCTCACACCAATCTCCAACCATAGATAAGATGATTGTTTATTAATTTTATTGTCTTTTTTATGTCCTAATCAATCCTATTCTTGACCTTACCAGACCTGTTGATTAAATGAAGGTTATTTATGCATATTACGAAATCAAAGTGTATCATGTTGACTTGTGGCAGACTTGTGCTAGTTTTAGCAAACTTTCTTCAGAAAATTCTGAGTCTCTATATGGGTGTAATCAGGCAAATATCTCTGTTCTTGAGGAGACTTTAGCTCCTGCTCTTACCCCATAGGTGCTGCCTAATATACCCAACCAATGCAATTCAAAGTCAAACAGGACAGGGGGACATGCTGCAAGCCAAGAGGCATGCCATTTTTACCAGGAATATTTTCTATATGAAGACTCCTCAGCTAATGAGGGGCAGATTTAAAGGAACTATGAGGACACTAATTTTCAAAAGGCAGGAATCCACTACAGCAGTTGTATCCTACATAGAAAGGGAACTTAGGAACCTGAATTAGGCTAGTAACATGCTAGGTGTGTATGCTACACATTTACCCTCTTAAAAGCCTCTGAATTTTGACCCAAATCTACAAGATCTGTAAGCTTCCCCTCAGGAAGGGGAAGTTTTGCAGGAGATGGTAACAGGGCATAGGCCAAGTAGTCACCAAGACCAGCCCCACTTTCAGCTTGCTGCTCCCATGCAGGTTGCTGGTGGTGTGCGCCACTATTAATTTGCACTACCTTGTCCTCTTCACTACTGCAAGATCGTAAGATCCCACAGCAGGTACATCCAGAGAGTGAAAACAGCAACAAAAAAAATTCCACAAGGACACACTGCTAATTTAGCAGTTTAGCTCCCAAGCAGCCTGCAGCACTGGGACCTGCTGAAGTCAGCATGCTCAGTGCTGCTCCCTCCACGTATGTCCAAACTGAAGCCTGGGCAGCCTGTCCTGCCCTCCAGCCCAGCCATTTCTTTTAGCTTAAGCCAGCAGGTTCAGGAGCTGATAAACTAAAAGCTAACAGCAAGTGCCAAGGTATTATTCCCACCTATTTCACAGCATGTTGTGGGGAACATTAACAATGGGTAAGTACAGGATGCGCAAACACCCAACTTTCCCAGGCCATTAGTGGTAAAAATGTGCAAGCTGCGACCCATGCCAACTGATAAGCTGCTGTTTCAGGAAATCCACAGGAGGGTCAAGCCCAGGTTCAGAGCAGCTGCTGTGCACACGCTTTGCTGAGATCAGAGCTCCCACGTGAACAGTGTGGCTGACCTCATAAAGGTCCCTTTCTTGGTGCGTAACTCACTCTGCTGATGTTTTAACTGCCCCAAAATTCACTGACTGACTGAACTCCATTAAGTGAGGCCAAAATCTTCAGGCAAAATTTCTGTCAGCTGGAGAAGTTCTCCAAGTTGTAAACCCTAACTTCCTCAGCTTTGGCAGCCTCCCTGGGTAAAGCATTCAAACTGCTAACCAATCCGTCCAGCTGCAGATGCCTCTGGTATTTTGCAAGGTGTGACCGACCATTTTCCACTGCGTAGTCCGAGTTTCAAAACTTATAAAAATAAGAGGAAATATGTATATGTGCACACATTTACATAGATACATTTTCTCTAATCAGCCTGGAAAACGTGAGTTTTTCAGCACAATGTCAACCACTGAGGGCAAATCTGGCTAAGGCAGTATAAACTCTGGTGTTAGTATAAATCTTATTTACTGCAAAATGGTGAACAATCAACAGATAACTAGAACGATAACAAACTTAATTTCCCAGCACTGTGGCTACTCCTTCAGGAAACTGTATGCTCCTCTCAGTTCAAACTAATTCAACCACACCAAACCAAGACAAACTTCAGAATATTACTTGGAATAACCAGGTCTTTTGCCACAGAAGCTTCACTTCTGCAGGAGACACTGTATCAGCAAGACACAGCTGCACAAATCAAGCTTCCTTTTGCCCCTTTTTCCTTTGCTGGTCAAAGCACCCGTGTTTAACAACTGTTCCTGAAAACAAACTCCTCCTCTCTTACTCACTGAAATATACTTGACTTTGAGCACACTCAGCCCAGTGGTTACGGAATAATGTAAACCGGTTATTACCCAATTTTCTGTAACTTTTATATTATAGCATGTATGTATTTCCATTTATCTTTGGTAGACCACAACCTTTTCATTGGCACTGTGAGTTCTCTTTAAGGTCATCTGTCACTCTAAATTGGAAGGAAGGATTGAGGTTTCTGTTTGTTAAGTACTGCAGTGTGAAACAACTAGCAATGATTCTTAATAAGTACCCCTAGGGAATCAGTTTCCCAGAAATATTTCCCTGTAATGGTTACAGTGCAAAGTAGTGTTCTGGTGGAGGAGACCATAAAAAGAAATAGAGCAGAAAGTGTGTTGGGGGATATTTTAATTTTTTTTTTTTGTTTAATTTAAAAAGGGGAGGAAAAGAAGTAAAACATACTAACTTCTTATTATTTTCCAATACAAGACAGGCAGAGAAAACAGGGGGTTAGTATGAGGCAAACAACTTTTTCCATATTTTATTTAATTTTTTTAAATCTTGGGCATGCTGTGCAGCTCATGAATAAACACAACTGCATTTTCTTTACCCAGAATATAGAATCATAGAATAGTTAGGGTTGGAAAAGACCTTAAGATCATCTAGTTCCAACCCCCCTGCCATGGGCAGGGACACCTCACACTAAACCATGCCACCCAAGGCTCTGTCCAGCCCAGCCTTGAACACCACCAGGGATGGAGCATTCACAACTTCCTTGGGCAACCCATTCCAGTGCCTCACCACACTTACAGTAAAGAACTTCTTCCTTATATCCAATCTGAACTTCCCCTGTTTAAGTTTGAACCCATTACCTCTTGTCCTATCACTACAGTCTCTAATGAAGAGTCCCTCCCCAGCATCCCTATAGGCCCCCTTCAGATACTGGAAGGCTGCTATGAGGTCTCCACGCAGCCTTCTCTTCTCCAGGCTGAACAGCCCCAACTTTCTCAGCCTGTCTTCATATGGGAGGTGCTCCAGTCCTCTGATCATCCTCGTGGCCCTCCTCTGGACTTGTTCCAACTGTTCCATGTCCTAACTTGTTCTGTGAAACCTGTCACTGTTCGAAAGGACAGCTAGACACTTACGTAAACGTACACTAATCTTACCGCATAATATATACTGTAGCTCTAACCTTGGTATCTAAGTCAAAACAAGATGATAAGGTTAGAGATTGTTTTACTCAGCATTCAATTAAGCAAAATCCTAGCCATTTAACATAGATAATGCGGTCTTATGATGACAGCTGAATGAAGCGTACCTTTGACTAAGCCACAGCATTAGTTAGTTTAACAGTTTAGCAAAAAATAGACATTTTGTTAAGTATTGGTAAGCCTGACTGCTAGTAGCATGAAAAGCAGCAACTTTCAGCATAGCAGCAAATTGTAGCACAAACCAGTTTAAAGGTGAAGCCCCACAGGTACCAGCAGTACTATCGACTGGTACCAACTCTCTGCCTAGCAGCCTATGGAATCACCAAAAACATCAGCTGAGGCTGCAATCACAAGCTGTGCTTAGAGATGACATGCTCCTTCAGGAGAGCCTAATCTTTGTCTGTGTTTTCAGTTACCTCCTACTTACAACAACACGGCCTTTTTCTAACTACAAATATTCCCTGGAGTAGCAAGATAAGAGGTTCATGTTCAAGTGGTAATTGTTTTACATTGTCCTCTAGCTTTGCTACTCAGTCAAAGCAGAGCAATTGCATAAGAAGTTCCTTTGTAAAGTCCGTGCTCCTAATTTGCCTGCCATGTCTTCCCACAGCTATACTTTAAATCACTGCCTATGAGAACAGAACTGTGACTGAGCATCAGCATTTTGTGAATTTTCATTCCAGGCACTGAAATTCAGACTGTTTCACAGCAGTTCTCTTTTCAATCACTTACAGAATGGAAGTGTCATCCAATTTGCTCTCTTAATGTGAAAGAAATGTAATTTTTTTTTCCAGCATTTGAGTATCTAATCCAGCCTATATCACACTGCAGTTTTTGCCTGATTAAGAAACTTAGTATTAACACTCTTAGTAAAAAATAAGCAGAGCAATGGGCAATAAAGAAACAGCTACTCATTCCAACAGGAATTATTTGTGAACAAACTCTCATTTGTATTCAAATCGATGAATAATACTATGTGTTAACTAGCAGACGTCTAAACAAGTCAAACAAAAAATGCAACCCTGCAAGTAGCAAAATTAATTTTGTTTACTTCAGCATTCTGACAATATATACTTAAGTAGCCTTAAGGATTAAAATATTTTTGCTTTACATGCATTGCCAAGGCCAAAAAATTCAATTACTTACTTTTATTTTTCTCAGGCCTGCTTGCTTCTTACAAAAACAAGGTGCATTTTTAACTGAAAGGTTGGGACTTTATATAGACAGACATGACACATTAGTTAGCTTTTGCTTAACAGATACCCGGTTTGATAGTCTACAAGCCAAGGTTTATTCCTTCTGTTGATTATCTGCCCCCTTTTTTTATTTTAATTTTATCTTTCATACTTTATTTCATGCAAGTAGTACAAGTCATAGAAAGATACTGTCACTTCAGCATAAGAGCACCTGGACACTGCCTATTTGCAGTTAAAAATTTCCTAATTCTCCTACCAACATAATTAACTTGAACTTAAAATCTGATAATCAGTCTCAAAGCACTAAATTTTAATTTCTTATTTCTGTTATGTATGAGAGCTAACAGACATACCACAAAATACCAGGTAAAAGCGTACTTTTGCATACCTGAGACAACTTTTCCTCATGGTTTGCCTATATGGTACTTTTTCTACTTAAGCTACAACTCATGCATAATTAGAAACTGTTTCTTAGGCCTGATAGCAACTTTTTCCTAACTCAAAATAATAATGCAAGTGGCTTTGTCATCGATTATCTTCAGTTCCTCTACAGGAGAAACCTTTTTCTCTTCTGGTAGGCAGGGCTTGCTACTCCACAGACCAAACTCCACCATCTCACAGACATGCTTTGGCATGAATGGCTCAGAACATGGACCTTAACGTTTTCCAGTGTCTAACATCTACTTCTACCATCTACTCATAAAGGAGCTTCAGATACTATGTCTCAATTCAGGTCTGCCCTTCCATTTCTCCCTTCAGTGTAAAGGAGAACTACCAAATTTCAGTAAAAGATTTCCAGTGTTCACTGGGATTTTATTTGCATGTTGACACTTAAGTACAGGACAAGCATCTTTTTATTCAACTAAGTTTATCTTCTGTGCTTAGTATTTTTATACACAGAAGGATGCCATATTTTTCTTAGCTATGGCTTAATCTTGACAGTTCCTTCAAGATATCTGCACTTGATGTACCTATTTACCACTGCTAACCCTTTGCCAAGAATAAGTAAACATAGCCAATAATTTTGGCACACTTTTAATATTTAGCAATTGTCCCTGCTCCTTCAGCAGAATCCTTCTCAGGGGTTATGTATGCAGAGTGACAGTAATGTGTAGCAGATGAATACTTAGCTCTACATCTGAGACGTAAGAAGAAGACTTGAAAAGGAGAAAAATGCAATTTTAAAGCATGAGAATGGGCACCTCCTACACCAAAGGTTTTTAGACCTGGAATACCCATTTCTCCTCAGCATGAATGAGTGTCGGACAAATCATTAAAGTGGCTTTTGTTTGTTGTCACCACAGAATGCTTTTTATACTGAATACTGTTTATCATCATTCTTAGGATTTTTGCAACTAAAACAAGTTTCCTGTAAATCTATCCACATTGAGTTAAAGTCACTCTAAGAAAAAAAAAAAAATATTTAACTACTAGTTTTAAGGGTGAAAGTTGTCAGTGTGTTTCTCCCTTATGTAGCAGCAAATGGAGATAAGAATTGAGAAACAATCTTCTTTCTTTTCAATGGCCAACACAGCTACTTCTCACTGTTGTACAACATACCATAATACCCAGAGATGGGGGTTGGGAAGAAAGACTTGTTCACAGACAGAAATGAAAGTTTATTATTAAATCAGGTATTGGGAATAGAAGAGGGTTTTCTATTGCCTTTTTAATAAGCACATCTATTACACAGAAACCAGGGTGTGTCTGGGAACCTAGTGAGAAATGCATCCAGCAAGTGTCAGCCCATGGGGAAAACGCACAGCCTCACCCCAACAGGGTGGCAGATGTTACAACAAAATTATTATTTGTGTTACACTAATCATTACACTATGTCTAAAGCCAAACCACTGCTGGCTGTAGATGCTGTCAGAACTAAAACGCACAGGACAAGCGTTACGCAGCTTGGTACAAGGAAAAACTCAATACAGAGGCTTGGCAGCTTTGCATGATGGTTTGAACTACCACTGCTGAGAGAACAGAGGGACAGGAATGAATAGCCAAGGCACAAGAGGGTCTCTGGGGCAATTTCTGCCTGGCTACCTTCCAAGGACGAGGCAGAGCACACGTTGCTGGTCACCTGGCACCCCATACCCTGCCAGCAGGGTCACTGCAGGATGCTGAGGGGACCACACCAGCTATTTGAACTTCTGGTCAGCAGGAAGGGAAAATCATATTGCCAGCTAGTATCAAGTCTGTCTGTTTCAAGCATTGCTGCCTAGTACCTTAAAAAAGCCCATCTTTTTAGTCTGGGCTGTTTCATCAGGGCATTTTCACATCTCAGCATTTAGCAATACCACTTACATGGTGAAGAGTGGATGCCTGCCTCTGTCCAGAGAATGGGGATATACAGCTACTCTCAAGAGCAGGAGTCAAAACTTCCCATAAAAGCTGTAACTTACCTACAGCAGGAACCTGCCTGCCTCCTGCACCAGGTCATAATGGGAAAACAATTAAACCCCCCTCTTCAACTAACTGCCCAAGTTATATGATGTTAATATGCCATGAGGTCTGCACTGCACTTGGAGTAGAGCAAAACCTCTGCAGGACCCCTGAAGGCACCTCGTTTTTAGCATTGATGAAAAGCAGGAATGTTTGTGCACCAAGTGTAACACCCTCCTGCAAGCCAGCATCTTAAAAGAACACCTGTAACAGTGAGGGGAAAAAAAGATGTCTCTCCTTCTCATGTCAGTCTTGTGCATGAGTTTCTTCCACCCTGGGGCTGAAGACCTCAAGAGCAGTGATTGAGTAATGCTTGCTTTCTCTACAGCATCCCAAGAAGAGAATGGAAAGTTCTTTAGTTTTGTCATAAAGGAACAAGGTTCACCCATCTCCAAAAAATACCCATACAGGTGGGGAATCTAAAGCTTTTTAAATGAACAAATACTTTGCGCAGTCTGAAGAAGACTGTGCCTTTTATTACTTGCTAGAGGTTTTCTGCTTTGTGTCCTAAACATCCTTGGAGAGGATCCTATGGAGGCCATGTACATTTGTATATCATGGAAAGTGATTGCTTTCTGTGCCACTTAACTCACCTGCAATGCTGAACAGCCCTGAGAAGCAAGATCGGCAATCAGCGGACATGCCCCAGTCTGGCACCTTTCTTTCAAGTGTAATTACAAAGCTTGGTAACAGGAAAGAGTTTGCTTCATGGGAGTGGATGCACTGCAAAGAAAAGTAAAACAGTCCATGGCACAGACAGCTGCCTACTAAACCCAGTCACCTTTGTGACAAGCAGACAAAGCCTTGCTGTGCGTGGGCAAGGCACCAGTCACTTCTGTCCACCCTTCTACTGTCCTTCAGGAACAGAAGAGCTTTGTCTAAAATTGAACAGATCCATTACCTACAGTTGAGCTTTTATCTTACAATCAAAAAAAGACTCACCTTACCCAAGGTACCAAAAAGTAAGGGGGGGCTGGTAGATTAATGGCTAAGTCTGGAAGACACCATGGTACGTAAGATGACGGTGGCAGCCTCCCAAGAGCGGTCATCACCCACTGTGCCAGCTCCAGGGGCCATTTTGGTTATCTGTTACAGCCTCTCTCCAAGTCACAGTGGTCAGCTAGTACCACGCATTTAGGAGGCATTACTTTTACCCGCAGCTCCACTCTGCTCTACCTGGGCCCAGATTAGCCACGGTCCCCCAATGGCCACCTGGACACAACCCAGAGGGACAGTACTAGGGTCCCTTGCTGCAAAGGAGGCTTCTGACATTTTGCCCTAACAACAAGTTCTACTGAAAAGCTGCCTAGCCATAAAGTTGTCAGGAAGGGAAACAGTCTTCTGGTCTGGAAGGGAGGAGGACTTGGCAGCTCCTTGGCCAGCTCACCATATCGGCAATTCAGGTCTCACCATCTGAAGGCAGAGCTGATGAGCTGTGACACGGATGATATCACGTCAATTACCAGACCAAACCTGAGCAGCAAGGAAAGAAATAAATTTCACTGGCAGAGAGTAATGTTTCCTCCTCTCTTACATTAAAACAACAACTATTAAATGCTATAAAAAAAGCAGCAAGTATTTTTTGGATATGTAAACCCTTCATCTCTGCTGATGCATGCACAAACAGAACAGGATTGCCTTGATTCCTGCTCTCCTCCTCTTTGTTTAGAGCTAGAAATACTCAAAAGACTTCAAAATGGAAGATAAAAGAAATACACTTGAGTTTCATGATCATATTCTTACCAGTTTAACAACAAGCCTCTGGCAACAGCCAAGGAAAACCAAGTATTTTTCCTAGTATTCAGCTATCAAAACAAGACTGTGCAAAAAGGATAAATTCTGCACAATAAATACCAATACTCCCCCCACCCCTTCAGTATTTTTTAAAACCCCAAAACCCTGAAATTTTAGGTTTTTTCTTTTTATTTTTTTATTATTATTTGGGGCTTTTTACTGGCATATCTGAAGGAAAATGAAAAGTTTTATTCATACAAAGGCATATTAAATGTGTGGCTTGAAAACTGTGAACACAGAACAAATGTTTCCCAAATCTGCAAAAAACTAGGAGATGTCAGGCAGGTTAAAAGGAGAAAGTGAAAGTGAGGTGAATTCATACATGAAACTCCTTGACACGGGATGCTGACTGTGCTAACAGTCTCCAGGTATTTAAAAACCCAAATGGAAGAAGAATACAATGTATTCATCTAGCAAGGGCTATTGAAAGAAACAGCTACTCATGGCTTGACAAAACTGCACCACAAAAGGTTGGAGCAATATGCTGGGAAAGCATTCCCTGCCTTTCCAGTTCTTATGTTATTCACTGGACACTTTTCCCTGGTCACCACCTGGGAACACTCTGAACCCTGTGGACTTTGACCTGATCAAGTACAGCCACATCCACATAAATAGAATGGAATGAAGTGACAGAAGGAAAGCACCATTTCAGATAATGCTGCTACTAGTGGAAGAAACTAACAGAAGTAGTTTGAAGCGATTATTTCAAGTAGTCAACCTCATCTTTTTTTTAGAAAATGCATGCTCAACTCTGTAACTCTAGAAAGAGCCTAAGGATAGTGTAGAGAGTTTGCGCTTCTCTTAAAGCTTTCCAGACAGCTGGCTTTCTGGTTTTCTTTTTTTTTAAATCAACACTTAGCATTTCCAAGTCATTTGGAATGACATTTCAAAGGAGATGCAAGCTCTGTATCCTATCTCCACAGGCACATGCCAAAACTTATTCAGAATTGCTAACTAAATTTCAAAGGCATGGAAATATTTGACTAGCTCTCTGTCAGGTTGTGTGAGAGTGCCCACAGACGGAACTTGTTTGGGGGGGTGTTGCTCATCTACAGATAGGGCATTTTGCTAAGGAATGGCTAATGTAAGCCACACATGTCTTGAGAGAAGCCTGGCAAGTCTAGGGATTATCACCGGCTAGGAAATAAAGGTCTTTTTCACACCCACAGCATGTTGTGCTGAAAATTTGTTCTTCTCAGATGGAGAGGAAAATCTTCTCACCTTTCTAATTAGCATGATTTATTTATACACACACAGCATGTTATGAAAAACAGTGTTTGCAAAGGAGGCCATCCTGTTGAACAGAGAGAGAGAACATCCTTCAGGGCATACTCAGGCAGATTTACACAGATATTACCTGATAGCTTAGTTCTAAAGCAGCCTGGCTCTTGAGAAAAACAGAGGTGCCTGCTGCCAAACTGCTGCAGCTGCTCACCCTCATGACTGTTACAGAGACTCCTGGGAACTTCTGAAGATTGCTTTGTTCATTCTTGGCTTTTTTCCCCCCCTCAGTCAAGTTGTATATCTTGATGATTACTCCATGCAGCACCTTCTGTGTTGAGCTACCCACTGCACTCACCAAGACTTTCAGCGAGGGAAAGGCAGAGCCCTAAAGGAAAGGCAAAACTGGAGCAGTTTTCTGTCCCGAATAGTTTTACATTTAAAAGAACAGCCCTTAATATGTTTCTTAAAAGACTTTTCACACAGATTTACCACAAGCAAAGCATGAATTCCAAACTGCCTCACCTTCCATCCACTGAACCCCTGTGGGAGGCTACAATGCACACCCCTAGCATGGAGTCTTGTCACAAGCCCTTTGAGGATACAGTGCTGCTCATTTCCTGCAGGGGTTCCATAGGTAGCTGCTCAGCTGCCTGCAGTTCTTCTGTAGGAAGAAGGGGATCAGGCAGCAGACTCAGGTGCACAGTGCAAGAATCTCACCCTGATATCATCTGAGTCCTTGTCATACATGGGCTAATATCTGGGTTTCTGTAACTGCACTTAACTTCACAAGCCTGTGAAACCCATCGATACTCACCTTTCTGCCCATCTTGCCCCTTGCAGCTTTGGTACTAGGAGACAGGGAGGCTAGCAGGAGACTGATTAATGAGTCACACCTAAATACTTAGGCTTATTGAATTATGATATTGAAGCCAATGCAGAATGATTTGTACAGTATTAGCACTGCACAAGAGTAATGCGTCTTTAAAAAAAGAACCAACAACAAAACAATCCAATGCAAATTGGATTAAGAACAGTCCTATTTCCACATGGGTCAAAATTGGCATGGGAGCTAATAGATCAGTGAATGTACAGTATTTTTCTTGGGAGCTGTACTTCTTCCTTAGACACATTCAGCACATTTTGGAAACACTGACCAGGGACACTCCACTTTGTAAAACAGACACAGCTGGGAGGTGTGGAAAACACTAAGACAACAGAAGGGAGAGTATGTGGGGCATCCCCTGGGCTAACACTGCATTGAGAGTACGCTACTGAGCACAACACAGGCAATGCCCCATTGCAGTCAAAGGAGTCTAGGTGGCCCATGGAGGGACCAGGAGCTGCCACATTCATAAAGATACAACGCTTAAAGTACTACAGAGTGATAAAACCCACACTTCTCTCGTAGGATTTCCAGACTTGCTCTGCAGGTTAGCACAAAAGGGAACTCAGGGATGACACAGCACTCAAAGTGCCTCCCAGTGAATAATTTATGTGCTCATTTGGGGCATGCCTTTGTCCAATGCTGTCAAGGCACCAGGAATTAGGAGAGCATGATGGAGCCAGTTCCGCCATAGGTGTGCCAGTGAGGGCTCTGTGTAACTCCAGGGATGGGACCCAGCCTGCATAAGTGCTCCTGGGCTGAGAGCAAGCACCACAGTGTACCTCTGCCTTCTAGTCCTAGGCTGTAAGCCTCAGGAGCCCATAAGAGAGTGCCAAGGTCCACAGACTTCCCTCTTCCCCCTAGCAAGAACATCTTTGGCTGTGTTAATATGATGTCTCAGAAGCCCTGGGAACTGTCCCACTATATATCACTGCCTTTAATGCTTTCAGCATGAAGCGAATTACACTTCTGAAGCCTTACAGCCAAGTTTCAAGACTTGTGACTGTTCTGGAAGCAAGCTGTGCTTTTATGCATAAGTACCAGGAAACAATAGAAAGACTGACAGAATTCATAAACAAGCAAATGTACACACATGGAGACAGTGCTTGGATGCAACTTTTAACCTTCTCATTACTCAAAACGTGGGACACACACATATATGCTAGGCCTAACAACACAAGAGTACAAGGACATTTCTCAGATATCTGTCCTTGCTGTCATCTAAAACCCAGAACAGCACTGCCAGGATAATGATCTTTATTAAGGACAAAGCCTGCAGTAAACACAGAAGAAGGCAGGAGTGTCAACTCAGCCAAGCACATTAAAGTCACCAAATTGTCTTTCCTGTTTAGATGGGGTTTAGACTTAATTTTCCCATGATCACTGTGTGCCTAAGGCCTTCTGTTTCCTTCATACATTATATACATCTGGTGAGAGGCTTGTAACAATCTTATGAAAGCTCTCAAGCATGAAGTATAGCATTGTTGGGATTAACATTAAATTCTCTTGAAAAAAAAAAGAACATCCCACCAGTGGAAGAATTGTTGCATTACTAACCTGAAAAATAGTGTTAGCTTAAGGCATAGCGTCTCTCAGTAAGGCACAAAGTCCCACAATAAATAACACATAAAATTGTAGTTTCTCTCTACTTTGCCACCGATATGTGATTCTCAGCATCTCAGTTTCTCTAAAGCTTATTTCCTCCCTTGCATAAACCCAAGAGAGCATCCCAACTTTCCTTCAGAAAGACATTTGATACAAATGGCTGAATTGGAAAAAAATCCCCACTTTCTCTGAGATGTCTTCCTTCAAGAAGCGTGGCCTGTACACAGGCATATGAGTTGCCAGGATAACCACTATCTCTGCTCCCTGGAAAGCAGGACAGCAGAGCAGATAGCCAGGAGTCCCCTGCAGACAGCCAGCAGCAGTCCTTAAACCAGGAGTCCTGCAACATGCCCCAGAGCCAGTCTCACCGCTAGCTGCTGAAAGGAGAGGTCTTTACAGCCCCACCACTGCCTGGATGCCTTACCATAAGCTCATCAGACAGATGAACAGCTAGAAAATGCTGGGATTTTTTCCTGTAGTGCTGGTTTTATTCCCATTTAGTCCCCCCACTCAGCTCACATGCAGGCAGGCGGGCTGATGTACTGGCTCAAGGGGAGATCATGCAGCTGCACCCTGTGGGGAGGGTTTAATCCAAATTAAATCTGAGAGGCACAAACAAGGTACCCCTCTTGCTGGCCAGATCTCCCAACCCACTCCTCCTTGTGCCTGCTCTCAAGATAACGGCAAAGAACCAACTTGTGCCCTTCCTCCCTCCACTGACCCCCAGAAAGGCTAGTTTAGCCTGCTTGCAAAGCATGGTCAAGGCAAGTCCAAGGCTTCCCCATGGGCTCACACAGATACTCAGTCTATGGAGGGATCTGTAAGATGTAGAAACAAAGCTTGTGGCTGTGCTGTACTGCTGCAGCCTCAGGGAGCCGAGGACTATCACACGCAGCCTTAATCTTATTCTGCTTTCCCACAAACCTTCAGAGCAGCACCTGTGGTAGTACCCACAGCATTGTGGCCAGCAATGTTTGCTCTGCGTGTAGGACAGCATCTGAAACTCAGCCTAACCATCACGGATAAAGCATGTAACCATGCATGTGGTAATTACCATGTATTTCAACTGTAACCATTGTTCTCCAGGAGTAATTGCGCAAGGAACAGAAAGGGACAGATTAGTCCACTCAGTGGTTGCTCCAGCATGTCTGCACATTCAAAGGCATGAGGATCACCTGCTGCTTTGAACAGGGCTTCGTCATTTCTGTACCAGATTAATTTAAAGAGCAAGCAAGAAAGCCTGAATTTTGCATCAGCCTTGCTTCACTTAGGGAGGAGTCATGATCGCCATTAATGCTTTATATTACCTTGTCAGTTTCTTACAAGAAGGGCATCTTTCTTAATGAAACAACAGTATAATCATTTTCCAGTGCCTTGTAACAGACAGTAATGGTGTCTCCATCTTATCTCACTTGTAGAGCCTGCCACAGAGAACAGTTTACAAACAACAGAAGTGAACAGAGACAAGGCAGTATTTGCAGAGCTGTTCAACACACCAAAAGCTGCCAGCTTTTAAGAAAGCCTATATTTATGGCCTCTTGATTTGTTTTAACTGTGTGACAGGACACACCGCTAATGCCTCTCCAAGTTAGGCTGCATGTAAAGTGTATGTACCATAACCGAGAGCCACCTAATGGACACTGCCTGCTATATGCACCGCGAGCACAAATCCTAACCTCGAGATAACTTTTATGCACTGCACAGACAGGAAACCCCCCTGCTCCTTCAGAGTTGTCACAGGGTTTGTGACTTTGGGAACTGTGACCTCAATCTCCCGAACTCCACAACAAATTCACCACTCTGGAAAACAGATGCACAGATTTTAAGCTACAAGAGCATACCAACAGTTTGCTGGCAAAGTCAATCTTCTTTCATGCACATTTTTATATGCACCAAGTGTTAAGAGTCAAGAACAAAATAATTCCTTGCTTCCCAAGAGAAAAGGGAAAGCAATCAGTGCATATTAATAGCTATTAGCATCCCCAGACAGAAATACCTGAAAAATCTCCACAGAGTTTCTAATTTTACCTGATCACACAGGAGGAAAAAAGGTCACAGGTGCAGAACTAACAGTAATCAGATGAAAACAGTGTTTATTGGTTGCAAGTAGTGAACAAAAGAATGAATCTATGATTCGACATGCTTGAAGGTCTTTCCTCTAAGACTCTGTGTTTATTTACAGAGTGAAGCATGAACAGCTACTGCCTCCTAAAATGAAACTGAGTGATTTTACATTTCACTCTCCATTGCATAAAATTAAACTGACTTTTGCAACAGCACACTGAAACCCAGCATGCAGCATTCCCCTGAACTCATCTGTGTGAAGAACAAAAAAGTGAATGTCAAAATAGAGAACTAAGATAAATTACCATTGCCGTGCAGTTCTATCCTAGTCCTTACCCAGGCTCTCTCTCAGAGTGTTACTCCATTTCACTAACACAGTAGAAATGTTTATTTTGTCACGTCAGCTTTCTGCTGAGCAGCACATTGAATTAGCAGAGCTCCAAACATCAGCACATTGAATTAGCATTTCTGAATGTGCATTTCTTCCAGCTCGCCTTGTCTCTCCAGGGCACAAATGTTCAGCCTTGACCCAGAATGGGAAACTTCTCCAGCTGAGGCACCACCAGCCTGATTTATGCAAAATTCACATACAAGCCTATTTTCTTTCTTTTTGAGTTTTTTCTAATATCCTCCTCTTCCTGTGAGCTCCCGCCTCAATCAGGACCTTCCAAAACTACACTGCAATGCACCAATATTCTACGCTCAATAACAGCAATACCTACTCAGTCTAAAACCATGACTCAGAACATATGCTAAGCATTTCTAAGGAAAGCAAGGCCATTCAAGTTTTTAAATCCATTATGGGGTTGTCAGTAGGATAGGATATACAACTTTTAGACCTCATTAGTAAGTATGAGACTAGAAACAGCCTTGCAAGAATCATGAATCACTGGCCACCTACAAAGGTACTGTCACCCAAGGTCACTTAGCCCCTGCCCTCGGAGGAGGTCATAACCAAGGCTGACCTCTGAGATCATGTATCTTTGCAGCACGCATGGCTGAAGGCGCTCAAGTCAACACTCAGCATGAAGCCGTGCTTGGAAGACTTCACATGGGACCAAGGTGATTGCTTAAAATCCGCATCTATTGCTTTCCTACACCTGCTTTGTGATACAGTGTATGAATATAGCTCTGTGATTGACAGCTCCTTTAACTTGTTAATCCACTTTATAGGCCATCACTTCTCACTGCTCTATGAGCAACACTGGCCAAATACCATGCTGCAGCAATATTAATGATAAAATATGATTACTGAATCAGAAGGCCTTCCCAAAGCATTCAGTAGAAAAAAAGGAAGGCAGAGATTACATAAAAGATCTTATATCTCTCCCCATCCCCCTTTATTTAAGAAAAACTTAAGTTCTCTTACAATGAGGCAGAAGGCATCTACAGCAAAACAAGTAAAATCTACTACAAAGCTCTGGTGTTCTCAATTAAGCTTTTTGCTTTTCTAAAATTATCTAGTCCCATCATTGCATTTATTGAGGTTTACAAAGACACAAGCAGCTGTATGCCATACAGATAAAATGGATACCAACATATTCCCTACTATAAACTATTTTAAATCGCACCACTACAACAAAGAAGCTCTTGTAACTTGCATTTAAGATTTAAAAACTAGTGATAAACCAAACTGTTTTCATGATTTCAAATACTTTCTTCTTTTTCCAATTCCTCCCTGGCCTGATCACACAGGCAAGTTCCTGCCTGAGGAGGTATCTTCCCCACTGCTAGTAACACATGTGAAACACACAGTCATCTTCCTTTCACTATACTTTTTTTCCCCCTCCCTTTCCACCCCCCAAACATAAGGTGAACTGCATACCTCCTCAATAAATCTATTTATCCTGCTTTGTCTGAAAATTGTTCCAGAAAGCAAGGGGCAGGGAAAAACCCCATTAAAAGAACCTTTACCAGGGCAAGCAGGGAGGTCAACCCCTAGGCACAGAGGGATGCTGCATCACTGGGAACTACTTTTGACTTTGCTTTTCCCAAAAAAAAATCAGTGAAATAGGAGATGAATGGACTATGACCTATTTTATGTTTATTGAGATTAAATTGCTACATAGACTTTTAAGTTTCAGATCCTTAATCTCTTTCTTCTCAGCTGCACCACAGGCTAATTACTGCCGAGACATTTAGTGTGTTCGAGTCCTGTAAGAAGAGATAGAAAGCTACCCCCAAGCTTCCCAGATAACTAGTTTTCCACTACGATACATACACCATCATAATTCTTATACTGCATAAAAAAAAGCCTTCACAAGTAGAACAGTTCTGTGGCTTGGCTTGCTATCTTCTCTGAAGTCCTGTTATCTCCTACATATCCTTCCTTCACACCAATCTTCTCTTGCTGTCTTTTTATGTGGTCCTGCCTGCATATTCATTACTCCTATATGAAGAGCACATGCAGCTGGAGACAAAGGTTCACAGTGCAGAGTTCTCTGGATAACAACTGCTTCATCAGCTTGTGTCTGACTTAGATGAATTACCCGTACCATTAATCTTAGAGAGCCTTTTCAGAAGTGCCCTACACAAGAATAGATTTTGTAGTATTAGGTAACCCTTAATCACCTGCACAAGGGGAAGCATGAAAGTCAACCTCTGAAGCTCTTTACAGCTGAAATAATGCTTATGATATTCCTTTCAAAGTCTGGGCTGTAGAGCTTTTGTTGCTCAATGCATTAGCAATCTTGAAATTGAAAAACAGTTACCCATCTCCAAAGCATATGCACAAGTCTTGATATAATACTTAAGTCACTTTACATGTTCAGAAAAAACACTGTGCATGCAGTTTATCATCACAGCTAATGTTGGGATAGCATGAATTAAGCAGGTTTCTGAAGAGCAAATCTAATACAGAAAAGGTACTCAAGGCTGAAGAGTTAACCAGCAGAAGAAAGTTTTTTTTCCTCTCTCAACTCCTTCAAGACCAGAGTTCATTGCCTATGCACATCTCCGAGTTCTCCTGTGTTTGCAAGACTCCCTTGCCTTCAAAATTACTTGGACTTCCAGGCACATTTTTTCTCTTAGGTGTCTAAAGAGAAAACCTATTTTAACCAGGGTTCAAACAATTAGTCAGTGACCACTGACACATCATAAATTGTTCCTGATACCTAGCAAAGGACACAATGCCTCAGTAGCCAACCCTTCTTTTTAACACAAGGAAAATATTTGTGCTGTCCAAAAATAGATTTCAGTTTTAAATAAATTACTGATTCTTATTTCTATGCATTTTTAATTAAAAGCCAAGCCGCAGCCAAGCCACACTATTACACATTTAAACCAGTGCTTACCTTCTTAGCCTGATCTCAGCCACAACAAAAATGAATTTTACAGGCACCTTAAAATTCACAGCCAAAAGTTAAATAAATATAGACACATAAAATAATGAGATGCATATTTCTGCTGCAAAGTTACACTAAACAAGCAAAACTCCTCCCTGAATAGAAATCCCATCAATTACTGACTTTGAAAGGCAGTCTCCTGGCTTCTCTATTTCTTTTAAAAATATCATTAATCCTGCTGAAATACACTCCCCCCCCCCCCCCCTCCCCTTCTCTTAAAGCAGAGGGGAGTTGGTACTTAATTTTATACCACAGAATTTGGAGCAAAACAAAGAGAGGAGTTAACCTTAAGTGATGTGACAGAAAAACAAGTTTGGGATGGTAGCATTACTCACAAATGAGGCTTAACGTAGCAGAAAACATTTTCCTTCTTTTGTACAGTTTTTAATTTGGCCAGAGCAAGCAATAATCCATCCTTTGGTGAGGACAGATTTAAAGTAAAATTTCTTGCCACTCTTTTGAATTCGGCACAGGACCTATTAACCTTTGGGAATCATGGATATATCCCAGCAACTCCGAAAATGGATTCTCCACTGACTCTAAAAAGTTATTCTGAAGTTTAAAAATCAGAAAATGAAAAACGCAACATTTCCCATTTACCTGTGAGAGAATTAACTTTGTTGATTTTGAGGAATATTTCAAGCACAGTAGCTAATAGCTTTTCAGCAAAGTCAATGACAAATTTTCCTTTTATCCCATGAGGACTGACAGCTACAATAAGCTGTAACAGCTCCTAAATGCCTGCGCCTAGATCCTTCTCACAGCGACACTGTTAGCATCTGAACCTTGACACTGACCATTGGGAAGCAATAGCATGCATCCTTCTTCATCAGGGAAGGTAACATCATCGCTGATGCATCTCTACTGAGGCAAGCTGAAGTGCCTCATCAGCTGGTGCTGTATGGAACCAAGGCAGCAAAAGATGCCAAAACACTAGAAACCAAGGCAAAGAAAGCAGAGAAAGGGGGAACAAAACCTGCTGAAGTCACTTGTGATTTCAGCTCTGGAGCCCCAATACAAGAGGAGTGCGGACCTGATCGAGTGAGTCCAGAGGAGGCCAAGAAGATGATCATAGAGCTGGAGCACCTTTCCTGTGAAGACAAGCTAAGAGAGAGAGGCTTGTTAAGCCTGGAGACAAAAAGGCTCCGGAAAGACCTTAAAGCAGCTTCCAGTACCTCAAGTGGCTTACAAAACATCTGGGAAGGGACTTTTTACAAGGGCATGTGGTGACAGGACAAGGGGAAATGGCTTTGAACTAAAAAAACAGGAGATTTAGATAAGGGATATTAGGAAGAAGTTCTTTACAACGAGGGTGATGAGGCCCTAGCACAGGTCCCACAGAGAAACTGTGGATGTTCCACATCCCTGGCAGTGTTCAAGGCCAAGTTGGATGGGGCTTGGAGCAACCTAGTCTAGTGGAAGATGTCCCTGCCCATGGTGGGAGAGTGGAATTTTGAGGCTCCTTCCAGTTCTAACCTGTATATGATTCTATGAATTTGTCCCAAAGTAAACAACAAGCTCTGTTTCAAGGTGGTGACTACTTAAAAATGGTACTTAACTCAAAAATATGGGGGGGGTGGGGGTGGGGGGTGTGAGGCAGGGAAGGGAGAGCAGAGAAGGGAGAGGAAGGAATTCCTTGACTGTACAACATATTAATCCCTATCATTCACGATGTCCCCCTAAAAATGCAGTTCTCCAGCCTATTCTGTATTTTAATTTCACCTGCCAGTATGGTCTTCCCTGTAGGCAAATTCCAGAAAGCTTTCAGATTTGTCTAGAGCAAAGTAAAAATACAAACAAAACAATAAAAATTCTGCATTTTTATAGCACAGTAGTCCAGGTACACAAGAATATCCTCAGTTAAACTAGAAGGAGGAAGGGTGAGCAACTCTGAAGAACAGCTTAGGATCATGCTGGAGTCAAACCTTATTTACTCCATTTTCCATTTCAAAGCAAACTTCAGCACTAAAAGCCAGATCATGTTTCATATATTTGAAGCTTGCAGTGAGGCATGCATAACTATTTATTCAATTATTTTGTAATTAGTCAGAGGCTCAATCATTTTCCCAAGCAATATAGCTCAGTTTCTACCTACCCAGCAGTTCTTTGGCCATTTCTAACCATGTTTGTTTATATTGCATACAGCTTAGACGTGTTTGCATTGATGCATACTGGGAAAATCTGTGCTGCCATCCCTGAGCACCTCTTTAAGAGCAGCATGCACAGGAGGAAGAAAGGCAGAAGAGAAGAAAAGCAGGAAAGCACCTGTTATACATGCTATATGTGTTATACACAGCAAATGAGTAATGTGCCTTGGCACATCACATTTCGTGTAAACTGAATGAAAGTTGCCAGCCAAAATGGCTGTTAGGAGAAGAAGGGTTAAAAAGTTATCTGCTCTCTGCAAAAAAAGGACTCACCAACTTCACTTTGGAAAGATAATCAATAAAGGCCTCTAGAAGGACAAAACATGATTAGTTATTGTGGTTACAGACATTAGGCAAGGACATAGCTCCACTTAAAGCAAGTTTTGTAGAAAATTCATTACTTTTACAGCAGAAAGTTAGTTTGTTCTTGGCATCTAGTGAATGCATTATATGGTCACATTAAGAATCAATTTCTGCCACTACAGAACCCCCCAGAGCAGATAACAGCATTGTCATCAGGGTAATTTGCTAAAATCAGCATGCAATTCATTATCCTGCCCTTCTTTTTCAAATTAATGGAGGTCAGTATAATGCAACATCAAAAAGGAGAAGAAAAATTATTTTGTCCATGATGATGTCCATGTGATGCACAGGATGAGTGCGTCCTGCAAGCTAGCCCACACAGATAATCAGACCATGAAGCATCTGTGTTATAATCAAGACTTTTGCATCACTGATCAAACCTGGAAGAGGCTGCTGGACTTTGTCTCACGCAAACAAGTTTTATACATTTCTTTTACCAAAAAAAGGGAGAACAGAAAGAACAGGGGTTTTCTTTTCCTTATAATAGGACATGCTGCAACTTGTCAAGAGGCAAAGCACTTGGTGCTACCCCTGAGTAGGGATGGATGCAACCACACCTGTTTTACCATCCTGCCCAATGCTTTCAGAAATAGAGTATTTTAAGCAGTACCTTTCAAAAATAATTGAAGAATATCCCCACACACACCTTAATTCCTACACTGGAAGAAAAAACATAAATCATATTTTGACACATTTGAAAAGGAACAAGAAATACCACCTTAAAAGTAATGGAAGGTTGTCAGGTAACTTTTGTTCACAAGCCAAGCCCACCTACCTCACTGCTTCCCTACCGCTTTGCATTTATACTAACTGCTAGGAAAAGTCTGTGTTTTCCCTTGGGAAAGCATAATTTTTTAAATGAATATTTGTTTATTTCTAAATCAACTACTTTCAGGTCCTTCTGCATCATGCAACACCTGCACTGCCTGTTTGGGACTACAATCAAACACTAATTTTGTTCTATTTCTTTTCTTCTTATTTTTAAAAGCCCTACTTACAGGGCACAGGAAGAAGATTTTGCTGCAGGTGTCCCTCTATTTTGAGCACGGCCTGCAGAGATCAGTCATGTGAAGCTGATCTCTTACCACCTCATCCATCCCACTCTCAAGGCCTCCTCCATAACTGCTTTCCCAAGGGTAGAGAATTTGGGATGGTAGCTAGCAGCCCTCAGGGCATTTGCACAGTAGATTTCTAATCTAGGCAATTTACTGAGTCACTTATCTTTCAGGACTAGCGCATATTCTGGTAGTGAGAAGAAATTAAGAAATGCCAAATTGCATTAAAGCTCTTTTTTGTTTGTCTGGCTACTTTTATTTGATTTCTAGAGGCATATATTAAGAGGTCACAGTGACTTCATTTATGCATTGCCTGCAGAGATTACAGAGATATACTGAAGGAGAATCCATCCCCAGTGTACATTGTGATGCTCCCTTTTCTTTCAGTTTCTCATTACAGCAGCCAGTATCAATGCCAGTGAAAGATGATTTTTTGAACAAGAAGAACAAGGAACTTCCAAACCTGTATTTCAGTACAGAAGTATACTTGTTTCAGGAAAAAAAATCACACACCCACACTCATACTCCAAAACAGTGTGACCAGAAGGTGGTTATGACAAAGCTAGAATTATAGTAATATGGCTGAAGTCAATCCTTCTGCATGAAAACACAAACAGCTGCACACTTACTGCAAAAACAAAACATAGGCATGTCGATGTCCAATTGTTTGTATTTTCTTTAAGATCAAAGGTAACCTCTTCAACTAGCACAGAATGTCTAGTTGCCCATATTAAGTCTGAATTGCATAAGCACTTAAAAGACTGGAAAATTTGCCCCTTTGATCAGTCAAGCGAATTACTGCAGACCTATCAGATGACTTATGGAAAATCTCCCATTCTCCTTCTACAACCTTCTATGCATCAAGCAAACCACAAAATTCATGATCTTGAATATCAGAATAGTCTTCTTTGAGAAGCTGAAGCTTTCATTTAAATCCTCACAGCCCCAAGACCCCTTTAAGATAAATGATTTTATATTAGCAGTGAAGGAGTTAGAGATTTACAAAGTCAGTAAGAATTCATAACTTGCACATTTTAATCATTCACAGCCACTGATTTGATTTACCCCACAATTTCTATCAGAAAATGAAAAAGTTTTGAAGAATGAGTTATTCTCAATGTAAATCTCCAGCAAGCCTCTGTCAATCATGTAAGTCCTTTCTCCATTAGTTTTTTTCTGCCTCCGATTAAAACCACACAACCAGTTTAATTACTTCATTACTTAAAGGCTTCTTACCTTAAAAGGCCATAAATATATGAAAGCTAAACTAATACACAGCAATTCACCACAGAATAAACTGTTATAAGCATCAGTATAGCTTGCGAGAATCAACTATATTCATACTTCTTCACTACCCTAATGCTTTTTACACATTTTTACACACATACATGTTGCACACACATACAAGACGGAAGTAAACAATTCTGTAATCAAATACAGTATTTGCTTACCACAATTTATATTTTCCCTGTGTCATATTAGAATAAGAACCTGTGGGAAGCTACCATTCCAGACATTATAGCTCAAAAAGAGGTTTCAATGTTGGGCATTTGTTGGAAATAGTAAGTTTTTTATAGTGGTGTTGTTTTTTACTTATTTATTTCCTGTGTTATGAGCAGCTCATTATACCTTTATTCAACTACAGGGAAAGAACTGTTTAGTTTACAGCACAGTTTTATATGCAAATTATATTCAGTAGACTCTTTACTCATCATAAGCGTTAACAGAAAAAAAACCTATGACAGATTTAAGACTGTTGAGATTCTTTCATGAACTTCGAAGGAACACTGAAATTACAAAGCACACCTAACTGAATGTAAAGCATTTTCCCTAAGCATGTGCCAAATCACACATATTAAGTGTTTTTTTTTTTTCCCTAAATGCACACTTTATGCTCTATTTTCCATTTGTAAGTATTTGTGACAATGAAAAAAATCTTGTCTTCTTCATACAGTCAAACTTACTGTTTGCTTAGTTCTCCCAGAAATGAAGCTTGTTTCTACTCAGTGGAAACATTTCCATCTGATTTCTCCAGCAGCACTGGACAAAAAGGAAGCTTTCACCCCCACACAAATCAAAATTCAGGAGGAAATTCAGAGTTCAAAATGAAGAGATATTTTACTGCCAAAAGGGGGAAAAAGTCTTAACAAATCAGCCAGCTGTTGCACTAACGACATCAAATAAAGAAATTGTAGAGCTTATTCTACCCTATATCAATAACGCATGGCTGCACACAAGACAATTTATAGCTGTTTTCCATCACTGGGTATTGTGTAGTACTAAATTAAGTCTACAAAATTCAAGGACAGTCCACCCACACAGCTACTGTAAGCAAGCCAGGCCACTTTGAATAAATATTTTAAAGGCATACAGTGAGTTTTATTAGCATGCTGGCCACAGTTCCTAGTGGACAAAGCATCTCCTTTGAAAAAGTAAAACTAGCAGAAGGAGAGATGGGTTACTCTTGTGCCTTACATGTAGAAAAATAGCAAGAGGAAAAAAGAAATGTATACATGCAGCAACTCAAACCCCTAAATTTATTACGATTAAAACATAAAGCAAGAGAATTTGTCTTCTATACAAGAAATTGATTGTCAGTCCCAGAAAATCCTGAGAGATGCTGGAAGGGTCATGTTCTGACAACAAGAGAGCTAAAAACCAAAGACAGTTTTGATGGGTTTTGTTTACATCTAGGTAGCTGCAAAGATTAATAGACTTCTTTTTTAATCCTTCACAAGCCATATAAATCACAAAAGCACATGTAAAGCTTTCATCAAAATAAAGAACTAGTTATCATACTGAAATTGCCTCAGCAACATCTATGGCACTAGCAAACAAGTGAGAGGTGGAGTCCCTTCCCCAGGCCAAATTAACCAGGAGATGGTATGGGACAATTTGGTTGCTTTTGGTTAATCCCACCTCTTCTTACCACAGCAGTCCCAGCATTTGAATGTCTGGAACACATGAAGGCATCAAGGAACTTGTAGCGCATGAGCTGGCCATCAGAAGCAAAAGGACGCAGATGCCAGGATCATGCATCCAACAGTCTTACCCAGGCTCTGCTCTGGCAGTGGCCAATGTGCTACCCAGGTCTCCACGTTCTGGCTTCAGGTGTGGCATCAGGTTGTGCAGCCACAACATGGATGGCAGCACCACCAGGAGGTGGGTTTGGGTCACGCTGCAGACTTCTACCACTGTTTCTTTTACAGTCACAGAGCCCAGCTTCCCTCCGATTCCAACACTAGCAAGTATGAGGCTTGTGAAAGCCTTTTTATAACCACAGCACTACTCCTCCAGGCAGGACACTCCGTGTTTCTGTAACTGTCATGACAAGATGATGTCCCTGCCTGGGAAAAACACTTTTATACAATGTGGGAAGGTAGAGGATGTTGCATGGTTTGGCAGCTTGATGTCTTGTGGTATATTTAATCCCAACCACAACCAAAGCAGGAACTATGTAAAAGGCAAGACTTAAGCCACATCTGTTCTAAGCTGGTCAAGTGGAAATATCTGAAATAAAACCAAATGTGACTGGTTTTGTTGTGCAGGAGTAGAGAGAAAAAAAATAAACTGATCAGTGATATGTGCATTCGCAGACACCTTTTATTTCCTGTTTAAGGTCTGTATTACTGTATAATGAAGTTTAACTTAACTTACAAAATTCAGAAAGAGAAGAGTCAGACTTGACTAAATCTTATCACTACATTGCTGTGCCAGGGCAACCACCCCTCAGCCTTTAGTGAAGCTGCTGCATCCCTGCGACAGCAGAATGTTTGCTCTGCCCTATGGGTAGAAGCTATTCCAGATGAACTTCTACTGACATCTAGTCATAGCTTTTATAAAATCTTTTTTAAGATTTTCAAGGTAAGCAGAAATCTAAAAAACTAAGCTTAAGACTTAGCTGCAGAAAGCAATTGCCAAGCATTTGTATTTTACCCTGTCAGAAGTGCAAGGTTTTCTTCAGGAGGTTGGCTGCTGTATTTTTCCATTTAATAGATTGAGTTTCTGCTGTGAAAAGTGAAACTGCTGTTTTGAAGTCTGATGATATTGCAGTAAAATCCCTGGCTAAATCAAGGCTACAGGACACATCCTTGAGAAAGCACAGCCAATCCCACTGAAGCAACTACAGCTTTATAAGCAGAAATTAATTTTATTAAGTTCATTGCTCACCTTACATTGCCGAATCTTGTGACCCAATTAAAAGTGCACTGCTTTAATCACCTGCACAGGGATCATATGCAGTGAAGCTGAGAAACACACAGGATGCTCTAGGGCCCTCTCCATGGAGCATGTCACTTCAGTGGGACACTACCTTTGTAACTCACAGGCAAAATACTCTGAGGGGGTTAAGTTAGTATTTCAAAGCACCAGTTACCTGTAGAAATACAAGATTTGTATAGCTTCGAGAACACCAAAATGTGGTTGTGTTACATGCAATCACGCGTGCACATGATCTTCAAACACTGCATTTTACGAAGATAAATAGAGCCCACTTCTCCCAAAGACTTACTAAATTAGTAGCCCTAGTGTATTAACATTTTATTTGAGTACTTCTACTAAAGTGCCATTAATGCCTGTATATTCTCGTCCTCTGTAGCAGAGTCACAGCCCAGCACTACTTAAATATACACAACAGTTTGCTATGTATTTGGTATAATTATATGCAAAGAAAATACATATATATGTATATAACATGAGAATCTGACAAGCATAACACTTCATCCTGCTCCTCTCCATAGTCACAGCCTTGTGACAATCACTGACACAGGAGGTGCCTTCATGGTCCATTTCTTAGCAACTGTACATTGTGCTGTCATGCTTTCTGACTGCTAGGCAGACCGCAATCATTGCTGCTTTGGCTTCCTGACAGCAGATAAAAGTCTGATACGCGCTTTCCAGCCTTTCTGCAGTCATACGCTCCCTCTCTGTTCGCACGTTTCCTTAGAGCCCCCTCTCCTCCCACCCCATACCCTGCTAGCCTAGCCTGTGCACCCTGCCAGACAACCAGGCTGTGACTACACTGGTTTACCAACACCTGCTGCAGTGCACCAGGCAGACAAGCCTGGAGGCCTCCAAGGGCAACCTGAGAGCCCCTCCATGCATATACCTGCATTTCCTTCTCTTAGAAGCCCACCCATGGCTCAGGATGCAAACTTCTACAGCCAGGACACAGCTGTGGCACACAGCCATACAGGAACTGGGACGAGCCTAGTCACAGTGGTAATAAGTTTCCTTACTTAGCCTTTGCTAAGCACTTCTCCCCCCTGCCAGCTACAGCCTTGCTCCAGGGCCCAGGCCTGAACTTTCCGCCAACTCCTGTACAAAGCAATTCTTTGCCAGCACAAAAGACAAAATTAACCTACAAATGCTTTTCCCAGTGAAAAAACCTCCAGAAGACCCAAAGCCCTACCACATACTAATGAAGAACAGCAC
Organism: Pezoporus wallicus; assembly: GCF_028554395.1. NCBI lineage: Eukaryota > Metazoa > Chordata > Aves > Psittaciformes > Psittacidae > Pezoporus > Pezoporus wallicus. Next base: position 1,251,408 of record NW_026637546.1, read on the forward strand.
CAAACAAGGAGGTACAGCCACTGCAAGAACCCAGGGCCGATTTGAAATGTGCTGCAATGAGTGGAAGTGCAGGGAGGCTTTCTGCTCACGGCTGTGAGCTGTGTACCACAGGTACACAGCAGCTTGCCACAGGTACATTGCAGCACCCTCTCTCAACTGAGTTTTGCGCAAGAGAGCCAAAGGGAGAGTCAGTGGAGCCCGGGTGCATGCACGTACACACATGAACACACCCCACTGAAATGGCAAGTTCAGAAAGTGATGCAGCAAGGCAGGAGATCTGCTGTTGCACACTTGCTGAGTTCCGCAGCTTGGGAAAACAGCTGGTGCCTGCATATCTTTTGGATCACTAGATTCAGTAGCCCTCTACCTGTCCCAAAAGCTGTCATCAATTCAAAGTCAAACACTAAGATTTACTCCACGCTCAAAAGCTAGACAAGCTGTCCCCCACTGCTTAGTTTCACTGATTCAAGCAGCATAAGTGGCATGAGACAAGAGTTAATCTGCAGTGAGCTGTCCTTCATAGTTGGAATGGCCAAAAGACTAAATCTTTGTTCTCCAAGAGATGAGCTCAGTTTTAGGTGTGTCTCATCTCTCATCTGAACTTGCAGCACACTGCAGTGCATATAATAAGGTGGGCAGTGACAGTCACCATAAGTAAACAGGAGTCAGCTGCCACTTCGAACAGCAGCTGCCAAACCTGAGGGAATCCAGGAGACAGCAGCAAAGAGAGCCTTTACACAGGGATTACCCATCTGTATTTCCTTTATTACAGATTTAATTCAGGCCCTCCCTTTGGTGTTGCTCTTAACATGATTTGTGTCTTTGCACAGCAAGATTTCTGTATAGCCATGTCCTGCTGGGGTGCTTCCACCCATTCCCTACTCACTGAAATGACCCTGCAGCAAGAGAAGACCATGCTGTGCACTGGGCATTTCGCAAACATACTCTCCATTGGCCTAGTCACTCTGCTGTCTACTGTGCTGCACAGAAAAAGCAAAGAAGCTGACAATGCAACTATGAATACAAAAGATAGGTACAAAATATGGTAATTGATTGATAAAAGACAGCAGCAGCAGCTCTAGTCAAAGCAGAAGGGTCACTTTTCTAGGCACAGTTGTGCTTAGATTCTTGCCCGTACTTTTCGCAGTGAAGAATTTGTCTCAGCCTGACATCCCATAGGGACTGAAGGCTATCTTTTTACTACTGAAACATTATTAATGCATAGATGAAGGACTAAGGAATTCTAATGGAAGCATGTAAGAGTGTAGAATTCATTATTTAGGAAAAGAAACCAAGTTGTTTCTTCATTGCTTTATTCACTTCATTCTTCATTTCTTCACTCACTCAGTGAAGTCGGTAAATTTACCTGTAGCTAACAACTAGTGATAGTTGGGTCCATTCTTAAGACTTCATGTTAGTATGGTTTCATGCTGGTTTTGGCTAGGATAGTTTATTTTCTTCATAGTAGCTAGTATGGGGCTATGTTTTGTATTTCTACTGAAAACCATGTTGGTAATACAGGTATGTTTTAGTTACTGCTGAGCAGTGCTTACATAAAAAGTTAAAGCCTTTTCAGCCTCTCAGCTCAGCCAGCAGGCTAGGAAGTTAGAGGGGACACAGCTGGGACAGCAGACCCCAGCTGACCCAAGGGATATTCCAGACCATGTGGTGGGCAGAAGAAGGATGGGGAGGGCATATGGAGTGGTGGTGTTTGTCTTCTCAAGCAACCATTATGCATGATGGAGCCCTGCTTTTCTAGAAATGGTTGGACACCTGCCTGCCAGTGGGAAGAAGTGAAAGAATTCCTTGTTTTGCTTTGCCTCTATGACTTTTGCGTCACCTCTTGAACTGTCTTTCTCTCAACCAGTGTTTTTTTCCCTCACTTTTACTGTTCCGATTCTCTCCCCCATCCTGACACAGAGGGAATGGCTGTAAGGTGTTTAACTGATGGCCAGGGTTAAGCCACGACAGGTTTATTACAAAGCAAGAAACAGTTCTGGTGTGAGTGGGATCATGTCTACCTATCCTCTTCCCTCTGAACCCAGAAAAAGAAGTCACGTGTTACCTTAAAACACTGTAACAGAAGCGCCAGTTGTCTACTTTCTTTTAGGCCTTTTTAAACATCAGAAATAATGCAAAGGATTCAGCTAGTTCAATGTTTCAGCATTTGACAGCACATTCAGGAAGCTGAGAGTCATCCTAAAGAAGCAAAATGAAAAGCACCAATTAGCCATTGTACATGTCAAGCAATATATCACATGCTTAAAACCAGTGATACCTGATAAAGCCAAGCTAAACAATAATGAAATTACCAACAATTACAAATATGAAAGGCCAAGTAATTTTTTGCTTCCAGTGTGAAACGCATAAGCAATATTTTGGTTACAGTCCCCCCAGGAAAGAAAGCATGTGTCTTGCAATAGCTGTGTCACCCTGCACTGCCTTCCCAATTTAAATCCTCTTTGTTCAAACAACAGTCTGTGTGAATGCACTGGAACAAAACTCCAGGCATTTCAGGATACACCAGCCATGCCAGATGCAGAAACACAACAGTGAATGTTGAAGGAAAGGTAGCCTAGTATTAGTTTGCACTGGAAAATACAGCAGAAGTCCATGTGAGCTATGCAGTAGCACTACATAAGCCAGGATGTTGATGTACATTAAAGACACATTGAAGTACTTGATAGACTGCAGAAGAGACATCTACAGACTGCTTCGTCTCATTTCTTTAGAAATTCTCACCTCGCGAGGACTTGTACATGCTCAGCCCTCACTGAGTAAAGGTTTTCCAACTGCAACAAAGTTCATGCCTGCACCTATATAGCACATAAGACAGCTCTTTTCCTCCACAGCAACTCAGCAAAGATGTTCTGCCAGTATAGGCTCCTGTTTTTCAGTTCTAACTAGCTGGCATGTCCCTCAAATGATCAAACTTCCCAAGACCACAGATACACAGACACCATTCCTTGCACTGAAGCATCCTGCCTCACAATCACTTAAAGGTACAGGCTAAGCCAGCTGCACCCTGAAGCTGTGCTGATGTTAAATAGTTGCACAACAGTGTTGCTATCACATCTGACAGCTGCTATGACATTTGACAGCAATGGAGGGATGGGACAGCAAAACAATTTATATCTAGCATGGTTACTCAAGAGAGTTTTGAAGATTATCTTCAGGAAAAAGACACTTCTTATCATCCAAATTTTAATTAAGTACTTCCCTAAAGCTTTAGTCTGAAGATAAAAAGCTATTGTTGTCCCAGTTTGTAAAGCTACATGTGGGCTTCACGGAGTACAAGGGAATCATACCAGGTATGAAAGAGTTTTTATTATAAATTAATAAATAAACTACCACTGAAAGCATGTCACAGACCGATGTCCCTACATATATTTATACTGTTCTAATCCTACATCATTTACAAATCCCTAAACCAGCCTCCTAAGGGTTAATTGTCTTCATAAACTAAAACAAGTAGCATTTGAAGGGAAACTTTAAGGGTCTCTCTGCTGTAGGAGAGGAGGAATTAAGTGGGAGATAGTAGACTGTGGAAAGATAAACCAGAAACACAACATCTGTTACAAAACCAGAAATCTCAAAAGCCCCAAGTTTAGGCAAGCTTTAATACAGTGTTCAGTGCTCTTAAGTTTCCCCTAGGAAATGGGAATCAATTTCTTCTCCCCACCCCTCCAACAGTTCCCCAATACATTCAGTTATACTTTCAGCTATTGATGTAAAATATGAACTTGTTTGCACTGCACGTTAGCTATTCACAACACCCTAAAAATGCTTTCCTTACATTTCAGTGGGGGTGCATTCCAAGATGCAAGTACCTCTGTTTACATAATACTAAAAACTATAATGCATTAAGAAACTTGAGATGTTAGAAAGCAAGTTATATCCTTGGCGCTATATAATCACAGCTAATAGGAAGCACCACAATCTTTGTATTTCTGTACAACATCCTGCTTTACACTTCCATATAAGCCTTACAACAGTTTCGTGTAAAAATTCCAAATATTTCACAACTTCAGCCTTCATCTTCAAGATACACAACTGACAGATACACACTCTGACTTTGAAACTCCTACTACCACACCCAGCATATCATGTCCCCATAATGTGGTGTCAAGATTATTCAGGTACTTCTCATGGGTTAATTCTGCTCCAACAGATTTTGTCTTTTGCACACTATCCCACAGCTACCGTAAACCCTGTACCAGGTACTCTGTGTAAGCTGAAGAGAGAGTGTTTATGCTTACACCTGATCCAGATCAGTTTGAAAGCACAGTAATGGTGCTACACCAAAAGCCAGAAGTAGGACACTCTTGAGTTCCGAGATGACTATGGACAAATCCATGTAATTTTTCCGCTTTGTCAAAGAGAACTGAACAAAAGTCAGAAATCCTTTAGGAGCCAAGATTTATCACATACTGTACTGGTTTTCATGCCAGACTGAAAGAATGCTTCAGTTTTGCCTTTTACCCCAAACAAATCGGAGCATACATGCAAAACACAATCAACTGACTCCTACTCATCTAAGCCCAACCAAAACAAAAAACATTACACTGCACACCCATTTTTTTTCCCTCAAGAAGAGAACAAACCACACCTAGCAAGTATTAGCAAAAACACCAAACATCAGAAAACATTCTGATATGATGTTAAAAAATATGCGTAATACTAAGCAAAATTTGAATCGGTATAAAATCGATTTATGTATCTTGTACCAAAAAGTAATTGCTCTTCGAAACTGCCTTGCAAATGGCAATCTAAATTCATTCCCAGTCAGAAAACTGACTTAGTGATCAGCATAACTGAGTGCTAAGTGAAGAAAAGCAGAAATGAAAACAAACATGGTCAAACAGTTAAGCAGAGATATTGAATATACAAAGGGAGCACAAGGAGGACTTTTGCTGATAAAGTTGTAATTTTTACATGAAGCTTTAGCCTTGATAACATTTTAATTTATACAAAGCTTGCTATGCAACAGGTATTTCTTAAATTCCCAAAGACATGGTTTCACCAGTTTTTCATAGGAAGTCTATATCACAGCGTACTCTAGCTTGACACGTTCCCCATGGGCAGCTAACACACATATTCCATCTTCTCTCCTTTTCCATTTTAACATTGTTCAACACCTCCTCCCACACACTCCTCCAACACACACACCTCCCTCCAGCAGCCAGATTCACTTATCTAAAGAGGTCTGAAAAAACACTAGCCCCCTCAACTGCAAGGACATGCCTGGATAACTTACTGTGATATGCCTCCAGTGTTGGGTCAAACAATTCAAAGTCAGTTAAAGGTGCCTTGCATAGCACCAAAGGGTCATTACATTCTTGCTGGGAATTTTAAAATAAATCTGAATTTGCAGGTAACATTTCCAGGGGAAAAGACCCTATTTCCCCATGAATATGTTTTAAGTTTTTGGACAGAACGCCTCTATGTAATCAAAAGCAATAATGAATCTTGGTACACTTCACCCGCATAAATTCTCATAATCCCTAAAGGAAATAAACTAAAACTATGTCTGCATGGCACAAAGCACCATGCTAATTAACCCTGCAGAGACACTAATTAATCTGGGCAGGGTGCCACTGCAACGTGAGTACTCTGCTGCCTTGGGAATCTCCTCATGCCAATGCATCATGCCATTTGGTCACACATCCCACCCCCAGTCCCAAGCAGTCTCTTTCACGTGAAAGAAGTGTCTTACACCAAAGAACCCCCTATGGAGGGATGCTTCCTCTCAGAATGTATCACACAGCTCTTTTACTTAAGTCTGTGACAACAGCAGACAACACTGAGCTGTACGTTGCTCTAATTCTTAACAACCAGGAAAATAATCAACTGAGAATCCTTCGTTGCTAGGAGGAGGAGCTTAAGAGGAAGTATTTATGGACAATCTCCTCGACCCCAGCAGAAAAGGTCCAGGACAGCATCTCAGAGAAGCTACCTGTAATAATAATGGTCATTGTCTGCCAATCACCTGCAGCAATTGACCACAAATGCTAATTTCCCAACTGGTCTCAATATAGAACAAGGAGAGACCCTGTAGTGCTAGCATAAATGTTCGGGAGTTAGTAGGTTCTAAACAGCAGATAATGGTGTGGTTGTTAGCTCATTTAAAAAAGTCAAACTGGTGCCAAAGCAACTTTCCTTTCAACATTCTGGTGATAAGACAGGTCTTGGGCTAAAGCCAGAACACCTTATCTGCTGTACCTGATGCCACTTCTTGGTACAGAGACTTCATGTACTTATTGCAAATGGACTTTGAGCTGCTTGTGACTTGTTAAAACACATCCCATAAGGAATAACATACTCAACAGTACCCAACAGTAACTGGATTGTGAGCAGCCAGGGGAACATCTGCCTTGGAATGCAACCTGCAGCAGAATGTAATCTCATAGCCTGCCCAACACCAGAAGATGGAAAGACAGAAGAAGGGTCTGCCAAACCTTCTGGCACAAACAAGGCAAAGTCGAGCAAAAGTGTTCTACAGTGCCAAGCAGAACAGAATTTCAGAGCCTGAACAGCCTCAGTCTGCCCGTCCGTGTGTGTCCCCCCTCCCCTCCCCCCTAATCCACCTAAAATGAGATATTACCAAGACAGTACTGCTCATATGGCCTCTCTCCAGAACTGCAGACCTTCTGCACAGTACAGCCCCATGAATTTATGCATGAGTTACTTCAGCAAGGGGACTCGCATTGCTGGTAAATGGGATACACCAGCTCAGCTAGAACCTGGAGGGCAACACTGGCTTCTCACGTTTCAGTCCATTTACACAGGCAGAGGTCACAGCACAGAAAAGGGCGGCTTCACCTTGGTCCAGGGTTTGCAGTACAGTGGTCAAAAAACAGTGACTGGTTTCAACAAGTAAGCTGTTTCTTACGGCAAAAAGAACAGGGACAATGCTGGTCTAGTATAAAGCAGGCTGCATTGAGACATGGTGAAGCCACATCAAAAAAGCAGCATGAAAACCCTACCTGAGCCTTTCGTGCTCTCATCAGAGTGGACAAGGACTCAAATAAATCTGCCAGGTCCAGCAAGGCTGAATGCAAATTCTACCAGTGTAAAAAGCATAATCATTATGAGAAATTAAACTGCATTTGATAAATAGGTATTAAAGAAGCAGTTCTCATGTTAGACACACAGTAAGTCAGCTTATGAAAAATGGAAACGTGTAATAAAAGACACATTTGCCACCTGATCACTTTAAAAAACAGTACTACTTTCATACCCATCTGGTGCACATATACGATTGAGACTGACTAATAAAAGGCTGTCTCCTTCCAAACCTTCTTGGCGCTTTTTTTGACTCACATGCTGAATGTGAATTGACAATCCAGGTAAACATTTCAGTCCCCAACCAACAAGAACTAGTCAAGATTGTGACAAAACATAAAACCCAGCAAGCCATACAAGCAGATGTGCTGAATCTTAACACCTTTATCTGTCAAGTGAGGCAAGACTGACTCACCATTCACTGTACCCTCAGAGGCCAGATACACAAATCCCACTCCTCCAATACTTCCCTATGCAAACTGTGGAGTTCACCATGGGCTTTCTGAAAGGAAAAAGGTAGCACAAACAGTGCCATGACACAACCACCACTGCTATCTTCAGCTGGCGGACAGCAATTTCAGCTTTAACCAGAAATGGGCAAACTTCTGAAAAGAGACGGCACAAATACCCACTCTAACAACTGTGGCTGCTGCCACAAATGAAATGTCACTGACAGTGCTAGAGCTCATGCGCTGCTTATGGACTTCATCACCCCCCTATAGGACTCATGTCCAGAGTCAGAGGAGGTAAAGTCATTAGCACACCCAATTTTTGTTTGTGGTAATTTTTTCCCCTTTTTCCCAGATGACCACTTGCATGGACAGATCTGATTCTTTATTCTCTGTCTGCAAGGCTAAGTTACCAAAACAGCCCAGATTTAAAAACCATGTATTTCCTAGGACTCTAAAGCAGGATGGGCTTGACAAGGGCAGTGTAGCTGAGATATTTCATTTTAGGCAAGGAATGGAGGGAAAAGAGGGTGCCACAAATGAAGCACTAGTGTGATGTTACAGAGCAATGGTTCAGGAAAGTAGGAAAACTGGGAACACCCTCAGTCACAGTCTTCATTTAACTTTTCTCAATACACCAGTTACATCCCCTGCTACATCCCTTATCTAGTTATACCCTTTGCTTGTTCACATTACCATATCATGAAACACCTCTTACAAGCAATAGCATATATGATAAAACTGTGCTTGCTTCCTTAAGGGAAGCAGAGATTAGGAAAGGCCATGAAGGTCATTCTTTTGTCTTCCAGTGAAAATGAAATGGGAAGGTGGAGAATGAAACTGAAAGGGACCGCTAAAACACTATCTTGTTTGCCTTGTTCCTAGGTCAGATGGCCTCTCACCTGCCAGTGGACAAAAGCTGCCCCTAATGAGAGCCATCTGCTCACTCCTCTGGTCCCATCTGAGCTGGACAAGCAGATGAAGGGAGAGAAAGCTTTTAATAACCTTCAAAATTAAGATAAAGATATAGAACTGATTGCCATTATCTCCAGAAGCAGCAGGTCAGAAACACTAGTAACTCTGATGAACCCCAAAAAGTCTTAATTGCTAGATTTCAAGTGACAAAAAAAAAAAAACTTTCATAAAAACTCTACTCCCTTTTTGTGCTATTTCCCCATCCTCACAGAAAATGAAAGCATACCCCAGCTGTTGAGCGTCACTACGTATCTTCACGGTATAACACAGCTATAGCAAACAATGAAATAGGCAGTTGATCTGCTCTAGGACCATTCCAAGAACCTGCATCTTCAGGCATTCATATCCCCCATATCCATCTCCATATCTAGGTCTGGAGGCTAAAGCTCCCCTTATTTCAGGACAGGCCACATCCCAGGACTAAGCTGGCAGGACCAAAAAAAGAAAAAAAATAATGGTTCTCATGTCTTTCTCTGGCACTAAAGCAAACCTCAGACCAGATCACTTGGCTTTGCAGCTCGGGCTTTCCATACGCATGTTGCTTACCTACTTTTGAGATTTTCAAACAGGTCTTACCACCACATCCTTACTGACATTCCAGAGTTTATATTCCCAAGGGATAGAATTTTTGGATGGTACACCAGCCACACAACAAACTCCTGTAATAGCTCCAAAAAATTTCTGGTACTGAAGAATAACCCTGTCATATTTTCAGCCTACAGCTCTGAAAACAATGAATTGATGAGCCCAAGCTGCACAGTGCTATTGGGTGGTATGCTTGGTACAGCAGGCTGCAATGAGAGGGATCCTCAAAAGTGTAAACACAGTCACAGGGAGAAAAAGAAATACGACAGCTGCCTCATCAGATGTTCGAAATCAACAACTTGAACAAGAAAAGCTAAAAATAAAGTAATTTGGAATTTGCTTCCTACGAAACAAACACATCTAGAATAACCAATGGAAGTCCTTACGCCTTCAAGAACAGTATGTTACAGACACGGCAACTCATTTTGGACTAGGGGCAGTAAACAAAACCAAGTGTTTCCAGGAATTCGGTGACCAGGAAAATTATGCAAACAAGCATGTGGCCTCCAGCAGAAAGGACATTATTTGCCAGAGTCCCACTTCTAGCCCTTAACAGCTTTCCCCAATTTTATTTCAAGCCTTATCACCCTAAACATTTGTGTCCCTCAAGCAAAGCAGGAGAGTAACTGATCCTAGCAAAGAGAGGACAAGGATGAGGCTGCTGGTCAAGATACTCTTTTCTGGTGAAACTGTTTGGCTAGCATATTCAGCAATGGTACAAATTAGAAATTCCACAAAAGAAGGCACACACAAAGGGCAGTATTCCTGTTGCTTCTGCCAAAAAAATAAGTAGGGAGACAGTGCAATCATAGTGCTCTGTCTCTCTATCCATGCAGGAAAAAGATACAAACATATATGCACACTGAATCCTGGACTTTGAAGCACCAGCACATGGACATTAAGGTTGTAAACCAACAGCCTAATATCTCAAAGCAGACTGGGGAAAAACACACGTGTGAATTGTGTGATTTTCAGCATATGTTTCCCCTGAACAGTCAAAATAATAGTAAAAAACAATTGCAGAAATCCCCTCTACCCCCAGTCTGTAGAACACCACAGAGCAAAGTGACCTGAGCCGATGTCACCTGAAAAGCTGCAGGGTCTCCTTCGCAAGGGCAGCCAGCAAAGGGCAGGGGAGGGAGAGGACCAACTGGAAAAGCAAGTGAAAGAGCCAGCGCAAGCCATGCAACCGTGCTTTATCACGTCAGGGTGAAGGCTCCCCATGCCTGTGGGTACTCAGGGTCACCGCAGATGAAAACTTGACCACATATATAATCATCATTCTGCCACAGCTTGTTGATTTGTGCAGGACTATCAGGGCTGTTGCAGCAGTTTGCAAACAGTCTGTACACCAGAAAGAGATACCAACAGAGGCATTCCAAAAACACACACACACTCACTCTGTAATAATTCCTCCACATTAAGTACTGCCATTCAAAAACAAATCACCACCTCAAGTCACAAGTACACTCCCATTTAGATGTATTTTAAATAGCCCATTAGATTGTGACACCAAAACCTACCCAGTGACACAAACCAGACTTCACTATTTCATGAAAAAGCATTAAAAAACAAAAGCACTGAACTTACAGAGATATTAGTCCATTTCTCGCTAGCACACAGTACATCACTGAACTGCAATGCCTGAAACAGTAACTCGACCTCTCTGGGAAGGTGGGCGGTATTATACAAGCTGAAACATTAGAAACACGCATAATTATGCTGGGTATTTGCCACACATTCTTTCATCTATGAACCAATATGAATGGAAAAGTCACACTGACACTCCAGAATTAGATTATGTCCAAACCATCAAGTAAGACTTTTTTCTAAGGCCCTGAGAGAACAATTATTTTTGGTACAGAAGAAACTTTCTTTGGACTCAAGCTGTGCATACGTTAGAAACACCGTGACAGTGCTGCCAGCTCAAAGCCAAGACAACGGTGGGGTTTCTTCCCCACCACTGACAACATAGTGTCACATTACCCTCCTCCGAACCCAGCACTCATTCACACAGCACTTCTGAGGGTGCTGCCAGGGCACCACCCACACTCATCACTAAGTCCACCCACTCCTGCACAGTGACACCTCCTCTACACACCTTAGCACCTTCACCAGACCAAGGACCTTTAGCAGAAGCAGTGCATCCACAGGGTGGGCTGTGATGAACACACCACTGTAAGGACTAACAGGGCAGGTGAATAAAGCAGAGACCATACTTACTCCTAGCTACACCCACCACCACAGCTCACATCACAGCTGCTTACACTTCATGCGATAGTGCCTTCACATCAAGGCATTACACTTACATTGCTTACACTTAATGAAACGTTGTCTTCACATTTCACAGAATGCCCTGGCTCGTAGCCTTCCTTTCAAGGAAAGGATCATTCACCTTTTAAGTTTTGAGAGGCAGAACCAGAAGACAAAGCCAATATTCACAGCTACAGGCTAGCAAAATACACAACACTTTCACAACACAACTTGTAAGGCTAGAAGACGACATAAAATGCAGTTTTTTTAACTGGAAGAAAACACAGTTCTCAAAGACAGAACTGTGCATATGTGTCTACCTACAGTCTCCTCCTGTTACATGAAGTTCCATTCCTCAAACTTAAGACCTAGCCACACTCCTGACTAAGTGAGATGCAGCAACACCTATAGTTGCTGTTGGCGCAGTTGCCCCTCAACTTACTTTGATACAACAACCACATTTTGCTGTTCTGGGCAACCAACTTGCCTGAACACTTTCTACAGTAAGACACTTCCAGCATAGAATCATAGAATGGTTTGGGTCAGAAGGAACCTCAAAGCTCATCCAGTTCCATTCCCCTGCAACAGGCAAGGAAACCTTCCACTAGATCAGACTGCTACAAGCCCCATCCAACCTGGCCTTGAACACTGCCAGGGATGGGGCAGCTACAGCTTCTCTGGGCAAACTTGATTCAGCCCTTTTCATTCCTAGTGCTTGCCAGAAATACATGTGGAATACAGGGTATTTATTTCAGCTAATTCCCCATGCGCTAGGGACAATGCATGCATCTGGAACACTGTTTCAGCAGAGACATGTCAATAATTCTAGAATAATTCTACATTTTGTACTCAAGCAGCCCAGCTCCCTCTGTCTCTTTCCCTTCATTATATACTTCCAAAACCTTTGAGGATCATAGCAATGCATAATGGAGTACTTCTCCATATATGTCATATTTTGCAGTTTCCAAGATCTGTGTTTCCCCGTTATGCAGGATAACCACTCATTTCAGGGAACCCGAGTTGTCACAGTGACCACACAGAAAGAAAGTAAAAAAATTTAAAGCAACCTTTTTCCACACATACCTGAAATCTCAAGATAGGAAAACTGATCAGACTCAATACGACAATATAAGTAGAACTTGCTTGAGATTGTTTGTTAGTTTTAAACCTGCTTTTGCAAATAGTCATTCATTCAGAAGATAGGCCCTGCATACTTTCTTACACACTTAACAAATAATAAGTAATAAATAAAATATAAATGAAAAAAATTAATAATAAACAAACTGCAGGCAACTTTATTTTGAAGCTTCTCTCCCTCTTCTGTATAATCTAAAAATCAATTAAAAGGTGACAGAGCAACCCTCTTCAAGCTTTACCTGAAGTATCTACTAAAAATGTTTGATCTATGTGATGAAAATCCCTGAAGTCAAACAAAAGTGGTTTGTGGTGAAAAGAGGGGAAAATGGATGTGCATTTCAGCAGAGACTACTACAGAACAGAAGTCTGAGTTTGCATCAGATCCTGGCTGGAATAATTTAATTGCCAGTACATAAGAGCAAGAATTTCTCAAGTATTTTTCAGTATTTGCTTTTGCAGTAAACAGAAGGGAAAAGTCAATATTATAGTCTTAAGATTCCAATTTACAAGTGGTTTGGTAACAACCTTCCCCAAGTCATTCTCCCAAGAAAGAGTTGTTAGAAAACAAAGCTTATTAGATCTTGTCAGTTAAGGTCCTTCTCGTGCTTTGTTCAGAAAACCTAGGCAAATAGCTTATCCATGGATAGACCTGGGGGCTTTTCACAAATATTTTGTATTCCAATGCAAGCTTAGGCACATTACATAAACATCTGGAGTACCCACTAGAAATGTGAACACCTGCTCTTTAGCCCTGCAGTGAGTGTCTTCATGACACTGTTCATCAAGAGTGACTGAAACAGTATTAGAGAGGGCTTCCATCCAAAAAATGTTGTAATCTATAGCTTATCTATACATATACAAGGGTTTGAGGGAAAAGGGAGGGGGGGGAAATTCAGGTGCACAAATAAGTTCTCCAATCTTCCTTACCAGTGCTTAACTTCAGAGTGAAAGAAAGTGTCTCATATCATTAGTAATAAAAGACTGTTTTCAGAAAGGTTGGAGACTAGACTGCTCTGGGGAGAAAGAGCAGTGATAATCTGGTATGTTCATCTTTTCCTCGGAGGTGCAGTCCAATTTGGAAGTGCTCTGAGCATCCAGATCTTAAGACAATGCTAAGTGATGCTGTCATACTCTGACCCCACCACAGACCAACAGCATAGAGAAAACCACAGGCACTGTATGAAACATGGGCATCCACAAAAGCTCCCAGCTGTGTTGACCATGCCAGGGCCCATGATTAATAAACCAGGTGCTCACAATGAAGTAAATACTTTCATACCACATTTTACAGAACATAGGTTTGGAGTAAAGAAGATACCTCTTGTGTGAGCCAGGCTATAAGGAAGGAGAGGCTCACAGCTCTTTTTGGGACACTTTTCCCAAAACCTTAAAACAGCAGTGTCAGCACCTTCAGCTTAGACCGCAAAGATGCCTGCAGAATTGCAGATGTCAAGCCTAACGTCTGGGGCAATTTTAGTGTATTTGTTTATTTTTGAAACCGGCAGAGAAACTTTACCTTACCATGCATTTCAGCAACTGCCTCATAGAATGGTTAGGGTTGGAAAGGGCCTTAAGATAATCTAGTTGCAACTCCCCTGCTATGTGCAGGGACACCTCACACTAGACCATGTCACTCACAGGTGCAGCTTAGTTACCTCAAAACGTTCCCTTCACAAAAACAGGGAAACAAAGTCTTTGTCTTCTCAGCTACTCCACAGGGGAGCACTGAAAGCTTCTGGTGAGACAAAAAGCAATAGCAAGCAACCAGTGTGATCAGCTATCATTCACATTTTATTCCAAGAAGTAGTAACTACGTGGTTTAAAAATACACAAAATCAATGCATAAATGCAAAAGAAACTCCTCAAGAGCTAGATGGTCTTAGATCACATTTCAAAGCAATGAGCTATCATTCTGTTAATCTTTTGGGAAAACCAGGGTGGATATTCTGCTTTAGTGTGATTAGTGCAGGAATTCCAGCCTCTCCAGTGTGACCTTCTACAGAAACCTGAGAGGTCAAGAGCAAAAGCTTATATGTGTCATGCTACAATGCTAATGTATCTGTACTGTCAACAAAAGCCTTCTGTAACAGTAGGATCAACAGGTTTTGGGGGCCAGGAGCAGGGATCTGTATACACACTCTAAGACTGCCACAAAACAGAAGCTCTTCTTCTAAAAGTAGTTGTAGAAATTTCATTTTTGTTACGCAGTTAGAAAGAAGTTTACTTCCATGGTTTATTCTCAACAAATAGCCACATCCTATCAAACCAGTAACAAATAATAGACTGCTTTCTTAAAGCAATAGTTAATGAACAAGATGAAGACTAGAGAACGGCTACTTCTTGGTCTGACACTGAAGTGCTATGCAGAGAGGGAGGGTGTGCAGGAAAGATGTTGGGTATTTGTTGCCCTTGAGCCACAGCACAGTAAATCGTTGGTGAAACCCGATGAGCACAAGCAAGCCTGCAGAGACAATGCTGGTTTTTACCCTTCACACCTCAGTGGCTGAGCCCTCCTCTTCCAGCACCCTTCAGCAGACACCTACCAGGACTGCTCCAGGGATAGGCAAGGAGGCAACAGCAACTGCCCTGCCCTGCAAAGGCCCTGGCTCCCCGAGAATAGCCTGTGAAAGTTTAAACTGAACCCCACTAGGATGGCATAGATAGCCTCAGGGTGGGCAGCATGAAGCCATGAAATGACCTCAACAGATGAGGCTTTTTTCCCCCTCATTCTTACCCTTTGCAATCTGAGAAGAGTGAAAGAGGACACCAGTTAGCAAGAAGGCTGCTAATTAACTCCTCCTCACCTAGGCACTGCAAAGCTCCTAGTTGCAAAGTACCTGCTTATTAAGAATAGGCACTTGATAGCTTTTCAAGAAAGAGGCTTGATTCATTCTGAAAAATGCCATTAAAAAAAAAGAGACAATCATCTCACAAGATCAGTTTGTAATGTTTGCTACCAGTGACACGCCAGCAGTGAGAAAAGATCAAAGAAAAGGAGCATCAGCCTTGCCTATGTTATTTTAAGCCTGGTTAATCTTCAGAGCACCATCTTACATTGCACAGCGATTTTGATGAGAGGTGCTTATGACACAGGCATAGATGTTTCAGAAGGATGACTTTATGCGAGGAAGAGTCCTCACATCATCTCTTAGGTGAACAAGTTCTCCTGAATTAAAGTGTCTCCAGCCAAGCTGCAACACAGTACAAATGTCTTGCTGTTGGGGCAGGACCACAATGCAGGTGACATGCCAGTTTAAGACACAGGCAGCTAAAGCACTTTAAGAAAGCAGAACTGTTATCTTAGCTACTCAGTTAACCTGGATGGACAGTGATAAAAGCCTCTTTGGAAACAGGACTGAGATGAGTCAGACAGAATAATAAGGGACAAAACCCTCTATGAACTCCACACATACAGAGATTTTAGCACATTTTAACACAGAGGATCTCAAGCTTCTGCTTCCAGCAGCAAGTCTGTTTGCCTAGCAAGACTGCTCTCTTCATACCATTACAATAAAAGTAAGAGAAGTCCCTGCAGCAAGAGTTAAACTCCTGGCTGTCAGTAGGCAGATATAGCCATAAATTAAGTATCACCTGGAACACTTGCAGCTCACCTGCAGCCTTTTGAGCTGTCAATGGGACATCATAATCATTAAAACAATTCCACCTGCAAGCACAAAGGCTCAATCCAAACCACTTTCATGCTTATCACTGTTTATGATTGTGATTTCCCTCATTTTAGCTAGGACACAAAGTATGGAGTTATTTAAATTAATATTTGGGGATTATTTTTTTTAATGAGGCAGGATGAGCTGCAAACTTGTACAATACCCAAAGTGGCTCTAATTTCATCACCCTTTCCCAGTTATGTTTTAATGCTCCCAGGACTATTTCTCTTCACAGCCTGCTTCTACCCCACAGCAAGGCCACTCCTTCACACTGCATGGGTACAAGTGGGCAATATGCCAACTGGACAAACAGGCAGTGGAAAGGATTTTATTCCCTGTGTTATTAACTCATGGGCATACAGACTGCATGTTGATTGCACAGACGTTCAGCCCAGCCAGCTGTGTTTTCTTACATCAGTATTTCATCCCCTTGTCCCCATCCTGAAACTGCTTTTCTTTCTACCCACCCAGCAACCTCAACCTCAACCACATATTTTCCCCTGAAAACAAGGGTTACAGTTTCTGGCCTTGCCACAGCACATAAGCTTAATTGAAATCTGAGAAGAAAAAATGTTTTGCTTGGTTGGAATCTGAAGACACCTGCAGTTCAACCTCAGGTGTGCAATTCAGAGCCAACAGCAAGAGAATGGAAATGTCAAGGACCAGATACTTTCTTCAACATACCAGATTTGTTCTGGGCAAACAATGGGAATACTGTTTGGCTTTTTTCCTTTTTTTCTTTTTTTTTTCTGGTGTGTGTTTTTATTTCGGTTTTGTTTGCCCCCCCCTTCCCCCCCCCCCCCCCCCCTTTTT
Source organism: Pezoporus wallicus (assembly GCF_028554395.1). Taxonomy (NCBI): domain Eukaryota; kingdom Metazoa; phylum Chordata; class Aves; order Psittaciformes; family Psittacidae; genus Pezoporus; species Pezoporus wallicus. The sequence goes on from NW_026637546.1 coordinate 1,268,350, forward strand.
AAAGGGGAAATCCTCCACTGTAGGATACACCACAGAAAATGAAAGGAACTACACAGCTGTCCTCTGGGTCATTATTGAGCATTTCACACAAATGCTATCAGCTCTGAAGAACAAAGAACAAAATGATAGGGACACATTTCCTACCCAACCAAGTTGCTCCTTCTCAAAAGCAATAAAATGCTTTTTTTGAGTGCAAGAGGGAGGGCGAGTCCTTCCCTATTTGGAATAAACTCCCTTGTGCACATTCCTTCCTTTCACACTGTGGCATTGCAAGCTGTTGCAGGATGACTCAGTTTGTTACTGATTAACAGCTCACTTCAAGTCTTTTCTGCTCCTCAATCCAACTTTATCAGTCAGGCATCCTGACACCATCCATTTCTTACGACTTTGCCCTCAGGTGTACCAGACAAACTAACTCCATATCACAGTTCACCATCTACCAGCAATCTTCTTGCTCCCTCAGAGCACAAACCCCACCTCTTTGCAGCTACATAGCTCTGCGGCATGAAACTTCCACATCCCCAAAGGCTCTGCAGGCAGCAGAGCAGGGATGAGGCCTTGCTGCCATTCCACATTTCCATGCATGAAGAGACAAAGCTGCATGTCAAGAAGTGGTGTCCTGCAAGGGAAGGCTCTGCCTACTCAGATACTTGCTGATACGTTGTAGATACCAGCACAGGTAGATGGCTGGACTACCAGGCAGTGTATGACCCATTCACTTCTGGAGAGCTAGGCCTGTCCCTCCTACCCAGAAAGGGTGTATCTGCATGTACACTGAGGGGAGTTACTTTAGGCTTGACAAACTGATGTTTCAAATCAGAGACCAGGAGAAAAACAAGGTACTTCAGTTTTGGGTGTATTTTGCTCAAATGAAATGCATTTTTAAGAGAAAGAAAACAAAAAAAAAACAAAACAACACCCTTTTCCTATTTATCAAAGACAAGGTGTCAGTCATTCATAAACACTGGGACTGCCGTCTTGAATAGTCATCTACAGCTATGTCCTGGCATGGACAAAAGGCAGCACACCACAGCAAGCACTGCTGTGACAGCAAGGTGATACTATCTATCCAGTACCCCACTGCCTTCGACCGTGACCCCACCAAGCACACCTTCACCAACATGACCTCATTCACTTTTATCTGCCTCTAAGCAAAGACCACATCCATCTGCGCTTTCAGCTCATGCTCCTCCCACCAGCACTGCTGCCTGACCAGGCATACACACACTGCCCCGGAGCAACAGCAACACACCACCGGCCTTCACAGGGAAAGAAGGAATCCAGAGCAGTGGCTCTCACACCTTCTCTCAGTCTTTTTCCACAGTGTGGTATTTCCAATCAGGGCACACTGATAAGCTGTGCACACTGCAAAGTCTTATCTGCAAAGTCTTGCCCAGGGGTCTTACCCTACCTCATATTTGCATTGTGCAATGAGTTCTAAGCCCTGACATCACCACAAACCCGGAGAGCAGTGCAGGGATGAAGTCACATCTTCATAGCCACACAAAGCCTCCAAAGGCTGAGGCAGTGCCAAGTGACACGCAAATGTCTTTCAGAAATGGAGGCAGAAGAGGAGGCAAAGAGACAAGTCACTGCAAACACCGGAAGCTTGTTTGCTGGTTGTAGAGTTGTACTGGGACATAAGATAGAAGGCCTTCTCCTGCCCACTCCATGCAACGCCTTTCACACCTCGACTTATTTCCAAATGCAATGTCCAACAGTCCATGCAGGCTGCTCTGTGAAATTTATCATGCCAACCCCAATGTGATTTGGACAATATCCATAAATCTTTCCCATGTCAAGGGCTACTGGTAGTCCCTGTAAATATCAGGCAATATTTACACCTGGGTCAAACCCGCGGTTTGGCAAAAAAAGTTAATTCAGCCAAAAGCACTTTGATCCTCTGACAAATCATTTCCCGATTCAAGTTGAAACAATACAAAGGACTTTGGACACCGACCAGCTGTCACTCTTGTGTTTTGCGATGGCACTAAAGCCCACACAGCCAGAGGGGAAAAGGTTTGGGTGGTGGGAGGGCAGCAAATGGTCCATTTGCATTCACAGTATGTGAGAAGTTCCTTCTGGTGAAGTGATGCCTTCTCTGGCTACCTATCTGGTGCAGGCTGACAGAACCAGGATCCACCAAAACTTACAAACAGGAGAGGAGCTGCAGAACACTTGGACAGCACTAAAGTATAGCAAAACCTGTTGGAGGTACTACAACCAGGGGGGTGAAAGATGTTTTCTCTTTGCTTTGCTCTCCCAAGGATGCTTGGACACTGACCAATCTCCACATGCAATGACCCCTTTGAGACCTTTGGGCCTGAGCTGAGAAAGAGAGAAAAGAACAAGTGAGCTTAACAAAGATCTGAGACAACAGCTGGGAAAAGTGAAGGCAGAGCTTAGGTTTATTAGCATGTCCTTTTGTCCTGTTTAAAATGAAGCATTCACATGCTCAAAACAAAAACAAACAAAAAAAAAAACAACCCCAAACTAAAACCCAAAAATTATGCTAGCTGCTAGCTTTCAGCATCCTCCCTCATTTTCTCTCAGGACAGATTTATTTTTCTTCGATGCTACTACCAATGTAACACTTGGCAATTAAAAAGAAATGTAGCTTGGGGGGAAGCCAATTAGAGGCATAACTTGCTACATAGTCCTGGTATGATGAACTATTAAAAAACAAAAAAAAACAAACAAACAAACAAAAAAAAACCCAAGGTGTTGAAAGAAACAGCCCACAGAAATAAGCAGTTTCTTCCAGACTCCATCCTCACTTTAACTGATGTGTTTTATTACCAGGCTTTGAGAAACCGATTCTACAACCTTACTGAATGAGCAGTTCATAATACACTAGCCAAAAAAAAAGTGACTGGCTAACCATTGAGATGCTTTTGATGTTTTATTTTTACTACGCCAGGTTGCATGGAACTGAACTCCTGAAACTTCTCCTTGTGACAAAACTTGTTACCCTTCTATTATTTCCGATTAAGGCAAGTTCTGGTGGCCAGACAACTCTCAGATGTGCTGCTTGACTTGCTGCCTGCCTAGTTCCAACTGGATCTGTGTCTTCAAACTTTGCAGTATAAAGGGATCAACTTGATAAAAACACATGCCTGGGCTTTGAATTGCCTAACGCCAGATCCAGAGTTGACACTACTCCAAGTCTCTCTCATGGGGCTCTATTGTGATGCAAATAATGTACAATCCCCAGACATAAAAAAAAAAAATCATTAAACTGGAATTAGGATTTATAAGTAACAGGAAACTTGAAGGAAAAATGAGGGCTAAAAGGAACACCAGTGAAAGGTGTGTAAAGAAAAGAAATGGCTGTTGACAGTTACCTTCTATCAAAGGTAAGGAAACACAGGTACAAGGACAGCCTGCTCTCCTTCCCCAAGCTGTGCACTCGCATCGCCCTTCTCCCCCCAAGCCTGATGGACTCTGCCATCCAGGCCTGCCCGTGGGCTGAGAGCAGCCACAACGTTTTAACACTGCAGTCTCCTGTTCAGCCTGCCAGGCACATCGGTTGGCAGACAAGGCTAATACCAGCAGCAAGCCAGCTCTGCTGCAAACGGGAGCCAAGGCCAGCCCAGCCCCAGCCAAGCTCACAGCAGCTCCCCAGCTGCTGACCAAACAGGGAATTGAGCAAGCCAGGCAAGAGCAGAGGAAACACTCACATGGTATTAGGTCAAGAGCTGAAATATTTCAGTGACCTGCAACTTTCACCATGAACAGGACTGATGAATGCCAGAGCCACATAGAAGAGTAAATCTTCTGCCAAGTAAATAAATAAACGAAAATCCAGCCTGATGCAATTTCTGTCACTCTAGATAGCCAGCAAGAAAAAAGGAAGAAGGGTCTTCTCCCTTCAGGCAGAAATTAAACCATGACTAAAGATGAAGTTTTCAAGAAACAATTGAGGAAAAACATGAAGCTCTTTGAGACATCCCACATCAGAGAGAAGTCAGCATCTCAGTCTGGCTAGATAAATATTATTCTTTTTTTCATGGTAAGATGACCAGGAGCATTCTTTGCCTGTAATGTCCACTTCACACTGACCATCATTCACCTCATCTGACTTGAGTTCCCATCAGGCGATCCAAAATGAATTATAAGCCAGTCATGGAGCACAACAGCTTTCTTTCCACAGTAACAAAACAATTCATAAGCAATGTACAATCCAAATTGTGGATATTCTTCACCCATGATGTAGGCAGTCCTGTAACAACTAGGTCCCAATTAAGAGGTTAAAAGTGAAAGGAAAGCAAAAGATCAGTTCAAAAAACTCATGCATAAATCAGGCTTGAAGAGTGTTCACAGCTAGCTAAGAAAATACCAGATTCCTGCAAGAAGCAGGAAGAGCTCAAGAGAGCAGCCGGCAGAGCAAGCACTCACTGTGTGCTGCAGACTCAGCCAGTCACAGCTCATGATCAGAGGAGAGGGCAGAGAGGTGCCTATCCTACAGCACACACTACCCAGCTGCAAACAACTGATGCTGGAGGGTACTCATAAAAGCACTGTGTGTGTTGTGACCCCTGGCCACTATGTGTCTTTTCCCAGGCTCGATTCTGCTCTGTTTCTGAGAAGATGACAAAAACTCAAGTTCCCAGACTTTCACGGACAAAACAAGGCTTTTGCCAGGAAAAGTTTCGTAGTATGTGTATCTTTTATTAGATACATACAAATTTTCTTTGCAATGCTGAGGCTTGAACTTGGCATCAAGAACAGCCCATTTGCAAAGTAAGATCATCTTGTAAGACTACAGCAGCCTGAAATCATGGTAGGTGCCCACTGCTGCTGTGTTACAGTGAGGGGCAGCTATGTCTTTTTCTCCCCCTCTTCATCCCCCCACAATAAGGAGAAAAGGAGTTGCATGGCTGGCTCCATCACTTCATCACTTCCACACATGCAATAGCCCCTTGGGACAAAGTTCAAAACAAGCAAAAAATTGATGACAGGCTGAAAATGCAAAGTCAAGAACAGTTTCTCAAGAAAGTTTTACTTGTCAGTTTAGACAGAGGAGCCTGAATTCTGTCAGGGACAGCTCTTTCACGTCTACCTTTTATTTCTTCCATTTTCTTCTTGTTACCCCCCTTTTTTGCATTGCCGCAAGAGACTTCTGAATAAACAGAGCAAGCATTCAGGGGCAGGGTGAAAGAGGAGGAGCAGGCACAACTTGACTGGCAGTGAACAAAGCGTGCACTAGATAGAAAAGTTACAGGAAATAAAAGGAGTCCGGACAGCCAAGACAGAGGAATAGCAAAAGCATGAGAACAGCTGAGATCAGAGATGTTTCACAGACATGTCTGGGCAAACATTCAAGGCCACGAGGTAAAACTACCAGAAGCCAGGAGTTACATCGTCTTCTGCAATAAGTTACATCTTCTTCATACTGCAATAAAAACTACTGCGAACATCTCCCAGGAAGGACCCACAGGCAATGCCACAACTTCACTCCAGTGACTTGTTCAGAGCTGGGAGAAAGCAGCTGTGTTAGACCTACAGGCCCCTCCTAATCCCTCTTAATCAATAGGCGGCTGATAGCCTGGCTTAAGTGGTCAAGATGAGGCAATGGGCACAGATGGGTCGATGAACTTGCAAGCTTAGTCAGGAGGGTGGTTGGCTATAATGGACAGTTAGAACTGTGCATTGAACGTGTTCAACATCCAGTATCAAAACCAGTATTTCTAGCAGGGCCTTTAAGAAGGCTCGTATCTCCACAGTACAGTCAGAAGCTTCCTGATAACTCTCGAGAATTATTCTCCTAATGCTCCAAAACCAGCAGGAAACTTATTTACTTTTTTCTCAGGACCCTGTGCTGAAACCCACCTCTCCATGAGCTGTTCAGCCACCCTGCAATGGTAGACAACTCACTCTGTGGCAGGTCAAGCAGGTGGGGGAAGTACCATTTCAGCTATCCGACTTAAATTTACCTCTGCATGCAAGTCAAAACCATCTCGGCCAAGGCCAATCTCTGTCTAGCAGGAGCTAGGATAATATACTGCAAGCCACCATTACTTTAATTAGATTCAGTCAAATCCAGGTCTTTGCAGTCTAGACATGGTTTAACAAGTGCTTTTACGTAAGTAATTAATTGTGAGAGAACACAATTCTTAAAGGAATTAGATAACTCAGCACACTAGGTTTTATATGGAGCTTACCTTAGTTTTGGCAAAGAAAGCCTTACTGGATCTTGACAAAGGCAGCCTAACCTAAGTATTCAAGCATCAGTCCAAGTGAAGATTTTACTTGGAGAAGGAATGAAAAGAAAATGTATCTCTTTGAGCCTAATGCTTTTCCAAATTTTAGCCAGCCAAAGAAGGCTTTCTGCTCAGAGCAGAAGCATTAACATTACAATTTTGCAACAGAGCACAGAAACAGGAATCTTGCTGCAATACAGATAAGACTTCCATCCCTTATTCTGGCCCCTTCTGTAGCCTTTATACTGCTCTGAGTTTTAGGCAAAGTTACACAGATCTATGCAAAGGAGAGAGAAAAGGGACATACATAGTACCTACTGCTTCTGGCCTACTGTACAAACACAATGGTCACATTTCCAAAGACCTCCCATCCTCACACACCTGTTTACAGAAACAAGCTTTGCGACTTGACAGTTCTGTGTTGAAATCAAGGGGACGAGATGCTACAGCGCCACCAAAGTCAAACTGACTAAGCTTTAATATATATACACACAAAACAGCCGTTAGATGACAGAAAATCCTAAGTGCCAGCACTATTGCGCTGCTAGCTGAACATAAACTTTATTGCTATTTTTAATTTGCTTAAAAATCTCTGGCAGTGTTGGTAAAACATGGGGAATACCAGCCCAGTGTTTCTGAACACTGGATGTGTAGGGAAAAGGCCTCAGAAACCCAGCTAGTTCTTCTGCAAAGTAACAGCAGCATCACAGGCCAACCAACCCTCCTCCTCCTGAGACTCTCAGTACTGATGCAAAAATGGCTGTAACCGGACATTGTAGTAATACAGTATTAAACAGTTCAATTAACAGCTGTACTTGAATGCACCAGTAAGTGTAAAACGACCCATAAATCACTTCATTTTTACTCAAACAGTTGAAGAGATCTTATTTTCTGCAGGAGACAGAAGGAGACAACCCTGGCTCACTTTTATGATGCAAATCAGCAAGTTGCTTGGAGGAAGAGGGGAAAAAGGGTATTTTAACTGAAATGACAATAAAGCTTCCTCCCTACACAATAGTCGCAGAGACATCAGCACCACCTCCAGGACTCCACACTGTCCTTCTTACCGTGCACAGCCAAACCTCTGGCCCCTTCCTCACTGCTGCATGTCTGTCACCTTACTCACCTACAGTCACCAAAAAGACCTGGAACCACCCAGAACTGGCACTAGATGTGTTACCCCCTTGAAACTAGGTTATGTGAATCATGATTTCCTATGAAGATGTCGTTATAAAGGAAACTCCTTTACCAAGCTAACAAGCCTCCAAAGCAAAACACCATCCCAAGGAAAAGCTACTCAGGAATGTGAGCTATGTAGGCAGGGGGGCTCTGATGGGTATGGAGGGAGGAGAGCAGCAAGCAGGCTGCTTTCACAGCCAACAGCAGTCTCCTATCCAAAGCAGCAGACCATTGTAGCCGCCCTCCCTCACTCCATCCATGTGCATGCACAGGCACGCTGGCACACACAGAGGTCGGGAATGTGAGCAATGCATACCGGGGGCTTCGCTGCCAGAGAGAGAGCGATGGAGCAGGTACGAGGGAAACACAAGACCAAGAGGCAGCATGAGTCCCTTTAACAGTGGGTCTGTGGAGGGTTTGGAAGGCTTAACTGCAGGCTGCAAACCAGCAAAGGGTCCCTTCTTGTTCCACACAGTCCATGCTTGTGGAAGCAAAACTTCACCCATAAATAAACTTGTCTGTCATTAATTTCTACCAGCTGAAACAAACTGCAGGTCGCCTGTTTTGGCCAGCTGCTGACATGAAAAACATACCAGCATTAAGAGTAATAAACACATGCACTTAACACTTCCTGAGCCAGAGATCTGATATTCAGCTGTACAAGCCTGTTCTCCCCCAGGCTAACAGAAGATGGAATTGCTACAGCTAAAACAGATCTGAAACCCTCCCAGGTCTACTCCATCCAAAATCAACAGTCCCTTAGAGCATGAAGAATATATTTGGTCAGCTGCCATTTTTTAGGTTCTTGAAGGACTCAATTTTATTTCTACCCCCTTTTCTTGGTCCACATGTCTCAGTCCAACCACAGGGTCTGAGGATGAGCCCTGCTGCAGCTCCCAGGAGGGGCTCAGGGCAGTTCTCACTGCCAGGTCCCACCGGAGCGAGCACCGACTGCATCCCCTTCTCAGCACGCATACCGCACAACTCGTGACAACCGCGATGTGTGCACTGACACAAAGGAGGGTTTGTTTTCCTTAAACTTCCCCAACAGAGCAGGCTCCCTCCCCACAACCACGAGTATTTTTGTTGATGTGACTAATCTCACACATGGCTTTTAAACATGACATAGGACACAAGCAGCAGCAGTGATCGAGTGAGAAACAGCAAGAAGAACACAAGAGATAAAGACTGAGTGATAAATCACAGATGGAAATCAGAATGGAGACTAAAGCAACTCCCAATCCACACATGGGAACACACATCAGAGCCCTTGTCTACTCAAAGACAACATGAGTAAAACAGCTCACAACACTGCAAGAACAAAGTAAGAAGCACTCATGAAGTTTGTCAACCCAGTTAAATGATGCTGACAAGACAGAAAGTGCAGCTAATCATGCCTACATCATTTTCAGCACCTCCTGGCTTCAGAGAGATTCAATCCCAGGGTCTTCTTGCAGGTGTTTTTTCTCTCATCTGGGAAAATAACTGACTTGCCATGAACAGAAAAGAATCTGAGCAGGCTGCTAATAAAGTGGAGAATATGGTCAGTGACACCAGAATGAGACTAGCATTCACCCAAGAAAAGAAAATGCTTCAAGAGCTTACCATTAAAAAAAATAATAAGGCAAGTTTAAGAATGAGTTCAATACCACATGTCAGGAAAGAATGAAACTTAAACCAAAGATCTCTCCTTGTGTTACTTTTTCTAAGTCTTAAGATTAGTCTGGGATAAAGACTGTTCTTCTAAAAGCAAAACTGTTTACTGAAAAATGTGAAGTGTGGTTTTAAAATAATACCGTAAAGCAGCTTAATTCTAATCCCACTCATGTAAATCTACACTGAACACCTGAAAAGAGACAGGTGACTTTTAATGCCTTTAAAAAGGAAACAAACTTATTTCCTTGCTCAAGAACACTAACACTATACAGTTCATTTCTTTTAAAATACCGAACCCGGGTTTTTTTTTCAGCAAAACTCTCCAAAGGATAAAACTGGGAAATTATTGTAAAAGTGGAGACTTTCTGCTTTTTTTCTTGTTTGCTGAAGAAAACTGGAGATCTTGAACAGAGTTTGGAGCAGCTTTAAAACTTATATTTCTAGTAATATCTGCACTGTGAATTGGTCTCAAAACTGAGTGACAGCTGCTCTTCACTCAGCAAGTCCATTTTTGGTTCGTAGTCTCTACAAGGTAAGATGTTACTGCCAGACGAACAGAAAGCTGGAGAACGCAGAGCAGGTTTAAAAGACCAAGCAAAGGGCTCTGAAAAGCACAGGAGCTATAGAGATCGTCCTTCCATACGGCTGGCTGTAAAGTCCTACCTTGGTATAGCTATAGTCCATAACATCCTTATGCAGTTTTGACCGCTATTGTCCAGTTTGTTAGGATTTCTCCAGCCATTCTGCACCCACCTTTTACTTCTGTTCTCCTGTGCACTTACATGGCACAGAACAAAAAAGCCAAGCCTAGACTGCCAAAATTACTTCTGCTTCCTGTCCCTGTTTGCCCCAGAAACCCAATTACAAAGTTAACTCATACTAATGCAGCCTGAAGGGATGTGCACTCACACTCAGCTACATGACAGGTCACAATGAATGAACAGCCTGATTTTCACCCTGGTTTGGTAACTGAAATGTAAACAATATAAAAAGCACTCTGCTCAAAACCAACCCAAACCAATCAACCAAAGAAACAAAAAAACCCCACCAAACAAAATCAAAACAAAACAAACCCCACATGGTAAGTCTGACCCCAGCAGTTTCTACTCTGAAGATTCAGCTAAATTAAATATCTTCTCTCAACAGATATTTTGCTGTGTCTATTCAAGTACATCCACTCAAAAAAAAACCAAACAAAAAAGCCCCCAAAGTTCTGCACTAGAGCAGCCCTCCAAAAGCAATGGGAAGTAGATTATGTCTTAATATATCAATGTATAATTTATCAATCTACTAGCATTGCAATGACATCAAAGAGAAGGAGTTGAAACAGTACAACCTGTCCACTAGCAACTGAGTTAATATCAAAACACTGGTGAGAAAAAACCCAGAGGCTCAAATTGCCTTTGCCAAGCTGCAGAACAGAGAAGACCTATCAACTCTTCCAATTTCTCTTTTGTCAGAAATCTGGAAATTGGATACAAACGCTGCAAGATTGTTTCATTTAATAATTAGCATGGGTTATGTCCCCACACTCTTGCCTCAATCAGCATCTTGACTGTCCTTTGTTACTTTTTATACTTTAATATTAAAACATTCAAAAGCCAAAAATAGAGAGAAAAGCTCTCTAGTCTGAGTCCAATCATTGTTTCTCCCCAGGTCACTGCACTTCTCGGCAAAACTCTCTAGACATACTGAAAAGTCACATAAAAATCCTCTATCTTTCCTTCTCTGTCCAAACCAGATTAGTTTGGAGCAACTTTAGAGATTCTCTGCATCTCCATAGGCTGAGACAGGGATGAAAAGTGTAAAAAAAAATCCGCAGACACCTCACTATTGACTGATATCCTTGGGGCTTTTTTGACACAGATGTTCCAAACCAGCTAAGGAATGAGCCCCCATCCTTTTCTCATTTAACAGCTCATGAAGTGAATGAAAACACTGTGAGGAAGCCCCACCATGCACAGCCATGTTTATGCACCTAAACAAACACATTCAACCTCTGACACTGTCTCACTCCAGGGGAGACTCACAGCCCTTAAACTGGGAAAACAGTTGCAGTTTTAAAGGGAAACAGTCAGAACAACTCTGGGGAAATCTTTGTTTCAAACTAAACTCTTCCATCTTTGAGACAGAGAAGCTGCAGACCAGTGGCACGAATGAATATGAAATGCAAGACAAAGAGCTTTCCCAATCCCATCCACAGAGCAGGATGCTTCTGATCATAACCTGACAAGGTGGTCCTAATAGACTAAGTTGTAGAACAAGTCACATTGGTTTCCAACAGTTCACAGAACCAGTCTCAATAAGCAGTCGTAGTACCACAATTTCACGACTATGAATCTCTGACACAACCTCGTACTGGCATTGATATGCTTCCCACCATCTCCTGCTACTCTGGCACTGCCTGTGGGATGCTATGCACACAAAGAAGAGCCAGGTAGGGGTGTATTTTAGCAAGTTTGATTCCAGCCAGATCAGTGCTCAGATGTTTTGTCCCATCACCATGTAAGCATCAGCACCATCACAAAGAAGCTGTCAGCCTAAGTGCAAGAGCGGAGCTTGCTGCTTTCAGCCAGGCGCAGATTTACTGCCTTCCTGCAGCCCCTGTGGCAGAGGCAGCTGCAGTCAATGGGGAAGAGCCAGGAGGTGTGGAGATTTGGACAGATGCTGAATAAAACATAAACCGTTCCGACATCACTTCGGAATTCATTGTACAAAATCCTCCAGGTCAATCTCAGCAGCATCCAACCCCTTAAGATATCAGAAATACATAGAATTCATAAAAAAGGCTTTGAAAAAAACACTGTTTTTTAACAACCCAGTCAAGCAGTATTTGGAAGGGTCTGGGGAATGATGCAAAACAGTGAAAGGCACATAAAAGCTAAACCAGTGTTTTTCCTTACCTCAGCAATGAGGAATGATTGAGCTATTTAATTAGGAAGCCGAAATGTGTGCGCACATACACACAGGCACTACAGAAGTCATTGTCACTGCGCAACAGCCATTAAGGCTACCAGCTCAGTGCAGCCAAGAGAAGGATTGGACACTGGGGTGGGTAACAGCCCTATTTGAAACTACATTCAGGAATTCCAAGTAAATTATTAAAAAAAAACACTCCAAAAACCAAACAAAAACCACAAAATCAAACAAAAAAAAACCAACAAAAAAAATAACCCTCCACACTACCCCCCAAAAAAAAACTCAACAACAACAAAAAACAAACAGCACACACACACATACGAAAAGCAAAAAGCAAAAACTAGGAACTCAGGGCTTAAAAATCAACGTTTCCTAAATGCAAACCCATACAAAACATCAGGTAACGGACAGGTTAGTCCTCATCAGTCTTAGGTGTATGGATGCTGCACATTTCTCAAAGCCTTTAGTACAAAACCTCCCAACACAAAGCTGCCTGATCAGGGCTGGTTCTTCATGCGATAACCAAGATTTTGACTGTTTTCACCTATGAAAACATAGCATCAGTGCAATCCAACTCCTGCCAGGACACTACTGCTTCATGTAACTGCACTAGTAACCCTTTGGTTAGAGAAGATGGTAGACCTCTAAGAAAACACCAGGTCTTTGGGATGAGGTGTGAGTACATTTGTGCGGTGCAGAGCTCAACAGTAATGCCGGCACTGCAGAACTGCAAAAGCAGCCACAGTGAAACCCTTTTATACCTCCTCAGTGTTCCCCAACAGCTCAAGGCACCCACAGGAAGGGTATCTTCTACTTCAGAGCACTGGCGCATGATGAAGTAGGTTTAGGAGACCACCAAGCCAGAACAGCAATCCATAGTGGGAAGTGTGGTACTGTGAACATCTGCCCAAGACACACAACAAGATGTCCCCACTGCCTTCCTGGACATCAACCACCACCATGAAAGTCAGAGATGCCTATAGCTTACAGCATAAACAGCTGCAGAGAAGATGGAGAAACGGCCTGTATTTCACACAGAGGCTTCTCTCACTGCCATTTACTCCTCCTGAGTTCTGTGTGCCATGCAGCAACACCCCAGTGCTTTGGGACAGCACAGGTATCTCCCTCTCTGAGGAATGGCACAGAGGCACTACCCCTGAGCCCAGAAACAGGCTGGGACACCCCCACCACCCAACACTCTCACACCTTCAACAGGACACTTTCTGGAGACACCTCATTTCAGGGAAATGTGGTTACTACCTCCAACCCATCAGAGCAGACACCTGGATGTAATTTTGTTAGCCTGTGTGCAGTAGGGAGGTCTGTACACTGACTGAGTGTGGAAACAGCAGTTTGGCTTATAAAAAGAGCTGCTTACTTTGACAAATTTGTTTATCCACAATTAAGTTCCAACTGTTCTTGCTGGATTCCTCCACCTTCAGTCTACTTACACCTCTAAAGAATCAAAGGAACATTCAAAACATGCATTCATGACTCACGCTTAATTGTCAGTTGTCCTTCCCCAGTACAGCTCTAATTAGAAATCAGAAACACATTTTTGAGCATAGACACAAAAAAATTGGCATTAACTGCCACGGAAGCCTGTGGGAGCATTTTAAGTCTAACAGGCTGCCGCCTTCTAAGTTGCAATTTGGCCAAGCTAGTCATTGGGCTTAATACAGGCGTAAGAGCCTGGGGCCTGTGACAGCCTGGAAGCAAGATCAGACATTCTTGCCATCCACCCTGAATGACGGCAGTCTCTTCATTACTAGGAAAGCTCAGAAAGCATTTTCAGTATTAAATACAGCACCTTAAAAGTAATTTCCTCTTTTCCTCATCACAAATAAGTATATCTATAAAGCTGGTGAAGGGACTATTGCCATATACACATTTCTGCTATATGCAGAGTTTGCCAGGGAACCTTTGGCGAAGTTCAATCTTTGGCTGTATTTATTAAATATAAATACAGCCTAAACTTGTATTCAGATTTAACTACAAGTCTCAACACTGCTGTCGTGATTGCAGGCACAGTTCCCTGGAGTAAAATACATGGGCAGCATTCAGAGTTAAGAGAGTGAGCTAGACATTCGAGTTCACAGTACACCACTTCTAGGGGCTATCTGCATGAAAACATATATAAACTGCAAAAACTAATCACTTATGCTGGTTGTTCATTCTTGATGTGTATTATCACTTCTTTTCAGGTCCCAGTCTTTTGAGCTGTGAGCAGCCATGTAATTTGCATGTTATTTCTCAATACATAGCATCTGCAATATGAACAAGAGGTAACTGGTATGGCAGACCTGATGAGCCTGAGTGGTCTCCCCCACTTCTCCATGACATGCCTCAGTATCCTTTTACAGGACTGCCAGTTATTCAGCCACACAGATACTATCAAGATACTTAAAATGAATCACTTCCTGCTAAAATCAAACACGTTAAAATTTTGATCATAAATCTGAATCTCTAGTCAAGGCAATCTTATTTCAGTGTTTATATAAGGCTTATAAAAAGATACTGTGACTTTTATGCATTTTTATGTCTCTAACAAAAAACTTTTCAAGTAAATACTGTAAAAAGAAAAGTACAGCTGGCATTTGAGCCATCTGTAAACTTGATTTACTACATCTTTAAGAAGTTAGGTGGAATTGAAATTTTTCACAAGTTGTTCATTGCTGTTTTGTGCTGCAATTCCACAGAAACATACCATTATGATAACCCAGTTATTAGCTTAACACTTGTCATCTCACCACAACCAACAAAAAAACTTCGATAAAATTCATATGCATGCATGTATATACACACAAGTTTTCAAGCCACTTGGCAAGTTTCTTCCCTTTCTAAAGGGCAGGAACAAATTCGGGTGGATCAGACAGTCCAGGCACTGATGCCTTAAACTTCTATGGCCCATTAGTCAAATCCATTAGCTAAAAGACCGGGGTAAAAAGCCTCCTTCTCCATGACCTAGCACTACAATAGGTGCTGACACCACAAGAAAATCTGCAACTGTCCTCAATTAACAACTAGCACTTTAGTAACTAAAAGCACTATCAGCTGCCCATTTCTGACAGCTCTTCATCGTGGCTCAGCATCATTTGCAAAAGAGACTCTTCATTTAGGCGTGTTCATCTCACTTTCAGCATCTATTATTTAGACATATGGGGCACTACAGAAACTGAGACAGCAAGCTATACCAGCAGCTTACAAACCTGAGAAAACTGCCAGTTTGGAAAAGGCAAACAGACACTGAGGGGGAGCAACTGAACAGACTCATCTCACACAAAAGCTGGGAAAAAGAAAGTTTGTGCTGTGAGAAACACATCCATAGCTAGTTCTCCCAAGGAGGGAGGGTTTCTAGAGACCTGCCAAGCTGCCACCTAAAAACAATCCACATTTAGTCTCCAATTCTAAGGACACAGTTTTATTCTCAGTTTTCCCAGTGCAATTTTAAAGTAAAGCCTCATCTCCAAAGAAATCAGGCACTAGGGACTCCCACATATATATATATTGGGTGACAACAGAAGCTGTCACCAAATAACCTGGAATGGTCATAAGTAATTCATTTAATGGCAGTATCGTGTTTGTCTCAAGAAAACCATCCATTGCAGATAATGAGCTTCCACCTAGTCGGAACTCTGGCAGTAAAAAGGATTAACCTCACTGTGACATCAGACAAATGTAATGCAGAGTCCAGTGTAACATCAAACCCCACCAAGCACGCAGTGGGCATATTCTGAGGTTCACAACAGTCTGTACCCCCCTACACTTCTGCCTAAGCCAGTCCCTGGCAGCTCGAGTTGCAGCTTTGCTGGGAGCTGCTGCCCCCAGCACCAGTATGCCTCACGTTTCCCCATGTTCACCACTGTGTATAGGATGCTCATGCAACAAGCTCCCACACCCAAGCCCCCTTGCACCTTATACACAAGAGCTGCAACCTGTCTCACTCAAAATGAATGGAGGAAGGTCCCAGGCTTCCTTGCCTTAGGACAACACCTCGTCTTCTGTTGAGGAGGCAGTTTTGGGCTAGCATCCCATTTTACCTAGCAACCAATGAGGCAGGTTTCCAGTCAGAAGGCAGAGAAGACTTCAAAGATGCTACTTGCAGCACGGACTGGGTGAAGCCCCACTGCTGCCAGCAATCCCCACTGTGCCCCGCTGGCACCCTTTGGAAAACTGACTCTGGACCTGAACACCCATGCAGCACTCCCAAGGACTTGAAACCGCACCTGAACAAAAATGTCAAGGCTTGCTTTGCATACATCAGGCACTTAGTAAATTAGTTCAGCCTTTTTTGAAACTCACATTAACCTGATCAGCCTCTTCTCACTTATCTCATATTTTCCTTTCTTCACAACATGCACCCACAGAGTCTTTAATCAGATCAGGTGAAATAAAAGGGTAAGATACATCCGATATTTTTAATTAGCAAATTGTCATGGCCACATTTCTTGACCAGACAAGATGCAAGGTTGTCAGCTAAGCTACAGAACTGCCAGATGGGCTCTGCTATTAAAATTTGAGAGCTTTAATTTAACAAAAGCACACTACACCTGACCTTCACATCAATACAAGAAAGTTGAACTAAGCTTGGTCTTACATGAAACCTGGGGCCAAGGAAGTCACAAGAAAGTCACTGTCATTACTGAGGCATGTAATTATGCCTGGATCAGTTTTTACACGTAACTATGTATGAAGCTAGAGCCTCACAGTGTTCTGTTTCAGAAGGAATAAGACGGTTTTCAAACACTTCAGGATGTTTTCATTGGCTTTTTGAGATCCATGAAGAGCATATTCATAGGCTGAGCATCAAAGCCCAAGACCCTTCTCCCACCCCCAAAAAAAGTTATCTGCTGCCTTTTCACAGTGCCAGCTAATCAGTTAGCCTTTATCCAAGGCAGCCCATTTAAACAAAGCACCGACAAACACAGCTCCCGCTGTGGATGCGACCCATTCCCCGCACTCCGGTAGCCGCTGTCCATCCTCTGCCCCGCGCACCGGCTTCCCCCTCCGGCCGCACGTCCAGTCCCTGCCGAACAAGAAAGCAGCCGGGTCGAGGGGAACCGCCGAGACCCGTGGTGGGTACAGCGCGGCCGCTCCGAGCAGCTCCCCAGCAGGACTGGCAGCTGGAGCGGCAGGGCTGGGATGCTCCCAGGTACAGACGGGATGTAGCAACGCACATAATACGCGTGTCTGTGCCTCTGAGCCTGGCCAAACCCACGGTTTTCCACTCGAACCGCGAAACGGGTACCGGCACCAACAACTCCGCCACGAGCTCATGTACCGCTGCACCAGGACCGCCGCCTTGGCGCCAGCGGGGCAGCGCCGCGGCACACCGACCAACAACCGGTCCCCGTGCCAGGCTGGGCCGCCCCCGAGGCTCCCCCTGGGCGGGCTGCTCCCTCCAGCGAGAGGGACAGCTCCGCTGCCGCCCCACTTCCGACCCCTCTCCACCCGCCGCCACTCACCTCCGGGCTCCGCGCCTCGGGAGCGGGAGGCCCCGCCGGGGGGTGTGCAGGTGGTGGTGGGACGCTCGGCAGCCCCGCAAGAGCCCAGCCCCACCTCACAAGCCCGCACCGCTGGGAGTCCGCAAACTCCTCTCGCAGCCGCTTTGTACCCGCCGGCGGCCCTCACTGCGGCTGCGCGCTGCCCAAAATCAACAACGGCGCGCTTCCGACCCCCCGCCGGCACCTCAGCTACCCCCAGCCCTCCCCGAACATGGCCGTCCTCCGCCGGGGCCAGCCCTCCCTTCCCCGGCAGTGCACGTCCTCCACCCGCCCCCTGGCAGTGCCTCCACCGGCCCCGCAGTCCCGCAGCACGGCGCTTCCCCCAGCACCTCCGTGCACCCCGCAGTGTAACTTCTCTGCCCGGTCGCGGGAGTCCTGGCCGTTCCCGGTGCTCCTCCCCTCAGCTCCAGAGGCGCGCTGGGGTGTGAGGGACGGTGGTGGGTGCTTTTGGGGGGTTTCTCATCTCCAGCTCATAACCTGGGCCAGCGGCATGCGAGAGGTCCATGCCTGGGAGAGCAGGGCTGCCCTCGGGGCTGCGGCTGCAAAGGCAGCATCCTTGGGAAACCTGCCGGGGCGAAGCTCGGTGCAGCCTCCCCGTGCTCGGGCGGCGGGCACTGAGTCGAAGCCTGCGATAGGAGCGTTGTCCCCGGCAGGCCTGGGTGGGAGCCGGGCCAGGGAGGGCGCTGCCCGGTGCCCAGGGTCCGGGATGCCCCCGCGGGGCTCTCACTTGAAACGCTGCTCTCGGGGTGGGAGCCCCGGCTGTGTGCCCTCCCGCTGCCAGCCGTGCCGCTGCACGGGGTCCGGGGCCAGGGCTTTGCAGCAGAGCAAAGCACCAGCTCCTACCGCGCTGCTGGTGAACCTCCGCTGAGAAGAAACTTTCTTAAACTCGTGTCTTGGTCTTTACTGGTCAGGGACTGTCTATAAAGCCTTTCCTGCTGTGAGAGGAGACAGCAGTCCCTGGAACCGTGAGGGTTTTGCTGAATTGTTCGAGCGTGGTTTGAGACATCGTTTCTTTCACTCCTCTCACACTTATCTCAGGTGCTATCTTCATTTCCCCGAGTTTCCCAATCCTCAGCAAAAGCTTCAGAGGCTTAGTCGTGATTCCGGTAAAGGTTTCACAGCTCGGGAGCAGGACAGTCACTCCCAAACACAGAGAGGTTAAGTGAATCAGGACTAAGCAAGATACAAGTAACTAAGCCAAGTCAGGTGTGTGAAAACACTTGGTCTTCTTTTCCAGATCTGGAAGTGGGTCCCTGCAAGGTGATTATTGGGAGTTTCTTTGCAGCACAAAAGGTTGCAACTGTGGCACATCTCCCCTTGCCTTTTCTGGGTTTCCCTGCTGTATGCTGCCAAACGCTGACACTTCCTGACCCTCCATTCGCATTTCCTTCTTTCTGTGCCATCCTCTGCTTTTTTTCTGCCTTTCCCTGGTTAATTCTCCTGAAGCTTTTTTTTTTTTTTTTCCCAAATGTTTTTTTCTTTGCAGCCATGATATGTGAAGCTCATGAATGGAGACTAGCAAAGACTGTCTCAATGAACATTGATTGCAGAATGGAGCAAGGAGAATATTGAAGATCTCTGAAAATCTGTTTTTCCCAATGGACCACACTCAAGTAACAGTATACAACAAATGGGAGGGTTTTATTTTAAGTTCTATAAAAAGCTAACAGGCTTGGTGATATTTCCGTCTAAATGATTTCCAGTATTTCCTCTGAAACCTCTGAAGCCATTAAAACATTTTAGAGATTAAATCACATCAAGTATTTTTGCAAGTAGAGCTTCTATGATGTTGATATAAACCACCTCTCTTTTATTGCAAAAAAATGCTTTTAAACATTTTAATTCAAGAGCACATATTTTTGGAAATATTCGCAGCCCACTGCAACCAAGCCCTGCAGCTTTTAGACATTAATAATTATTAATCCTGACTGACCTAACTTTCCATCCAGAGGCTATTTTTTTTATGGCTGAGTTACCAGCCCTAGAAAAAAAAAGGGGGGGGGGGGGGGGATGGGGGGACGGGGATGGATGGACGACTGATGAAAGAAATAGTTGAGACAAAAGTGAGCACCACTTTCCATTATTTATATTAACAACTAAAAAGAAAGTATACTCAGGCCAGCAAACAACTCCTTAGCATCAGCTTATTCATCCAAATAGTAGGGTCAGGACCATGTTGTACCAGAAACTGTACAAACACCAAATGAAAGCACTCCAGACTTGGGCAATGAACACAGCAAGCAGATAGAGCTCTTTCCACTTCTCCCACTTAATCCTTTCTTTCAGGAGCTGCCAGCTCTCAACAGTTTAAACAAGCGAAATTAAATAAAGAAGTCAATTGTTCTCTTACCTGCGTAAGAGTGACAGGAAAAGACTTTCAGTGTGGTCATGCAGTAGATGGGGCTTTTATCTTTGATGGTACGATTAAAACCACCAGGTCTTGGTTTGCCTTTCAGTGCTTGTCTGGCACTGCAAAGAGCACAAACTGGGAGATCTAGGAAATGGGCAGAGCTGGGATATACAGAGCAGAACGTAAGGAGGGCTGGTAAGTACCTGCCATTCTGCTCCATCCACCATGGCCTCCCAGGCACGTGCACATGGGTGAGGTTCAGAGAGGGGACATAGATCCCCTGTGGACTCCCTGTAGAGCACCAAAGAGAGAAACTGGTTTTAGCCTAAATGAACCCAGGGTAAACCTCAAGGAGAGAGAGGGATGAGAATGTCAGTGTGTTCCCCTCTCAGCTAGGAGCAGTGAGGAGCAGGGTGCTCATGTCATCCTTGGAGAAGAAGCCTGGCCAGCGCCCACCGCCCAGGCAGGGCTGTGAGAATGAAAGGGTTTGCCTTGCTTAGACCAGGCACCAGTGAGGAGCACAGAGCAGGCAATAGGTGCTTTTGCAGGGCTTTTCCAGCTCCCTTAGGGGCTTTTCACTGGAAACTTGCTCTGGCAGGTAGGAAGGCTGGACACACCATTAACAAAAAAACACATTAGCAAAAAAACCCTCCACTGCTGAAAGAAAAGACCAAACCCACCTATTTCCTTCAGAAAGCCAGATGTCCCATGTTTGTGAGTAGGTCATCGTAAGCAGCATGTCCAGAAGTAAGCAAAGGTAATGCCTGGAGAGAGAAAACACACTGTAATTTTCCATGATATGGATCTGGTCCAGATAAATACTGTGTATGCTTTGGCAGACTTTTCTGTGAGATTTTGGTTGCACACAATACAGATAAAGCCTATGCATGCATAGCATGTATGTAAAAAAGAGCAGGACTTAAGAGAAGTCATCCTACCCGATGGCATTCATGGTGCACTGAGGTGGGTGGGCTCAGGCAGAATGAGTTCCCATTGACTCAGGCCACAATCTCTTGTGTTTTAACAGTCACGGTGCCTGAAACCTGTTTTGTGTGGAGCATCCCACACTGCTTACTCAGGAGCCATGGGGCTGCTGGAGCATGGGGATCACATCAGCCACCTCAGAGGTGGCTAACTCTAAGAACCTGAGTGCAGGCACCAGCCCTGCTCCCTGCTGTAGCCCGTACAGTGTTTGGAAGTGTGGAAAGGATCAGATGTCCCCTCTGCTGCTGCATTTGCCAGCAGTTCTTTGCTTAACTGCAGCCATACAAGAAGGACAAGAGGCCACGAGCACCTTCGATGTGTTGCTTCAGGTCTTCCTCTAACTGTGGTGGGCATCTATGGCCCCACAGCAAGCAGCCCCTCAGCAGCACAGTGGGTGGAAAAGGCTGAGGGTGACTCACTTTTTGCTCCTCTTTCCCTCTTTCCCCAGCACCCCAGTCTCTGTGATGCTCCCAGTCCCGCAGGGCTCACAGCTCCAGGGAAGGCCCTGAAGACACAGCAAACTTCAGCTCATTTACTTGGGCAGTGGAAACAGCCCTGCCCTGTAAACAGAACAACCCTATGAAAGTTCTATAAACAGAATAATTCTGGTTTGCCAAAACAAAACAGAAAGTTGTAAAGTTCTTTCCATAGGAAATGGGAATGCTTTCCTGTGCCTTGTTTTGTCCATTCTAGAAATATCATTACCTGAAAAACCCTGTGTTTTACAAAAAATAAGCTTTGGCTTGCAGGAGGAAGGGTTTACAGCTCTTGCCTAAGCCTAACCAGAGCACTGCAACCACCTGTGATCGCCCCAGTTCATCCCTGCCATTGTGGGGTCTCACACAGATGTGGGCTAAAGGGTCCAGGGCTGCGCTGCCTCAGGTATCTACCCTCAGGCCTGGGGTGTCCCTGTGCTGTGAAGGACACTGTGAGGTGCTGATCACTGCCATGCAGCCACTGCTGCCAAAGCCAAGCAGCAGCCACAAGCATTAAGTAAAACCCAGTTTTTAAACCACTGGACCTTTGCAGCCTGGAATATTCTGCAAACCACTGTGTAGAGCAGGGGTAACACACTGCACTGCTGTGATTGACCCCACACAGTGGGCATGGCAGTTGAGAGTCAGATTAATCCTCTCTGCTGGCAAGCCTGTGAAAGCCCAGCTCTTTCTCTCTGTTGTGACTTGCTTTCAAGCAGTTTCAATAGGTGTACACCCTGCCTCTCTTTTCTCCGCATAGCACACTGCTATCAAATCCAACCACGTGGCTTTTCATCTGAGCACTATCTGCAAAGGAGGGACGTTACAAAAGGGGGCAGAGTATTTTTTTATGCCCTAGCTCAGGGATCACATCAGTGGGAGCCTGGAAGTAGCAGCACATGTGAAGTTAGGCCCAAGTGAAATGAAATGGTGCAATGTGCGTCTGAGTTTCCATCATCTTGAGTTTCCAGTGCTGAAGGGTACATGTTGTTGTTTTCCACACATTGTCTTGGACCTCACCATCAGGCCTGGGGATGTTTGAGACACAACAGTGTTCTTGATTTGTGCATGAATGCACAGGAATGCAACTCCAGAAATCATTTACTAGATAAATGTAGCACTTGCCTTTCCCCTTATCTTTAAGGGGGTAGTGTCAAAACACTATAGTCCCCAAGGATTGACCTGCTCTAATAAGGTAAAGGAAAAGATGCCATAGCTCTGCTTTCTAGATTTTATCTACCTTTTATCACTGAAATATTTTAAGGAATGCTTGATTCTCCAGAGCTCCCAGACCTTTGTTTTACCACTGAACTGGGTGAAGAGGCCCCTGTAGTTTATGTTGAATCAAGCTGATCTTAGTACCTTTTCCAACCCTCATCAGTCTGTGATTATGATTCCTTGTGAACAGCATCATGCAGCTGTATCACCAAGCTTAAAGTTGTATTACCAACCTGTACAAAGCTTTACATGGATTTGACATCTATCATGAGTTGTCTGAGAGATTAATATAATAATTTCCTTAATGGGTGTGTGCGTAGAACTACATTAGGGAATCCTGCTAAAACCTGAAAGTATCACTAAAGGTCTATTTGGACACCCGTACTGGGGAAGATGAACAGGTTCTCATGCCAGTTCGCAGGAGGGAGAGTTGGCTTGAACAAGTTGGTTGGAGTTCGTATGTTACCTGTCTCTCATGCCAGGACTGGCAGAAAACATTTCACAGCACCCCAACAGCAAACTTGAGACTCATAGTAAAAACCAAAAGCAACAATTGTAGGAAGAAAGCGGGAAATAAAAAGCTTTGCAACTTCGTGCTGGAAAAAGGAATTTGTTAAAGGACTTCCCAAAGTTAGAATCTGTTAGTGCAATCCTAAATTTGTATATGTTCATCCCAGGGAATGGCAGAATAGGGAAATTAATGACCCCAGGACATGTGGCTCCTTGGAGGAGTTCCTCCCTCCTCATGGTGTTTGGTTGCACAGCAGTACATAGCTAGGACCTGATGGTTCCTGTGAAGGACACCTGCATTTTATAAAGGAGTCATTTGACGTTTTCTTTCTATCTTTGTACACTACAGATTCTCAAATTAAAATGTGCTCTGCACCAGAGCTGAGCCAGCAGGGACTGCTCTTATGCACAGACAGATTATCAGCTTATATAAATGATGATTTGGTTTCATCCAATTCATGAGTCAATTGTCCTCTTAGAACTGGGTTTCTCAACCTTCATCCTAGTTTCACAAGGGGATTTTAACTTAGAGGCATTATACCATTTTTTTTAGAAATGCGATTAGGGTAGGGAGGGTCTTGACAGTAAAAGCACAAGAGAAAAAACTTGGTGTACTTGGGCATTTGTAAGGGCCATCTGGTGGTTATTCAGTGACAACACTGAACACTGATGGTCTCACCTCGACCAGTGACCAAGCTGAAGAAAAGAACAGGTTCCTTGTTCCTGTTCTGCAGATGTCAGTGTGAAGCTGCTTTGGCAGAGACGGGAAAGTTTTAGCTGTTGTAGAAGTGCATGCCTTGCTGATTAGTCTGTGATTTATAGGAGGTGGGTGTAGATCCTCCCTCATAACTTCCAGAGATTCTTCATCATCAAGAATTTGCTACTGGCTGGTGCAAGGGTAGGAAACAGAGCAAGCTCAATGGCATGCCAAGTTTAATAATGCTGTTTATGTTTCAACAAACTACCAGTGGAAGTCTTCAGCCTGCAAATGTACCTCCTGACAACACAGACTGGCACAGACAATAGGTACAGATTCCTCTGTAAACTTCATTTTTGCCAGCCAGAGGGTTCATCTGGTATCTGGCAGTTGTTGGATAGTCACAGGTACCCTCTTATCTCACTGTTTCAGACTGTGAAGCGGTCTGATGGCACAGGAGGAGTCCCTGTTTCAAACAGGTGGTGTGCAGCTGTCCCCGCTGGATGCAAGGAGTGCACTCTGGTATTTCACTGATGCAGAGTGCTGCTGAGGACTCACAAAAATGCATTGAGGCATTGAGTAGCAACACCTTCAGGCCTGCTCCTTCTCACAGGGGACTGTCCTGCTTAGCCCACACATAGGTTCATGGAGAGTAGAGGTGGGAACTGTTTGAAGAGGAGCTGCTCAAGTTAAGCTGAGGATTAAACAAGCTTCAGTTTTGCAACCATGAATACTATGTGTTAAATGTTTTTCCTTACCAGGCTGTGAAGGGAGGCTTAGCTGGCCTTTCTAGGAAGATTGCCTCTGTCAGTGAGACACTCTGAGTGCTGCGACAGCAGCCGGTGCCACAGGGTCGGTGCCTCAGTGATGGTGCCTGGCTTGTGAGCAGCATCTCTGTGAAGCCACTGGTGGGTGCATCCTCCTTTGGTTAGTAATAGAGAATTTTAGCAGTGAATCAAAACTAGCAGAACTAACAGGTCATTCTGCCTTTGCCTTCTGTTTCCTCAAACTATGCCTGCCTGTGACTATTTCTAAGCTGAACAATTTCTGTTTATGGCATTTGTTTTGCATATAGGACATGGAACCAGTGGTCTATCTTGGGACCGCTTACCACAGGAGGCATGTGGGGCTGTCGCACTGCTCCCAGCTGGCCTGGATCCCACATTAGAAGTAACAACCTGACACTTAGCCTGCCTCCTTCAAAGGGCGATGGGAAAGCACAGGATGCCTTTTGTTTGGCATTTTTGCAGTTCCACAGTTCTTGATGGAAATTCGCAGAATCCAGACAATAAACACTAAAAAACCACAAAGATTCCACACCCCAAAATCCACAAAATCTCCCCAAACCTAAGAACATTTTTATTAGAAAAAATAGAGGTTTTGATATTTTTTTATTATTATTATTTAATCTTTTGTGATTACTTTTTGCCTGACAGTTTCCATTAAAGTGCAGCAGCCCCGGGTTTCGTACTGAATGCCTGGTAAGCGAGATGCATTCAGCACTTTAACCTGCCCTTAATTCCATTTCCATAGTACTACTCCCTTTGTTCCCCACAGTGTGCTTGGTTTCTAATCTTCTGCTCTTTGATTGCTTGTTTATTTCTTTATGGATAGATTTCTTTCACTCAGATGCAGCTTTTGTCCTAGGCTGCAGCAGGCCTTGGGGGCAACTGGGTCCCTCTACAAGCTAAGGTGAGCAATCCTTTTTATATAGTCATGGAGGACTAGTTATATTCTCATTAACATGCCACAGATTACAAGAGTTTTGTTCTTCCTGATTTAATCAATGGTTGAAGTCTGTTACATAAACCAACCTCTTTGAAATCTTTTAGACCTTGCTCATTTAATATTATTCTCCCAATACTAGAAGCTGGCAGCATGAATTTACAGCAAAAATGCCATTTTCCAGGCTGCTGGAAAAATCTCTAACCTCGGAGTCAAGCAGTATCAGCCTATTTTGTGTAAAATTGCCTTTCCCTTCCCTTCCCTTCCCTTCCCTTCCCTTCCCTTCCCTTCCCTTCCCTTCCCTTCCCTTCCCTTCCCTTCCCTTCCCTTCCCTTCCCTTCTCCTTCCCCTTCCTCTTCCCCTTCTTCTTCCCCTTCCCCTTCCCCTTCCCCTATTTCCTTTCCCTTCCCTTTCCCAATCCAAGGGTTTCAGTTTGAGCTCAGGTTTTTATGCCTTAACACAAGAAGGAACATATTCCTTTGGGAACACTTCCAACCCTTCTTTGAAAAGGTTTGGGAACCTGAGAAGGGATTGTTCATTTCTGTTAAAGCTGAGCTGCAAACAAAGGGAAGGATGTGGTCTTGTACCTGCTTCCTTTCTTCACTGTTATTAAGTCAAGAAATGCTTGTTTGTTTGAGGTTTTAAGACAGCTTTCTGGCACTTCCCAGCTCTAGATGTGTTAGCAATGATAAGCTTGCTTTTTATTTTTCTTTTTTCTTTCTTCTTCTTTCTGTTCATGAAGCTCTCCTTGGGCAATGGGAATATGTACAGTCATTTGCATTTGGGAAAGCTGGAAATGTGTGGTCAGAAATCTTCCCTTCCAGTTCCTGTTTTACAAGTGTTTGTCAAACAGCAGAAGACATAGTCCTCCTGCCATCCTGCCAAAATACTTATCCCTTTGATTATGAAAGTTTAACTTCCTTTGTAATTTAGATTTCAGCATCCTAGTAGGCATGCAATACAGGTTTAGAAATAGTCCATGAATAGAGACAGATAAAGAAAGCCCTTATTCCTGTAAAAAGAGATAGTTATAGAAGAAATACTAGATCCACAGAGAGAAATATAAAATCAATTTTATACCTTAGGAAAAAAAAAAAAGCATGTAATGATTTAGGATATTTACATTTGCATTTAGGTATATGGAGAATTGAAAAGATTGCAAAGCGGCTGATTACTTAGAACAAACAATCTGAACAAAATGTTACAACTTTCAAGGCCGTCTAAACTAATCCTAGAAAAAACTACTATTGGGGGTCTTTGATTTTTTTTGTTTTGATCAGCTAAGCAGTTTGACATTTGTAGGATTTTTTACTAAGCAATGCTGACTACACCTTGGCAAAGAACTTCATCAAGATTAGTGTTGTAATGCTTGAACACTTGGAAAACGGTCAGTTTTTGAATAAAAATGCTTCATTGAAGCCAATCCCTCATGTAGAACATAGGGAGTCATAGAAATGTATTCAATTCACTGTGTCAAACACTCAGCGAATGCCAGATTTTACTGTTACCTTCCCAAGCACTAATGGAGCTTTTCTGGGAGTATGCATTGCCTTTATTCATGTAATCAAAATAGACTTTTTCCACCAGGGCCCCTTCTCCTTTCAGTGCACTGATTAGACCAGAGCATTACCCAACCTGAGATGAGTTACCAAGACCTGTTGATTTTTTTTTAATCACTCCTTTTAACAGGTTTAAAAGATATTTGAAACAGAGTCAGCTGAGCTACTCCCCAAATTACAACACTCCCAAATTTAGCACTAATGGCAACACCCTTTGTACACTCCTTGTACATGTTCCTGTCTAACAGAAGGCAGCAGCACTGTAATGCAGTAAAACAAGCGAAACACTTTTTTTCATGTGCTTTATTTTCATAACAAGCATTGCTTTAAGGGATTGTCTTACCCTTAAGAGTCCTAGCAGCCTCTGTGTCAGGCTGTCTGCTAAGCATTAATTCCACTTTCTGAGATGATGATGCTTCAAACAAACAAAAAGGAGGGGGAACAAAAAGAACGAAAATGTTCGTGTCCATTTTTCCAAATCTTCGCATTGGTGGGAAACTTAAATGAGGAAACATTCAGCTTCCAGAAAGAGGTCATGTAACCCAGACCTGACAGTTGTAAGTGACAGAAATGCATTTCTCTTTCCCCAGCACAAGTATGGTTACCTCTACTCTCAGTCATGCCTGATCAGTTCTTCACCTGCTGAAGCCTTGAGAGTGTGTTTTTTTTCATGCAGTATGAAAAGTGTGCTCCCCTCACAGCAGCTGTTCTGCAAACCAGGAGTCATGAAGGATCAGTAGTGCTGATGAAAAGCACCCACCTTGGCTGCTCAAATGTATTCAGAACATGCTGACAGGTTTATTTACGTTTCTGGGCATTATTGGTGGTCTTCTGGCACAGGCTGCCCAGAGAAGTGGTGAATGCTCCATTCCTGGCAGCATTCAGGCCCAGGCTGGGCAGACTCTTGTGCTACATGGTCTAGTGTGAGGTGTCCCCACCCATGGCAGGGGGTTGGAACTTGATGATCTTGAGGTCCTTTCCAACCCTAACTATTCTGTGATTCCATGATTGTCACAGCCAGCATGGACTCCTTATGTATGCATGTTGTCTGCATGCTGGCAGATGTGTGGGTGCGTGCTCACACTGAATGTTTTGTATCAGCTGTACTCTATTGGGTGATGGGGTCACGTACAGACTTGATGCTGCTGCATGGTGCAGTGGGACAGGGCACACCTGGGCTGGTGAACCTTGTGCTGAGCTGAAAGATTCCAGCACCAAACCAGCCCCATGCTCCTTAAAGCTGGTGCTCACTGATGGTAAATGCAAGGAGCAAGTGAGCTGTGGTGAACTCCCAGCTGCGACACTCATGGGAATCTCTGGACCAGAATGGTGCAGTTCTGTGCCTCGCTTGCTGTTCAACCTGCGACAGCCTTATCAGTTTAGCCCTGGACTTGACTAGTGTGGATACACGCAACTTTCCCTAGTCTTGAGTCACCTAGATGATATGTCATTCGAGGATCAGGCATGCTTCTGCTCTACAGCTACACACTAGAGGAAGAAAGGAAGGCACTACTATCACTGAGCTTCACGCTGCCATCTTTTTGCATGGACATTGAACTAAAAGAAGTTCGGGAGCAAGCTGTTGCCTGTTTCTCCTTGCAACAGACACAATTTATCCAAAAGGCAGACTGACACCTGCTCTCAAATCTTTGCAATTTCTGCTGCATGGTGCTTCTACAGGGAAAGGTTGTTACTACTGAAAATTTCTTTCCACATGGATTCTATCGAGGTACAAGGTGAAACACAAAGACACTTCTGAACATCCCGTGAAAGTCACTTTATTGCAAAGTTAATATCATCAGGTAGAAAATTTGCGTATCACATAGTTCAGCTCTTGAAAGAAATGTACAAACCATGTTTCATTTGTATAAGGGACCACATGAGCTACAAACTGATGGCAAGACTGGCCAACTGGTTGGGGGGTGCTCAGCTTGTAAAATGTGAGTGAAGAGTCCTTCAGTGTTCATGTTATCCTGAGTATTGTTTCAGTTCAACAACCACAACACATAAAACACTTCATTACTTTTACCTGGTATATTGTACATCCGTAGTGGTTTTTTGTTTACTTGTGGTTTCTGTTATTTAGGTGGTAAAGGATAAGCATCTTGTAAACGATAAGGCTGGATTACAGGATTGATAGATGACAGTAGTTTGACCTTCCTCCCAAACAGGCTGTTAAAAACTATATATAAGGGGCTATATTCTGATAGGCAATAGGCAGAGATCTCATAGCTTCAAAGTTTTGGGATTAATAATTTTTCCAATTTAGAATTGTTTCAAAGCAACTGGAATACACAGAAGCCACTCCAGGGAGGCACCTTTTGCTTTGAGCTTTTTATACCATTTGCTTATGTACTCTGGATATGTTCACTTCAAAATCACAGAGTACTTACTCCCAGTTATTGCATTTAACATATGACGGAGAGAAATGTTTTCTTATGCTCCAAGTGCTGTGTAATTACAGGGTTTATTTCACCTATGTGTCATCTTGCCTGATCATCCCTGTGAATCTTCTACATAGAGCATTCAAAATCATCATCAGCTCTGAGAAAGTTCACTGTAATTTGCTAAAATGAAGTGTAAAAGAAAAACTCAATTCCACTTTTTCATTTAATTTTAACATTAGTTTCTGTGTTTCAGGAAATGGGACTGCTTACTTTAATCAGCATTAAACTACGATTTCCAAAACCCTGGAGGCAAGGAAGCTATATTGAGGGATGTTTTCATGGATCTTTGTTTCAAAATATAAATATTACATGGTAAGCATGGTCACAATACAAATCATATCTCTGCCATTGACTCACTAAATGAGTTCTGAAGTCCTAATCTCTCACTCTCTCTCAACACCCTCATCTGCAAAATTGTAATGATACTTCCTTACTTCAGAGCAGCGCTGTAAAGATTATTTAGTAAAACATTTGCTCAAGGTTCAGAAAATACTAAGCATTGGGTATTATGAATTATGTGCTAACTTCTCTTAAGATGCAGTAAAGCCCGAGTGAAGTGCTTTGTAGAAAATCCTCATTGTGCACTTCTGTAACTATTTCGAATAAGGTTATCTTCATAGAGCATTGTATAGTAAAAAAATCACTCATCGCTTAGCATTTTCTGCTTAAACTATCATCTATTAGCTGTGCTAAGCATGGCACTGATTATAAAGAAATCAAACTGCACGTCAAGTAGTAGTCCCTATAGCTAGAAAAGAAGTTAGAAAATCTATAAAAATTATTGCTACTTCTTGCTTTCCAAGCTTTGGTTGAGAAAACTCACGCAGAACTCTCCCTGCAGTTAAGGACCACAATAGAAACTGGTGACAGAAACAACTGACTGAGGAAATTATTCTTTCCTACAGCTCCAGCTCAGCAAGCACTGAGCAGGGGATCATGTACCTCCTCATTAAGACAGCATATAAGCATGTGATTAACTTGCAGAATTGTCGCCATAAGCCCATGGATAACTGCTGTCTCGAACAAAGTCCATAAACAGCCCTAATTTGTCAGTGTCCTTTAGACAGGTATATTTGGATTCATGTAACACATCAACCAAACTACACAGAGTTCTGTCAGGTAGCGATGACTGACCTCATGGAACTGACCGCTCTAGTGGTCCACTATTTTGCATTATGTGATTATTTTACAATATACACAGAAGTACCTAAAAAGTACCCTCCTCCTTCCCAAGCCCTCATGAAATGTGGTTGATTAGGTGTCGCCCCCCCAGTTTTCATTCAGTGATCTTGTGTAAATGCTTTTCTGCATGCTATCCAGAAAGCCCACATGCTGTCTTGTGAGACATTTCTGATTTCATAATGTTGAATATCCCATCACTTCTGGCTTGCAGCATGAAGCTCTTCCTCAGTCAAAGCAGCTACTCCTTAGGTGCTTTGTGAAGAAGTCTGGGCATCATATTTCCTAAAACTGTGTCTTCGAAAAGATTCCCTGCAATGAAATGGATCCATAAATAACATTGGCAAATGAAAAAGAATCCAAGAAATACCTGCCTTGTGAAAAGGAGCAGCAGCTGACAAATCATCAGCTGTTATGTGTTGGCAGTATATTCCTTCTTCCACTCCTACCCACACTGGCCGCAGTGGCTTTGTGAAAAAGCATACACTCATTAACCAAGAGCCTAAGTTAAGACTCTTCTGTCTCAGTCATGGGACTAAACTTGATTATGTTATCTGGGAGTGAAAGGACCACTCTTACTTAATGCTGGCTAATAGCACATGGAGCCACACACTCAAAAAACCCACATACCTGTTCTATCTCCTTCCTGGCTTCACTTGTGAGGAAATGGAAAGATGTTTCCAGTACTTTTTTGCAAGGCAAGGGAGAAGTCTTCTCTAACAATGTATTTAATTAACATAAACCCTCTACCCCAGGAATGAGCAACTTAAGGAACACAGTCAATACCGCATTCAGCTCCAGTGGAAGTCAGCAGACTTCTTTAATCAAGTATGAAGTTGGCAGTGTATATATTATGGCCTTGCTTTACCTGCCAGCAAAACTGCCTTTTTTCCTTGCAAAAATGGCACCTTTTTTAATAGCTGCAACAGACTACCCTGCCCTAATTGTACCTTGTGCTGTGGACTTTCATTACAGGTTTGTACAGTTGTGCAATCTTCCTCTCAATCATGGGCCTAAGATTCTCCTTCAGCTTCCCATAGTTCTTCCTGAGCTCTAGCTGATATTCCTGCTGGTCAGCAGTAATAAGGCGCTTATTCTTCTCCACTGCTTCACCACACCTAGGCAAAAGGAAAGAGAAAAGGAGTGACATGGATGACCTACTTCTGTTAAACACATTAACTCTGTGTCAGGTAGCCTGAATGGCCTAGGGTCCAGCTCCTCTGGGCTAGGCATTCCTTTGATAACTTGTCAAGTCCAAAATGATAGTGAACTAAGAAGGAACCTCTGACTTTTCCAAGTAGACAAATTCAAATGATATTTTAAAGACATTAGAAATGCATGAGGGAGCTAATAAAAACGAGTTTAATCACTGCAGAATACTGAGCTACCTTCCTACTTGCTGTGAACAGATGCAAAGACAATAGCATGGAGTAAAGGCTGTATCTTCTGCATAAGGCTCATTTTTATTTCATTCAAACTTATCCTTCAGCAATTATGCTTTGTTTGGAATAAGGAGATGAATATCTTGCTATGCGGATATGGTAGTTAAGATTTACAAGCGTGTCTAAAAAAAATGCCAAAATGTGTCTATCATTGCCAATGCGTCTGCTTGACAGATAGGGTCAAGTGTTTTCTTACGAACAGCTTCCTACATAGAAATGTCATTTTATTAAAAACAAGCTGAAAGAGCTGGACTTGTTCAGCCTGAAGAAGAGAAGGCTGCAGGGAGACCTTATAACAGTCTCCCAATACCTAAAAGGGGGCTTACAAGAAATCTGGAGAGTGACTTTTTACAAGGGCGTATACTGGACAAGGGGCAATGGCTTTAAACTGAAGGAGGGCAGATTTAGATTTGATACTGAAAAAATATCTTCGAGAGCAGTGAGACACTGGCACAGGTTGCCCAGAGAAGTTGTGGATGCCCCATCCCTGGCAGTGTTCAAGGCAAGGCTGGACTGGGCTTTGAGCAGCCTGGTCTAGTGGAAGGTGTCCCTGCCCACGGCAGGGGCATAGAACTAGATGATCTTTAAGTTTCCTTCCAACCCAAACCATTCTATGATTCTACGATTATAAAAGAAAGGCAATAACCAGAAATGTTTGGTTTCTGTAAAATGTCAAAAGATATAACAAATGGAAGATCGTAATTTATACATAATTACTTTGAAGTATTAAAATTTGCTTCCTTTTGGGATGCTAAGCCAACCAAAGCATTACCATGAAGCAGATAAAACATGTCTGAACAGAGCGTCTAAAGTGTGAGATGCCAGGATTCATGACGCTAACTTGCATAATTAATCACACAGTCATATTATAATTATTGTGATTATTTGTTTTATTGATGCAACTCAACATTTATTTATTTATTTTACTGACCTCATTATAAATTCTTTGAAGCACAACCTCAGCTTGTTGTGATGTCGGTAAAGTTTGGGGTCTGCTGGAATTTCAGCCAGGAACACTTGTGCTACCTCTAGTGGTCCCTTATAGGAATAACAAAGGAAAATGTCAAAAACCACCCAAACACGTTTGGTTAAGCTGTTTGTTATTTCATGTGCAGAATTATGAAAAAAACCCTATGTATAGTCACCATAACAGGATGTCCCTTCCACACTCCCTCCCACCAGTTTTTCCTTTGGGAAGTAGAAGTGTTGTCCATCATATTTTATCCTCTCTTGTTTTTATTTCTCCTCCATTCCCACAGAAAAGGGGTCAGATTCTGCACAGCAAAGAGAAGCTGGATAGCTGTACTGCTAAACCTGGTTACATGAGAAAAATACAGCTCCTTTGTGTAGCCTGACAAGACCCCAAGGGAGTTAAGTAGACCCAGCCCAGAAAAGGACCAGTCTTTCCAAAGTTTGTAACACTCAGGTCTTGACTTCATGTATTTTCTGAAAAACTACGAGTTTGTGGTGGTCCTAGAGCTGAATTGTTGTCATTATCCCATTCCTGAAGGATACACCTTGAGTGAACAAAATGGCTGGTATGGCTAGTTTCCTAGAACTGGAAAATCCTTGGATGCATTCACAAGGCTTCTTGGAGTTTCTGCACCTACAACCAAGACAGCAGTTCCACAAACAGCATCCTTAATGAGCAGTATACAGTGACTAATATCAAGGGATTATGTTTAAATGCACATTGTGATTAAATGTGTCTTACTAGATTTATTTCATCCAGTGCAAGAGATGAGAGCAAAAAAGAAAGCACAATGAAAAGAAGTATGCAGAAACTCTTCATCTGGCTTACGTGGATCCCTTACCTGATTTACAGTGGCTCCAACTGAGCCCTGTAAAACCATCTGGAGCATTTTGGCATCTGGTGGCTCTTGGTTGGTGGCTGCAGTTAGTTCCTGTGTTTTTTTCTGCATATCTTCAATAGCAACTTCAATGGGGGTTAAAATAAACTAATGGAAATGGGAGGAAAAAGTGCTCCATTACCTGAATCATGCATGCAGTTGACCTGTTCCAAATCTGGCAATATCCCTATCATTTTCCTCTGCCAAAAGCTGTGAAACCCAGGAAGACTATTCAACCTAAATGTCATCTTGGTACACGCTGCACCTGAAACAAAGCTCTTTGACATCTTATAATCTGCAAGAATAGAATGTGAATCCAATTCCCTTTTTGCCCAAATTTGTTACCATTCTAAGTTACTGACTTTATGTCTGAAATGGTTTTGCACTTTCTACCTTTATAAAGTTTCTCTGTCTCTAAACCACCTCTGAGCCCTATGTACTTCTGTGACTATACTTTATCTGTTAGAAATACAGCCATTAATATTTCTTCACACATCCTCCTACACAGCATTACAACCAGGAGGTCAAAAAGAATACACACTTGCTATACTCTCTTCTCCATAGTAAATACCCACTCTGCATTTGTCTACCTATTTTATGCCATTCCTACTTATGAGTAACACATCTGGGAAATTCAGCCTTCTTCTGCTAAGAATGTAATTTAAAAATCTTCCCACACAGAGACTCCCTCAGCCCCTGAGAAATTAGATCTGTCCTAAAAACACAATTACCTCTTCTTTTTGGATGACACTGATCCTAGTTTTGATGTAGGGGAAAGCATGCATTGTGGTTAGGATGGTGTTCCTCTTGTACTGCTCGCTAAGCTCTCCTCTGGGGCGCCCGTCCATGGTGAAAGGTGTAGTGTACATGAACCGACAGAGGTTGAAGTTCTTCTCAAAATATGTTACCCTGTCTTTCATCTCATACTCATCAAAATATGGCTCCACAAAAGTAATTTGTATGTATGCCTAAGAAAAGAAGGAAGAACCATTACAGCACTTTACAATCCAAGAAATGTAAAAAGAACAGCATACATGAAATATCCTGTAGCTCATGTTGGCTAAGCATATTGCTTTACAGAGCTGCAAATTCTTCAGGGCTCCTTTTCTTCTTCAGAGCTGACAAAACTCAACTCTGGGGAGGGAACAGCCTAACCCGGAGGATCAGAGCTAGAGCAGGGACCAGAGATCAGAACTTCTAATTTCCACACTCTGTGGCAAGCTACCAAACTAAGCCTTTTATAGAGGCTTTAAGGATGTCTCTGGGCATAGAGATACTGCCAAGATGTGATTATTTTTTTTGCTACCTTAATGTTTGAGCATGAACATTTCAAAGGGACCCCTTCTCTTCCTTTCTCTTCTGTAACTGATCATTCAGCACTCTCAGTAGTACTTTCCCTACCTTATTGGGATCCAGCTTTCTTTTGTCTACAGGAGCAGAGTCCTTGATCACTTCCACAGCATCCTCCCCAAAACACTGGCCATAAAATCCCTGGAAGAGAAACAAGAGTTATCCTGGAGTGGTTTTAGTCCTTAATGCAATGCTAACGATGTGTATGTCTGTAAGAGAAGGGAGTAACCATGATAATTTCTGGGCTCTGTAGAGTTGGCTTCACAAACCACAGCTGGCCAGGCTAAGGCATCTTCTGACAAAGATCAGTGTAAGTTGCTCACAAAAAAACAGAACTAGAGGTAAAGTGATCAGAAGAGAACATTGCGGTTCCATGAAAAAGCTGAGAAGATACCAAAGCAAGTATCTAGCATGCTTAAATCAAATAATTAGATATATTTACAGGCCTGCCCACAACAGACATGGCTTCAAAAAAATGGATCACTTTCATCATTATGCTGTAAAAAGGGCTGCAATGGAAAGGACGCACACAAAGGAAATAATCTTAGGTACTAATCAGTTTGTTACTGATTTTTATATAGTAATAATACTATTAGAACTGTGTGGGTTCATTAGAAATTATAACATAACATGGAGATCATATTAACACAACTTTTTTTCTCTACCTCTAATCTGTGAGAAATCTCAGGAAGCTTGGTAATTGCAGGCTCCTTATAAACAAATTCCTGTTCATCCAAGTCTCCAAATTTGGATCCATAGAAACCAACACGAAAGTAAGTTCCAAACATTCGCTTTTGACCCTAATTGATAAAAAGAAAGACGAAATTTACTTTTTTTATATCAACAGTGTAGTATTTTGATGCCTTTCCCCCCCAATTTATGTATAAGAAAACCCACTAATCCTATGTTTTTCCTATTCAGAGCCAGTTCTATGCATCACCAGTGCTGATGGATTAGAAGTACATATTAATGAAGGAAAGCATACATATTAAGGGGACTTTTGACTGAAATCTATTTTAAAATATGGGCTAATCATGAAGTGGCTTTTGCAAAACAAAGTTATTTTTTAATTTCATTGGATAGATGTGAACAAAATTAAAATTTTGCAGTGAAAGTTGGTAAGAATTTGAAATTGGATTCTTCCGAAGAAAGAGAAGGAAAGGGGCAGTATGAGTGCTGAGAATTTAGCCAGGCTTTTGTATTTCTTCAGTTTTATAACGGAAAACACCAGTAAATTGACAATATTTTACTTAAATAGATGTGGCCAGGAGGAATAATCCATGTTCTAAGTTTGACCTGTTCAGCTATTTTTCTGTGACTCTAAACCAGTTTTATACTAAACTATGCTTTTTCCTACACAGAGAATAGAGCCTCTTTTCACTATATACTACCTTTTGTAGGTAGATCAAAGCAGATGGAAGCTTTTGTTAGGAAAAGGAAATGGATCTATTTGACAAGAACAGTTTTATTATCACCAGTCTTAGACAAACAGTGCAACCCAGTAATGTGTCTTGCTAGCAGCACCTTGCTTCATGAGTACCTTATTAATAATGCTGTCAAAGGCCTTCTGTAGCTTGCTGTGTGTCAAGGTAAGCTTCCTGAAGTCTCGATGTGCTTCTAGTATGGGGATGACAATTTTGTACACCTCATTCACAGTTTCATACAATCCACCCTTGGGAGAAAAAAAATGAAGGAAAGAATAGAATAAAAGAAATGAACCCTCATGCACTCTGAAAAGAAAGGAGATCTCCATTAATGGCCTGGCTGAAAACGGGATTTATGGGATTTACCTTTTAATCTGCTATGTTACTTGATCTAGCTTTCTAAAAACTAGTAATAGTAAATGGGTAGTTCTGAACTGCAAACCACAAGCTAGATCTAATTTGGAAGTCTGATTTGTTGGGCTCTCAAGACCAAATTCCTGTGTAAAACACATGGTTTCTGCATCGGGCTAGAAGGTTAGAAATGCAGGTGAGCAGAAATATTTGATTTGTTCAGCATGCGTGGTTGCGGGCAACCAGAGCTGCATGTGGACAGAAAGAACCCAAATGATATCTTTGGAGATATTAAATCATATATCCTCTTCAGTACTAGAGGAATATGATAAGCTACTTGAGCATTAATATCATGACTCTTTAAATGGTAAGTGCAGATTATGGTGGTTGGTTGTATGCTTGTAAAAGCACAGGAGTAACTCACGTGCTTTCTAAAATCTATAGTTTAAACAAGATATTTTTCCAGGAACGTACTGTCCCATGAAAATACCATTCAAAAGGCTTGATTCATTCCTGGGACAATCACTTTCTGCCAATGCTGCCTGTAGTCTAAACAGTAGAGGTGGTTATCACAGTATCACACAGTATCACAGTATGTTAGAGATTGGAAGGGACCTCGAAAGATCATCTAGTCCAATCCCCCTGCCAGAGCAGGAACACCTAGATAATGTTACACAGGAATGCGTCCAGGCGGGTTTTGAATGTCTCCAGGGAAGGAGACTCCACAACCTCCCTGGGCAGCCTGTTCCAGTGTTCCGTCACCCTCACTGAGAAGAAGTTTCTTCTCAAGTTTAAGGGGAACCTTTTGTGTTCCAGTTTGTACCCATTACCCCTTGTCCTATCATTGTTTGCCACTGAGTAGAGCCTGGCTCCGTCCTCGTGACACTCCCCCTTTATATATTTATAGACACTGATAAGGTCACCCCTCAGTCTCCTCCAAACTATAGAGACCCAGCTCCCTCAGTCTTTCCTCATAAGGGAGATGCTCCACTCCCTTAATCATCTTTGTTGCCCTGCGCTGGACTCTCTCCAGCAGCTCCCTGTCCTTCTTGAACTGAGGGGCCCAGAACTGGACACAATACTCCAGATGCGGTCTCACCAGGGCAGAGTAGAGGGGAAGGAGGACCTCTCTCGACCTACTAACCACCGCCCTTCTAATACACCCCAGGATGCCATTGGCCTTCTTAGCCACAAGGGCACAGTGTTGGCTCATGGTCATCCTGTTGTCCACTAGGACCCCCAGGTCCCTCTCCCCTACACTGCTCTCTAACAGGTCGTTTCCCAACCTATACTGGAACCTGGGGTTGTTCCTGCCCAGATGCAGGACTCTACACTTTCCCTTGTTATATTTCATCAAGTTACTCCCTGCCCAACTCTCCAGCCTATCCAGGTCTCGCTGGATGGCAGCACAGCCTTCTGGCGTGTCAGCCACTCCTCCCAGCTTAGTGTCATCAGCAAACTTGCTGATAGTACACTCAATTCCCTCATCTAAATCATTGATGAATATATTAAATAATACCGGTCCCAGTACTGACCCTTGATGGCTGAGCTGGGCTGGGTCAGGTCTAAAATGTGTCTCCGCCTCTTCTCTAGTTGTTTTCAGCAGGGCAGATGTGTGGAGCCTGGTTTAGCAGTAAGACTTTGTTTCTTCATGTGTTGGAAAATAAGCTATGGATCTGGCCTATATATCCCCACTCCACCTCCAGGTGATTCTGGCCCTTACCGTGCTGAAGAGCTCTGCTGCTTGTTCCAGCAGCCCTACCAGGCCACTTTCCGAGAAATACCTTCCAGAACATATACCATCTTCATCTGGAGATAAAACATCATCTGAAACAGCAGATTCCTCCAGCACATTGGGTGAAATGTTCTAAAATACATCAGAACAGAGGAATCAGAAACCTAGATCAATAATCTATCATAAAGACTGAGGCAGTTTTAACATATTTACGTGACAGGAAGAAGAATGAGATTATACAAGTGCACCCAGGGGTTACACAGTTAAATTCCATTTAGAAGCAAATAAAACACCATAAATCTCCCCAGATGGCAGATCAGGAGTTTCACTACAAGAATGCTAAACTTTCCTTCTCGCCTCAGGTTTAAAAGGCAGACTCCTGTAGGTCACAAACCGGCCCCCCTCTGGTGTCTGGGATTTCCACGGAGCTGCAATGAGCTCAGTCCCCCACGCCGCAGGGGTTACAACCAGTGTGTCCTTCCTGCTGTTGGGAGTCTGGGTGTGGGAAATTCCAGACTGCACCCCAGACCTCCTGCCACCTGCTTGAAGTTGAACATCCAAATTGTTGATTTGACTTTTGAAGCGGAGAAGTAGGGCATAGACAATATTGCTGTAAAACCTGCAACAACTGAATGCTGCTTCTTGGTCAGCTTCTGTGGTATTACACCTTGATCCTGCACAATTTACTTGGTTTCTTGTTAAATTTACTGACCTTAACACGTGTTTAAATAAATCTAGTTAAAGTACACAGTGTCAGCCACTCTTCGAAATTCTAGACCTCGAAATAACCTGTGTGCAGTTCTTCAGGATCCCTCTGAATAAATGACACTGGGTAAAATCAACATTAAAAATTTTATAATGCATAGAAATACATGTAAATGAACAGTAAAATAGGTGTACCTACAGCATGGAACTAGCATATGTAACTTTCAACAGCAGCAGAAGTACTAAGCTTCGATTTGCTAGTAATTAAAAGGAGTTAAATTAGTGTCTTAGCGTCTCACTTCAGCAGAAATTACCAACGACAATCTGTCTGAGTGCAGGATAGATGCCAGCTGGCTAGCTAGCCGAGTCCTTAAAGACATCTTTATAAAATGGCAAAGACACTGAGGGCTGTTACTATTGATCAGATTTCAGATAAAGAATTGGTACCACACATCACTAGCAACATGGGACTTCCCTCCTTGTGTTTTGTGGATGTCCTTATTTCTCCATGGGTGAAATTTACTCCAACCAGGCTACTGTCCCAGTGCCTAGTTTGCACATCACATCAGCTCCACTGGAAGGGTGAGCACAAAGCTCACTCAGGGCAGCATTCACAGGAGTTAAGAATATGTCTAAATTTCAGCCACAGGGAAAACTGCAGTGCATTTTAGCACACACATAGCACTTTTTACCTACCAGTCTCATTGAAGACAGTGACTTCAAACAGACTCAATCTCCCTCGCGCATACCTAGGGCAACTCATACAGCCCATGCTGCAGCTCATTTTCTGGTTTTCCCTTTCTGTGACAGTAGCCATGAAGAATAGTTTTTGCAGAATCAGAAGGGCATGCGGCCTTCCATTCTTTTTTTTTTTTTTTTTTTTTTTTTTTTTGGCAACAAAGAGACAGGTGTCCAGAAGAGTAATATATTTATGAAAGTAATCAAGAAAGCCACAGACACCAATTTCCTCTTCTTTGCCTTTCAATCTAAAATAAGTAATGTCATGTATGTATTTCCATGTTTTACAGTCCAAGCACTGTAGCAGGAGAAAGCCTTCATGACATGCCTCTGGAATTTCCATGATCTTTTGGAAAGTGGACATACCTCACCCACCTTTTACCTTGATCTGCCCTTCAAAGTGAAGAATTTTATATGCACCTTGTACACTATAGGCAATATGTAAGTTACCATGCGTATCATCAGCAATTACTTTGGACATCACAAGCCTGGATTTCATAGGATCATAGAATAGTTCGGGTTGGAAAGGATCTTAAGATCATCTAGTTCCAACCCCCTGCCATAGGCAGAGACATCTCACAGTGAACCATGTCACCCAAGCCTCTGTCCAGGAAAAGAAAGAAAAGAAACATTTGTGTAAAACCAAGGGAATTTACTGTGATCCCCAGCCCTTATCACTGTGTTAGATAGGGATAGGGTAGCCTGCCACCTAGATCCCCAGAACAGCACAGCTGATTTAGGCTACCGCTAAGCCCAGGCTAATTAACCTTCAGTATGGCAGTCACACACACCAAGTCGTTGTCTGTGGTAATATAAAGTGGCATTAAGGTCAGTCTATATGCAATTCATACTCTAAATCTGCCTTATCACATGCAAAGGCTATTTAGTGTAAACACAAATTAAGCTCAAAGGGAATTTCACTGAAAGTGATCCTGTTCTGATTTTAAGGGATAGTTTTGATTTCACAGCACAGAGGGACACATACACATTTTAGTCTGGAACAGTAAAAGGAAAAGTTTTACTCCACTGACCATCATACAGAGTAAGCTGCAGAAGACCTAGGTCAAGTGATTTAATCTTTTGCTGCCTCATTTTACTAATCTGTGGAAAGCAGATAACACTTTTTCTCATCCAAATTAGTATTTTAAAATACACATTATTATAACCCTCAATTCCACAATTAAATGTATAGCACCAGTATTAGCTGATTTAATATCTGACCTAAATGAAGAAATGGACACAGAAGGAGTCAGTTGAGTGAGACCTGGAACGCCAGGTAAAGCTGAGAATAATGTTTCTCTTTTGTAACAGCTTAATCTGAACAAGATTTTCACAGGTGCTACAGAACACAAACCTCTTCTCTGGGAAGGCTTTGTAAGAAATGCAAGGTGTTATTATAGTTAATTATTGTTATTGAGCAAACTGAAATTCAAAATTATGCTGTCAGAGAAGGAGTTGTGTAATTGCATTTCTGGTCATTAAGCTATTTATTACCTTTCTACTGTGGAGCAACTGTTTCTTTGGCAAACATGCATTCACGCAAGTATTTTGATGCGAGGAAAATACTTACTGCTTTTAAAATTGTAAGTTTTTGCTTGCTTCATGCCTTGTAGGATAGTTCTTTAAAATAACTGAAAACATACCCATTCAATCTGGAGCAATGTAAAGAGGAATTGCATTAGGGTCAAAAGTGCAACATTACAACCATTCAAGGCAATCTGGGAGCAGGATGACATTGAGAAGGGAATGCAGATTTCACCCATAATGATGGTAGTGTTTAAGAAGTAAGGAGAAAAGAAGAACATAGAAGTAATGAACAGAAGTTACAAGTTAGGAACAATACAAAACTAATAAGGGATGCAAAATGGCAGAAGTATAAATCCATGGCCAGAAAGCTGTAAAAAGAGTATATATAGCTATTTAAGAGTAAAGGAATTTAAGAATAACACTAGTTCATTGTTTGATTGCTAAGGTGGAACTGCAAATACTAAATCCCAGCATACAAAATTTAATGCAAAATGCCAACCAGTTAAATCATGTTCACATTTACTGTTCTGAAGGGGAAAATAAAAACCTCCCGGTGGTATTGTTATTTACAATTTTGAAGGAAAAAAAAACCCAGGTGGTACAGTTATATCAAGGGATGATGAATGTACCAGCTATTAGTGTTAGCCATTTCAAAATCACCTGAACCATAAAATGTGCTCTCAAGATCTTAAAAGAGCTAAGCAAAAGCGTATCCAGGGCAGCCAATACTGAGTTGCCATATGTTTTATAAAACTGGGGAAGTCCCAGAGGAGGAAATAATGCTTTGGGGACCAGAATTTTTTAAGTTAACAAGATGATGGTTAGAACGGTGGTGCCATAGTTAGGGGTTTGGGTATCTAGAACATGGGACTCAGTTTAGGGCGCCAGGTCTACTGGGGGCTGGTGAAGCTGGTCTGACAATGAAGGGGAAGAGTGATTTTGGTAGGAGGCTTGCCAGACTGGTCAAGGATGCTTTAAACTAGATGTGTTAGGGGAGAGGGGCATCATTCCATTCCAACACTTCCAGCCAGTTGCCAGAACCTATAATAAATGCTTGGAGCGATGTAGAGATATCCCAGCCGCTCCAGCCAGTGAGCCGGCTTCAGTTGGAGCTCGGCTCAGATGCCTCTATACAAATGCCCGTAGCATGGGGAACAAACAAGAGGAATTAGAGATGTGTGCACGTCTACAGGGGTATGATACAATAGGCATCACAGAAACATGGTGGGATGGCTCCTATGACTGGGGTGTTGGAATGGAAGGTTACAGGCTCTTTAGAAAAGACAGGCCTGGCAGGTGGGAAGGAGGAGTTCCCCTTTATGTTAGGGATAGGCTGGAGAGTATGGAACTCTGTCTGGGGACAGGTGAGCAGTCCACAGAGAGTTTGTGGGTCAGGGTTAAAGGGAGAACAGCGATGGGAGACATTACTGTGGGGATCTGTTACAGACCACCTGATCAAGAGGACTCTCTGGATGAAGCACTCTATAGACAGATAGGAATAGCCTCATGCTCATGGGCCCTTGTCCTCATGGGGGACTTCAGCCACCCTGATATCTCTTGGAGGGATGGTACAGCCCAGCACAAGCAATCCAGGAGGTTCCTTGACTGTGTGGAAGACAACTTCCTTCTGCAAGTAATAGAGGAGTAGACAAGGAGAGGTGCCATGCTTGACCTCGTGCTCACCAACAGGGAAGGGCTCGTTGGAAATGTGACTCTCCAGGGCAGCCTTGGTTGTAGCAATCACGAGATGGTCGAATTTGAGATCCTCAGGACAGTGAGAAGAGCGTGCAGCAAGCTCACTGCCCTGGGCTTCAAGAGAGCAGACTTTGGCCTCTTCAGGAACATGCTCAGTAAGATTTCATGGGATACAGCCCTAGAGGGCAGGGGGGCCCAAGACTGTTGGTTGATATTCAAGGATCACCTGCAACAAGCTCAGGAGTGTTGCATCCCAACCAGAAGGAAGTGCAGCAGGAGGGCCAGGAGACCTCCTTGGATGGATAAGGAGCTCCTGAGGAAACTTAGAGAGAAAAAAGAAGGTTATAAAAGGTGGAAGCAAGGACAAGCGGCCTGGGAAGAATACAAGGATGTTGTCTGGGAAGCTAGGGACCAGGTTAGGAAAGCTAAGGCCCAGTTAGAATTAAACTTGGCTACAGATGAGAAAGATAACAGGAAGGGATTCTATGGTTACATTGCAAATAAAAGACAGACTAGGGAGAACGTGGGCCCTCTCCAGAAGCTCTCAGGAGAACTGGCTACACAGGATTTGGAGAAGGCTGAGGTTCTGAATGACTTCTTTACTTCAGTCTTCACTGGCAAATGCTCTGACCACACCACCCAAGTCTTGGAAGGGGACGCAGGGACTGTGAGAATGAAGACCTTGGGCCCACTGTAGGAGAGGATCTGGTTCGAGACCATCTTAAGAACCTGAACGTGCACAAGTCCATGGGACCTGATGAAACCCATTCGCGGGTCCTGAAGTAGCTGGAGAATGAAGTTGCTAAGCTACTGTGCATCATACCTGAAAAATCATGGCAGTCAGGTGAAGTTCCCAATGACTGGAAAAAGGGAAACATAACCCCCATGTTCAAGAAGGGGAAAATGGATGACCCAGGGAATTACAGACCAGTCAGTCTCACCTCTGTGCCTGGCAAAATCTTGGAGCAGATTCTCCTGAAAGGCATGCTAAGGCACATGAAAAACAACAAGGTGCTTGGTGACAGCCAGCATGGCTTCACTAAGGGGAAATCCTGCCTGACCAAGTTGGTGGCCTTCTATGATGGGGCTACAGAACTGATGGACAGGGGTAGAGCAGTTGATGTCATCTACCTGGACTTGTGCAAAGCGTTTGACACTGTCCCACATGACATCCTTGTCTCTAAATTG
The DNA here is from genome assembly GCF_028554395.1 of Pezoporus wallicus. Taxonomy (NCBI): domain Eukaryota; kingdom Metazoa; phylum Chordata; class Aves; order Psittaciformes; family Psittacidae; genus Pezoporus; species Pezoporus wallicus. Next base: position 1,312,961 of record NW_026637546.1, read on the forward strand.
GAGAGACATCAATTTGATGGATGGACCACTCGGTGGATAAAGAACTGGCTGGATGGCCACACACAAAGAGTTGTGGTCAATGGCTCAATGTCCGTCTGGAGACCAGTAACGAGTGGTGTCCCTCACGGATCGGTGTTGGGACCGGTCTTGTTTAACATTTTTGTTGGTGACATGGACAGTGGGATTGAGTGCGCTCTCAGCAAGTTTGCCGATGACACCAAGCTGTGTGGTTCGGTTGATACACTGGAGGGAAGGAATGCCATCCAGAGGGACCTCGACACTCTTGTGAGGTGGGCTGATGCCAACCTCATGAAGTTTAACCATGCCAAGTGCAAGGTTCTACACCTGGGTCGGAGCAATCCCAGGCACAGCTACAGGTTGGGCAGAGAAGAGATTCAGAGCAGCCCTGTGGAGAAGGACTTGGGGGTCAATGAGAAAATGAACATGAGCCAGCTGCAGTGTGCATTTGCAGCCCAGAAAGCCAACCGTATCCTGGGCTGCATCAAAAGGAGCGTGACCAGCAGGTCGAAGGAGGTGATCCTGCCCCTCTACTCTCCTCTCGTGAGACCTCACTTGGAGTATTGTGTGCAGTTCTGGTGTCCTCAGCATAAAAGGGACATGGAACAGTTGGAACAAGTCCAGAGGAGGGCCACGAGGATGCTCAGGGGACTGGAGCACCTCCTGTATGAAGACAGGCTGAGAAAGCTGGGGCTGTTCAGCCTGGAGAAGAGAAGGCTGCGTGGAGACCTCATAGCAGCCTTCCAGTATCTGAAGGGGGGCTACAGGGATGCTGGGGAGGGACTCTTCATTAGGGATTGTAGTGATAGGACAAGGGGTAACGGGTTAAAACTTAAACAGGGGAAGTTTAGATTGGATGTAAGGAGGAAATTTTTTCCTGTTAGGGTGGTGAGGCACTGGAATGGGTTGCCCAAGGAAGCTGTGAATGCTCCATCCCTGGCAGTGTTCAAGGCTGGGTTGGGCAGAGCCTTGGGTGACATGGTCTAGTGTGAGACAGCCCGCCCATGGCAGGGGGGTTGGAACTAGACGATTTTAAGGTCCTTTCCAACCCTAAGTATTCTATGATTCTATGAGCAGATAGTGGTAGATTTATCAGACTGCATCCAGGACAATCCAGAAACACTGATACAAAATTTTACTAAAGAAAAAGATTAAAAGTATCATTATTAACCTGAATCAACACCAGATTATAGAAACTCAATACTTTCAAAAAGTTTAAAATTTCATAAAGAAAATGTGCCCAAACATTATCTACGCAACATCTGAGTTGATTCTGCAAGACATTTCCACTAATTATTTGGAATGATTCATAATCATTGCAGCAAACACTCCGTATGGCCTTCGCTGTCCCAGAGAATAATGAGGAATCATCAACACACAGGAATATTTTAAGGGTTCAGCCATTTCTATTTTTAATAATGTGTGGAAAAAAGTAAAATCATGAAATTTGCAGTTGAGGTTAGTTCAGGTAGGGGTAACCAAAACTGCATAATCTGATAAACTACATCCAAATATCTGCATTTTGAATTGTCTGACAATACTTAGAAAGAGTTTAGCTTTCATCTACGTGATGTAGAAGAGAGGGGTGAAAAAAAAAAACACACAAGAAAACTCTCTGTAAATGATCATTGTATTACTGAGTAAAGAGTTCAGCAATGCCAAAAGAACCAGCAAAGTCTTTGGAATGATAAACTGAAAGATACTTGCCAGACTGAAAGAACTTAGGGGACATTTCTAGTTGACTTTGATGTGACTGCACATAGCCTATGGTGATTGTGTCATTCATCAATCAAGAGGGTGTTGGTTAGTAATTGAATGACAGTCAAAAGATCGGAGAACATGCCTAAAAGAACTGAGTAGCTCCAATTACCTAGATTATGAGAAAGAAGCTTGAGAGATGCCATCTGTTGCAGCTGATAAGTAACAGACCTAGGAAAAAGCATGGGTTCCACTTCGCAAAGAAGAGATTATAGTAGCCAACTGCTGGAAATAGGAAACAGACGGATACTAAAGTACCAGTTTTCAGTATGCATAAATAATTGGAAAAATGTACCAAGTGGTAATGAATACTTTGCAACTTTTCCTCTCCATACATGTGCTTCTACTCTGTTTAACACAAGAAGGAATACACACAGGAGAACAGGCCATCTCAGCCTTATGCTGTCATAGCTTGGGAGCCTTTTCTTACCTGAAAGTTGACACTGCCCACTGGGAGATAGCTTCTATCTTCAAGCATGCTGAGGTACTCTGCTACCAGTGCTGCAGCATGGACCAGACACATGGCTGCTTCTGTGTAGCACTTCCTCTTGGTGTGTTTCTCTGCCATGTTCTGCAGCCAAGTGAGCCTCAAGTCAGGTGATGTCTGGTACCCCTTGGCAATCCTAACAACATGGGGCAGAAAGGAGGTGTGAACGATCACTTCTTCTCTATGCAAAGAACCTTTATAATTCTTGACCTGGGTTGAATAGAAGGAGACATCTCTGTCTTTATTCTGTATGATACTCCAGATGGGGTCTCACCAGGGCAGAGTAGAGGGGAAGGAGGACCTCTCTCGACCTACTAACCACCGCCCTTCTAATACACCCCAGGATGCCATTGGCCTTCTTAGCCACAAGGGCACAGTGTTGGCTCATGGTCATCCTGTTGTCCACTAGTACCCCCAGGTCCCTCTCCCCTACACTGCTCTCTAACAGGTCATTCCCCAACCTATACTGGAACCTGGGGTTGTTCCTGCCCAGATGCAGGACTCTACACTTTCCCTTGTTATATTTCATCAAGTTACTCCCTGCCCAACTCTCCAGCCTATCCAGGTCTCGCTGGATGGCAGCACAGCCTTCTGGTGTATCAGCCACTCCTCCCAGCTTAGTGTCATCAGCAAACTTGCTGATAGTACACTCAATTCCCTCATCTAAATCATTGATGAATATATTAAATAATACCGGTCCCAGTACTGACCCTTGAGGCACTCCACTAGTTACAGGCCTCCAACTAGACTCAGCCCCATAGACTACAACTCTCTGGCTTCTCTCCTTCAGCCAGTTCGCAGTCCACCTCACTACCTGATCATCCAGTCCACACTTCCTCATTTTAGCCGCGAGGATGCTGTGGGAGACTGTGTCAAATGCTTTGCTGAGGTCAAGGTAGACCACATCCACCGCTCTGCCATCATCCATCCACCGTGTTATTTCCTCATAAAAGGCTAAGAGATTGGTCAAACATGATTTCCCCCTGGTGAAGCCATGTTGACTGCCCCTCATAACCTTCTTATCCTTGATATGCCTTAAGATGGTACCAAGGATAAGGTGTTCCATCACTTTCCCAGGGATGGAGGTGAGGCTGACCGGTCTGTAGTTACCCGGGTCCTCCTTCTTGCCCTTTTTGAAGACTGGAGTGACATTTGCTTTCCTCCAGTCCTCAGGCACCTCTCCCGTTTCCCAAGACTTGGTAAAGATGATGGAGAGTGGTCTAGCAATGACTTCCGCCAGTTCCCTCAGCACCCGCGGGTGCATCCCATCTGGACCCATGGATTTATGGATGTCCAGATTGCTCAACTGGTCTCTAACCCATTCCTCATCGACTAAGGCAAACCGCTCCGTCGACCTGACTTCATCTAAGGTCTCAGGGGTACAGGGCTCTTCAGGACTGCCCGCAGCAGAGTAGACAGAGACAAAGAAGGCATTCAGTAACTCTGCCATCTCTTTATCTTCTGTCACCAGGGCACCCATCCCGTTCATCAGTGGGCCTACATTGCCTCTGGTGTTAGTTTTGTCTGCCATGTATTTAAAAAAGCTCTTTTTGCTGTCCTTGACCCTTCTTGCCAGGTTTAATTCTAAGGATGCCTTAGTCCTCCTAGCTGCCTTCCTACATCCTCTAGCAGCAGCCTTATATTCCTCCCAAGTGGCCAGCCCCTCCTTCCATGACCTGTAAACTCTCCTCTTCCACTTGAGCATACCCAGCAATTCCCTATTTAGCCACGCAGGTCTCTTGGCCCTCTTCCTTGACTTCCTACGTGTCGGGATGCTCCGATCTTGAGCACGGAAAAAGCAGTCCTTGAATGTCAACCAACTATCTTGGGCCCCTTTACCTTCAAGCAGCCTTGCCCATGGGATTTCCCCTAGCAATTGCTTGAAAAGGCCAAAGTTTGCCCTGCTAAAGTCCAGGGTTGCAATTCTACTTGGTATTCTACTAGTCCTGCCACACAAGATCCTGAACTCCACCATCTCGTGGTCGCTGCAACCAAGGCAGCCCTCAACCCTTACTGCTTCGACCAGATCCTCCTTGTTAGTGAGGATGAGATCCAGCAGCGCTCCTCTCCTGGTCGGCTCATCCACCATTTGCAGGAGGAAGTTATCATCCATACACTGGAGGAACCTCCTGGACTGCGGCTGGGTTGCCGAGTGGTCCTTCCAGCAAACATCAGGGAAGTTAAAATCCCCCACGACGACCACGGCCTGTGACTGTGAGGCCGCTCTCAGCTGCCTGTAGAAGGCCTCGTCAACTTCCTCACCCTGATCCGGTGGTCTGTAACAGACACCTACAACAGTATCCCCCCTGCCAGCCTGCCCCTTAATTCTCACCCACAGACTCTCAACTCGCTCATCATCTGTCCCTGGACAGAACTCGGTGCACTGTAGTTCCTCCCGCACATAAAGAGCAACCCCACCACCCCGCCTGGCTGGCCTGTCTTTCCTGAAAAGGACATAGCCTTCCATGACTATATTCCAGTCATGTGAGCTGTCCCACCACGCTCTGTAATTGCCACCAGATCATAATCTCCTGACTTAACACAGGTTTCCAACTCCTCCTGCTTATTTCCCATGCTGCGCGCATTGGTGTACAGGCATTTCAGGGAGCGAGCTGAGCACACCGATTTCACCCTAGGATTGTAGGAGGCCTCCCAGTCTTCATTAATTCTGGAGCGCTGCCCCACTGGGGCAAGCCCAGCTGCAACCCCATCCCCCTTCGAATCTAGTTTAAAGCTCTCCAAATGAGCCCTGCTAATTCGTGCCCCAGCATCCTCTTCCCTCTGTGAGACAAACCTTTCTCACTTGTCATTGTCCAGACTGGTGCCCTATAAAACCAGCCGTTATCAAAGAATCCAAAGCCCTGCCTGTAGCACCAGTCTCGAAGCCAATTGTTCATGAACTGAATCTTCCCATTCCTTCCCACATCATCAGTGGAAGATGGAAGGAGAGAGGAGAAGATCACTTGAGCCCCAGACTCTTTCACCATCCGCCCCAAGGCCCTGTAGTCTTTCTTCATCCCCCTCAGACTGCGGGAAGCAGCTTCCTCCCCACCTGTCTGGAAGACCAGCAGCGGGTAATAGTCTGTCGGGTGCACCAGGTTGGGGAGCGCCCTGGTGATATCCCTGATCCGGGCTCCAGGCAGACTACACACTTCCCTATGATGAGGGTCAACTCTGCATATCGGGCCCTCTGTTCCTCTCAGAAGGGAATCCCCTACTACAATGACCCTTCTTTCTTTCTTAACAGAGGCAGTCTTGAGGTGCAAAGTCGACTCCCTTTTCCTATGTGGCCTTGTGGGCTGGCCTTGCCCCACATTCTCACCTACCTCTCCTTCAAGATCCAGGGCCTCGAACCTATTATGGAGGGACACCTGGGGAAGCAGGGCAGGAAGGGGGGAGGGTTTCCCACGACGTCGACCCGGAACTTGCTTCCAACCCTCGTCGTCTTTTTGGTCCCCTACCTCTGCGCAACAGCTACAGGGCAGGGGCTGCCTCAGGCCATCCCCCTCTGTGTGAGAAGGCAGGGGGTCCTTCCCCTTTTGGGGGGTATCTCCCTGGAACCGTTTCGACTGGCCCGCCAGGGAGTTACTCCACCAGTCGATCTCCCTTTCACACTCCCTGATGGTCCTCAGCGTCTCAACCTCCTCCTTAAGTCTTGCCACCAGGCTAAGCAGATCTTCTACCTGCTCACACCTCACGCAGGTGGAATGCTGTCCTCCCTCCCCCGGCAGCAGCAGGCTCTGGCACTCCCTGCACCCAGAGACCTGAACAGCCACGGTTTGGGACGGGGTCTCTGTCTGAGTTGCTGTAGTCACCTTACTGCAAGCTCTCTTTCTGGAGGCAACCATATTGGTGCGCAGTCTGGGACACCAGCAACAGGGTCAGCAACACGACCTGCTTGTTCCTCCCTGTGCCCGGTGGGCAGCGACACGTCGCTGCCCTCTCAAAGGCTTTTTCAAGGCAAGCAGCAGGGGAGTGGTCGCCGTCACCGTGGGAACGCCCCCCGCCACGTCAGCCTCTCTCTCGCAAGGGCTGCTGGGGCTTCGGGGATCGGGAGATGTCGGGAATCGCGATGTCTCTGCGCTATCCCCTCTGATTTTCCTAATCTCCGTTGACCCCTCGCATTTCGTCGCTGAAGATCTTCCTGGAATTCCTTCATTTTCACTGTATCTGACAGGATGCTGTTGTGCTCCTCTACCTGCTAAAACCACCTTATGAATGGACAAAGGGAAAGAAGTTTCCATGAAGCTATTTGTCTTCAAACGCAAATCAAATTCTCCCTTGGGAAACTCTTAGAGGCTACAGTTCCTGCTGGGATTTATAAGACAGTTGTACACAAAACTAAGAGACGATTCTCCTGTAATGTGATTTCAATAGAACTCTTGGGAGTTTATTTTATGGAATTATGCCCTCCACTTCTTCCCTGCTTAATGTTGTGTTAGAAATAAACTCATGCAATAACCCCTGCATCCTTATTTTCATTGCTTTGGAAAACCAAGATCTAGGACTTGCTCCAAGCATATTCTTATGTGAAAGCTCCTGATAAAAGCCACAGACGTCATAGAAGATTTGACCTGAATGGGAAATGGAGTTGCCTGCATATCTGCATCTTCCTCTGCATAGGCTAGGATGGTTCGTAAGGACCGACGAAGGAATTCCTCATTAAAGTCGGGTGATTTTCCAACCAGAGAGGCTAGTGACATGGTCATCTGCATCTTCACTCTTGCAAAATTCTTTTACAAGAAAAGACAAAAACATGAAAGAATGATGGCTGCGCCATACATATCAGTTCATATATCTCTGCTACTGTATAAATCATATCCACTTTCTCTTGCCCACACCAAGCATGTTAAAGTCACCGTTCACACAAGCAGTCTCTGGTACATCAAAGCCTTTCCTGTTTTACCTGATTAAGACAAAGTTCCCTAATTCTGACATGTCTGTATTTTGGGGAAAGAATGTTTCCTGGAATACATATTCTCACTTGAAACAAGGGGAAATCAGAAGCTTCTCTTTCCCCCACTGCACTGGCCAGTGGGGGTGCAGATCAGGTCACCCACAGAGAAGAAGGAGAAGAACATTCTGGAAACAATTCTGGGAGGCAAAAGGCCTCTGAAGGCTTCACCTGGTGATGCACTATGCCTTGCTGATCACGGTGTCTCAGAGGCATATTTTCCTTCTGCAAGGCCAGCACTTTTTACATATTCATGGCTTTTAAAGTAAAAACTGGGGAAGAAAATGCTCTGCAAGATAGGATGCTATCCACAATGCTAATGCATGTCCTTTCATGTTAGGACATTGTGAACCTACTTGCCTAATATACATAGTTTGCTCCGTATGTACGGCAAGGATCAGAACCTAGCCCAAGGCCAGCAAAGAATTCCCATTAAGGCAGCATACAGTAGTTGTACTGAGGTTGTAATTGCACTGGAATAGAACTAGTCTAAGTTTAAGCGACACAGGAGTAAGAAAAAAAAAGTGATAAAATGAAGGGTATTGCTCATGCGTCGTATAGCCCTTTTATCAGAGCCTAATGCTGTCCCATTTAAAGATGCATTTACAGATGTTGCAGAACACATTTTCCTAAACAAAATAATAAACACCAATTGAAACTACCTTCCACTTACAACTCTAGCACTTCTTCTGGATCAAATGTGCAAAACGGCATAACGCATGACTATTCATCTGCAGATGTGTTCCATTTGCTATCACAACTTCAGGTTCTGTTTCAACTGATGACAAAAAAAGGTGGAACAAAAAAATACTGCTCAAAATCTTACATTGGTAGAGCTGAAGCTGTATCTCATGAGGAGATAAAGGGTGGCACAGGCTTGAGTCCGTGTGCTATCTATGCTGCTACTGCAGTGATGGAGAACTCTTTGACACAGGTCAGCACACTGCTCAACCTCCTCTTCAAACAGGAAATCTCCAAACTGAGACAGAAAAGAAAACATTCATTACTCTTATTTCTGGCCATTGCAGATTCATTGGCTTAGTGCACAAAAATCATAGGATTCAGACAAAGACTAAATTTTACAAAACCTATATTGTATTTTATTCTATTCTATTTTATTCTATTTTATTTTATACTTCTGATTCCTGTGATGCTATAGGTTCCATTTTCAAGCTTTTCTACAGAGAAGAAGAGTTTGAAAATAGTGTTTGTGTTTTGAAAAAGAGTGGCAGAAAGACAAAATATTTCTCAGAGTCCCATTCTCCAGGAACTTTTAAAAACATCAAATGTTGCAAAGTTGTTATTTTCAGAATACATAATGGTTGATGACACATGCAAATACTTCCTTAAGCATAAGGAGCAATTACTAGCTTTTTGCATCAACATCTTCCCTTCCCCAGCCCTCCAGAGTGTTCTTCCTCCTACTGTGTGCCACAAAACTTCCATTGCCCAGCTTTCATGCCAGACTCTCCTTTGCAGTGTCTCCATAATGCACCAAGCAGACAATAAACACAGGGGGCTGGATGTCTGTCCTAAGAAACTCTCCCTGTAGGCAGCACAGACACACCAGTACCATATTATACGTACATACACAGGATTGCTAGAGGTGTGTGAACAGAACACAAGATATTATTCCTGATTTGCAGGCCCATTTCCCAGTTCTCCACCTTTCTTCACTCCATTATCTCACTGTTTTATGTCTAATTTAAATTACACACCTGTTGGCCCAGGGTTCTATCATTTTTATTTGTAAAGTAACATCTATATACCTTCAGTGTAATAATAACTGGAATGATTGCTTCATAAAATACAGAAATGTGTCAGCTTAACTAGAAGATCTATTTCAATAACAATTGCTTCACAAAATTCATTACTGGAACTGGAAGTTAGCTTTCAAAGATAAAGTACAACAAAAACATAATTATGAGTTTCATAACTACTGAGATATCTACCCTATAATTAGACTTTGTCAGCCAATCTGCATTTAATAGCAGACAGGCATTAATTGGACGGGGGTGTCCTGTTTGTTATTTGCATTTTATAAGAGTTTAGAGGTGAAAAACATTTAATGGATTTTTCCTTTTTGGAACTGCTTTTCTTTGTAGGAGAATGAATCTCAAACAGATTTAGAGTCCTCATGAAGCACCTAATCCAGTATGCTCCATATTACAGAATTTTGGGTCAAATTCTGTCCTCTTTTTTCTTAATTTGTGATGAAGGAATGAGAGAGATTAGGATTTGGTTTAGTTTTCAAGCAGAATGAAGATGAAATGTGCCAACGTCTTAAAATCTACTTAGAATTTTGGAACTTATTTTAGAAGTAGAAACCTAATGATCCCCCAATCTCTTGATGAGTTAGCCTTGATTACTCTGCTGCCCAGCTGATTGGAAACTAGTCCTAATGATATAATTTAGATTTGAATTTATGGAATCTGTGCAATCCCTGGAATTAGGATGCCTAATTAAAATAAAAATGTATTTGAAATATAATGGGTGGATTTTTTTTTTTACCTTTTCATTAGTAAATCTTCTATATTTAAGAGTAGACTGCTAAACCCACAAGATTATTCAGATTCAGTTATTTCATCTTGTGTGATCAATAAAATAATCTTACAAAAGCTGTAGAAGTCCCTTAACATCCCTACAGATAGGAAGTGTATTCATAGATACAAAATATGCCAAAGGAAGAGTGGTAAGTAAATGTACACAGCTCTGTTCTAGAAATGCTGCTCTAATAACTTGATTGGAAGCATGAAAACAGAAGTATTTCAACAGCATACCTTAGCAATGAGCGCTCGGAGTGTAGCAAAGCAATGAGTCAGGTAAGTGGTGCTCTGATCGCAGCCCAGAGAATTTACCAGGACCTTCAAAACTCCTCCTAAAAGATTGTCTCTGCATTCTGCTGCAAAGCTTGCCTACATGTGAGAAAAACAAAAATTGCGTGAGGTAATTCAACAATGAACTGGCATATAGGAACTGAAGTTCTGCTGTCTTGTCTGTGAGATATATCTGGGAGTTTAGAGATTGCAGGTTTTTTATTTGTTAGCAACTGCTTCAGAGGAATCCAAAACACTTTTGTAGTGATCAGGAAGACATAGGGAAAAATGTCCAAAACATTTCCCAACATCCACAGACCCTCCAATGCATTTTTAAGCTCAGCCAGCTTCTGCAGTAACTCTTGAAGCTCTGTCCACCTTCTGGCTAACCTTTCACGTACCCTGGGTGAGGAAGTGATCCCATGGTGGGCAAGCACCATTCTTTCCCTTGCCTCCTCATGCTCTGATTTTCTGGCATATAGACTAAATCAGCATACTGGTATGCTCTGTTCAAACCCACAACTCAAACCATGGGGAGACTAGGTGCTATGAATGATGTCATGCAAAGATCATGCCCAGTACTACAAAAGTCCAGTAGCTAAATGCTCTCCTACTAATAGGTTTTCAGGAGCAAACTTTTCTCCTCACCATCTGTGAATATACACAGTGGAAATTGAGAGTTTCTCCCCTAAACCAGAAGACCATGTCTAAGCAGAGTCAACTGTCATAGCTCCACTGTTGTCAAAGGACCTGTGAAATTTTACTGCATCTGACTCCTAGAAGTCAGTTCTTACATCTTACATTGTTCATCTTACATCTTACATTCTCATCTTACATTGCTCTATGTAGGTAAAAGATACTTTACTGCATTGAGCACCCTGTGGGAGTCAAGGTTAAATCCTTTTGTCTCACAGATCCATACATACAAGTACGATCACAGGCCACACAGCAGTCCAGTTCCAAAATACTAACACCTTCAGATACATTCCTAGCATAAATGAAGGTTTTTCTTAGCTCCTCCTCCCCAAAGTTCAGGATCAAGTAATATGTTGAAATGGCCTTTAACATCTACCAAAGACACGGTGGTGGATTTCCCTTTTATTCATAGTAGCACAATGCCCTGCAGTAGAAGGGGCTTGTGGCAACAGTGTAACACAGACAGCAATTTTGTCTTTGTATTCATTCAATATTATTTTTCCTCTTCAAGACTATACAAGTTTACAAAAAAATCTTTAATTAAAACATTTTGCACTGCATAGAAACAAAAGGAGAAATACATCCTGCTTCCACTGGTTTCGGAGGGAGCACGTATTAGTTATAAGCCAGCTCTGCTGTTTCCCACCTGGATGATGTTCTCTTGCATATCAAGAATGATCAGGTTAGCTTCAGTTGCCAGGTTTCCACTGATCAGAGCTTCTTGATCTAGCTCAGCTTTTGTCCTGCAAAAAAGGAGTTCTAATTAAAGCACGCAGAGAGATAGATGGCCTGCTATTTAAAGAAAGCCAAAATACAGACTATACCATTCTGAGCAATTGCATAAGAGCAAACAGTGAAAACCATGTACAGAGGTGTTTCTTAAGAACTACGGAGTCAAAGAGGAGAGCTGATACCATAGAACAGAAGTCCCAAAGGGGACACTTGAAACTTAGGCCTCTGAATAGTTCAAATAGATGCTCTGCTTCCTTAATAGTAATCTGTGTGATGGCTACTCTGCCTTCACTATCACATTCAATTGCTCAATAAAATATGCAGTAATTTCTGAATGCATTGCCTATGTGAGGACACTAAAACCCCAAATGGAGTAGAAAGTAACTGATCTAACAATTCCAGAAAAAAAAGTAAAAATAACAGGCTTGGGAAAAGGGGAAATTTCTTCAACGCCATAGTAGCAGTGTTTCATGTAGGCAATCAAAATGTCAGTTCTTGAAACTGTTGACAACATATGACAAGAAGTCCAACATCTGCAGGGTCAATACAGCAGTGCCCCAGGCTCAGGCTCATTGAAGAGATGACTGATCCACTTATAAAAGACAAAATGTGGTGGTAAAGGCAATGCATAATACCCTCTTGGCATAGACTTAAGGACAAAGACTGGAACACAGCTCCTCTACAAGCTGAATGCTCTAAGAATAGGTACAACTCCTAACAAAAGTGTATTTTCAGAGATCCCTTGTATGGTAGAAACACAAAGAGGAATCTCTGTTCTTTTTCCCAAACTGCTCAGAAAAGGGCTGTGGCATGGTCAGAAGCTGCTCTCTAGAACTTGAGATTAGAGCTGCTCTGATTTGGACCAAAGTTCCCAAGATGCATCTCTGTGCCTGGAGCGACACCCTTACAATCAGTGACTCCAAAATCTGTTGTTCAGATTACCTGATTATGTTCAGTTACCTTTTCTGCTGAGTGGAGTCTTACCCAAAAAGAAATCCAGAAGTAAAAACCATCTTTTGGGAAGAAACACTTCTAAGGAGAGCTAAGAAAGGAAGCTGGGGCAGTCAAATGGTTATTAATTACACTGACTCAAAGTAATGAAGAACAGAAGGGCTTGCCAAAATGCTTGTGCTATAATCAAGCCAGGGATCACTAAACATGAGTAGGAACTGAACAAATTAAGCAAACAGTGCAGCCGCTTGAACCATTTCCAGCAACCGCACATTTAACATGTTGACTGGATCCTCTCTGACACCACATGTAGCTTGTAACTGCAGCTACAATCCCAAAGCATGCCAGACTCAAGGAGAAGCAGGATGAGTGAGACTGAGTAGCAACCTGTGCAAACCTGCTGTGCCACGTACTATGTGCAAACATCTGACTTATGGGACCTACACATTAAAGGCTTCCAAAAAGGAGGGAAGAAAAGAACTTGCATACCACAGTGATGAATGCTGGGTAAAACAGAAAGGCCTGAACAGCATGCAGAGTCATACTTATGTAACCAGAAGTTTTATTTTAAGTGGTTTAACTGATCTACTGTAAAGAGATATTTGAGCTGCTACTTGGAGACTGTTTTATTCCAATTTTAATGAAACAGGTTGGGTAAAAGCAAGCTGCTTTCAGGGAAAAATAGGAATAAACACACAGAATATGCACCTCTTCCAATATAGTGCAGAAAGTGGAAGGATTCTTTCTTTCAAGTTTGGATAAATTCCAAATTAACAATCTTGTGTTCAAAAATGTATGTAATGATTATGAATGAGTGCTAGTCTACAACAACACAGTTGCTGCACAGCACAAACGAGCGAACTCAGTTCAAATTCACGTATGTTGAATGATAACATGAGCTCACAGCAGCTGGACTGGGGAGAGGCCAGTGTCTCTATATGTGACGCACAGTGGCCTGTTTAGATAGCCAAAATTCAAGCAAGTGTCCATGAATAAATGACACATCTCCTTTAGGGGAAAGCAACAAGTTCCATGTTTATAGAAACCTAGCACATACCATATGGAAATGCTGTTAGTAACACAAACTATTTGCCAAAATACAGTTTTCCATAAATCTAGTAACTGACCTGTCTACTGCCATATAGTGCTGACAAGGTGAAATGTACTTCACAGACACAGAATCACAGAATGGTTAGGGCTGGAAAAGACCTTAAGATCATCTAGTTCCATTTAGTCCTGCCATAGGCAGGGACATCTCGCATTAGACCATGTCACCCAAAACCCCATCCAATCTGGCCTTGAACACTGCCAGGGATGGAGCATCTACAACTTCTTTGGGCAACCTACTCCACTGCCTCACCACCCTCACAGTAAAGAATTTCTTCCTTATATCTAACCTGTACTTTGCCTGTTAAGGTTTAAACCCATTACCCCTCATCCTATCACTACAGTTCCTGATGAAGAGCCCCACTCCGGTATCTTTGTAGGCTCCCTTTTAGATACTGGCAGGCTGCTATGAGGTCTCCATCATAACTTAAAACTTCCTACAAGAAAAAATTTCACTACAGAACCATCTTCCCCTACTCTTCTTAATAACTCTTCTCAACATAGCATGTCAAACCCAGCTCAACTGATTTAACACAGCAAACCCATACCACAGCAGTGTATACAGTGAGGAGCCACAGCAACACCAAAATAAATGTCATAGCAAGCCTCTGTGGAGTATCTGATACAACTTGTATCAATAACTAGTGTTTATGACACTGATAATAAGAAGGAAAAAAATGTGCAGATAACTATTTAAACTTCCCATTCAGGTATTTGTGATCTCTTTGTTGTGTCATAGCAACAGTTGGATACTCTGGCTACTTAAACATTTTATATTTCTTTCTCTTTGGCAGAAGATGGAAAGGACTGAAACTGCTCATTTTGTAATAAAAGGTTCCTAGGAGAAAGAATAAAACATGAAAAAAGCAAACAACTTTGGACCTAATAAAAGCAATATATATTAATTAAATTACTTACTTATCCTGTCTCTCATTTGCCTGCCGCCAGTGAGTCTGCTCCTTTCTCCAGCGCAGGTTTTCACTTAGCCCCACTGATCTGTCATTCCCTAACAGTGCAACATATATCAGTGAGATGAAAGCAAAAGAGGACACCTGAAGTCTGATAGCTCACTGAAAGAAGGAGAAGTATGTCTATAGCGGTCTGTCAGAACTAAACCATTCATCTTTACAGCCTTAGGGCTTTAGTAAAGGACAGGACCCCATCACTTTTTTCATCTAGATTTTTACTATATTAGCTTGTTTAATGTCTTCAAGGACAAGAACACAAATCATTCCATTTATTAAATGAAACAACCTTTTTTTTTTGACACAAACAATTTGTTCATACTGATAGTTTAGACAACATTTCTTGGCTTTTGATTAGACAGCAACACAGTTTCTCAGAACGTCTTAAAACTTAGTTGGCCTCATATTTTTCAGTGGAGAAGAGTTCAGTCCTAGCTACACCTTGGATAGTTGAAAGCTGATGATATTTTTCTCTACAGTAAAACCAAGAAAGGTCTGCAAGGGAAAGGTCTGTGGGTGAAAAATACAAGGACAAAATTGGGGGCTATGCATAAAACCCAACAAACTCATTTATGTCTACAAGCTCTTGAGATTTTAAAAGACAAGTGGGGAGATGGGTGTGAAGTACCAGCTGGTATTCTGCAGCGCTTCATCATTTCTCCTCTGGCTCCTTCACCTCTCAGTAAAGCCTCTTCTAATCGGGCCTTAACATCTTGTGACTTCTGGAGTGCTTGGGTGCTAACTTTATCTGAGCTTTGTTTGCCCTGAAAGTAAAGTCAAAGCAATCAACACCAATGCTTCCATCATTGGGCATGAGTCAAACTTACAACTCCAAAACAAGACACAATAGGAGAGACATATAGGGGGAGTAGAAATCAGTGAATATGACTGACTAATATATAAAGGCTAAATAAATGTTGCAGATGAGGAAAGAGGCGTGTATGTACTGCTAATAAACACAAATATGTAGCTCAGTGCTACAGAGAGAGAAATTTAAGTTCAGAGGGAAGATCTCTTGATGCATTGCAGACAGACCCTGTCAGAGATGGAAGTCCTGATGTCCAGTCCTAGTTCTTAATTAAGGGGTCATCCTTAGTGTCCTTTCTGGTACTTATAGGAACATTGCCCACCATACATTGCCCACCAAAAATAGCCCTCAAATCCCCAGGGAAAGGAAAATAATAAAGTAATTTAAGCCAACTTCATGGGACTTTCTCTAAGGTTTTGGCTGTATTTTCCTTGAAGGGTAGTGTAGACTATTTTAGCTGAATTAATTTGTCCATTTGTAGCATAGATTAAACAAGAGCTAATTTAACAGTTGTCAGTAATGAATTTCTCCTGGACAGCCAGAAGGTAAGGGAAAAAAAAACCACCCCAAAACATAGCAGGACAACAAAATCAGGCCATGTTTCACCTACCTTGTACTCAAAGCATGACACACAAATGAAAAGCAAATCTAAAATCCTGTTCAACTGCATGGATGGAAGGTCTGCAATCCATTTCTGTATTAGATTCTGATCAGCATTTTTCATGATCCAGAGGAAACATATCAAAAGATTGCGAGTAGTATCAGGACTTAATGTGGCACTCTGTCTGTAGGGCTAGGGCAGATAAAGTAAATGTCAGTTGAAAGAAGTAAAAGAAAAGGGATGTAATTCAGGTGAAGTAATGTTATTTAAATTTAAGTGAAATAGAATCTCAGAACTGGACTTTGGTAAACATAACTGCTTTCAGGTTACACTGATTGTATTTTTGAATGCATGTGATTAGTAGCAGGACTAGTTGTACGCATGGGAAATACATAAAGAAGCACAAAAGCATTGTTTGCCTGATGGGTGTATTTTAATTTCCTCTGAATAATGTGGAAAAAGATTCTATTACTGTTTGGTCCCTTCTTGTAAGGCAGTTGTGTCAGCCAAATTGTATAGGAGATTAAAAAAAACCCCAAACTATGAAGAAAAAGGAGGAAAATCCATGGATCTGAGTCCTAGATCCATGGATTCAGGTGAGACTGGGATTGGAAGGCACTGGGGGAGTCAGAGTGACATTAGGTAATCTGGAAATAAGACTAGATTGGTTGTGGAAATGGAAATAGGCATGCGGGAGAAAACGAGGAACAACTTATGGTAAAGGAGTAATTAAATGTCTAGGAGAGAAGAGTGGGATAAGACAGGAGGAATATGAGGCATTCTTTGGGGCTGGAGGAAACAAGAACACAGTTTCTCATGACTGTAGTTATTAGTGGCAAGAAAGGATAAAAGGAGAAAACAAAGAGGGTCATAGATACAAGAAAGGAGACTGGCAGAGCACTGACCATACCAGGGATATTAGAGTTATTCCAAAGCTCCTGAGGTTGAGCTGATTCCCTGCAATGGCAAGGGCTACGTTCTGATTGACTGCACCTGCAGACTCTTCTTCTTCTTCTGTGTTTCCTGTGCGCACTTTTCCGCTGCGAGGATCTGAAACTAGATTTCAAAAATCTTATTGGAACTTCAGGAAAAATCCAGTTGTTGCTGATCACATATCACAGTCTTCCATTGGGCTGTAACCTAACAAAACAGTTGGAACCTTCATCCCTAAGGCTGTTGGTCTGGCTGATGCACCAAGCAGCAAAAAGAGGTGCAGCATTAGCAATACAATTGCAGGCACCTGCAAAAGCTGCCAAATTGTTCAAATAAACACAGGGAAAGGAGATGTGTCCAATAAGCTCCAGGTGTTCAGAGAAGCCAGATTAAAAGCAAAAGCAGTCACAAACATAAGGTTGTCTCTGAAGTTCAGAGCTAAACCAGCACTTCATAAGACTGGGAACCATTCAGTTCCAGTCTATTTCAGGCAAGGGGATCAGCTCAAAAGCCATACATGGGTTTGGTGATATTCAGCAAAGTATGTTAGTCTGCTAACAGCTGACAGAGATGGTATAGCCTGCTGGCTTAAGAACAAGTTTAGTTTTAGGCATTTAACTCCTTCTATTTCCTGCTAGTTCTTGACATCACTTTCAACAAATAAGGATATTTATACTTAAGTTTTGTAAAAATCTCCACTTATTCTGAGTGTCCATTTTGTGTTTTGCAAGCCTGCTTTCCAGAGAAGTGGAGGGACCAGCCAGACCCAGTGTGTTTGGAATGAGGTCAACAGCCTCCTGTGACAGATATTAAAAAAGAAAGACTTGGAAACCTAGCCATACTGGTCAACTTGGGCTTCCTTATGTCATCTTTGTTTCATCTCTGGTATAAGAATAATACTTAAGATTAGAGGAATGGGGTGAGAGCTGATTAGCCAATGTGTCTTCCTTTTAGACTAAAGTGCTAAATAATACTTTCACAGTATTAAGGGTTTTTTTTGTCTGGACATCTACATACAAAATATTTTCAGAAACAGTGACAAAAGTATGTTCTTCAAAGATTATACCTTTTTTTCTTTAAAACCTTTATTTTATTTGTGCAAGTGAAATGTATTTTTCCAGGTAGCAGATATCTACTGTCTTACAAGAAAACCTGAAATAGCTACTTTCAGCAATATCACATGAATACACATGTAGAAAAATGCAAGGAAACAGCCTAAATAATGTTGGTTTAAATGGTTTGAGAATGCTGATTTAAAAGGTTCATAATGTAGAGCAAAGTTTATAGTTATAACAGATGACAAAAAATATATTTCCCTTGTGACAATTACATTAACCAGAGATAAATTTTGGTATCATGTTAATAGCACTAAAGAGCAATAGAAAAAGACAGAAATATACAATCCAATTTCTTTAATTGTGATGTAAGTCAGTGTCATTCTTGTTTTCTGTTAAACCTATCTATATCTTAATATTTCTAGCAGGCTTTATTTGTAGGATATCATAATATTTACACTAAGAGATAGGCTTATACTCCTGTACTTACAGATATATCCCTGGTCCATCATTTGCTCGTGAAGTGAGGACACTAAAGTGTTTCCTGTCTATAAAAATCCAGTTTACTTCAGAGCAAAGAAATAGACAACCTTACTAGACTGCAGGGGATTTCTGCACTTAATATGGTCTCTTTTATATTTGATAGACTATTTAAACAAGTCACTCTAATAAGCTGAAAAATACAAAGGGAAAAAGGTCTTACTTGTAAAATCATAGAGTTGTGGCAGAGAATCCAAAATGATACCAACCAAAGGGAGGTATAGAGCTGCAATTTTAACCTTCACTTCTTTTTTGGAGCAACGTGGGTCTAAGTCATGGGAACTCAGCAGGCTAAGTATAGCATTGACAGCTTTTCTTTGCACCTTGCTAATCCTGTTAACATAAAAACCATCCATGAGCTTCATTAATGAGTCATGCACAAATTATCTATAAATCAAAGATATAAGAAACAGACTGGAGGTGAAACAAATTAATACACCCATATTCATTAGATGATCTCTTCCATTCTGAACAGAGACTCATGTTCCCTGCAAAAGATAGCAGAATTACATCTCCAAGCCACTTCACCACAACCAAAGAGCACCCAAGTCTTTCAAAGTTCCCATAAAAATTCAATATTGTGAAGAGAAGTGCTTTAAGAAAAGCATCAGACTCTGGCCAAAGTTTAGCTAAACTCTTAGTTCAAAGGCAGAGGTGTTTTAGAGAGAAGAGCAGCTAGAATTTCATGCTGTGCTCTCAATTTGGCTGTTTAGCCAACACTACCACAACAAAGAGTATATATTTATTTACTGGGTCCAACATACCACAGATAAAACAATGAGTGTGTTATTGCTGTGTTACAAAGTGATTGAAAAGAGTGGGGCAGCAGGACTGCCCTGGAATCAAACTATGCCCTTGCCAAGAGTAGTAGTGTAACTCAGTTCCATTCTAAAATCTGCAAATTCGGATACCCACCCCTCACTGTCTGCATCCAGTGCTGCTGCCAATTCAGTGAAAAGTAAGCCAGTTAGAAAGTGCTGCTGACGGTATTCAGCCGAGAGGTCAAACACAGTGATTTTCTGGTCCTGGAAACTAGAGCAGGAGCTAGAGTTCTGCAGAAGTATATTAGAAATGTTAAAGAACAATCACTGAAATCAAAGCTTCTTTATGGGGTTGTACTCACAGTCCATGTAGCTAATGGAAAATCTCTACCAGGGGAAAAACACAGACTTTGAAAGAGGGTTGGACATTCTGGAGGAAAACATCTGAGTGTGAAATATAATGCATATAGTTTCAGATAAGTTGCCTGCTAGGATGCAATCTCATCCTTTCCATTCTGTGCAAGAAACTCCTTTGGCATTTTTCCTACCCTATATTCATTAGTTTGGACAGGACACAGTCCGAATTTCCTCCATGTTTAAAACTCCTTGCAATGTCATTACTGTTGCAGAGTGGCCATTGGACATTGTACAGCAAGAGGCTGCCCCTACATTAAGAGAGACTTTGGTATCAGAAGCTCTGCACTGTGTCTTCTTCAGCATCCATGACGTCTACAGAAGTGAGGTCAGGAAAGACATGCAAACAGCGTTTCCTTTCAGCCTGGAAATCCTTAGCTGAGCTTGCTGTCAGCTGCCACAATTTAGAGCCGCCTTCAAATTGCTGTAACTTAATGGCTTTGACTGATATACAGCCAGCCCAGAAATGGAAAGTTGCTGCTATATATGTGTTGTGAACTTCTGAGCTTCTCCAATCATAGGTGTGTGTACCACAGGTCACCTGAAATGTTTCTGTCCCCTGATGGGGTGAACATAAGTCTCAGGCTCTACTTCCAAGTGCAGTTACTGGGGTTTATGGGTCCAAACGTTGCTTTTAATTTATATTCTTCAATATTCTCTCCTAGTATTTCTGCCAGTCACCTGGAAATCACCCCAGAAAACAATCACAGAAAGTAGCAGTATACCACACTGTAGCAGCTGTTTTCCAGCATATTGGCTCAAATGAAACTCATGTCTCTGAGCATCCCCAATCTTTGGGTCCACCTATGTAAGTCCACTCCAATTTCAACCTCAAGCAGACAGGCACTGGCTGTACTGTTTGTGGGGAATAATGTTAAAGTGTAGAGCACCAAGTTAAGTGAATTTGGCTTCTCTCCAAGAATTCCAAAAGATTTATTCACGAGGCCGTATTTCTTACTGAAAATATAACTCTAGCTGGGCAGCACTCCTACAGACAGATCAAAATTAGTGCAAGAGTGGTCAGCTAATGTAGTAAATCATCCAAAGAACACAAAAGCCTTATTGATTTGCACAGGTTGCACTTCACAGGTTACGCCTAAAGGAGAATGAGTTGATGATGTTGCTCGAAGGAAAGAATGATTAAACTGGTGTGTGCCCAGCTCTGGTTTGCTAGAACTAGTTACAGGAGCTATGCTCAGTTCTTTTTAACCCATAAGCAACAGAGTCCTATTTCTTGTTCTTTGGCATACAGGATTAGCATTAAGCAAAACTATTAGGAAATCCTGATGCTAAAACCTTATTGCTTTTCTTCTGAGATGAAGAAAAAAAAATCAAGAAAGTATTATTTACTTTTATTGAGCTGTCAGAACCCTTAAGGTATCATCTTAGTATCCAACTAATTCTTTGGCAATGACACTTGAAAAAGAAATCATGAATTTGAACTCTGCCATTACTAAGAGTGTTTTTGAACCTCCCTCCCTTCTTAGCTTCAGTTCCATCTCCCTGCTTTCAAAGGATGTGCATTTATGGGGCTTTGCACTGAAATGCTTCATCCCAGTCCTGACCTCTGCAAGACCACTGAGGTGGAAACCAGGCAGGCTAGCACCCTTTGTTAGGGGGTCTGCCCCATGGTAAAAGCAAGATACCATCTAAGTAGAATGTAGAAGAGAAGGGCACAAGACTGGTGAAATTGTGTGTGGTATGTCAGACAACAATTTCTTCATTCAGTGTTTGTGAACTCCATGCCCAGGATGATGGATGGAAGGTCCTAACATCCAGAGCTGTGTCAGTATCAGGTCAAGTCTGGAAAAATGTGCATGTACTGGAAATGACATCCTGGAAGAAATGAGAAGTGATAAGGAGAGGCGTTCACAAAAATGGTGTGAGAGGTCTACTCAGGATATGTGTTTCCACACAAGAAAATCATAAAGCTCAAATAAAAGTGAAAGCACAGAAAAATCATTGGCAAAGTGATGGCAACCATTGTAGCATGGGGGTGGGAGAAACCCAGAACAAAGTACATGGCTATTTGAAAAGGAAAGAATGGTAATCCTGCTCTGAACAACATTAATGATCAACAGAAATCCATGATTGCAGGATACTGAAAACTGCAGTGATTTAGCTGCTATTTTGCATAGCGGTAGCATCTACATCCACTTGGGGAACAAAAAGTTCAGCCAGAAGGCAAATGCACAGAAAGTTTGCTAGCTATAATTCTCTAAAACAGATATTGAAATACGTATCTGTGGTTGTGTACGAATGGGATATAGGTGCACCTGTAAATCAGCATTCAGAGCCATGTTCCTTTTATACCCTGTACGTCTACCTTAACAGTAATTTTCTCTTTAAATGTTTCTAGAGGGGCACACATCTGTGTCATGTTAAGCTTTAATTTCTGTAGATGCAGTCTTGCAGTACTGCTCTCTTAGTCTTTGCTCTTCTGCCCCTCTTCTTTCAAGAGGGAAGTTGTTCTCCCTGATATAACAGAGGTTTATTTTAATCCAAGTATCTGAATACAAATATCTGTACATGTGTGCTTATGTGACATTGATGCAATATCATCTAATGGAAGCCTACCTGGGAAGATAAGGAGGGAGAGGGGGATACTGGAGCATATGCAGAGGTCATGAAGAAGAGGTTCAGATTGAGGTAATGCTCATGGCTGCAGAGAATTCTCAAGAACTCCAGTCTCATGGAAATAAGGGTAGAGAGTGAGTTCAGCTTGTTTGAGAGCTAGAAAAGCAAAACAAAAAGTGTCATGTAATGGGCATGCACTATTTAAATTACCATGCAGTGAAATACTCTGCTTCCCAAAGCAGAAATAGACAAATAGCCCAGCATGCCCTAAAATGCTCACTGGTTCCCTCTACCTAATGAATTTCCATCTATTAGCTCCTCTTCTTTTGGCAGTGGCGGTGTCCCTCTCTCCCTGCCCCTTCTGACTTACCATCTTCCTAAGAGACAATGAATTGGGGGGGGGGGGTGTGTGTATTTTATCCCAAAAGAAAAAAATACAGTAATTTTTCCCTTTTGCATAATACATAGATTAAAACCAAACAAAAATTTGTTGAGTCTGTGGCAAACTCATAAAGAGTCCTGCTGGGCAACAGAGGGAGAGTGGTCTTGTCATTTTTCATCATAGGAACAATGACATCAGTGGAGTATTGCACATACATTAGGAAGCAGGGCTGGTAGCCAACTTGCATTCTCCCACCTACCATCAGCTGTCAGAGGTTCTTCCTTTGGCAAAAAAGTTACAGCAGGTATATCAAATCACAAAACAGAAGGAAAACTTTCACCTTCAAATACAACAAATCATTTCATAGCAACATCCTGCATAAATTTGGTGGTTTTCTGGGGGGAGGGGTGGAGGAAGGCTTGTATAGTGAGAAGTCAGAAATGGATCATTTTGATTGAATCTCCCAAATCTAAATAATATCCTTACAGCACTGGAGGAGTCAGAGATCAAAAGCTGCTCTGTATGGTCTGCAGACCATATGGTCTGCTAATGGATGTAAAAAAGTAAGGGAAGAAAAGTGGCTCCATGGATGCTCTGCAGTAGTGCAAGGTATAACATTTCTAAAAGGATCTTAACCTCCAGTCCATTTTTTTTCTGTAGACCACAAATCAAAAAAGTCTTAAAGTCTCTGCATATGCAATAAGAAATAGGAAATTTACCTAGCTTTTTAACACAACTCAAAGGATCTTGATAGATAAATGAATCAGAACAGAACACCAGACTGGCTGTAAGCCAGATGCAATCCCAATCATGCATGGTGCCTACCTGGTTACAGTAATGTTTGATGAGATTAAACACAAATCCTCGGTCCATTAAAGAAAGAAGATCATACAAGAAAAATGCCAGGCTGATATTAATTTTTTCCGCTTGCTC
This sequence comes from Pezoporus wallicus, assembly GCF_028554395.1. NCBI lineage: Eukaryota > Metazoa > Chordata > Aves > Psittaciformes > Psittacidae > Pezoporus > Pezoporus wallicus. The sequence continues at coordinate 1,336,449 of NW_026637546.1, forward strand.
ACTTTCCTTTAAAAAAAGGGGGGGAAATGTAGTTATGATGTATAAAACATATACAAAGGCAGAAGAATTTTTAGAATCATTAAAAAGCAGTATAGGAGACAGCTCCCAGAGCCGTCGCATGGAACATACTGGTGAAGATTGTTTCAGTTCTCCAGTTTACATAATCTTGTTAAAATCATACTGAATCATTCCTGTAAATTATTTCAACTGTTGTGACTTTCACAGGGACTATCAAAGGATGAATGAACAAGTTTATCAACACAAACCTTTGGGTTGACTGTCGTGGTTTGGAACGGAATTTGAGACCTGTTCTGAATTACCTATGGGCTGGAATTCTGCACATGCTTTTATTTTATTTTGTGTTTTAATTGAATCTTTAACATTAGAGAATGCCGGTTTACACACTTAAAACATAAAATGCTGTTTTAAATTATTAATAAAAAATCTGTCTTTGCTGATGGAATGCCAAACATTTTGTTTAGAAATTTTAAGTATAAAGCTAATGCTTAAAAAAATACTAAGTAAAAAAATCCTAGTAAGTTAGATCTGTGGGTTTTACCATTCAGCATCTAAGCTTTTGCATTGGCCTGATTACCAGAGATATGCAGCCCCAAGCAAAAATCACAGAACTTCATGTGCCCCCTAAAATAAGGCTGCAGTTACTCCAAACATACCAGTTTAAATAACAAATTCTCAGTAGCATGTGTAGCTCACCAAGGAGAATTTGTGGAGGTGCGTGAGTGATCTGCACAGATTTAACATTCAGAGCCCTCAGGTGGGTTCAGTCAAGACTGACAGCAATGACTGAGAAAAAACATTGCCCCTACCGGTGTCTCTGACTAGTGAGGACAGGTGTGCAGCACCTCAGGGTGGTTACACTTCAACCTTTTTGTGGCTGCTCACATATAACATACATCCATCTCCCGTGATCCCTAATTTATGCAGCAAGGCATTTTTCTGCTGTGAAGTCAAAATTAGGTTTCCACTGCCTTTTTAAGCTGGTAGCTTAAAATACACCAGACATATCACTGCAGAATCCCAGGGCAATCGGACATGCTCATCCATGTATTGAAACATATATTGTTACTGCTTGGATTTGTAATGAGACGCATACTGCCTACTGCTGCTCTGTACAGCTAACCATCAGCCTTCATTATGCAAAGGCTGCAGTGGGATTTTCAAACATGATCTGGTTCTATATCCTCACTCTACCAAAACTGAATTGAATAAACAGCCCATAAAATTTCCTGGCAAAACTTTTACTTCTATTCAAAAATCTTTCATGTAACAGATTTTTATTACACAACATACCTAAAAGAAAAATGTCACTGACACCTTAAGGAGAGATTTCTGTGAAAACAATTGCTCGACATGTGGCTACCACGAAAGCACACCAAGGGATTGAGCAAAGGGTAAAGCTTCGGGAACAACTCTTTGGTGGACAGCGGCAATAACTTCCACCATTCTCTGCCCTCAGTTGCCTGGCCTTGGCCCTTTCCCACTTTCTGCTCCTCAACAGCACAGTGGTATGCACACATGAAGTGGATCAGGAAGCTGACCTGGCAGGCCAGCTCTCCAGTCTGGTCCTGCCCTGTGGCAGAGCTCAGTGCTGGGCTGCCATAGTGCATTTGGCAGCTCTGAGGTATGAAAAAAGTCAGTTGCAACAAATGAGCAACAACAGTCACCCAGTGCCTACCTGTGGCCTTAACTTTTGTCTATCGGCTAATGTGGAGTGACATCAGTGATATAAACTGACAGTATTAATATTAAAATACAAATTACATTTTGTGATTGTTTCAACTTTATAATCCATTGTATCAGTGCAGCTTGTTAAGACGTATCAGGAAAATAAATTTTATGGGATTTAGGGCTTATTTTTTGTCTTTAATTTTCATGTGGCCAGTGCCTCTTTAAAGAGACTTGGGGTTAGATCACTCATGTTTGGATTCTGCAGCCCTCAGGAGGAATACAGCCTTCATATTGTTTATCCCACTGCCATCAGAGAAGTCAAATACAAAATAACCACTATACCTTAGAAATGAGGGTAGCAGGAATAAACCCTGCTTGGGCTGCAGTTTGATGCCCTGGCTGACATGGCATAAAGCATCACTACCACTAAAATTAGGCGCACAACCTTTCCTGTTGATGGGAAAGGGAATTCCTTCCCTGCTTCCCAAAGTCATATCAAGAAGCAGGCTGGAGAGCTGAGCTGAATCAAAACAAACTACCAGGAGAGCACAAGGCTGCCTCTTGCGCAGCCACAACTCAGTTAAGGTTTATGTGAGAATACTGCCTTAGTTTTAGCGTAAGTCTAGTAACACTGATGAAGGTGAAATGGGATTAAATTGCTCTGTGCAACACCAGCTGAGTAGCAAGGATCCACAATGCATTTACCTTCTGTGGTTTGACTAAAAGCGCAGCAATCTCTGAAGTAACCACACTAACTATAGTAGTAATATCATCTTTGAAACGATCAGAGAACCGGCTTCTTCGCGGGTTATCTTGTTTGTCTATGCTGTGAACATACTGAGCCATACTCTTTATCTGCAAACAGAAAAAAAAAAATACAAAAATGCCCAAACTGAAGGTAAAACTACTGCTTTCACTTTGTGCCTGGGAGTAAGATTCCCTACTTGTTTTTTCCTGAATGTAATCACTCCCATCTTCTCAGAGCTGCTGTGATAGATGTACTCGCAATGCCAGCAGAGAGCCTAAGACTCACACAGACAGACACTGACTTCTGTTCAGGTTCATGCAGTTGGCTACTCTCGGCACCCAAAATCAGAATGACCCTCCATAGACCCTTGCATCTGCAGCTCTGAAATGCTGTTTGCAATGTTTGCCCTTCATGATGACAGACAGGGAGTGATACTTCTGGAATTAATTCTTATTTCTTCACCTGATGTTGGGTTGTTTATATGCTGCCACTGAAAATCAGTGTGGTTTTTCCACTGACATCTATCGCTTCGGGGCTCTGTGATTCTGTGAGTTTGGGGAGCCTTGTCACTGCTCTCAGGCTGTTAGCAAAGCAGAAAAGACAGGAACAAGTATTTAAAAAGGAAGGGCTTGTTTTGATGTCTGTCTGTCAGCCTTCTGCAACCTGTGTACCACTGTGCATGTAGTTTGCACAGGACTTTGCCATCACAGGCTGTCAGTGGGGAATCAAGTGAATATGGAGGATTCTTTAGTTGTACTTTCTACTTTCCACACTGGGGCTGAATAACTGAAGAGATTACCACCCAACTAAATCCGTGTCTGGATTACCCATTACATTTTCTCCATTTACCTACTGTAAAATACCACTGTCAAAGCTTACCAGGAGCTCAAAGAAGAACCAGGCATACTTGAAGACAGATTCTCTCACCATACCCGTGCTGACCACCATCTGCAGTGCCAGCTCCTCATGGAAATGCTAGATAATAAACACAGAGTGTTGGGAAATGTTTTTTCAATCAACTCTTCTTTCAGTTTCAACATTGCCCCTCTTCCCTGTGGGAAACGCCCCCAAACTGGAAAGTCAGCAGCTGGATAGGGATGTGCTGACATCCCTGCAGAATCAGAAGGCAGATTTGACCAAAATGACAGACAACTAACGCTGGTGGCAAACAGACTTCTGGGGACCCATTTCCTGTGGATACAGAGTTCTGGATAACTAAACTGGAAAATGCCTTCGGTCTATCCTCAGGCCACTGGCTATATGCATGACAGTGAGCAGTCACATTCCCTACTCTCTGCTAAGCACTTTCACATTCATGCTTTTTGAGAGAAGGTGTAAGTAAGGTTGTCTCTGTGGTGGGAGAGAAGCACACAGTGATAACCACAACAGAGCTTGCACAGAGATTTGTAGCTGGAGACAATACTCTTTGCAGTGAGATGTGACCATATCACCCAATCCCAATGACCTAAAATTTTAGGAAATGCAAATCTGGACTAAAATTTTATTACAATAACTGTTATCTATTCTGACTTAGACAATAAATTTAATGGGATTCTCAAGCATATCTAAATTGAATAGGACATCGTAATCCATCCAAAATCAGACTGGGTATAAATCTCTATGCCTTTTAGCAGAAATCAAACCAATAAAAAGGAGTAAGGAAGGAGAGTTTCTGAACTGTAATTCAGATTCTGAACTGCTCATTTCAGGGTTTTTCCCCTCCTTCTTCATCCAAAGCTACTGTTGCTGATCAATGCCAAACACAAGGCACAGCTCTGGAAAAAATATCAATGTGACATGGTATCTTCTATATTGTTAAAAAGCTATTTGGGAATGAATAGTCAAGATAGAAAGGAATTTATTGGTTATAAAAGCTACAAAAAGGGGAAAAGAAAACTTTCTTTACAGAAGATAGAGACGGCAAACATTTCTGAATGGGGTTTACTGTAACATGTAAAGGCAGGTATACAAGGGTAAACAGCAGTGGAGAAACACAGAGGCCCTAACATCTTGAGAAAGAGAGCAAAGGGAGGATCCAGGCAGGCTGCTACTTGTCTAAATCAGTCCTGGCAAATAAAGAAAAGAAGAAAAAAGTCTAAAGACTCAGGAGCAGAAGAAGAAAGGTTTGGGTAATATTTACCCACTTATTCCATCACAAACTCTTTATTCAATAAAACTGGTTGTTATTTTGTTCTCGCTTTCCCCTTTCCTCATTTTGAACCACTAATTATCAGCACGGCCTCAGAAGGCTCCAGACTCTGTTACTGCGCTCCCTCATGCTTAGCGGTAGGCTACCTTTTTATTGGGCGCTCTTGAGCTTCCACAGACGGTTGGCATGTCATTTGTTCCTTCAACACAGACAGACATCCGACTGGAGCTGTGATCCATAGGCTGGAGAGCATAGCCAGAAGAAATACATAATAGGAAATTAACACATGATTAAGAGAGACGAAATCAACAGCAGTTTTGGTTTGGTTTCTGTTTTGTTATTGTTGTTGGGGTTTTTTGTTTGTTTGGGTTTTGGCTGGTTTTGGGGATTTTTTTTGAAGGTATGCACAGACGTTCACCTGAACAGCTCGTCTCTCCTCCGCATCCCACTCCCCACTAGAGCCCGAGGAACACACGAACGCCGCAGCCGCAGGAGAGTGCAAATGCCAACACTGCCATCGCGTGTCCAACTGCAGCACTGCAGGTGTATTTTGGAGGCGCTACAACTCACCTTTTCAAACGGTAAATTTCAAAGGGTCCTTTAAGTTTATCCGATGGCTCTACATCCCAAATTAAATAGCATCTGGAGTCTTTCCTTCATTAAAAGTAATACCAAGTTTAAATGAAATGAAATGGCAATAGCCAATTGTGAATTGCTACATTTATCAAAGTGATGAAGCTGTAATATCAAACATTTTACTTCTGTATTAATATGTAAAAAAATTGCCTGCCTTGAGCTCTCTTTTTTAGCACACTGTACATTACAGAAAACTCGTAAAGCTATCCCAGCCGCTCTGGCCAATGAGCCGGCTTCATTTGGAGCTCGGCTCAAATGCCTCTATACAAATGCCCGTAGCATGGGGAACAAACAAGAGGAATTAGAGATGTGTGCACATCTACAGGGGTATGATATAATAGGCATCACAGAAACATGGTGGGATGGCTCCTACAACTGGAGTGTTGGAATGGAAGGTTACAGGCTCTTTAGAAAAGACAGGCCTGGCAGGCGGGGAGGGGGAGTTGTCGTTTATGTTAGGGGTAGGCTGGAGAGTATGGAACTGTCTGGGGACAGGTGAGCAGCCAACAGAGAGTTTGTGGGTCAGGGTTAAAGGGAATATAGCTCTGGGAGACATTACTGTGGGGATCTGTTACAGACCGCCTGATCAAGGAGAACCTGCGGATGAAGCACTCTATAGACAGATAGGTAAAGCCTCACGCTCACAGGCCCTTGTTCTCATGGGTGACTTCAACCACCCTGACATCTGTTGGAAGGACGGTACGGCCCGGCACAAGCAATCCAGGAGGTTCCTCTATTGTGTGGAAGACAACTTCCTTCTGCAAGTAATAGAGGAGCCGACAAGGAGAGGTGCCATGCTTGACCTCGTGCTCACCAACAGGGAAGAGCTCGTTGGAAATGTGACTCTCCAGGGCAGCCTTGGATGCAGCAATCATGAGATGGTCGAATTTGAGATCCTCAGGACAGTGAGAAGAGTGTGCAGCAAGCTCACTGCCCTGGACCTCAAGAGAGCAGACTTTGGCCTCATCAGGAACCTGCTTAGGAAGGCTCCATGGGATACAGCCCTAGAGGGCAGGGGGGCCCAAGACTGTTGGTTGATATTCAAGGATCACCTGCTACAAGCTCAGGAGTGTTGCATCCCAACCAGAAGGAAGTGCAGCAGGAGGGCCAGGAGACCTCCTTGGATAGATAAGGAGCTCCTGAGGAAGATTCAAATGAAAAAAGAGGCTTCTAGAAGCAAGGACAGGTGGCATGGGAAGAGTACAGGGATGTTGTCTGGGAAGCTAGGGACCAGGTTAGGAAAGCTAAGGCCCAGTCAGAATTAAACTTAGCTAGAGGTATTAAAGATAACAGAAAGGGATTCTACAAGTACATAGCAAATAAAAAACAGACTAGGGAGAATGTAGGCCCCCTCAGGAAGCTCTCAGGAGAACTGGCTACACAGGATTTGGAGAAGGCTGAGGTTCTGAATGACTTCTTTGCCTCAGTCTTCACTGGCAAATGCTCTGACCAAACCACCCAAGTCTTGGAAGGCAGATGCAGGGACTGGGAGAATGAAGACCTTGCACCCACTGTAGGAGAGGAAATGGTTAGAGACCATCTTAAAAATCTGAACATGCACAAATCCATGGGTCCTGATGAGATCCATCCGCGGGTCCTGAAGGAGCTGGTGAATGAAGTTGCAAAGCCGCTGGCCATCGTATTTGAAAAATCATGACAGTCAGGTGAACTTCCCAATGACTGGAAAAAGGGAAATATAAACCCCACGTTCAAGAAGGGGAAAATGAATGACCCAGGGAACTACAGACCAGTCAGTCTCACCTCTGTGCCTGGCAAAATCTTGGAGCAGATTCTCCTGGAAGGCATGCTAAGGTACATGAAAAACAACAAGGTGCTTGGTGACAGCCAGCATGGCTTCACTAAGGGGAAATCCTGCTTGACCAATCTGGTGGCCTACTATGTGGCTACAGAACTGATGGACAGGGGTAGAGCAGTTGATGTCATCTACCTGGACTTGTGTAAAGCGTTCGACACTGTCCCACACGACATCCTTGTCTCTGAATTGGAGAGACATCAATTTGATGGATGGACCACTCGGTGGACAAAGAACTGGCTGGATGGCCGCATGCAAAGAGTTGTGGTCAATGGCTCAATGTCTGGTTGGAGACCAGTAACGAGTGGTGTCCCTCAGGGATCAGTGTTGGGACCGGTCTTGTTCAACATCTTTGTCGCTGACATGGACAGTGGGATTGAGTGTGCCCTCAGCAAGTTTGCCGATGACACCAAGCTGTGTGGCTCGGTTGATACGCTGGAGGGAAGGAATGCCATCCAGAGGGACCCTGACACGCTTGTGAGGTGGGCTGATGCCAACCTCATGAAGTTTAACCATGCCAAGTGCAAGGTCCTACACCTGAGTCGGAGCAATCCCAGGCACAGCTACAGCTTGGGCAGAGAAGAGATTCAGAGTGGCCCTGCAGAGAAGGACTTGGGGGTGTTGGTCAATAAGAAAATGAACAAGAGCCAGCTTCAGTGTGTGCTTGCAGCCCAGAAAGCCAACCGTATCCTGGGCTGCATCAAGAGGAGCGTGACCAGCAGGTCGAAGGAGGTGACCCTGCCCCTCTACTCTGCTCTTGTGAGACCTCACCTGGAGTATTGTGTGCAGTTCTGGTGTCCTCAACATAAAAAGGACATGGAACTGTTGGAACAAGTCCAGAGGAGGGCCATGAGGATGATCAGGGGACTGGAGCACCTCCCATATGAAGACAGGCTGAGAAAGTTGGAGCTGTTCAGCCTGGAGAAGAGAAGGCTGCGTGGAGACCTCATAGCAGCCTTCCAGTATCTGAAAGGGGCCTATGAGGATGCTGGAGAGGGACTCTTCATTAGGGACTGTAGCGATAGGACAAGGGGTAACGGGTTAAAACTTAAACAGGGGAAGTTTAGATTGGATGTAAGGAGGAAATTCTTTCCTGTAAGGGTGATGAGGCACTGGAATGGGTTGCCCAGGGAGGTTGTGAATGCTCCATCCCTGGCAGTGTTCAAGGCTGGGTTGGGCAGAGCCTTGGGTGACACGGTCTAGTGTGAGACACCCCTGCCCACAGCAGGGGGGTTGGAACCAGATGATCTTAAGTTCCTTTCCAACCCTAATGATTCTATGATTCTATGTTCAAATCTACATTATTAAAAATTGCTATGGATGAATATGTATGTCCGTATAAACAAATCAAATAGATTGGCATCTTACTAGCTGTGGTTTAATTTGCTGAAGATAAGCACTCATTCACTTTAACTGGAGAGGCATGTGATCATTCAGTGGAGAAAAGACTTCAAAATGTTTCTGGAAATAACTTGCTTGAGAAGCAATATTTTACATAGGTAACACTCAAAGAGAAGCGAGGGGGGATATAGTTCAGAGCTCAGCAGACATGCTGCTGTGGAGTTTTGCCAGGGCTGCAGCTAGGAGGAGGCTCCTTACACAGGCAAAAAATCCTGATTTTCTCAGAGGCACAGCTTCCCAGCTCCTGCTGAATGAGGAGCTCTAGATTTTGGTTTGCCCAGACAGCTAAGCACAGCCACCCTCACCAAGCCCTGAGATGAGTCTGGGATGCTGTAGACTGGCAAGCACCAGGTGCCAATCAGAGAAGCAAAACTCAAGTTTTTGGAAATCATCATCCTTTCTATCCTGCAAGCTGTTGGTGGCACATGTAGCTGTGGATAAGAAAGACAGAGGAAGTTGTGTTTCACTCTGTGGTTGAATAAAGTACTTGGAAAGACCCAGTTACAAAATCTGCAAAATATCATCTGTACTATAGATGATACAAAATCATGGGGCTGCTATCATACACATTTCTCTGTGATTTGAAAAATAAAAAACAAAGCAAAACAAAAAAGCCAAAACAAACAAAAAACAAACCCCAAACCAACCAGTCAACCAACCAACCAAAAGACTTAAAAGGAGCAAGAATAAATTATGAGTGCATTTTAGGAAAACTATTTCTCTTCTGAGGAGTCTTTCACTCCTTTTAGAAAGTGAATTTGTTCCCAGTGTAAGTGGTAGTAGTCCTTTCTCACACTGACTCTGTGCACCTGGACCAGGCCATGTCACCAAATGCGAACAGAACATAAATGTCAGGAAGAATAGGAGATTGAGGCACATTAAAAAAGAAAACACCTCTGTGGAGTGTCTGTGTCTCAAATAAAAGACAGAGTTCTTACCTGTTGCTCTTTTCACTGACAAGAGAATCAGAATTTAGCAATAGGATTTACCATTTACCTATGCCAAATCAGCTAAACCACAAGTGCTTCTGGTGATATATACAGTGCATTTATAAGAAGCAAACCCTACCATCACAGAACAAATCTGGATGATTAGGTCTGGGTCCACACAATTCCCTGGATATTTTACCTTGTTCTCTTACCTTGGATGACATGATGTTTTTGACTTCCTCATCAGTAGCACTTTGTGTAACAGCAATGTCAGGATTGCTGCAGCTGATCACTCGGCTCTGAAGGAGTTTACTCCCAACAGACATTGCGGAAGTGCGTCCAAATGTGTAATAACGAGACTCTGTTGAAATGCCACTGCTGCCTGCACCTGCCCATAGGAAGATGTTTGAACTGAGACTAAAAGACATATATATGAGACAAAAACTAGATTCAAGCAAGCTTTGCTCACTGCTGATACAGCATCAACACTTCAAATAGCATTAAGCTTCTGAAAGTCTTGCTACAAACTGCATAATTAACAATTACATAGGCATAGAAGGACAAAGTGCATGGGTGATTGTAACAAAAGCAGTAACTAAATCTTAACTGGGCTACCTGAGTAGCAGCTCTACTACATTAACTCTCATTTTCTCCCATCAACTCTTCTTAATTTCCTGTACCTTAAGACAGGCCTAAACACAAAATGTCACCTTCAACACATAAGATTTAACATGTCCAAAGTATCCAAGAAAGCAGAGATCACTGCCAGCAGGAATTTCACTAAATGATTACCTAGTTTTCAGCCTCCCCATGGACTTTATTTTTCAGGATAAATAATTTCTAAGTGTAGGTAAGATCAGAGATTTTAATTCATCCTAACATCAGTCTAAATGTCCCTCAAGAGGGATTTAAATGAACATTTAAAAGAGAAAAGGGCCCACATTTCTTTAGCTCCCACAGCTACTTGGTGGTAAGTCAGCTCATATATAGTAATCACTCAGATAAATTCTTTAGGATTTTAGGCTTTAGGACAGTGGACTGCAGCAGAATAACATAATAGTTGAGGTTCAAAGGGACCTCTGGAGGTCATCCGATCCAACTTCATGCTCAAGCAGAGTCACCTAGAGCCAGTTGCCCAGGATCATGTCCAGATGCCTTTCTAATAACTCCGAGGTGAAAAATTTCACCACCTCTCTGAGCATCCTGTGCCAGTGCCAGTCACCCTCACAAGAATAAAGTGTTTCCAGACAGAGGGTACCTCCCATGTTTCAGTCTCTGCTCATTGCCTCTGGTCCTGTCACTGGGCACCAAGGGAAACAGCCTGGTTCTGTCATCTTTGCACTTTCCCTTCAGGTCTTTGTATGCATTGAAGATCCTCCCTGAGCCTTCTCTTCTCCAGGCTGAAGAGTCTCAGATCTCTCAGCTTTTCCTTATTGGAGGGATGCTCCAGTCCCCTTATCACCTTTGTCACTCTTGGCTGCTCTCTCTTCAGCATGTTCATACCTCTTTTGTACTGAGAAGCCCAGAACTGGACACAGTACTGCAGGTGTGGCCTCCCCAATGCTGAGCAGAGGAGAAAGATCACCTCCCTCAATCTGCTGGCCAACATACAGGGTTTTATCCCCTGATGACACCTCTAATGAAATGGACAAATTGGCAGAGCTTGACCCTACACCACTTTACACTAGTGCATGGAAAGTTTGCATGGAAAGCAGCTTACTGATGTACAGGCCAGTAAGAAATCAGCATCTTAACACCACTTTAGTTTTTGGAGAAAATTCCTCTAGAGAAAGACTCAATTTAGGAGATGCCTCTCACTTCATGAAAAGTGACTTCATGAGATGTCTCTCACTTCCTACCTTCATGAAAACACAGCACTGCATATAGCTGTGGAGTCCTTTCACCTCAACCTTGCCCCTTAAATGAATAATTGAGAGATAGAGATTATGGAGGGCAAGTTTGTAGTAGTGCTGAGATCCCTTCCTCTGAGAAAAATTACATATCTGAACAGAGATGTGCTTAAACAGTAGGCACTGAGAAGTTGTGCTTGCTATTTTATAAGCCAAATCCCTAACTCCTCATCAAAAGCACCATTCTGAATAGCATGTATCAAGAAAAAAGAATATTTTTGCAACCCTTGCACCAACATTACCTGGCTTGATTACTTCTCTTTGAGGGTCTGGCAGACGAAATACATAGTAGATATAAGATGCCAAGAGGCAGTTCCTCCCATGCTGGTCTTTGCTCAGGTCTTTGCTGTTGTGGAGGCTGGTCACTATTGCAACCACAGATTCAAAGGCAAACTGTGAGAAGTTGGCTGTGAAACAAAGGCAAGAATTGGTCTCAGCACTATATTATACAATATAATTAGGTGAGGGCATTCTTTGTAGCAACAACAACAAATCATACTTCATCAAACCCATTAACAACTAACCGTAATGCTTTACTTCAATCCTTAACAAATTCAGATCTCTAGACAGCAACCTGACCAGATCCAAGGTCTACACAGGCAAATAACCACTCTTCAGTAGACAAGCTGACTTTCAACTCAATCATTGCTACTCCATCACTTTGTGCTACATAAAAGTAGAGTGTAACTGTTAATTACTATTTCTAGCAGTCTTCACACATTTCGCATAAAATACAAAGAACACCAAGACTCACTAGTCTCCTGCTGACAGATAAACACGAGCTAGCAGGCTTTTTCACAGACTACAGAATCACAGAATGGTTTAGGTCAGAAAGAACCTAAACCATCACAGAATGGTTTAGGTCAGAAAGGGGCAGATGGCAGGGACATCTTCCACTAGACCATGCTGCTCAAAGCCCCTGTTATAGGGGATGACAAGTGTTGTTTACCAAAATGAGACAAGAAATAAACTACATCATTCCAAGTGTGCCTTCCTTCCAGAGTTAATACTTGTGATGGATAACTGGGAGACTCAGTAAAAGAAAAATCCATGCGCATTACTATGCCCTCTCCATTCATGTGTTCACACAATTCTTCCTAAAGATATTTGTACAGAGGATACAGTGCAGTCAGCAATCTCAGTTGCAGGATAAAAGATGTGCTGATGCTTTTGTTGCAAAACAACTGAATTCCAAACAAAGCTAAACCACAGCCCACTTTTTGACCTATATTTTCATATAAGTAAGCCTCTACAATTTAACATACCTTCCAACAGAGTCTGAGAGTCTTATATGTATGGGGGAAAGGAGAGAAGACAGGAACTCAGTTAAATCTAATTAAACTGTGTAGTGAAACTGTGCTTTGAGAAGCACAACTCCTTTTGAAGTGGGCTACCCCAAACATCAAATCTGAGTCTGGGTATTTAGCAACCATTTCCCCCTGCCCCTATTTCTAGGTTGCTTGCATTACCACTTCAAGGTTATGCACCAGTAAATACCTGTCTGGCCAGCTATGACCATGGGTTGTACAGCCAGCTGGAATAGTTTATCTAGTACCAAATGTAAAAACAAGACAAGAGGCTCAAGGCGTGAAGAATTCAAGCAAATAATGCTGAGTTTCAGTTCATGCTCCAGTGTAGCCTCTGTAATCTTCTGGTCCATCAGTCGAATGGGGAATGACACTTGACTTTCCAAAGAATGGCACAGGGTGAAGAACTTCTCCAGGTGATTGTCCTGCAAATACAGTGCACTCGCAGTTAACGCAGTTCATATAGCTCAGGCTGCTGCTAGCTAAGCAAACTTGATTGTCCCACCTGATGGGATGAGAGAAAGTGTTTTCACCCTTCTAGCTTGCAGTAGTGGCTAGTCCTAGAGATCAATTTGTAAAACAGCTGTCACAGCTTTTTGCTTGTTCATTTTCACCTGGCTCAAATTCAGACTCTGGTTAGATCAGATTAGAAGCAGAAAAGTTAAAGCTCTCACTAGAGTGGTTGCTTCATTTCATGAAAAGACTGTTTCTTCTCGCTAATAAAATTCTGTCACATCATAGGTCTATAGTCCCTCTGTCATCGCACCTAAATTCCAGCTACATACAAGTTATGTGACTTATGAGTATATCCTACTTACATTTAAAAACCATGCTGCAAAAGGGTCATAGACCAGCTTCAGACACAGGGCTTCCAGTTGTTAGGACATTGCTACTAGGGTTAACTAGAACGGATTGATGGGGGAAGGCACTGTAAAGCAGCAGAAACAAAATAAAGCTGCCTTGCCTCAAACCAGTATCCCAATAATATGGCAAAATTCCAATTTCCTGTTACATTTAAATGACCAGAATCATAGAGCTCTCATTCAACACTAAGATTGTGTCCCCAAACTATGTGGCATTGACAGCTGAGGTGCCTGAAGAGTTCTGGCAGCATAACCTGCCCCTTGAGGCATGGAGCTGCTATGTCTCTGCAGATGTGGACACATTGTCTAAACCAGCCTTGCAGAAAAGAAGATGAAGACTGCAGAAACTGGAACTGTGCCCTGCCAGCATCTTTCAAGCACAGCCTAAGTGGACATTTGCTGAGCTAAGAGGACACCAGACTTCCTATTGCTTGATGTGACTTGCTGCTGAGAGCGCTCATTTGTTCACTTGTACCAATAAATTTTATTTCACCAAAGGATTTAATTCACTGAGGATATCAGGTTATTTGCATAGCCATTAGTTGCTTTTAAACCTGCGTGGGCTTAAACATTTCCATTTCATAAACCTCCTGAGTCGGCCTGGACATCTGAATTCTCTTTGAAATGAAACTACAGCTGTATATTGATTCTGATGCATTACCTGAGTGTGAACAGATGAAACAGCTTGCACTGCAACATTGAAAACACCCTTGTGTCCTTCAACCCACTTAATAGGCTGTGTCTGAGATGGAACCTTCTGTAATGGAAAAGAAATACGGGAATTGTCATCTTCCTTTTAATGATCAAACTGAAAGCCTGTTTATGTGGAAGTCTATGGGGCATTCACACTATTAATTTCCCTTTAGGTATCTCAATTCAATAACATACAGAGGACCACAGCTAGGCACTTTCTTGTTCTCATAGACTAGATGGAGAGAAGTTGACACATTGAACAGGGGTGTATCTTCTGAGGGGGTATATTTAAGGTTAGAAGTTTCCCAGTTAAAGCACTGCCAAAGGCACTCCATGGTGATCTGATGCAGGTTTAACCCTGTGGACAGTTTCCTACTTGCCATATTTACTCAGACAGAACGGTTTTCTGCTCCAGTAGCAGCACCTGATTCAATTTCTCCTCCCTCTCCCACACAGCCACAAAAAAAAATGAGCAAATCATCTTCTGGAAGAAAGCAAATTATTGACTTGACACCCTCTAAACAAATGTACCCCTGATTAGACAATTTATAAGGATTTGCTTGGATAACTAAATCTAAAAAACACAGTATAGCACTATAAAATAATAATGCCATCAGTGGCAATAATAGCAACACATTTTTCTCTAGAGCTTTCCCCTTTTAAAATATAAAAGGGAGCCATTGTCTACTGGCAGACAGCAATGTTAGTTTGTAAAACACTTATGCTGTTCTTCTACATTAGGCAAATACTATTTGTTTTTCTTTGTTACCTCAGGAGAGTGGATTGAATAGTGGAAAGGCAGCTTATCCAATGCAACAGGAAGACAGTAATGTCCAGTTTGAAGACGATCATTTAACAGAATTGGCAGCCACTGAAACAAATGAAAACACAGCAATATTCATGACTATATATGATTAGAGCTATTTATCTAATTTGTTATGTGCAGTCAACAAAACAACAAATGAGATATTGACCCAAGCTTCTCTGTACTAACCAATTCAACAGTAATTTCTTTGCATTTTTAATTCACTGATGGCTACTGTAGAAAAATATACAAGCCTGCTTTACAAACCATTCTGTTTGAAGAAAACAAACACAAGGCTTTTCATGTGTGACATATATTTTTCTGAAAATCTTACCAGAAGAATGTCCTAGAGTCCATGCTTTTATTTCAAAAATCATATGTTTTGAATAGACTGATCCTTGACTTTGACAAAAATAAAGAGAATTGAAATTTTGCTAAGGATAAATTGAACATCTTGGTCATGTTCACCATAAAAATAAAGGACAGAATGACTCACCATAACTCTGTTGATATTTGGACACAATTTTTCTATTCAAGTCTGAAAGAGGCTATGCATTTGAGTATCACAAGGCAGGAATATTTTGTATTTAGGTGAACAGAAGCTCCTCGTCTATGTTAAGTCTCACTCCTGAACTACAAACTAATTTGCTTCCTACTAATCCCATTGACATTGGTGGGACTACATCTGTTTATAAAAGAAAGCCCATTTGAAAGTATTCACCATATTAAAAAAAACAAATACAAACTTCAAATCAGGAACACATAGAAAGCACTTGTCTGTCCCTAGTGCTCAATTGCTGACCATGGCACTAGAGTGTTTTCAAATCTGAAGTATTATCATTATCTATGCCTTCCTTTTATTTTAAAATCTCTTCAGTTAAAAATATTGATTGATAAATAAAAAGGTCTAAGGGACTATGCTACGATATGTATTTCTTAAGCTAAAACATGCTAGTCTCAACAAGAAGATAATGACTGCAAGAGAATTATATTTTACCTTCTAGATTCTTCCTTTGTTTCAATTTTGCTGTGGGTAAAAGACACTTTAGAACATAAACAATATGCCATACATAACCTAATTGAAAATATGAGTAAATACCGCGTATATGAATGTGTTAGGTAATAGTAAATAATTGTAATTGCGTATGCTTTAGGATTGGGATTTTTTGCACTAAAATAGAATATAACAAAATTAGGCTATATGCTATAAAGCATCTTTGCTGCAAATATTCAGGTGCGTACTTCGGTTTTGTCAGCTGAATTCATCAACTTCAAAGACACCTAACGCAAAAGTATAGGGTAAGGATGCAACAGCACAGGTGCATCTTGTTTCTGTGACCTACTTGTTTTGATTTATTATCATAACCAGAAAGGGAATACATGATGAAATTCTTGATAAGGAAAGAGTCTGTTTGCATAGGATGTAGTTACACATATATACATGCACACATACTTATATATCGCGTGGAACTTACTGTGTACCCAAGGAGGGTTTCCACAGATGCTCCTTGCTTTGGCTGGCAGCTGATGTGATAGAATGTGAACAATAGGTGGTGTTTCTCTGTGAGTTTTGCTGGCAGCTTAATTTTCACTTCTTCATAGAAGTCAGGTGACCTGTTTAAAAAAAATGCAAAGCACATTTCCAGTGTAAGTATGAGACTGAGTAGGAAGCAAGTTTGCCAGAAGGCTTTTATCTGCCATAGTTCTAAAAACTGTGTAAGTCCTGAAAATATATACACATATACAGCTGTATTTATGAACTACCTACAGCTTTGAATCAGCTCGAATCTTTCACCTTTATACTTTCAAAAATATTCAATCTTAATTTTGGTTTCCCATGTATTTATTCTGTAAATCCTAAATCCCAGGTCCAATTCATAAGAATGAGGCCCCTTCAGCTCTTCTGGATATATGAACTCATCACAGTGAACACTGTTACAAGCTTCTGCTGCTGCTTCCTGCTTCTCCTCCTTAATCTTCAGATTAGGAACATTTTCAACCAACCTCTGAAAAGCTCCAAACATGAAAAACAATGATTTGTTATGCAAAGGTCACTTACACAAATGCATGTAGCAGTATGAATTAGATACTAGACAGAATGTAAATGTTTGAAATGGATTAGTACCAGCACTGCTTGATGAATTATATAGGCTAAGAATTACGTAAAGAGATCATGATTAATACTTCTTAAGTCACACAAATAGTAACAATACTTACTTATTATGATATGTGATAGCTGTATATGTTTCTTGCACAAATTCTGGACCTGAAGATTTCCCAAAAATTACCTACATTAAGAAGAAATAAAGTAACAGCAGTCAGGTCAAACACACCTAATTGTCATAATCTTGTATGAATATTGTATAAAGGCAGTACCTGAAGGCTGAAAATTAATTTCCAATTTTATCTCTGCACATTGACACAAATGTCTTACTAACAAACACCTTCCTCACACACCATTCAGGGTAAAACACCAGGAAAATGGAGCAGACGTTAGTTCCAGAGCCACTGACTACTTCACATTGCATTCGCCTGTCAGGCTAAAGAGTTGGGAATTGCAGGAATAAAGTTATGGTAAGCCTCTTACTCATTGTCACATTGTCTTCAACTAAATTCTAAAAAGTTAGAAGTATTTTTTTGAAGTTCATTTTTCAGTTGCAGCCTGCTCATTTAGGGTGAGATCCATCTCACTTTACCTTAAAGGTCCAAAGTTCCTTTATAATCAGTGAAGAGAAATAGGCATTTTTGGTGCTTGACGTGCTTCCCTTATTGCAGACACAGCCTCATGTTAAGGTCCTGGAATCCAGTAGCTTTAAAGGGAGCCCTCAAAATATTTGTCAAAAGTGTTTGTCAAAACCTAATCATAATATGAGCAGAGTTTAAGGAAACCAACAATGCAGTATGATGTAAAAGATGGTACTATATTTGCATGGCACAGCTCCAGCTCTGGAAAAAATGTGGCTTGGGGAAGTACCATGATGATGCTCTGATTTCAGTTCCAGAGGTCACGTGGAGTAAGGATGTGAAGTATGTACTGTGCAGTATGATAAAGACTGGTCAGGTGTCAGTCCTTGCTCCAACAAATCAAAGACTTGTTCAAAATCAGACCAGAGTTCCTCAAAGTAGTATTTCCACTCTTTTTTTTCCCCTTCTAACACAAAAAAAATCACAAAAGATCTTGTCACAATGTCATTCTAAAATAGCTAATTGCACTGTCTAAAAAGTTCCAAAAAAAATTCAGGCTAAAGCAGACACCTGGGATAGAACACTTCAAACTGAACATCTGAAGTCTGGTAAAGCTGAAAAGAGGATTTTATAATGGGAAATGTTGAATAACCTGAATACAGACAGTGCTACCTGCTCTGCTAGTACCAGACACATACGTGGTAATAGACAGCTTGTCTCAAACATGGAAAACTCTACCTACACTGCATGATAGTGCACCTGTTCAGATTAAGGCAATGAAGATCCCAACTTCTACCTTCCAGTGTTAACACCTGAGTATTTGTGTATACATAGTGCATATGGAGAAGTTACACTGGCAGATAGACTACAACACTCTTGAAAGGTCTCTGAGAATTTTCCATTAGGTTTTCCAATACAGCACTGACTTAAGATGTCACTCTTCTGAAAATAAGGTAGGAAGACTTAGATAAGAAGGAGTAAATATGCCTCTGTTCCACTTGAGTGCCAAGTCTTCCCTGCTGTGGGTAAGGCCCTGCTTTCTGATGAGAATGACAAGCTTCACAAGCTCTCTAATGTTAGGCTTCCTAAGAAGCCACACTAAAAACTATGGTGATGGAAAGAACACACTGAGTTACCTCTTCAGAGGTTCCTCAGGAAAACATGTAAGGAAAAGTCTGCTAAGAAATCTCAGCATTTATTACCGGCATTGCACAGGACGGGTCTTCACCACACATAAACTGGACCTTGATAGTAAGGTTTCTTGCAGAAGCTGGTCGATTAGCAAAATTCAGCCTCTGGGGGTAAACATACAGGAGATTTCTGGAAGGAAGAAAGGTAAATGCCAAGTATTTGCATTTCAAAATGAAGTGCACAAACTAGCATTTTGCTGATTCCTCTTTCTCTCCTTTAATTCCACCTAGATCATTTGCCACAACTTAATTTCAAAAGTTAAGTTCTTGCTGTGACACAAAGAACATGCTGTGTTTAAGGTTTCTCATGCAGAAGCTATGAAGGCAGTCTTCCCATCTTTTTCATTTTATTTTTTTTAATGCATAATTCCCAGTTACAAATTAATATCTCTGCTTGACATAATGAAAAGAGGAATCTATCAAGGAAGCAACTCCCTCCTCAGCTGTGAAAAATCAGATTTTGGAAGGGGGAAGGAATTACTCAGAGGTGATAAAACAAGTAAACCAGCAAATAAAACAAGCAATTGAAGTTCATACATTTCTGGTTTATAGCAAAAAAAATGGCAGATATTTCTATATTGTGCAAATCAAAAAGCGGTACCAGTAACCGAAACACAAACAAGAAATTTTGAACTATCATTCTAGAAACTGAAACACCTTTTAGTAATGAATATGAATTAATGCTTTAAAATACATTCTTTGCTGTTTACTAGCTTCCATATATTGACAGATCACTAAACTTAAAAAGCACCTTTAATTTTTGTGGGGAATTCAGCAGCATAGCTGGTCCTCCAAGTTCAAACTCCAGCAGTTCTGGTAGAAAAGTCAAAATGCTAACGGAAAGCTTTTTCTCCAAGTGTATGGCAAGTCTGAGAGTTCAGCTACATCTGGATTGCAGTCTGGCATCACAATTATGTCTATTTAATATCCCATTTTCCTAGACTTGTGAAGGATTCTCATTGTTTGTCCTCTGAGTATAAGGAATAAGACTAGTGTTGGTGGAAGCATGCTGGCTTCCAATGAGAAACAATGAGAACTACTCATGGGCTTTCATTTTCTCCTTTTGTCTGTGACAGTCAGGAGCTACACACAATATCTCCCTGTCCTTATCACAGATACCTCCTCAGCACCATCATCAGATGAAAATGTAGAGCAGCTTTAGAAAATGTTGTCATTAAGCCAGACAGTCCATCTTCCATTTGTTACATCTCAAGTCCTGGAACAAACACTGTGGTTAATTCTCCTTATTGCCATGTTTCACAATGTGAAAATAGGCTTCAACTATACAGTCCAAGCTACTCTGCTAAGCAACATGCACTATGTCAGCCATCACATGCCTTAGCAAAGAAACTTGCATGTTAACTTGCCTTTCCCTTTGTCCAGAATAGTACTCCTGCCTGCCACACTAATGCACTTTCTTCTCTACCTTCTTAAATGCAACTTCTACTCAGCCAAATTCTTTCCAAGATATTAGAAAAAGCTAAGTGAAACAGAGAAATAGATCAGTAACCTCCACTGAATTATGCTTGGGGAAATGACATATTAAACGAAGGATATTATCAATATTACA
Source organism: Pezoporus wallicus (assembly GCF_028554395.1). Classification (NCBI taxonomy): domain Eukaryota; kingdom Metazoa; phylum Chordata; class Aves; order Psittaciformes; family Psittacidae; genus Pezoporus; species Pezoporus wallicus. Next base: position 1,356,837 of record NW_026637546.1, read on the forward strand.
TCTGCCAGATGTGAAGAAATGTATTTAGGAGAGGCTAAATAACCCAGTCATTGCTTCATTAATCTGCATCCCAGAAGATGTCACAAATCCATATGAAGTCCTTGAGCACTGGATTTTACATTTAGATGTGAATTGAGATGAAAGACATGTAAATCACAAACAGAGAGCTCTTTGCTGACTATAAAACCAAGGAAGCATTATCCCAGCAGGTACTGTACTGAAGAGCTAAAGCTTGTGCCACTTACACTCAAGCAGTTTTAGCAATCTTGCTTACATGTGTTTCAAACCTATCGGCACTGCAGAAGAACAGAGACAGATGCTGACTCTGAATATCCTGCAGAGATGAAAGTGATGACTGATTTTTTTAAAGCAGGGAGGTGTGGAGATGATCAAAAGAGGTTCCTTCACACAGGCATGAATTGTAAACCCATTGCTGACCACTGCATAAGTGCTACTGCCTGCCAGCATCCATACCCTCCAAATGACAAGGAGCATTTCCACATGTCAGTTAGCAAGGGTGCCAGGGCAGCATATACTGTTGACTTTTAAATAATAGGACACCTAGCATGCTCATAGGACATGACAAGCTCCAGGAGGCATTGTGTCTCCCTTGAGCCTCTGTGCTGAGCAGAAACATTCAAACAACATCACAGCAATTATTTTTGGTCAGTGTGATTAAACTTCTCCCCTCCCTCCTCCCACAGAAAGTGCAGAGCTCTACCTCCAGAAATAGTCAGATGTGCTTACAAAAAGCAAAAGGGCTATTCAGAAGCAGTAGTGGTACCCTTTACAAGACAGGGAAAAAGAAGTGGGAAAAGAATGGTCTCATTCTACCTTACTCAGTGTAAGGTAGTACTACCTTACTCGGCGTACATTATAAATAATTTGCAAATACATTCAGTTGTTTCAAAAGCTTTCCTTAACAAGATTTTCTTACTGACACTATCTTTTATTTCCACAGAGCAGAGCAAAGAACAAAACTAACATTAAAGCTGAAGAACAATGGCATTAAAATGACAACATCATGGGTTTTCTGGAAGGCAAAACACTTTATTAGTATATGACAGATTTTAAATAGTATAAAAGTGCTCAGAATGTGAAAGCAGATATTATACTAATGATTTTCATACAGAGAGCTACCAGCTACTCAAGACACAAATTTGCCAAGACTTTTTTAAATGCTTTTGCTCCATTTTGAATTATACTTGCTTAAAAGTCTGCTGAAGATAGTTTTCAAGAATTTACTTCATGATGTCAAAATTAACTGAACTGAACCCTTTCTAATTAAACTATTTGCATGTGATTCTTTTTTTTAAGGAATAATTACACGTTTCTCTATAGGCTTTGCTTTCATCTGGAAGCTCAGACAAATCCATATTTTCTCTGGAGTCTCTGCTCAGTTGACTATACAGAGATCACCATGCCATGGTGGCATGTTTTCCCTTCTGCCTATATTACATAATTAATTAAGTTTGTTATGAGGAGTCAGGTGTAATACCTTGTCTGAAAGCATTGTGACAAACAAGCTGCTTGTGGAAGTGGGGCATGCACTCCCAGAATCCTGTTTGTGAAGTTTTTGGCTTCCTTGTTTCTGCTTTGTTGTGCAGTATTTGACAAAGTAACTTTTATCTCAGTAAAAAAATAAAGAAAAATCAGGAAACCTTCCATGAAACCTCTTACTGCTGAGATAGTACAGTAAATGCCCAGAAAAGATTATAGGGCTTGGAAAAGAGCAGGCAGCTATTTGCACTGAGATGAAATAGTGTACTGAGGAGCAGAATACATCAAGACACGCTCACACCTGTTTGAAACTGCAGTATCTAGCTTAAGCGGTTTCCTTCCCCTGCGCGCAAGAGTGATGCTAATCTCCACGTTTGTTGCTCTGAAGAAGTTAGAAGTGCTAGCATCTCTAACCAGCACAAAACTAGAGCAATGGTCATATAGAAGATGCCAGGGAAGTGATTGTCCCTGTGTAGCTGGCATTGGTGAGGCCATGTATCAAATGCTGTGCTCAGTTCAAAGAAAGACATTGAGATGCTAGACGGCTACAAAGCTGCGGAAAGGTAGCTGCTGAAAGGAACAGCTGAGGGAACTGGGGTTGTTTAGTCTGGACAAGAGAAGGCTTGGGGAGACATTATAGCTCTCTACCACTACCTGGAAGGAAGCTGTAGGGAGGTGGATGTTCATCTCTTACTCCAAGTAACAAGTGATAGAACAAGAGGAAATTACCTCAAGTTGTGCCACGGGAGTCTTAGATTGGGTATTAGGGAAAATGTTTTCGCCTAAAGGATTGTCAAGCATTGGAACAGGCTGCCCAGGGAAGTGGTTGAGTCATCATCCCTGAAGGTATTTAAAAGATGTGTAGATGTGGCACTTGAGGACATGGTTTAGTGGTGGACTTCGTAGTGTTAGGTTTATGGTTGGACTCACTAATCTTGAAGGTCTTTTCCACCCTTAATGATTCTGTGATTTTGACTACATTAGCCTACATTGCCTTAACTATGCTTTTGCTTATCAAATGGAGCATTGGCAAGAGTGGTTGAGCTGTGGCTAGGTAATTCTGGCTTGTGGGAAAAGGAGGTGCTTTCAACCACACTGCACAAATACAAGTATTACTTCCTGGACTGGACCAAGTTCCAGACTCTGCTGTTTCATAATATTTGCAAAGCTGCCTCATGAGACTTTCTGGGGAACTATTGCTGGAGTTTATTAACAGTTACAGTTAGCAACTCCCCTTTCTCACTCTGAACATATTTGTTGCCGCAAGGCAACATTTCTGCATTTTTCCACCTTTTCCCCAGTGTATCTAACCAACTAGCTTTAGATTTTATTGGGGTATTAACTAACTGAGTTGCTACTTCACAGCCTAACACCACTTATGGCATGTCAGTTGCGTCATCACCATTGATTCACTAGTTAAAGGTAAAGATTAATGAAGGCGACTATTTTTTATAGATATTCTCTTCATTATTACAAGCTAGTCTGAACAGATCCTACTTTTGTTTTGTTATCAAGACTTTTATTTAGGGTGAAAATCAAAACAGAGACCAAGAAGTCTGAAGAGATTAAGTATGCTGGGTATAAACTCTTGCTCAAAGAGTGTAACTGTTGAGTTATAGCAAGCATTTTGTCTAACGTGAGTGTATGTATTCAACACAGACACCCCTAACAACTGAGGGATAGTGTGGAGACACCCAAACTTGCTTTGGGAATAGTACACATTAATTTTCAGCATGGTGGCTTTGATATTCATAAGTCTGGCTGCAGAAGTTTACCTTGGTGAGAAGTAAAGGGAGAATATTCTGTGCAGACTCAACTGTCTAGTTCAGGAACACAAAGGTTGCTAATCTTTTAATTTTCAAAAGCAGACCTTTAGACACTATGAGTCTGCACACCGGAGTTGACAGAAGCCACTCCTTATTGTGGCCAGACAGCAAATAGGAAAATTCATTAAAAAAAGGGCATCATTACTGAAGTTCATTTCCATCTGCATTTTCAATTATATAAAAACTACTTCCCCTATAGAAATGTCTTCATAAACCCCCTAAAAACTGGGGAAAGAAAAAAAAATAATTGTAGGTGTCACCAACAGCCAAACTGTCTCTCCATTTTCACATGAAGGTGTGGCACACCTCCCCAGGATAAATTAGTCTGAAGCCTTGTAGTTCTGATATGTACTGAACCACAAGTCTTGTTCTTCCTTTTTTCCCTCCTTAGTGTAGTCAAGTGAGTGGGCAGGAGAGCTGGCTCTTTGCTAATCTCTGCTGCAAGAGGTGAATAAGGTTTACATCCCCCCTTAATTTCTGATTCCTTTCTGAGAGTCACATCTTTGCCACTAATGCAGTTCAGTACCCAGCTACTGCTTTACAGGTCAGGAAAGTCCCTTACAGTAGCACCAACTACTGCTGTAAGAAGAATTCTGCTTTACTGCCGTGCCTTCACTAACACAGTGGTCTCATAAAAGCTGGCATTTCTGTACCTATAACACTGTGATACACCTGTTTTGAATTACTGTTAGTTAGCTATTACCGATATCACTGCTCACTAGCACTGCTATGCTGCACAAACATGTTGAAGCACATTCTTTTGATATTCATTTCTTCTTGGAAACTCAGCTGTGACAGATCACTAAAGAGTTTGGGAATTGCTCAGCTGCATGCTACTGAACACTATGGTCTCCTTGAAACAACCAGAAAAGAACAAATCTAAGGAAAAAAAAAAAAGACATAGCTGAGAGCTCATGGTGAAAAAGTACATAGAGCAACACAACACTGCCTCAGATTCTCAGATGACTCAAGTTAATGGTAGAAAGCACCCAGCACAAAGGTTTACCAAAACTGTTAATCTACTGGGAAAAAACCCACAGAACAGAAAAGTCAGTGAAAGCTGTAGAATTTTCTTTTTTCCTTTGACATTTTAGAAAAATTTTCAAAGGACAACAAAATTAGATTAGTAAATATATTATAGAACTTCCTGTAGGTTTTTTTACCTTGTAATGGATAGTAAGATTAAATCATCAGTTTAACACATAGTCTTTAATATTTAAAAAAATGTTTTTAGTTTCTATTTATGAGAAAAAAACACCACAAACTAAGTCACAATTATTTTTGGAAATGGATCTGAAGAAATTAAAAAAATATATGTTATTTCTTACCTATAAATAGTATGGGGAACGTACACTTCTCTAATTGGGAATTCCAAAATCTCTTTGTGAGGACGATTACGGTTTTCTAGAAAAGGCTTCACTGGTAGTAATTCTGGTGTCAGACAATAACCAAGGTTTTCTGGAGCTGGGGAAATCTCCAGTTTAAGTGTTCCTTTAAAAAAAAAACACATAAATCTCAGCAAAGATATAAAAAAATAATCAATGTATAATAAAAGAAAAATGAAAACAATATGTGAGATTACATAGTAACAGTGCAAAAACAAGAACTGGCTCTTCCACTTGAAGGTGGCATGAGAATGAAAGCACAGAAATATACACAGGAAGTAGCCTACATACAGCCCTACAATTAAGTCAATATATAGCTCTTTATGTCTACCCTGTACTATTTCAAAGAAACAGCAAAGAAAGAATACTAAAGGCTGGGTTGATGTTCTAGTATCTTTCACACAATGTAATACAAAATTTGTTTGGGAAACAAAAGATAGAAGGGTTGATGTCTAATACAGTTCTCTCTCACTCCACCTACTCAGATTCTGCTTTGATTAATCTCTGCCAAAGTAGACACCACCCACCAGGAAAGCCAGGCTTGCTGTGGTGAGCAGTTAACGGTTAATACCGATAATATTTACACAAGCAAAACTAGACTTCCAATTTACATTTTCTGTTGTGATTTCTGGCAATCAGCTAAAAAGGCAAACCAGCTTAGCACTCAGTTCATATTTTTTAAGGTTTCTCTACAACAACTGAAGGAAAGTTTCAGCTGTACATTATATAAAAAGAAAAAATAAGCTGGTCAGGTTTTTGACAGTAGCCAACCACCATCGCTGCTTCTCTACTTTGTTAACCAACATTGACCCAAATACTCAAGTAAGATGAAATGTCTACACATTTTCATCTCCCACTGTAAAATATGACCCATTTAAAAATATTGCAGGGAAATAGCAACGATCTTTGAAATTTGCTTTAAGCACTGTCTTCAAACAGTTGGAATAATAATAAAACACATCCAGTAGATACACTGTAAATTAGAGAAGAAAGCAAATAACTTCAGAATATCAAACTAAATAGAAATCTCCATCCTCAGTCATACAGAAAAAAACTTCAAAAGCATCTGTGCTCAGGTGGACATTGGTAACCCAGGAAATTCCACACTAGCACATACTATACACTTAAACCCCAAGTTAACTGTATTTTGGGGCTGGAATTTACAGGACAATTTAGGGGAGAAAAGTACATATATCCTTTTCCATCCAAAAATAATTGCGTACCTGGTAAAGTCTTAATTCTTCTCTGTAAGGAAGACAATCTTTTGAAATCAGCTAAAAATTTGAACAGATCTTCATCACTGAGCCTGTCTCCTTCCTACCAGGAGAAAGGGAAAAATCAATATCTTTATAACACTACTCCATAACACTGAGAAAGCTTCAGACATAAACAGTATCCGTTACCTGCTTAAAGAAGGTGCTGAGGGTCAGAGAGACTGTTTTGAAGTTTGAAACTGGAGAGCTGTCCTCCAAGCTGAGACTTCTCTCAGAAAATCTTCTTCCCTGTAGCAGCGTTGCCCTCTTGTCACTAGTGGATCCTTTCCCTTCAAGCAGAAATTAAATGAAATATTAACTTGCTTTGTGTTTCTTCGGTACAAAGACCATCAGAATACACTAGAAGCCTACAATTTCCTAACAACATCAGAAGATAAAGAGGATACCTAAACCACTCCACTACTTTTATTTCAAACTATGTGAAATAGTGGAATAGCAGGACACACGTAGTGAAGTGACATTATTTCTGCTGCAGAGCACAAGCTTATTCAGAGTTTTAGTTCATGGGTTATAAAGCACATTGGTCAATGTTGTCAACCAAAGGTCCCGTGTGCTCTAGAAACTACTATGTTATGTATTTTGGTAGCCCCATATTGCAAACAAATGTTATAAGAAAAAGGGAGTTTTACTTCTACAAAGCCAGTGCTCAACATGGCCTAAAACATGCAAGACTGTTTAGCATACATAAAAATAAATAAGCAGAGATGAAACAGTGAACATATGAATTTATAAGTGTTTGTAGAACAGAAAAGGAAGGCTGAGAAGATGTGACTTTGAATCTGCTGTTCACTTTTGGTGCCAGAGTAAATGACATTATTTGGTATGCACAGGCCGACTGAAGAGTGGCTTTGCCCTACTCAGAAAAGTTAGACAAGTACCATTTAAACCTTCAGTTTCAGGTATTTCTCGTTCAAGTGTTGAAAGGTTGAAGACGTTAGTCAGGCTTATGGGAATCCAGGCGAATGGCATTCTGTATTTCCCCAACCGCTGACAAAAGGATTCAGCTTGGGCTTTCAGCTTTTCAATCTTTTCTTTTGTCTAAGACAAGGAAAATAATGACCGTTTAAAAAGCAATCAGTTATTTTAATGTGATTGTAGATAAAAAAAAGGAAACAACATATCTGTAGCACAGTAGATAATTTGCATTCTTATCTGTTTTCTTTCTGTACCACTCTCAGGATCACAGCAGTTTTGATTTGTACATTCACTTTTTCTTTCGATGACTTCATTTTTATTATAGATAAGGAGAATGCAGATTTTTTTGCAGTGACCCCCAGGCACAGCTTGAAAAATCACCATAAAACATTAGCAGATTCTGCTTCCTTTGCCAGATACAGAAACAGTATTCTGTTGAAAGCAATATTCTAAAGGAAGCAGATGTGTGGAAGTCCAGCAAACATGTCTATCTACTCCAGGCAGGTAAATGACCTTAAATTCATTGAAGAGAGCTCATGTTATCTATGGATGACAGCACTGAACTGGCCAGGTACACACTAGAGCAGGTTGTTTGCCAATCCAAATCAATAACATATCTCTGAGGTACAAATATTTCTGCTAACTCCACACTGCATTGTCATCTTCTTTGCTAACCCTTATCTGCTTTGTGACTCAAAACTCTGTTAGTATTGAATTCCAAAGGGTCAGTAATAAAGTGCACCATATCTTCCCATAACTTCTTTCCATCAGTTGCAGACACCAAACTGCTTGTACCATGGATGCACCAATTAGCTTTCTCTCCACTGTTCTTATGATTCTGTCCTGTTCCAAAAGGTCTGCTCTTTCTCTTCTTCTGTTTGTTCGTTTTTGCTGTGCACACATTTTTTGATCTAAACAGTCTTTATAATCATTTACTTACCTTGCCAGCCTCGCTTTCTTTAAGAACTGCATAGGGCTCTGCACAGTCTCCAATTTCTCCTTGCTGAAGCACTTTTTCTATCTACAAAGAGCAGTAAAATAAGACACTCACAAAGAAAAAATAACACCCAACCAGTAATATGTTGCTTCCTTAGCAATATGGAAGAGCCTGCGTAAATGAGCAGTATAGAATCTTTAATACCAGCTTTGTGGAGTAACTGGTACTAAACCAGTTACTCCATACTAAAATTCCTAGTTTTCTATTTGGCCTGTTAGAAAGCAGGAAATACATATGTGACCACACTGTCAATCAGGTATGCATTTTCATGGAAATCAGGAAAATTAATACATTCCAAATGAAGTGATTCAGGCTAACACAGTTTCAGAATTAAATAAACAAAATGATGCAAAGCTCACTAAAATAAAGCCATAGAAACTCCAGAGAACACAATTAAAATTTTTTAAAAATGGCTTATTTGACTTTATTTTAAATTTCCCTTAGGCAGAGATAGGAAATTCTAAATATGCAGCAGAACTAGAACACAGGATATCAAAATCTTAGCTTGGGAGTGAGATACACCAGAGGACGTCTGCACACATGCCATTAAAACCAATCAAAATTCACCTTAGCCACAGGAAACTCATGCTCGTCAGCTTCAAGAACTCAGACAACAGGCACAGCCAGGAACAGAAAGAATGGTGTTGAAGTAGCACTGTAACATACCTTTATTACTAGGTATATATCCGATGAGGGATAAGTGACCGAAAATACTGCTGATCTTGCCTGACTAGACAAGTCAATGGAGGGTGTATAAGAACGCAAGAATCCTCTCAATGAATCAGGGTTAAGGTCACAATGAAAATTTTCTGAGATCTTGAGAAGGAAAAGAATTAAAATGTATTACAATCCAAAAATGCATCAAGTTTTATTTTAGGTAAGTCAAACGCACTAACTAGAACTACAAAGTAAATAATTGGAAGCATACGACTTTGTCAGAATAAAAAGAATCCAATATCACACTCAGAGTGAGTGTGTGAAAAGTTGCATGTTTTTGTAAGTTTTCCTAAATTATTACTCCAGAGATACAAACCCAAGCCAACTTAACAAAAATACAGTATGCACACTTACCTTTTTCCTTTCTTTTACATCATAGAGAGCCATGCAGGCAAATAAAGGTTCAATCTCTATCTCAAACCTATTAAGGAAAGACACACAGAAAACTGATTAATACTGTACTCTTATGACTCTGTATTAGAAAAAATAATAATAATAAAAGCGCTATATTTCAACTGGCACTTCCATTAGAAAATAAGGAGAAATATTTAGTTCCAGACCTCAGCTCTCTCAAAGTCTGGAGGATTTTTCTATTAGTGCATTTTATTAGATGATTTCTAGAGGAAAAGAAGGGAAATAAACTGCACACAATATATTTTCTAAATTTGTCAGAAAGCTGGTCTCAAATATCAATTACAAACAACTATATTTTTCTTAATTTTTTTTTTTCTATTTATCAAGTTCAGCACAGAGTGTATGGAGACCAATCTAGTCTGTTGTAAAGATATAATCTGTGCTCATTCAAAAAGTTAGACTTTTGCAATGATGGATAGAAATGGTCCTCTGCTACACTAACAAAGAACAAGCAAGCATGCAAACACTTGCTGAACAGGACTGCAGTGGTGTAGCAGGGTCGGCAGCAGTACTCTGGTATGAACTGAGAAATGGTGAGCAAAGCCTATGAAGGATACTTACTTCAGAGTCTGCAGCTTCACCAAAATCCTGTTGCCCAGATGTTCCTTTGGGCGACCTGGTACCGGCCGTATCTCCACTGTGTCTTCCTGTGATTAAAGAGTTACTCTAGTCATACTCAATTCAAACAACTGCAAATCCACATACTTACATATAACCTTCATGGGATGCTAAATGAGCTGCTGCTACAGACTAGAACCTTCACTCACCCAAAGGGCATTTAATCTCTTTAGAGATGAAAGAAAACTGCTTTGTATTTCTGAGTATTTACACTTCTGACCCCCATCTGGCATTTACACTTCTGGCCCCCAAGCAAGCGTTAGGGTGAAGGGTAACACCCTGACACAACTGTATCACCAGCCTCAGGCAACACAAAGTACAACCACCTGAACGTCTGTTTATGCTGGCAGGAGCCTATGGGTTTGTGCTTTCACCATGTTATTACCCAAAGGAGACACAACCCCCATTTTCTGACTACAGTGCAGCTTTAACTTCAAGCATGCCAGGACAGCCAGCCTCCAAGCTCACCTCATCCACAGCAGGGTAGAGGGCAAGGAGCTCGGCGTGCCTGTTGGTGCCCCGGGCCTCCTTGTTCTGCCTCTCGAACTCCTCGGCGCTGATGTGCCGCAGCAAGTTCTCCAGGCGGGGGTCCGGCTGCAGGCTGCGCAGGTCGAAGTCAGATGTGGCAAGGGTGGTCCTTGAGGTCTCCTCAGGGAGTGCCTGGGCCTGCCGGGGCCCCGCCTGTTGGAAAACAACACCACAGTGAGCTATGGCTGGGACACCAGGCTGTCACCAAACACTGCTCGTTTGGCAGGGAGAGCCCTAATGCCACCTCTGCGGTGAGGCTTAATGGGCAACACAGCTCTCTGTTGATGTCATTGCAGAGACTGTAGGATGCTTTGAGGAAAACAGCTGTATTTAACTGCTTTTCCCAAAGTTAAGGAAATGTACCTGAAGGTTTGCATCGCTGGAATCCAACGTTTCTGATTCAAATGTTTGTTTTTGAAGTGTCTTGTGCAAATCTTTCCGGGATCCCTTGTTTTTCAGGCTACAGGTATCTGAATTCCCTTGGCTCCTTTCACAGAGAAGCCCGATCAAGTCAGGTCAGCACGAGGAGGTGTTAAGGGGAAAAAAAAGCCAACAAAAAAGACAATTTTTTTTTTTTTACTTTAAACAAAGCAACTGGGACATGGTTGTGCAAAAGATCAGCTTTTACACAAAAATGTGTCATTTCACGACATTTGTTTTACCGCACCACTGCAGCTCTGTCATGTATATTAATAATGGTTTTAAAAGGAAGAAATATCATTCACATCACTTTTGCATAGACTGTAAGACTGAGAGAGCAACAAAACCTGTTCTAGGCACAAATTCAGCTCTGTGCTCCTCAGCAGAGACGGCAACTACTTCAGTGAACTTAACATGGATCAGATCGCTTATCTCTTGTCTGGCTCTTTGCCCCTCTGATTACACATGAAGGCACTTACTGATTTTGTCCTGGACCTAGCTGGCGTCCCAAGTTAATCAGATACAACAATCCACACCTTTCAAACAGTGCCTGCTTCTGAAGAGGGCTATCACTATGGCACAGTGTAACAGCCTCTGCTGGCATGCTCCCAAAATTTTGCAGCAGGGTAGCAATTTCAAGTTACATTTTTGTGGCAGATGGAAAAAATCAGGAGGTACCCTGACAAAATATACCAGACACATCCAGAGCTCTGTTTCTTCCATTTCCGTATGCAATTTGCTAAATCCTGTGATGGTATTTTTGCAGTCAGCCTCCTTGGTCAGAGTATTCTGGTTTATTCGTTTCCCTTTCTGCAGCACTCCTAACACTCTAAACATCTGAGTACTTCCATAAAGATGCCATGATAAGCAATTATTGATCAAGGAGACACCTTTTTATTACATTTTGGGAGTAACTGAATTATATGCTCTGATGTGTTTTAGTTTTAATTGTTCGCATTTTAATCACTTACCAGTTCACTGCAAATGAAAACTAAAGTCATAAAAGAGACAATCCCAGCTCTCCTTGGATGTGACCTTGTTTTGGAACTGCTTTAATCATCCAAAATGAATGACAGAAATTCTGAATGAGTTTAAGACATTGCAGCATCCAAAAGAGATTTTGTTGATTATTTTTTCTCTACTTCAAGTGGCAAAGAAATTACTTAATGGGGAGATTTATGTACCTGAAATCCTACTTTCCCTGTGAGGTACAATCTGCACCAGATATGCCCTTCCCCTGAAGTAGTCCTGTAAGATTTACTTACATTTTTTATTCATTTGCAAAGCACAGCTGCAATTAAAAACACCAACAGGCAAAACCTGCTTTTAGTATACATGTCAATTTTATGGCGACACACTGAATTAAGAAAATGGGACAAGGAAAAGGCACGAAGGACAACTGAAAGAAGAAACTGACAGGCACAGGAACAAGCTTCCCATTCAGCCTCTGGCAAAAACACAGGGACTGCTCAGCTGTGTCCAGCCCCTCTGCCATACACCTCTTCACCCTGGGGCATGAGGAGCATCTCTGCTCACCTCTGCACCCACTGAGGACTCTTCAATCTCCTGTTCTGAACCTTCACATGTATGAATGAATGAAAGTCACACACTCATCCATAGCTTAGCAGACTGTACGTTCAGCAACCTGTCCTATCGATCATTGTCTCCCAAGTAGGCAACTACAATTTTTCCAGCCTTTCTCAAAACAATGGAAAGCTTCCTACAATTTTCTACAACTACTTTTTCTCACTTTTCTCTTGATGTCTTTTCTTTCTTTCATATCTGTTTCAAGAACAGTGCCCAAGCATAACATGAGGCTCCCAGTAACAATCTGTCACAGGTTTATGTGACACTGCAGCACCTTTTGCACTGTCTTGTTCTTTGCAATTTTTAATAACTTGCTTGCTTTGTTAGTCACAGCCATCAAAGCCCAGCTGTCCGGCAGGGCCCTTCATCATGTTTATTGCAGGTTCAATTGCTCAATAAAGTTTCTGAACGCAAATTTTCCTTACCTGAATGAATGAAACAGTAAAACACACGACAAACCTTTTCACACGTGTATTTCTACAGTTCCACTCACATTTCTACAAGCACATGCAAGTTTTGCAAGTGCAAAAACAGCTATGTTCTATTTTTCACTTCACCTACTTTACTGTTTGTTCCCTACTTGTGTGCACAGAACTGCATACTGGCTCTTTGCAGCGCACTCAGAACAACACTGTGTGGAAGAGCTAGTGTCTGTGCTCTGCAGGTGGAGAGCCTGAAAAACCCGCTAACTTATTTCTAGTGACTCACTGTGCAGCAGTTCTGAGAACTCAGTCAATTTCACCATCACCCCCAGAGGAAGTCTCTTGATAACCCTCAGCAGCTGCTCCTTCCCTGCACAAGCTGCACAATTAAACAAAGCAATTTCTTTACAATCACCGGGAGCCAACCTGCAATGCACTGACTGCTGAAGTTTGTCAGGTCAGGTAAACAGAAAGTAGCAAGGGCAGGCAAAGGGGCAAAAAGTCAGCAAATGTGGCAGCACTCTGTCAATGGCTCATACTACTACTTCTCAAGAGCAGGGCATCAGTGCAGGAGGGGGTGAAGAGGAAGCAGTGCAGAAAAACAGAGCTCCACTGTCTCTTTATGAAGAACAGGAGGGGGTGATGGGGAAGGAGGTGAGCTCCACTGGCATGGTGCCTTCTGAGAGTCTGGGGACAGACACTACTGTGCAGAAAGCAGTGACTGAGGCTTCCCTTCACATTTGATACGTGAAATGAAATGGAATGAAATTAAATTAGAAGATTAAATTAAATTAAAATAAATTGTCACTTGTAATGACTATAGGTCTAAATCGATGTTGGATTACACTGACCAAAAATATAGTAGTCGTTTACTGATGTAAAATTGTGAAGTCAGATGTTACACTAATAATCCCATGAATACAGTCAATCACTGCTGGGAAAGCCCACAGTCCCTGGTTGTTTGCACTCCATTTTGTACTCCATTTTGTTTTCAGACACCCTTAGAACCCAGATCATGTCAAATTTTCAGGGCATGGCGGGGAAAATAAAGAACAGACAAATGTAATCTTTATCCCTGTTATCTTTTTTTTTTTAGTATGATCAAATACTAATAGCATTTCTGATTTAGACAAATCATCATTACAGACAGTTGATTTGAGTTTCTGACTGATTAATTCCCAGAGTGCCTGATAATAAAGAAACAGATGCAACAATATTTAGCTATAGCCCACTGGCTCAAACAAAACAATATACTCATATATACTACTGAAAAGTCAGTTCTTCTCTTTGGTCACTGATTCAAATCATTACTCTTTAGCATAACTTGTAACAGCTTGTACCTCCTTCCTGACAAATAAGATCCAAGCCATTTTAGGTTTTATTTACTTGTATGTAGCTTACTTTCGATTCACAATCAGCCACTCCTGGGTATACGTCTGAACGCAGTCTCTGACATGTAAGTCCAATTCAACCCTGGGGAAAAAGCAACATTTTGCAAATATTTTAGTACCTAGGCCACACCTTAAGGACAAAGAAATTTATCTAACCGTGCTATTCAGATAAAGGCCTCTCTATTAGTCCTCTCTTGTATATTTATTTTACTGCTAAACTGTTGTTTGAGGTTTAAAGAGTTCTGTGTATTGTATGAATTCCCTGATGCAGGCTTTTGTTACTGTGCTTATAAATATCATGCATCTAAGATTGATGATGCTAAAAAATATAGCAAAATAAAAGAAATTATACCAGGTACCCATCTTTGTGATTTTCAGAACTTGATAACATATAGTATCAACATACAGAGGTATTTTTCCAGAGTTCTCAGCTCCTGAACTCTTCGAATATATAGTGTCCTGGGTTTTCTTGGTGTAATTTTCTTTTTTCTCACAGAAAGTAACAAAATTCTAAAAAAGGATCCTAAGCTTTTAATCAGTTAGCATAATAAAACTTTAACATCTAAAAACATGTTATAATTTAATTTTATGATTTTCAAATAAATCTCATTTAATGTAGGGGGTTATCAGTGCTGCCTAATGGACTGGATACTGACTAGAACCAAAGTATTATAAGCTACAGTTGAGGTCCATGAATTTGCTGCCATGATGTAGCATGATTCCCCTACCCGTATTCTAAAAAAACTTTAGTGTGTTGTACCAAGATCACTGTTACATCCTCTGATCCAAGTAAGTAAAAGAACAGGATAAAAATGCAGTGCAGGAATGGGTAAAAGGTATGATACTTTTTAGCACATTCCACCCAGAACTCTAAAGATTTGCAAGTGATTACCAGGAATGGGTAACAACTGATTTGGGTTCATGCATGCACCACGGGACAGAGCCTTGGCCGATACTGGGCTGCTGTCCCTGTGTGTCCCTGCACTGGTGAACTGACACAGTCCATTTGGGTCCAGTTGGGATGTGTGTTTGCAACCAGGCAGCATGTTAACCCAGTTTGGTCACTGGTATCCTCCTCTTGGTGCAGGAAGAAACCACAGACTGCATCAGCTGCAGACAAGTCTTTGGTGCACGCCTCTCCTGTGCTCTCATCTTCCCTAACACACCCTGGCACTCTTCACCAGGCTTTTCTGTGAAAGCACTAATATTGATGATGGTGGTGTGTATGGCTAAATAAAAAAAGATTTGGTGAAAGCACATTTGTTGGTATTGAACATTTGAGCTTTGCCACAGACTCCTTACGAAACACTTAATGTAACTGTAGTGCAAATCAGGCCTAAAACTGATGGTACAGCATGAGTCTACACATTATCCTACTAGAAAAACAAGTAAATAACTGCTGTTTTGAACAGCAGGCATGATGAGAAGTAACCTTGGAAACAGGGGGGAAATGATCATCTTATCTGTTAAATCTCATTTCAGAGTTGGATATTTTTTCACTCTTTTTGTCCACAATTTAAGTAAATGGAAACTCCAAGCACCAAAATATTCACTGTCTCCCACATCCCTTCTTTCTCTTCAGTTGACAGAAAAAAGAAGATAAAGATTGGAACATTTTCTGTGAGTAACTTCAAGTGAAAAATCATCTTTTGTTCAAATGTTACAGACATAGCAGCTTGGGGCTAAACTGGTGCTGCCCTCATGTTTATCTGCCTGGTACTGCTTGCAAAACTCACTAGGCTTTTGTGGCTCTATCTGAAGATACCATTTACAGGCCTTACAGTGAAACAGCCCTTACAGAAAGTTTTACATAGAGTAGGACTCTCCCAAACCACATCAGAAATTCTCCAGTACATACCTTCTTCTCATTCTGAAAAATTCTGTTGCTCATAGTTTTTCTGTTTCTCAAACCAGCTTAAATATTTACAGGATGGTTAAGCACCAGTATCAACACATGCTACACATTCTAATTTAAAAGCTGTTAAAAATAGTAGAATTATTTCATTAATATCAGCCTAAAATCAAAAGTGACTCCTAAACTAGAAATTAACACTGCCCTCTGCCCCCAAACCTTGTGAAGTATGAACTATTTCTCTCCATTTAAACAAGAAAGGTATTGAGAAAGATGCTTAGTGATCTGATCCATGTAACGTATAGCTGAGGGTAGCAAAGGGGAAGGAGAAAAAAACCCTCAATCCTATGTTTACTACATAATCCAAATCAACTTCCACCTCTGGCATCAGAGAAACAAAATTACTTTTCATACTACCCTCCTGCCCTTTTTTACTCTTCTTCCTAGTCTATGCCTACCTCACTTCTGCTACTACCACCTAGCTCAGGCAGCTGTGTAAGGGCTAGCATAATTTTAAATATGCAAACAGGCCTAACTGAACCAGTGGCAAAATTTAAATGTTTAAGTTCAGCAAATGCACAATGGCCAGATGGATGGCAGAGTGAGGAGTCTGGATCAACATCTTCAAAACGATTTTTAAACATGCAGCATTTCAGAGGGAGGTAAAGTCTCCTTACCCATATTCTGGCATAGAGGGCTGCAAAGTCCTGCACTCTTTGGGTGTAAAGACAATGTCCAAGTCATCTTCAGGAAATTCACCAAGTTCTTGAGCTAGTTCTGAGTCCAAGTTGTTCAGCTGTGTCATTAGGAAGCCTTCAAAATCTACTGGGTCTACTACGTCATAAAATGAAGGCTAATGGAAGAAATAGACACATTTATTTTAGCAACAGAATGTTTGGGTGTTTTTTTTTCTTAATATTGTAATTTAGTCTTATTATTTAATTCTTCAATTCTTAATTAAAGAATTCCCATTATTTGCTAAACATCAGAAACAGCCATCTCATTTAATGCAAGAAGTTGCTAATGAAACGTTCAGCTGAAATAAGAAACAGAACGAGAAAGAGAACAAAGAAAGAATAGTTTTATAACAAAAAGAAACGGAAGATAATACATCTAAATCTAAAATTGCACCTATTTTCTCCCTTGAGCTTTCCTAGATGCTGGTAGAAAGGGGGCAGACTGAGGTGCCCAGAAATGCATTCTGCTAGAACTCTCTGAACTCAGTCCCCCTTGTCCAAGCCATGGAATTGATCAAGGTTATATGCAGCGTAATTCCAGCAGCAGTGAGTAGGAATAGCAGAGGATGGGGCAAGTGACCAAAATGACAGTGACACCACCAGCTGTCAGGAAGCTGCCAATGGATTCTACAGCACATGTGATGGAAGGCACTACCAGTAGCAAGACCAAGACAGCAAGTCTCAGATGTTATACTGAGCTAAAGACCAACTATGAGCACCATAACTGCCATCATAAAGATACCGCTCATTTGATGTGCTGTGCCTGAAAAATTCTGGCTACTAGAAACACTGTGCTTTCAACTTCAAACAAATTTGAGGGCAAGATAGAATCAGCAGAAATTATTATTTTCTATCTCTGCAAGTTACTGTTTTGTACATTACTAGAGTTTTAATTTTATTGGATTTTTCAAGGGTTAGTACGGTAACTACGCAAAAGATTATATGGATCTGCTAAAGCTGTTATTGAGAAACCTTACATCCACTATTTCTACAGAATGTTGCATTACACCTTGACAGAGAGCAATTGTATCTGACTACATTCAATCAGCTGTTCTTAACACAGAATTTTGGACCAGAACAAAGTTAAACAAATACCAACTCTGCTATTCATACACACTATGAAGCTGTCTGGCTCTTTCAATTTGCTTAGTGTCAAAAGCAGAAGCAGAAAATCTTGTTTGATATCATACCTAGAAATGTTCTATATACACATAAATGTGACTTCATATGTTAAAAGTATATGTTATTATTTGTACAGAAAAAATTAAAATTCCTTTACTTTTTATATAGGCAACAAAACATAGGCTTTATAGGTTTAGAAAATAAAACATCTGCCCAGTCGAGTACAAAGACCAGCATATCATATCATTAATTTTCTTGACAAGTAACAAAGAGATCTAAAATTACAGCTTTAGAAAACCTATAGTCTATTATGTTCTGTGAGCTGCAGAAAGGCTGAGAACACCTCAGTGCAGTGAGAACACCTCAGTGCATTAAGAACACTGAAAAATAGAGCATTAGCATAATAGCACTGGAATAACTTTTTTACTATGAAGAAGAATTCTAGCAAAAAATAGCTATAAAATTATTCTTGTCCGTAAAAACAAAGGGTTGCATTATCCAAATACCTTTCTCAAGACTGCCTTCTTAAGCTGCCAGCAATAAATAGTCTGTATATAGATCCAGTAATCTACCCCTATGGTGCTGTTGATGCGGTGTGGGGAAAATAAAGCACCCAATGTTTCTGGTATCAACTACCTTTATATTCAATGTTACTGTGGCTCCTGTCTCATCCAACATGCATTCTGGAGCTCCCCGCTTAAACTCCAGTGTTCTTCACCAAAAATAAAACCCATGAGCCAAAATCATGAGGTCTTCACTTACTGAGTCCTGTGTCTGCAAGGCAACTCATGGAGGTTGACAGGATTTTCACCTGAGCATGAAGTGACCTCTGCACATGACAATGTTACACTCACAGCATTATAAATTTTAGCTCAACAGGACAATGAGGGATTCCACAGTTTATGAAACATGCAAAGGTGCTCAACAATGGCAAAGCAATAACTATAATGGCTCATACATATTATGCCACATTGGTCACTGGAGATTAGAAGATGAGTTAAAGCTGATCAGTGGTAAATTAAAAGTTTTGGAGCCTTTTCAGTGTTTTCAAGCTATAAATGAGAAAGTAATTCTGCTGCAGAAACATCTTGCAGAAAGCAAAGGATATTTAGAAGAAATGCTCCAAAAACATCTAGGAAAAGCAAACCAATTTAAACTTTTGAAAAGAAAATGGATGTAAACACCCCTGTAAATGATGTAGTAAGAGACCTTTGAACACAACCAACCACCATCCCCCACCCCAGGTTCCCCTTTTGTAGGGAAACTGTATTGTTCTCTGCATAAATAAAGCTCTAAGCTCACCCCACTGCCCGTATACTTAAGGGAGCAATCGAATTCTCTAAAAGCACATTTCGAAAAAAATTCTCTCTTTCTTTGCCCTTTGTATCCAAATGGAAAACTTAAAACTGACAGTAAGTCTGGCAAATTATGGGGCATCCAGCTGAAGAAATATACTGTGCTGTTAATAAATTTTTAGGTTAAGCACTATCTCAGGTTTGTACCTGGTGTAGTGCTGTCCTGGTTTCAGCTATAACAGCCATTTTTACTCCTTCATAGCAGCTGGTGCAGTGCTGCGTTTTGGCTTTAGTCTGAGAATACTGTTGATAACACACCAATGTTTTCAGTGTTGCCAGCATACTACATCAACAGTTTTGAGTAAATAGTGATCTTTATTAGCCACTGATTTTTACTGTCAGCATAATATAATAAGATTAAAGTAAAACAGCTTAAAGTATACAAAAGCATATTACATTTCACTTGCTGAAGATGTAATGACTTACATGCATAGTATTTTTACTTAATACAATCTAATGTTTGCTTAAGCGTTGCTCTTCATTTCAGAAACAACACTTCTCCATTCTGACAAGTCACATTTCATTATGTCTTCTAACTTTTTCTAGTTGAAATTTTAATAATAATCTTTAATCACTAAAAATGTGTGCTTTTGACTATCATAAATTAGGCACAGATGTAAAAAAGATGGTGAAAAAGGTAAATGCAGATGGAGGGTAATTGTCTCCCTAGTGCAAATTATCAAAGGAAACAGAAATACTGTTTCAAGTGAGAAGCAAACACTCCTTTTCACACATCATACAAGTGTGCAAAACAATTACTCTATAGAAAATGCCAAAAATCATTACTGCAAACATACCTTTTTAATGATGATGGATTAGAGGCATGTAGATTGTGACAGCACACAAAATGGCAGCTGTGGCGTAGTACTTGGTAAATGAAATGTTATCAAGTTTCTCAAGAGCAAAAGCAATTATCTGCATGCAGAAGAAGGGACCTAGCCTCCCCAGGCTGAATAACCGAAAGGAACAAGTTAAAACCACAGCATTTCAGATTAAGGAAGTGAGTAGTGGCAGGAGGCCCTGACACATAGGAAGTAACTGCTTACATCTAGTGGCTTACATTTTTCACAATCATTGGTGCACAAAGACTTCTCCTGCTTCTACTTAACTGGGTCTTAAAAAAATAAAAGAAAAATTAAAGGGGCAGGAAGGAGAATCAAAATCTTAGTTTTATTTATGGCATAGTATTTTTGCAGAATGCTCACTCTCCTGAAAGACTATTAGAAAGATACAGCATTTTTTCCCTTTGTCATAAGAGCAGCATCATATGGTCTGACTTCTTTACAGTGGGATTACACATGGAAGGCTGAAGATGATTTGGAGACACGTAACAGTTCACTCAATTATACCCATGCCAATCAGCGCATATTTTGGCATTTTTTCACTTAACATGCTTACTCTACAGCACTGAAAAACATGGTAGTGTGCTGGCTTTACTGCTAGCTCTGGAAACTGAATTAAGCCATGCTAGTTTAGCCTCTGCCTTCCTTTTTTTCTCTTTATTCATTGATCTCCTTTTGCAAATTATCTGTGAACACCACACAATGCATTTACTTGACAGCGTTGAATGTTTCCAGCAAGGGAACCATGCAGTACACTCAAAAACTTACTAATTAACTTTGATTTATAGTAGTATGAAGAAAGTCTGTCTATTTTAGGCTTCAAGGACTATTCTAGGCTTTTTCAAATGCGTAATTTCCTCATTTTACCAGGGACTATCATTCAACAACTTCAAGCAGAAGTTAGTAGAAAGCAAGATAGTTTAAGAAGATCATTTAATTTACACTAGAAACATTAAGCAGTGTAGAAGTTAAACCTGTGTAAAGAAGATTAATCCGGAACTTACCAAATGAAGAGTAGAAAAGCCAGGGGTACTTAAGCTTCTTTGACAGAACTGTGCAACGCCTGGTTGGAGAGTAAATTGCTTTCTTATTTCTGCAGAGGAGTGCCTTTAATTAAGCAGAGAAAAACTTTTATAATTACAATTATCTCCACTCAAATTCCAAGTGCCAGACTTTGCCAATTTGTCCCGTATTTAGAAATGTCCCAGGGTTTAGAAATGTATTTGGATGATGCGCTAGATTCGTTTTGAATCTGACACAAACCTCAAAAAACATTCAAAGTCCTATATAATTAAGATTCTGATACTCTTCCAACAGATTTTTATCATTATATTGCAGTCCTGGCATCTGGGAAAGGCTATGCAAGAAAGAAAAGCCTTGCCCTTAAGTGAAGTCTAACTGCAACCTGTACAGCATTACTTGTAGATTCGCTATTGCAAAGAAGAAAAATACACAGAAAGAACAACGAATATCCCAGAGGCCAGTATTTTAATGAGCTAGCAATTGATCAAGGGATAAAACCAGGACAGGACACTGAACAGTGAAAGCCCAGACTTAGGTTAATGCAGTCTGCTGTGAAAAGCACAAGATAAACCAAAGTATGAATTTAAAAATCAGCTTATACTCTATCAGTTGAACATTTGAGGACAAGTCTTCTTAAATGATAACTAATTTGTTTCCATAGGAACAGAAAGAGATCTGTACTGAGTTCTTCAAAAATCCCACACTGATAGTACAGTTGTGTATACCCAATCTAAAAATGCTATGATCACAGTAGCTTGGTCATTTTTCATGTAAACAAATCAATTATTATTTAACACAATTTAAGAATAATTGGCCATGAAATGGCAAACAAAAGGTCTACAGTATATTTTAAAAAGATATGTTTTAAAATAAAAAATATAAAATATATACAAGATTGTTTTTTAAAAAACAAGAGTCATTTAAGCAGATTCTAAGGGGAAAAAAAAAAAAAAAAAAAAAGAACAAGAACAAAAAAAAGAACAAACCCAAACCTGTAGCCCACCAGGGCAGCCAACTTGGAGACAGGAAAATACAGAGGGAAGAAGACTTTCTCTTCTATATGAGACTCTCTTCCAACTCAACCAAGCATTAACAGGCATCTTAGAATTACCAGATTCCACAGGACAGGTTGCTTGATAGGTCTTAATGTCTTCTCCTCTGTGGCCTCTTGATTTCTACAACTACTATATCTATTCTGTGACAATCTTACTACTGCTTTTCTTAACAAGCATGACAAAAACCTGATCAATGCTGGTCTGCTCGCATTAGGAGACAGGCATCTATTTTTTCCCTATTATAAAAAGAAAAGCTGCTTGTATATCAAGGTTATTGCTACTCATCTTCCCACTCAAATATTCTCTGATCACGTATGTATGTAGCAAGGTATAATACAAAACTCTTATTCAAAATTATTAATTTCCTTCAAACTGAAAGGTTTCTATCCTGTGCAGATGTGCCTGTTACTGATGTAAATAACAGAGGTATCAGCAGATGCTGGCTTAATGCATGTTAAAAACTGTATTATACTGTGTTGCAGAAGTTGCTGCTGCAAAAAGTGATATAAGACATCTCTTATTTACACCAGACATGGGGTCATCAGATTCTTCAGAGAGGAAATGGTAAGAATTTTCATCTGCAAAAGAGGAGCGTGCATGTAGATGAAGGGCAAATTTGCTGTCTGGTAAAAGCCTTTGCAAGCCCAGCTAAATGAGAGGAAATTTGTTTCTCAAAAGCACTGCACTAGTTACAGAGCCTCCTCAGTATTCAAAGAAAGAACCTGCAAATTAAATTTGTCCAATGGTAATTGGCAGGATCTACCAGGAATAGGTAAAGGAAAGACACAGCTGCTAAAAATTGCTAAACTAAAAGCAGGGAGAAAAGGTGGGAGTTATGGTCAGAGATGAGTGGTCCACATTAACCTAGCACATGTGGAGCTAGGTTCTGTGCCAGCTTCTATTCCAGGTTCTATGAAGGCTGCAGTCTACCTATGCCATGGACATAATTTTACCCTTCCTGCCAGTACAGCAGCCTTGTCTGATTCCAAGAAGAGCTTTACAGTCACCCTTGGCAGCAAGGACAGTCTAGTTATGTGCTAAAACACAATAAGGAAAGAAGGCAAGTGATGAAGTGTGAACACAAAGCAGGCACTGAAAAATATAAGCAAAAAAGGGTAACTGTATCTCCAGAAAGGGGGACTTGAATGGTCACTACCAGTCATCTGGTCTCTAACACCCAGAAAGGTAGTAGGGCAATTTACTGAACAATCAACTTATAAGTAGCTGGAGTATCAGGTCCCAAACTGTGGTCTCCAGCTGAAGCAAGGGGACCAAAGAGACCGTGAAATCATATCACTTAACATCAAAGTGTATATCACCTTAGTAATGACTGTTTATTGATAGTCTCATGATAAAGTGTACGGTGAGCAGCTACAAACTGTGGTCTGTAGTCAGCTACTGTCCAAAAAGCTTGTCAATTATTGGTTTATTATTGGCAATTATTAGGATGAACATCCAATATGGATTTGTCAATGGACAGTTACATAAAACCAAGCTAAAACTGTTCTGTGATAATTTAACTGGATTGAGTAAGGCCCTTCATAGTGTCCCTCATGACATTCCTATAAGCAAAGTAAAGAGATAGTGGCTAGATGGAATCATCACAGATGCTTTCAGAACTGGTCAAGAAACATATTCAAGGCACAATAATCAATAGGTCAACAGAAGATTGTGAAATGATTCCAAATGAGGTACTACTGTGAGAAGCAAGTTAATTTTTACTCAGTCTAGTTCCAGTCCATATTTTATTTTACAACAGTGATGATGGCATAGATAACACAGTAATAAAATTTGTGGATCACATCTACAGTTGGAAGGAGTTGTGAGGGTATTGAAAGGCAGGACTAGCACTCAAAATTATCTTCTATTTTAGAAACATCCTGAAATCAGCACATTTAATTTCAATGAAAATAAATGTAAAACCCTAAACTTAGAAAAAAAAAATAAATCAAATGTAGAAATACAAATAGGGAAATATGCGGTCTACATAAATAGCCATGCCACAGAAGAGTCTCTGAGAGAGTATACTGGGACACTTAACAACAAAGTACCGTAAGTGAGGAAAAAGAGAAGTTATTTCTGTTTATCTAAGCCAATGAGACAGTACTAAGAGTACCACACAGTAAATCAAATTTACATTTTCAAAAGACAGCAGTTAGCATGCTAAAAATCTGATAAGGAAGACCTGTGAGGAAAGACTGAAAAACATAGATGTGTTACAGAAGAGATTACTGCATTGCCATCAACTGTATAAAAGGTAGCAAGCTGTAATTAAAACAGTGAGCAGTTCATGTCTATAAGGGGAAGAAGAAATAATCTGCTTAAAGAGAGGCAAGAAAGATGTAATAAGCTATTAAGAAAAATGTTCCCTCTGCAACCACAGCAAGACACTGGAAGTGGCCATTTGGTGGTGCCATAGTGACAACAGCACACTAGTGTCATAAATTATGCCTCCGAATTACCTAGAGAACAGCATCTGGGCAAATGCAAGCTTTTCAGAGACCTGCAATGGAACTCAGCATTGTTAATATTTCTACAGACCTCCCATGTTTGCAGTTTTCCTTTTTTTTTTTTTTTGAAAAACAGGAAATGCTAGCTGAAAAGGAAAAGGTGAAGTTTAGGGGAGTTTTTGTTCATATAAGTCACTGCTGTATTTGCTGAATTCACAGTAAGCCAGTGTTTACATGGCATGGGGCAAGACAGTGTAAATCTGAGGAAAGATGGGAAATGATGGCAGCACAAAGCTTTTCTGGATTGTTTAGATCCTTGTCTGCTCCATGGTGTTGGAGCAAAATAACGTCAATTGAAATTCACTGTTCCACTCTGTGTTTCCTTGGGCCTACGTGAATGTCAATGCCATACTCCTCTGGTATTAATCTCAAAAAAGTCAGAACTCACCAGTCTTACTGATCCACCTAGATGTGACTGGAGGGCAGCCAAAAAAAATCAAACCCCAAGCAAACCCCCCCAGCGCTGCTTAATCAGAATTGCACCAATGTCTGCCCCACTGGTAGATGCAGTCCTCCAGCAATACTCTTGAATTGCTATCAAAAAGTTGACACATAGTCTTGTATTTCACCGACTCTCCAAGGCAAAATGTACTGTTTGCATAATATATTAAAACAGTGTAACCAAAGTAACAGCACCTGCAGGTTCTTAAAATAAATGTAACTTGGTCGAATTCCGAGTTGTTTCTCAGGGCACAGCTCATTGCAGTATAGGGGACTTAGAGATTTGGGTTATTGGTTGGGCCTAGATGAGGTATCAGGAAGGGAAGGTAAAATAGCCATTTATTTTACTAACGTAAGTAAATTATGTCAGTAAAATAAGTTAACATAAGTTAGATCTGTGCAGGACACTGCTGGGTTCTATAATTAAAATTACAGAAATGCTCATAAGGCATAAAGCTCTGTAGTTTCACTGAAAATTCTGCTCAACAATATAGTTATTTAAAGTACACAGTTTAAAAGCAGGCGCAATGGGTATTTTGCTAGTATGTAGGTAATATGAAAACTTATACACGGAACAGCGATATATAAATATAAGAAAACAGAGAGAGATCAGCTTTAAAGATAGAAACTTCATGAGAAAAAACCTGATTTTGTAAGCATACTTCATGTACCTAGTAAATCAAGTTATCCAAAGTTACCTACTATAACAAGTTACCTATTAGGGGAACGCAGGAAGAGTAATCCTCAGCACCCTTACAATCCCTTCCAGCAGACTCTGAGGAACAGTAAATTGTTCTCTGCAAGAGCTGCATACACAATTAGACAGCAATGAAAGACTGAAAAAACTGAAATAAATAGAGACTGCAAGAACTATCCCCGAAGATGGAGAAACAGTCACATTTAAATGTATACAGATGGCAAAATTATAAAGTAAAATAGTGAAAACTTTTGCTGAACAGGTAAAATATTCTGTCTTGGCTACCCTGAGGAGTAATCCCTTTCATCTGACACTGACATAGAAAATTCTCAACTAGCTTTTCTTCTTTTTCTTCTTCACCTAACATGAAACTTCTCTAGTCACAACTTAAAATGAGCAACAAAAAAATCTGGAAGAGAAAAACCTAACAACTCCCTAACCCCCCCCCCTTCACTCCCACACACAAACACATACAAAGTTTTGGGCAACAATACAGACCTTTAACTAGCAAATATGGGAATCTTGCTTAGAAGTCCTTTTGTACCACCAGTGGAACTGCCTGCCTTTCTTCTAAGTTTCTAATTAGTCCATAAGGCACCAGAGCTCTGCTTCATTAATCAGTGTTTACAGCAGTGGTTGATCTGAACTGGCTGCTACTTCTTTGATGGCTCGGATAGGTGATACACCCTATGGTACACCCATTTTTTAGGGGTCTACTACGTTAAGACTGTGTATCAGCTAAGGCAATAAAGATCTTATTTGAGACAATTGAAATTTAATTGCAATCTTCTCAAAGGAGATGATGCAGGAACAAAGAAAGATGTCTAGAAGAGAAAATCATGAACTTTGTTATGGTGGCAGCTTGTTACAAAGTAAAATGGTCAAGAAGTCCATTTTTATTTGAGTCACAGGTCACGTATACCATTCATTCAGTGAAGATTTTTCAGTGCCGCTCAGTTGCGCTGTTTCTCCCTCAGCAAGAGACATAAGCACACATCAAAATGAATTCCCTAGTCCTGGTATTGGAGGAAAAGGTTAACCATATTTTCATGCACACAAAGGAACTGAAGACTTGTAATCCTGTCCTTGTGAATCATGCTTTTAATAACTGTGATATGGGAAATTTCAAAAGCATTAGTGATCATACATGCCATCTTCCTTTTATACTGTGACTTGAAATGTAGTAGAAATATATCAGTTTGCACTTTTAGACTTTTGTGTTCTTTGCACTATCCCACCAGTTCACAACTGGGTAATTATGAAACAAATGCAAGGATTTGTCTTTCAGCTCATATGCATTACCTGAACTTCACAATAACTTCACTGAGAAAGTGCTACCATAAAGCTGACCATTTTGCAAAATCCAGCCCAATTTTTAATAGTTTGTGTTTTATTTTTACTTTCTTCCAAACAAGCATTAATAATAAATGTAAAAAGATAAAAGTCAGACATAAAGAATAATAAGGAAGACAATATAAATATTATTTTAGGGATTTTTTTCTTTTTGCTATTAGAGGGTTGTTTTTATTTTTATCATGGTCACATTTGGCATTTTTATCAACAAGGAAAAAAATGAAATGTGTATTTTGCCTCTTTCATGACCGACAACATCAAAGAAATTTACAATATATTCCCAGGTGGGTCTTTAACACTGGGAGTATTTCAAAAGCCAAAGAATGAAATAATGAAAGAGGCACAGAACTGGACAAATAATTTGTGTTAATATTTTGGTCCCCCATTTCCTAAGAACACAGATTTGTGGAGCTTCAGTGTCACCTTTCCGTAAGAGGAAAACGATTAACTTTTTCTTTTTCTTCTCAGAATAACATTTTTTCTTTAGAGCTGTAATTTAACTAGAAAATGTAGTATCTTTTATTAGGGCAATATACCTGAAAATAACATGGCCCAATTTTAAGAACATGAAGAGGAACTGACATTTTTAGAACACGGAATTTTGATTTTACTTTGGTGGGAGACAGAGCAGTAACTAAGATACACTAGAAACCTGGATCTTCCACTCACACTTTTAAAAATAAGAATATCCACAGAATCCAACAACTATGTTGTTAAAGAGAATATATTTTTGTGTCTGCTGGCTATCACTACAGGTACAAATTCCATTCTCTCACAAACACATTTGGATGATGCAAGACATTTTATATCATAAGTTACAAATTAAATTTCACTTTGCAATTCACCTGGAATATTTCAAGCTTGGGGAAAGGTTAAATTTTACTCTAACAATGTTCTAAATATGAAGTTTTGTTATTATAATGACTGCAAAGATAGAATTGCAAAATTTTGATCGTGTGACAACTGAAATAAAATCTACTCTTACCTAATCTACTTTGCTTGACTTTAGGGAAAATACTAGTATGAAGTCCAGGTGTGCTGACTCCTTTATAAAAAGTCTCCAGGTTTTTATTATTGAAGCTCAGGAAACTGCATGATTCATCATGTATTCTATAAAGATCTGGAGGAAAAATATTGTGGATGTTCTATCTGAACTTGGCCCAAAGACTGATCTAGGCCTGGACCTATTTTTTGTAACTGCATTCATGACAGCAAGCATTTAGAGTGAGTACGTCATGAGGTAAGCACTTTTCACAGGCTATACTTTTTCCTCTTGCTACAGATAAAACTATAGTCTAGTGAGTGGTTTTCAAATCAAATTTAAAAAAAAATCAAGTCAGAATAAAAAAAATAAAGGAAAAACTACGCTGAACTCTGCTCATGAACTGTAATTTTTAATGACCATAAAACCTAAAAGCAGTAGAGAGCATAAAATACAACATTAAATATTTCCTCCTTGCTGGTTTGCACTTCATGTCTGAACATGAAGACTCTTTGGAAAGATAAAAAAAGAATATTCATATGTGGGACCTCATGGACATAAAGATATTTTTCATTTCCAGCTATGTTTTTCTTGAGTAAACTTTGGATTTCCTGCATTATAAAAAAATACACTCATCATAAACTTCAGCCGAGACTTCACAATGCATGTAGACATCTGAAGTCTACAAGGGACATAAGATCTTAAAGAAGGATTTTAAAATGCAGTTTTTCTGCTCAGAGCCTAAAGTTCCATTCCTGCTCACCAGCCACCTTCCTGAGACAAAGCAAAAGCTTCAGTACGTTAATTATGTAGCAGGGGTTATTATGTCTGATTCATAATGTATAACACCAGTCTTCAACAACTGTAATAAGAAATAGATGGCTATATTTCAAACACAACTTGAGTACACAGTCAGATGAAAAGATTAGCTTCCTGCTAACAACAGCAGTCAATACCGTCTGTCTCAACAGTAACAACAGTATTCTGCTTGCACAACCAACTGTTCTCTAAATGCTTTGTTTCTACAGCTGCCTTCTTGCTGATGAAAAGTACACCTGTATTATGGAGCCTATCTTTTCTGCAGTTGTAATTTTTCATTGAGATTTGGCTGGATGGGCCTGTGTTTGTCATCAACTACTTAAGTGACTACTATCACCTTGATTGTATAGCAGGCAGACATAAAGTGTGGGGTAAACAACACAAACCAAAAGTAAATCACTGTGAATAACCGAAGGCATTAGTACCCTCCGAAAAGTAGTTAAGAGGACATTTTCTTATGCTTTCTTTCCTGCTTCCTAAAAGTTAGATGTATTTGAGGCAGGAAATGTTGTAATTTTTTGCCCAGTGTACAGAGGAAAGGTCTGTGCTTTTAGTCTTTGCAATGGACAATAGGATGTCAACTCCAGTAAAAACTGAATAAGCTCATCTTTGAAAAATGAA
Source organism: Pezoporus wallicus (assembly GCF_028554395.1). NCBI lineage: Eukaryota > Metazoa > Chordata > Aves > Psittaciformes > Psittacidae > Pezoporus > Pezoporus wallicus. The sequence continues at coordinate 1,386,240 of NW_026637546.1, forward strand.
CATTTACGTAGAGGAGTCTATATTAGCATTATGAATTAATGTCCTATAGCATAACCTTGATACATGATACTGCTTTCTTCCACTGCTAGAGGAGTAAATAAGGTTTACAGTTTCCCATCAGAATTAGAAACATCTTAAGGACACACACAGAGTTTTGAACAAACAAACATGGATTTGTGCATTATTTGCATTTCTTTTTATTAGTTTTGTGCTTATATAAAACATGACAGTTTTATTTAAGCTGAGTCTACATCAAACATTATAGCAGTGTTCCTCCTTTCACACAGTTGTCTCTTCTATGGCCTCCAGCTACATTCTAGCTCATATGATCTACAGCACAACTCACTCCTAGTGAATTACAGAGGCTGTGTGGATGCAGACAGGCTATGATATAGTTGGGTTTAAATGCAACAATCATCAAATCAGAACGTGAGATGCAAATCAGCTGATACTGGTTTGAGTTATACATAGTGACCTGTCAAACCATATACTTGCTTAGATTTGTCCTTTGCTGGAGTGTAGTTGTAAAACACGTTAGGAAACCCTGCACTAACATAAATTTGGCCTAATCTGAACACTCACACTAGCAAAGGCAAATGAACTATCTTTAGGACAGAAGAAAACATAACTTTACAAGCACTAGGAAGTTTCCTCTATTATCTTTAGAGCTGTTTACAATATTTACAATAGATAGTACCCATCCCTAGCCTACTTTAATATTCTTGACTTTGTGGTAGATTTAGAAGATTGTTATTCCTGCAAGTTACATCTCTTCCTTGGAGTGGAGAAGTACCTTTTCTTTTCTGCTCACTCAGATTGCCTTGAATCCAGAAAGTGGTGGGATGGAAGGTAAAGCACCTATGTGCAGAGGCTGCCATGCGAACTAGCCTTTATGACTAGTGTATGAAGAAGTGGAGCTTCCTGTCTTCTTCCTATGCACCTGCTTTAGAGCCGTGTACAATCTACTCCTTATGCTGAATACAAATCCGGAAGACACCAAGACAATAATGCCATAAAAAGCTGGGAGAAATTAGTTTACAGCAAGTCAGGAACACAGGAGTGATTTTTTTCTGGGAAGAAGTAACACATAGGAGATTGGGCTCTTCATACGTCTAAAGGAAACATGTCTAAAGCTGGTGAAGTACGAGCTGGATGAGCAGACAATGAGTTGGACAAAAATTATACAAAAGACCTTTAAGATCATCAAGTCCAACCACTACGTGAGGACTGCCAAGTCCACCAAAACCATCATTAATGATCTGGATGATGGGGCACAGTGCACCCTCATTAAGATTGCTAATGACACAGACCTGTGAGGAGTGGATGATGCACCAGAGTGCCATGCTTGACTTCCAGAGAGCCCGCAACAGGGTATAGAAATGGGATGACAGGAGCCTTGTGAAATTCATCAAGGAAAAGTGCAAAGCCCTGCACCTGGAACATCCTCATGCACCAATTTATCATGGCCATGCAGCTGAAAAAACTTTGCAGAAAAGGACCCAAAAGAACTAGAGGACCATGACCATTTTAGTCCTATGACACTATGACTTCAATCAAGTTGCACATGAGACAGCAATATGCCCTGGCAGCAAAGGCTACTGTTATCCTGGGGTGCACTAGGGAGAGTATTGCCAGCAGGTTGAAGAGCTTCCTTCTCCTCTGCTCAGTGCTGGTGAGACATAGAATCATAGAATGGTTAGGGTTGGAAAGGACCTTAAGATCATCTAGTTCCAAACTCCTGCCATGGGCAGGGACACCTCACACTAACCATGTCATCCAGGGCTCTGTCCAACCTGGCCTTGAACACTGTCAGGGATGGAGCATTTACAACTTCCTTAGGGAACCTATTCCAGTGCCTCACCACCCTTACAGGAAAGAACTTCTTCCTTGTATCCAATCTAAACTTCCCCTGTTTAAGTTTTAACCCATTACCCCTTGTCCTGTCACTACAGTCCCTAATGAAGAGTCCCTCCCCAGCATTCTTGTAAGCCCCCTCAGATACTGGAAGGCTGCTATGAGGTCTCCATGCAGCCTTCTCTTCTCCAGGCTGAACAGCCCCAACTTTCTCAGCCTGTCTTCATATGGGAGGTGCTCCAGTCCCCTGAGCATCCTCGTGGTCCTCCTCTGGACTTGCTCCAACAGTTCCATGTCCTTTTTATGCTGAGGACACCAGAACTGCACACAATACTCCAGGTGAGGTCTCACAAGAGCAGAATAGAGGGACAGGGTCACCTCCTTTGACCTGCTGGTCACGCTCCTCTTGATGCAGCCCAGGATACGGTTGGCTTTCTGGGGTGCAAGCGCACACTGAAGCTGGCTCTTGTTCATTTTCTTATTGACCAACACCCCCAAGTCCTTCTCTGCAGGGCCACTCTGAATCTCTTCTCTGCCCAAGCTGTAGCTGTGCCTGGGATTGCTCCAACTCAGGTGTAGGACCTTGCACTTGGCATGGTTAAACTTCATAAGGTTGGCATCAGCCCACCTCACAAGCATGTCAAGGTCCCTCTGGATGGCATTCCTTCCCTCCAGCGTATCAACCGAACCACACAGCTTGGTGTCATCAACAGACTTGCTGAGGGCGCACTCAATTCCGCTGTCCATGTCAGCGACAAAGATGTTGAAAAAAACCGGTCCCAACACTCATCCCCTGATGATAGTTACTGGTCTCCAGCCAGACATTGAGCCATTGACCATAACTCTTTGCGTGCGGCCATCCAGCCAGTTCTTTATCCACCAAATGGTCCACCTATCAAATTGATGTCTCTCCAATTTAGAGACAAGGATGTCGTGCGGGACAGTGTCGAACGCTTTACACAAGTCCAGGTAGATGACATCAACTGCTCTACCCCTGTCCATCAGTTCTGTAGCCCCATCATAGAAGGCCACCAAATTGGTCAGGCAGGATTTCCCCTTAGTGAAGCCATGCTGGCTGTCACCAAGCACATTGTTATTTTTCGTGTACCTTAGCATGCCTTCCAGGAGAATCTGCTCCAAGATTTTGCCAGGCACAGACATGACTGGGTTCTGGGCGCAAGTCTGGGCCCCCCAATACAAGACAGGCATAGACATATTGAAGAGAGACCCATCAAGGGTAACAAAGCTGCTGAAGAGACTGGTGCATCACTCCAGTGAGGAAAGGCTGAGACAACTGGGACTGTTCAGCCTGGAGAAAGGAAGGCTCAGGGGTGACCTCCTCTATGGGTACAAATATCTGATGGGAGAGCACAAAAAAGATGGAGCCAAGCTCTTTGCAGCGGTGGCCAGTATGAGGAACAGAGGCAATGGGCACAAGCTGAAACAGAGGAAGTTACTGCTGAAATGCTTTTTTTACTATGAGGGTTACTGATCCCTGGCACAGATTGCCCAGAGATGTTGTTGAGTCTACCTCCTTGGAAATCTTCAACAGCTAGGACATGGTCCTAGGAAGCCAGCTCTAAGTGGCTCTGCTTAAGCAGAGGGGTTGGACAAAATGACCTCCAGAGGTCCTCTCCAACCTCAGTCATTCTGTGATTCTGTGAAAGAAATGAGCAGATACTTTGGTCAGTCTGTAATCTACCCCTGTAAAACAGAAATGGAAGACACATGCTTTGGCAATTGGGAAAAAAAGCCACATGTTTGACCCAGCTGAAGAACTAAAAAAAAAATGAATACAAAAATTAATTAGGGTTAAAAAAAGTGTAAAGATATTCCTGAAAGACAACCATTCCAGTATTTCTTGAAGGTAAATAAAAAGGCTCTCAAACAAAACAAGTATGAAGGAACAAGACTAGTCAGCATTACCTTAGTGCCCAGTAAGACCATGGAACAGATTCTCCTGGAAGTTATGTTGATCATTTGGAATATAGGGAGGTGATTAAAGCCAGACAGTGTGGCTTCACCTAGGACAAATTGGGCCTGACTAATCTGGTGGCCTTCTACAATGGAGTGACTGCATCAGTAGACAAGGGAAGAGCAAGATGTCATCTGCTTGGACTTCAGTATGGTCCCCCACAACTTTCTTACATCTAAATTGGAGAAACATGGATTTGATGCATGGATTGTTAGTTGGAAAGGAACTAACTGAATGGATGCATCTAAAGAGTTACAGTAAACAGCTCAATGTCCAAATGGAAACCAGTAACGAGTGGTGTTCCTCAAGGGTTAGTACAAGGAGCAATACAATTTAATATCTTCATTAATGACACAGATAGTGGGACTGAGTGCACCCTCAGCTAGTTTGCAGACAACATCAAGCTGAGTACTGCAGTTGAGATGCTAGAGGGAAGGGATGCCAGAGGGACTGTGACAGGCTGGAGAGGTGGGCCCATGTGAAGTTCAACCAGGCCAAGTGCAAGGTCCTGCACCTGGGTCAGGGCAATTCCCAAGATTGGTACAGGCTCGGTGATGAACGCTTTGAGAGCAGCCCTGAGAAGAAGGACTTGAGGATATTGGTGGGAGAAAAATCGGATGTGAGCCGGCAATGTGTGTTTGCAGCCCAGAAAGCCAACTGTATCCTGGGTTGCAGAAAATGAAGCATGATCAGCAGATTGAGGGAGGTAATTACCCCTCTATTCTGCTCTGTGACACCTCACGTGGAGTACTGCGTTCAGCTCTGCGGCCCCTAGATACAAGACAGATATGGACCTGTTAGGGAAGGTGCAGAGGAGGGCCACAAAAATGATCAGATGGCTGGAACACCTCCTCTATGGAGAAAGGCTGAAAGAGCTGGGATTGTTCAGCCTGGGGAAGAGAAGGCCCCTGGGAGACTTTTAGTAACCTTTCAGTGATGAAAGGAGGATTATAAGAAAGATGGAGAGAGACTTTTTTAGCCTATAGTGACAGGACAAGGAACAATGGTTTTAAACCAGAAGAGGATAGACTGAGACTAGATATAAGGAAAATATTATTTATGATGAGAGTGATGAGGCACTGGAACTGGGTGATGAGAAGCTGTGGCTGCCCTATCCCTGGCAGTGTTGAAAACCAGGCTGGATGGGGCTTTTAGCAACCTGGTCTAGTGGAAGATATCCCTGCCATGGCAGGGGGGTTTGACTATGGGACTGTTGAAGGTCATTTCCAACTCAAGCCTTTCTATCGTATTAAGATGCCAACCTGGTCTTTATATTCCCTTGTCGTGGTTTAAACGCAGTTGGCAAGTCAGCCACGCAGTCTCTCTCTCACCACCTGCACCCCCCACTTCTTGCCCTCCCCCTGCTCCCGGAGGGATGGGGAGGAGAATCAAAAGAATGCAACTCCCATGGGTTGAGATAAGAACAGTCCAGTAACTAAGGTATAACACAAACCACTGCTGCTGCCACCAATAATAATAATGAGAAGGGAAATAACAAGGGAGGAGAATACAACACCTCACTACCCGCCGACCAATAACACCCAGCCCGACCGAGTACCGACCGATACCTAGTCCAACCCCGCAGTGAGCTAGCCCTTCTGGGTAACTCTTACTTACATCCTGGGCATGACGTGCTGTGGTATGGAATACTTCTTTGGCTAGCTTGGGCCAGGTGTCCTGTCTCTGCTTCCTCTTGGCTTTCCCTCCTCCCTGGCAGAGCATGAGACTCACAAAGTCCTTGGTCAAACTAAACATTTGAGCAGTAACTAAAAACATCGGTGTTATCAGTGCTGTTCCCAGGCCAAAAGTCAAGAACACAGCGCTGCACCAGCTATTAAGGAGAAAAAATGACTGCTACTGCTGAACCCAGGACATCATTGCACATGCAACTCCAAGTAATTTTCTCCAAAGGATTTAAAAAATCAGCTTCTCATTTATTTTATGGAAGACTTAAGGAAACTGGCCATTTACTATAAACTTTCTAACATACTGTTATACGTAACATATGAAACATACATCCTACATTTTTATCTTTAACCTTTGATTAGTGTTTAATATTCTTTAACCTTTGATTCGTGTTTAATATTAATATTAGTGTTTAATGTTAGTGATGGTTTTAAACTTAAAGACAAACACAAACCCACTACTATTTCACACATACAGTATGTAAGTAGTCTTTTCCCACAGCAGTGTCAAATTGGAATTTTTTAACCTTTCTTAAAAGCCATAGTGCACTGTGCATTAAAATCCATAGGGTATGCATTTTAGATTAATTCAAATGGTTTGTTATTTGATTGCTTGAAAAAAACTGTCTTGAATATAAATCTGCAAAAACTAACTTGAGTTATCCCCACTTAGACAGATTCCCTGGGTGCAACTCATGAGAGTAAAGCAGGATTCAACTCCTTCATCAAGTGTGCTGTCCTCTCTCTCTTGAATTAGGCTGACTCAGTAAAAACAAGCACAGGATTTTTAATACTATCACTGTCCTGACATCACATATTATAAGGCTATGGCTCAATGTCATACTTGGTAAGAAGCAGCTTTTAAAAGTTGATAAAGTATGAATGTGCTTTTTAGGTATGCAGCAAACACATGGAAAATTACTTTGCTATTAGAAGACTGGTAATTTTATTTAGGTCTTTTCCAACCCTAAATATTTAATGATTCTATGTAAGAAACTGACTATGAAAATTTACTACATCTTTTTAAAAATGCACTGTATCTTTATACTTACTACGTACATTGCACATACAAAGGACTGAGCTTCTCCCTGCTGTTGATTTAATAAATTCCGAGTTTAAAAAGAAAAAAATAATTAAAAGAAATAGCTTGGCCTATATACGAGTCTGGACAATGCTTTTTAAAAGTAATTACCGTTTTATTATATCTATATACCAAGGGTTTTATTAAAATTCAATCAAAAAATGCTGGCCTCAGCTCTATAAGCACTGAACAGAAATCTGCTATCAGGGTACATAGGAAGAGGCCTGTTCTGCCACTGAAACCGTTTTGCACTGTACCTGACCCCACTGCAACAGCCTTTGCCATTTAGGGTAATTTCTCGTGAACCTTCAGAACTGAGACTTCATACAATGTAAAACCCAAGCTCACCTCTTTATTTCAGGCAGAAATAATTTATTGTTATAATTATTGTAAAGTAGAATTGATGGTATTATTTGAGAATTAGGTAGGGGTTTGACTTTTATACTAGGCTTTTAAAAATTTGAAATCATTGCTTTGAAATTAAATCTTAGCTTTAATTTAAAGCTAATTGTTTGCTTTAATATTGGTAATGTCAGTTGTTTGGTTTTTTTTTTAATAAGAATCTATGCATGTAAACTCATCCTTAAGTACACTTGTTAAAACTAGAACAGGAAAAAAAAAAATTTGTTTGGCAACTGGACAATTTCAGGGACAAGGAAATGCAATGAGAGAAGTAAATGCTAAAAATTTGTTTCATAACACTTGTAAAGTGCAGACATTGGTTGTCTGTAGAGACACCTGAGGAGTATGTCTACTGGGAGGGTTTTTAATTGCATGAGTTGCATGACTGAAAACTAACTGATCTGTTAGAGAGCTGCATTGCTGCTCTTGATAGTTTTCTGTTTTGCAATATATGTGTTGAAATGTTTTGGATGTATAGCACTGGTGGCCAGAGTTCCAGGTGGGTACCTAAAGCCCAGCTTTCTTCATCTGAAGTCAAAACAAGTAACTACTATTGTGAGATCAATGTGGAAGATAAAATAGTAAACAACACTACCTAAATAAAAGCAATAAAAATAGAAAATCTCTTCCGTAATGCTGTGTTTATCCTAACACGCTGCTGAGGCAAACTGATTGAAATTCAGGTTTTGTGGTCTCTCAGACATACACTGCTCAGCTGGTGCATGTTAGAGCCCACACTTTCAGCAACGATGACCTGTTTTTTTTCATCAGTTTATGAAATTATTTTTCAACTTTCTTGGTTTCTGGGTAAAATACTCTGACTGGGAAGTACAACCTTTACACACTATCTCAGACTCGACTCAACAAGGATGATTTGCTTGTCCATGTCCCATTCTGGCTTCCAAACACCACAGACACCTAACCATCTTGAAAAGAACCATAAAGGTCTCTTACTGCTGCACATTAGTGGAGGTTTTCTTCCCCTTCCCGTGTTCAGTGCAGGAAGTGATTTGGAAAGACAGTTACAACTTTTAAGTCACTAACTTTCAAGTGATACTTTAGGATTCATTTTGAAGAACATATAAAGTTGGACTGGAATTTAATTTATCACATAATAAAAAAAAATAAATTGTTATTTGACAAGGATGCTCTTTGAGTTTCTGCAAAATTTTCAGCAACTTATCTCTGGGTGATAGTGGTAGGAATGCTGCCTAGCATGAGGGACACTAAACTAACATGGGGGCTCCTTCACTCCTAGGTATGAGATGAACATTGTTGCACATAGAAGTTATCCCATTAAAACAGAAGGAACTACTCTCATACATGCATTAAAAACATATATGCAAGTCTCTGCAGGATTACAAAAGGCAGGAAGCAACAGGCTGGGGCAACAGACACCAGATGGGTGAAAGGAAGAGTAAAGTGATAGGAAGACATGGTTATGTGGGCAGGTTGCGTATGCAGCTTACAAGTCTGAAGGCAGCTGAAGGCCTGATTTTAAAGTTTGACCTGGTTTTAAACAAATGTGATGCTTTTCATGTAACAGCTGTTCCAGAAGCACCTGCAGTTCCAGTGCTCATGATCAATAACTCACACTAATTTTAAATCATGGTGAGACCACTTACACAACATTTTGGATGATAACACTGCTATTTTTCTATAGGACAGTGTTCAGCATAGTTCATGCTTCACCAGATACACCAGGGTACACCTTAAATAGCTTGCAGGGAGGCAGCTGATGTACTGATGAAGCAATACAGAGCCTAATGTTCTGGTGGTCCTCATAAAATCAGAATATAGCTTTGCCAAGTCACTGGTGAGAGAAAGAGTGAGGAAGAGCTTGCATGCAAATCTGTAGTGAATGGAGAGTAATTATATAGGATTAGTAGCAATATACAGTAATAACTCCTGTAAATGCCTTGCCAGGAACATCAAACTTTCCATAAAAGCTGAATTTTTAACAAGTAAACTCAGGAACTCTGAAGAAAGAGGAGCAAAATTTTACAGCTGTAAATAACCCTTTTGTGCATAGGCAAGAAAGTTAACACTGACCTATTACTTTATTTTGAAAATTACTTCCAAAAAAAAAAAACCCCAAACCACCACATTAAAAACTTTGCCCATGAAGATGTATCACTCCACGGTCAGTAGAGCAAACTGCACCTAAGTCATGTAAACATGACCCCGTCCTTTTGAAGAAAGGGCAACATAATGTTCTCTTTGCGAATATATGTAATTTCTACCATACAATGCAGAACATAGTATTTTTACTTGCAAAATAAATATGCAGACTGTTAAACTGAAATCGTATTCAGAACATGATGAATAACATATTTGAACATTTTATTTAGTACAAGAAGTACTGAGAATTTCACTATTGAGTCAAAAGAAATCTAAAAAATTATAACTTTGGCTTAATTTCAAATCTTTTTACTAGAAAAACTTTTGTAAGCCCTTGTGAAATGAAGCCAGATTAATTGTTATGATTCCACTACTTTGTAAGGCTCTAGTCATGCAGATGAACAGTGACCATCACCACAGCTGGGAAAAGCTGCCAAAAGACTAACCCTAAAAATAGGAAGAAAGAAAATAACCCAACCCTGTAAATAACAGACAGTTATGCTCTTTATTCAAGCAAGTGTTCAAATGATCAGGAGTTGTGGCAGGATCCTGTAGTGAACTGCTCATCTGATGGCTTCTCAATATGACGTTTTACTCTAGTGAATATACTACCATATATTTGTAATTAATTCCCAAAGGACATAGAAAGGTACAGTGATGCGCATTCTGCCATGGGAAAGGCACATCAGAGCTAATTTTATCCTCTGTAACTGCAAACCCCATGCCTTCCAATAAATTGCTGAGGAGGTGGAGTTTCTTTGCATACTTTTCTCTCTGGCACAGAGACTTATCCTCAGTTTAAATTACCATTATGCTATTTGTTCTTCTATGTGTCAGCAAACTCAGTTACCTTGTACTTACAGCAACACCCTGGAAACACAGTTTTTGCCTCAGATGACAAGACTTGAAAAGGAGGCCTGTGTTTTCCTTTAATCTAACAATATGAAAATAATTGTCTTGTTTTTTGTTGTTTTTTTTTTTACCGCCAGCCACCACAGAACACAGACCGGCTGAGTAGTCAGCACTCCCCTGGGAAAGGCACCAAAGCCCAGCAAAGAGCAAGCTCAGTAGCAGGAATATGGTGCTCCAACCGCTGAACTCGAATTTATCTGGTTTTGGGAGGGAAGAGGAGAGGTAAATTTATTTTCCATCATCAGGAGGGTATTTTCTTTCCATAGGTGAAAGGGGGGGGGGGGGGAGAGAAAAAAAACAAATCAGGCATGTACGCCACTGCAGTATCGATGCGCTACATAAACCACTCATTTCCTAGGAGCGCTAATTCAGGCACCAGGTCGTTTTGACTGTTCGTGCGGAGCAGGAGCCCCAACCCTCCGCTCGCCTCCAGGCGCCTCGGGGGTTTCTCGGAGAGAGCAGACAGGGAAAAAACCTGCTGGGGTGAGACTGGCCGTTTCCTCCCTTCCAGAGGACGTGAACCCAGAGCTGGCCCCGTCTCTGTACACTTCGTGAGCGTAAACTGTACTGCAGAAGCGCACCCGAGAGTGGCACCTCTGCGGACGGTTGCGGACCGGCGGGACGCCCCAAGGGTCGCCGCTTGCGGCGCCAGGAGCCGTCGGGCGGAGCCGCTGTGCCCGCTCCAGGTGCCCGTCCTCCCGGCTATCGGGAGCAGGTGTCCCGGAGAGGAGCCGACACTCCTGCAGCCCGCTTGCCTGCCTTGGCCAGATCTCAGGATGAGGCTGGCGAGGGGTAGTTGCGAGGTAGGAGGAAAGCGTCTTCCTTACCTGCTGATTTTCAGGGCGAACGCCCTCCTGTCCGCGGCGGGTAAAGTCGCCATGCGGGAGAGCAGCCGCGGGTGCCGGCTGCCGACGAGGACGGACGCCGGCTGCACGCACGAAGGGCGGCTTTATTTCATCTTATTTTCGTTTACTGCATGCTCCGGGCTAACCCCCCGACAGTCTGCTGACAGTTCTGGCTGACAGCTCTGGCTGACAGCTTCCGCATTTCACCTTCCTCACTGAAATCGCTCAGAGTGGGAGGAGGGATCTGCCCTTCTGCACAGCTGGCGTCTCAGCCCTGCCACTGCCTGGCCCGCCGGGCCCCGGTACCCGCGCCTTGCCCCGGTGGCCCCTGCAGGCTGCCTGCCGCGGAGCGCCCTGGCACAGGGCAGGAACTTCCCCCCCCCCAGGCTTAACACAGGCGACCCCGAACCGCCGGTAGGTATTTTGAAGAGAAGCAGCAGGTAAGGCAAGCATTTCAGCAAGCTCAGTGAGGAAGGAGGAGGAAAAGAGCCTTGTACCTGTGAACGTGCGCAGCGGCGGAAATCCTTGCACATCGCCCCAACCCTTTTCCTTTTGGAAAGCTCGCTGCGGCTGTCACACCCTCCACCATTCCCGCCCGGGCCGAGGGCAGCTCTGGAGAGCCAAGCCGGGAAGCAGTGGGCGAGACTGGGCCCCAGACAGGCCCCACACCGCCCTCGGGCAGCGCCGATCCAGTCCGGTCTTCCCCTTAGGCAAGCGCAGCCCCCGGGCAGGGTAAGGCAGGGGCAGGGCAGACCGGCACTCACCGCGCTGCAGGCAGAGGAAATAGCCCGGGTCCTTTTTTGGCCCTCTGGCATACAGGTGGAGTTGTTCGGGCAGGTAGAGGCAACAAGGTGTCAGGCATAAATAAACGCCAGCTCCTCACCTGGGGTGGTATTTTGCCAATACACATGTGCACCCAGGATACAGGTTTCTCTTACCCCAAAACCATTTGGAATGTGTAAGGAAAACTCACACGTACCAACACTAGGTACCAGCTCAGGTTAACACTAAGCAGGCCCAACTGCAGGTGTCTTCACCTGCACTTACAGCTCAACCTTTCAAAAAGGCCTTTTTCATTAAGGGTTCTGTGGTTTGTGCTACAAAGTGATGCTTCCTGGCTGGTAGTTCTCTCTCAGCCTTGGTGTGGATTTCCCTGCTTCTGCAGTTAAGCAAGGCTCAGACTTCATGTGAAAGGGGAAGAGACAGAAGCCAGATGTGGCTTCTGCTGGTGAATTCTGGGGTAGCAGAGGCAACTCAGTTTAGCTTGTCCTGTTTTCATTCTTGTCTCTTAGTTCCATTTCATTCTATCTCCTGTATGAAAGAAAGGAAATGGGAGGAAAAAATGCTCTGAAGCTCTCCACTAGTACAGTAGGTACTGCCACATGGAATTGCTTTCCAGTAGCTTAACTTTGCATTGTAGATAACCTGTCACTGGAAGAGCTGCTCATCCATGGCAGGAAGTCTGCTCTCCTCTGTTTCTCAGAATACTGTTTTTGAGAAACATAACCATCCCTTTCGTTGTTTGATTTCCAAAGCTTCCATGAGGTGCTGTGCCTCTGTTCGTAGCAACTTACAAGCTATGGAGGAGAATCGCAAGCAATAAAAAATCAAAGCAGGAAGCTCCATTAACCATTCTGTACAGTAAGACAATGGTTTGGGTGTTAGACAGGTTTCACACATGTCTTTCTGTTCATGGCAGGTCTAATGAAAGGAACTGGACATTCTTCCTTTGCTGAAGTCTCTGGTTACTTGGGTTTGGGGTGTTAGTTTGTTTAAGAGATGAAGAACTGCTCAGTACCTCATTTTTCACTGAAGCTACAAAAAGGTCCAGGCTTCATCTTAACAGCTCATGTGGCATCAAGTAGGACCTTCCTTGATTGCCAAACCTGGCCACACAAATCAAGCTATCAGCAATGTAAATCCCAACTTAAACACACATACCCATTTATCAATGACACAATTATTTATTTCATAGTTTCATACATTCTTTATACATTCTTTGTCCATACAAGCATGGACAAAGGAATAACTCAAAAAATATTCTGTCACATGCAGGAAAGAAAATGCCTGAGGAGACACACAGAAGTAAGGTTTCCAAAACTGCTAGTATATTCATCAGGTCCAGACCAAACAGATCATTTTAAGTTTTCATCTTTTTTGATGAACTGAATTATCAGCAGTCTACTTCAGCACATGAACAGAAAAATTCATCAAATATTCCTTTTCATCTATAGTGTCAGCAACTCTATTGTCTTTTTGGGGGGAAATTAAGGAAAAAACCAACAAAAGAGTTTACATGGTTTTAACTCGCTGGAATACTACCAGACAAGATACACTGCTCTAGCTTGTTGCTAAATACTAGTGTTTGAATTCCTGCAACAAACCCATTATATACAAGGTCATGAAATCTAATCATGCCTTTAGAACAAGATCTTTCCAGTCACGAGATTAAAAACAATGATATCAGACCAGGTGCCAGTGAAGGCAGCACAAAATCAGAAGTGAAGAAAATGTAATTCAGAGCAGACCAAGGTTTTCCAAACCGAGCTTGCTTGGATGGCAGCAGCTGTTGGTGGGTCTTGTATAAAATACAGCAGAAAGCATATTTATATTCACCATTTCCTCCTCTCCATCCTCCTGTTGCACACAAAAACGCATCCCAAACAGTGGTCCTAATTGTTAACTTTAGCCCTAGAATCAGTCATAAAGCCGCACTACCCTCTAATTCCTCTTGGGCTTCAAACGTTCTCACCGTGCTTCTGTCTTCTTCCTGCCACCTAAGTGGGAGGTGGTGGGTCCATCTTTGGTTGCTGTGACTGGGCAGGCTGAGGAGGTGCTGAGCTGTGCTAGGGACAACACAGGCTGGGTATGAACACATTGGCAGAACAGCTGCTGCTGCGTACGGTTTTAAAGGTGTTTACGAGCAGGGGTTTGTGAAATGCTGGAGGAGACAATAATCAGTATGTCTACATGCCACTTACCATGGGATTTTTTTTCTGTTAAGGCACACGTTCCCAATATTTCCCAATCACTTCTTCACTGGCAGTGGTATCCCTGCAAAGAATGCTATTGCATGACAGAGTATTACAGCATCATGCCCATCATTAAACACAACTTTGTACCCCAGGACAACAAAGCCTTATCGAAGCTGTAGGTGTCACCTGCTTCTTTGTAGAGGATGTACCTCATGCTTGACCAGCAACTGAGGTAAGTTCACAGGAGTTTTCTTAGTATCTCTTATAATGGTAAATTTGCCTCCTTGGCAAAACACACCAGCAGTATATAACTGTTATCTACGTCATAATAATATGTGGAGGTTCACACCAACAAAGAACTGTGATGAACTCAGTACAAGCCAGCAAACACACAATGCCTGTTAATGTTTGCTCATATTCCACCTTCCTACAACATTGCTGGCTACAGGAGTACCATGTAACAAGTGCAACTAGACAATCTTTCCTTAAAGGAAGCTGACATGCCACCGAGTCCAGTACTCTTGCTGACATAGATCTTGGCTGTATCCAATAAAATCCAAGTGATTTATTCAAGACTGTTTTAAACAAAAAATGTTACATAAAATTTAGAAGGCTAAATCTCATGAAAATTAAGTGTAATTTTCCATTCCTCCTTCTGATATATTAAATATGGCAACAAAATGCTGAACCTTCCTTACAAAAAAATAAATCTAAAAAGTCACTCCTAGGTTTAAGTTTCATTTCTGTGTTGGTGAAACAGGAGAAGAGGAACTTAAGATCACTTTGCAGCCTCTGCTTTTTGTCATAACAGTTGACTAAAGGAAAGAAAAAAAAAAAACAAAACTATGCTATGTGAAAGCATATCTTCTTTTCCCGTTTGTCTGTGCAAATTATTCTGGAGAAACAAAGATGTTACTGGTCAGATCATCCCCAGAGTTTCTCAAACAGAAATGTTTCTTTGCTCACCTTCACAGTAATCAGAACTTAAGCAGAGACAACACTCATTTTTTTCCCCCTTACTGTCATGATCTTACATACAACTAGGCAACTTGCTGGATGATGTCTGTTGATGTTTATATCCTGACTTTAAGCCTCTCCTTTATTCTACTATACTCAAGTTCACCAAATTTCACATCATAACAGCATATTGAGCACATAAGTCATAGTAAGCAGCAGTGTTAAAAAGCAGGTGCACTGGTTGAAGCAAGATCTTCCTTCTATGACATGTAAAGAATCTGTATTCTTCAAAGAAAAATAAAGCGCAGTTGTCAGAAGGAGCTGTCAATCCAAGACAGGAAAATAGAGTTTAATATAGAAATAGTTAAACATAGGTAAGAGGCAAGAAAGAAGTAACTGTACCCAGGGCAGTACACAGACCACACTAAAGTTATGTCTCTGCTTATCAGCTTGTATTTTGAGATACACACGTGCCAGCTGAATAGCTACAGAGCTGATCATGAAACTGAACTTAACTTCTGTTTCCATGTTGTTTCTCACGTCAAATATCATCCATTTGCAGCAACTCCTTACTCTGTGATGCTGAACTACATTGTACATACAGCAACACATACAGCAGTAAAGCATCATGGCTACTTCTCTGGCAGCCATGATGCTTTAAGACTGTTATACTCTTCGTAACATTAAAATGATTTTCTTTTCCTGTTATTTCAATCAGATCATGCTCCCTTTGCTACTGAATCAAGAATCAGTAAGCTGCAAGGCTCTTCAGTACAACTTCTTCCTTGTTTTCACGCTCTTAAAAGTCTTCTTCCCTACTTCTTCTCAAAGAGACTTAAACACTTTTGTCCATCATCCAAAGTGGCCTGAAGCAAATGGCTTTGATTGCACCAAGATCTTCAGTATTTAGGAATGGACTAGCTTATTTCAATTGCGGCCACCTAAATGACTAATTAAATATGACTTCCTGGTACACATCAACAATTTACTGCTTTCTGGTGTTGTATGTCTGGTCTCAAATACCTCAGACTACGACTGCCACCTGGATCTAGGCTTGCTATGCTCATTTTAGCTGCCACCACAATAAAATATGCAGGTTTTGCATTTATCTTTACAAAGTAGGCTTTATTACATGGGGCAGTAGAAACACACAGTTAACAGTTACAGCAGAATTCTGAAGTTTGAATATAAACTTTAAAGAAACCAAAAGGAAACCCATAAACCATAGTATTTATTTTAGGTAATTTTGTTCAAAAGAAAAATAATGAGCAGTGTCATGTGAACTGGTGAAAAGCAGAACAACTTAAAGAACCAGAGCACTTGTTTCATTACATTTTTCTTCCCCAATACCAGATGTCTCACTGACATGTAACTGAAATGTCAGTATTACAAATCCTCTAATTTTTGAAAGACAACTTACAGCCTTTTACATGTTCTGTGATGCCAAGATCCTGTTCCCAACACCCTTCTCATTTTTTCTTTCTTTACCCCACAAGTAAGGGATTTTCTTGCAGTAGAAAGCTTAACATTTTTTTCTTCATCTTTTAATAACAGAACTGTGTAAAGTTCAGCAGACTCAGGACAGCAAAAACTTTTATCATTGGTCATGGTTCTAAGAGACATGCCTTAAAAAATAGGCTGATCAGGTTTTTAAATTAAAACAGGATGTGTCAACAAGGGGATGATCTGAGTAGTTGAAACAAGAACACAAGAAGCGATGTATTGATCCTAAAACTCTGCAAATCAACAAACTATGTACTTACTGCCTATAATGAATGGAGAACACTTACTGCCTTCCACAGATAAGGAAACAGAAATTCCACAACTGATTCTTGACAGCTGCCTTTATTTACTGAAAATACCCAAGCCTGTCACCTTGCTAAACTCCAGAGTATTGTGTTTGTGCCACTGAGATGGCAGATTTACAGTGTAGGACAACATGAGTTATTTTAACTACAACCAAAACAAACAAAAAATGCATTTCTCTCACAAGTCAAGATTTTAATCATTTTCTTCTGAACTTATTGTCTGGACAATAGCTATAGGTATTTCTGTGGAATAGTTTTATCTTCGAGGACAAGCTGAATTAATGGGCTAAGTTATTTTTAGACCAGACTTTTATATGCTTGTTATAATCAGAATGACTAAACGTAAACTATTTTAAGTGCAATATCATTAGTATTAAAGGAATGTTTTAACCTACACCAGTACAGGATGATCCAAGGATATCTACTAAGTATATTTACTGACATACAATCCAATAAACATACAAACAAGCTAAGGCCAACACAGTTCATCTGCCTATACTCAAACCAGTGTTACTGGACCTTATTTTGAGTGCAGAGGACCACACCTGGGTTTAGAGGAGCGTATGTAACTATGCATCAGGTAAACCTCTTCTCCATGCCTCCTCCAATACCATTATATTTACACATTTTAACATGAAGAAATGGAAAACATAGTACCAATTTGCTAAGCTTTGCTCCACAAAAGGTAGGAATTTCACAAGACTGTTAAATAACCGCAGATAGGTGTTAACAACACACGTACATGCCTCCTCACGGCATCTACCGGGAAACAGAGAAAGCTAACGTTCAATTTGTAGCTTAACTTTATTTGACTATTAATAAAAGAAAGCACATCCACCTCGCACGAGGGTTGCCGACCGCACCGGAGACATCCCCAGCGGTCCCCATGGGTGGGAACTTCCCGAAACCGGACTGAAGAGGATGCGCGGTCGGAAGGACCCGGCCCGCCTCCGCCACCGCCACCACCACCACCACCACCTCGACAGTCCCCACGCAGCCCGGCTGCCGGCTGTTAACAGCAGGCTCTTAGCCCACCGCTTCTCCAGCGGCGGCACGGCTGCACAGCCTAACCCGGCTCCGCGATGAAGCCCAAAGCGCATGCGCGGAGAGGAGACGCTGTAAGCCGCTTGCGTGCCCTTCGCCAGCGTGAGGCGGTGTTGCCGCCATACCGTGCCGTGCCATGCCATATGACGTGACGTGCGTGACGTCGGGAAGGCGCGGGTGAGCGGCGGTCCGTGCTCAGGCCGCAGGGGCTCAGGGGAGGGGCGGTGGTGCCCGCCGCAGCCTGCAGCCGCCTGTGGCTGTCCCTCGGCCGCGCAGAGCTGCAGGGCCCGTGCCCTCATGGAGGACGAAGTCTGCCCCGACCTGGTCCCGATAGACGCCGGCGGCAAGGGGGAGACCGAGTCCAGCCGCAGCAGGAAGATCCCCGTGACCATCATCACGGGGTATCTGGGTGAGAAGCAGCCCCGCGGCCCTTCCCGCCGCCGGCGTGCCGCGCCTCCCGGTGCCGGGGGGAGCTGAGCAGGCGGCCCGTGGCGGTTGGGAGACCCGAGGACGGGGCTAGGCAGCGGGGGCTCCGGAGGCGAGAGTGCTTGGCAGGTCCGGCCGCTGCCCCCGTGCCCGCCGGCTGGGTGGCAGATCGCGCCCCTGGTGCTGTACAGAAAGCGGTCATCGGCGCTGCTCGCGTAGTGAAAGCGCGCTGTCCTTGCGCAGCTTCTGCCAAGTACAGCTCCGGCCATGCTTTCACAGCGATTTCGATCAGCGGTACCAGCTCCAGTTTTGTTATGGTTATGTTTGACAAACCGCGTTTTGCCACCGAACGTCAGTATATTTAACAGAATGCATTTAAACTGGGTATTTGCTGAGTTAAATTCAAACTGAATTGCAGTCGTAGAAATGTGAGGCTTAGCTTCCCTCACTTAAACCAACACTATTTTGAGAGCTTCAAATACAGATGTGTATGGTAAGAGTAAGGTTAAGTTTAGGATCACCAACACTTCTAAAAGTTGTAACTTTCCATTACATCATACTCACAGTGGCCCGAGGGCAGGGAAGGAAGGTTGCTTTACCAAATTCCCCTACTTCTGATCTTGTGCATATACAGGGTGAAACTGTTAGTAACGTGGTATTACACAGAAGGTGTGAACACCTTGGTTAACAATGCCTCATGTAATGGCAGTCAGTAGCACATCATTGATTACCGATGACAGAAGTGCTGGTTGGAAAAGGCGGTGATAGGGGAAAGAATAAGTGCACCTTTTGTTAACTGAAACGTAAAAAGGGTTTTCTCAGGAAAGGCTGCAAAGCTGATAGAGGAGTTTTAAGTCTGTCAAGCACTGACAGTGAATGGGAAACCACCTGTCTTCTTAAGGCTGATATTTAATATCCTGATAGTTGCATGGGATCAAATTATCTTTACAAATTAATTTTTACAGTATAATAATGGAATGCAAGCTACAATCATGAAAACTCATATTTCAGGAGAGGAGAGATTTGTCAGAGGTTGCACAACAGTGTTTGCCTTTTATTTGAAAATCTGCGCTTTTTAAAAACATTTTAATAGAAATATGATCTGTGTTCTAGGAGCTGGGAAAACAACTCTTCTAAATTACATACTTACAGAACAGCATGATAAAAGAATAGCAGTTATTCTGAATGAGTTTGGAGAAGGTATGTAAATTTGCAGAAACATTGTTTTAGCCATAAAATGACAAATACATACAAATTCTGGAAATTGAAAGCATTGTAGTTTTAAATCTGTTACTGAAGTTACTGCTTTGTGTCATTGTCTTAAGAAGGGCAAAAAATCTTTTGGATAGTGTTCATAAAATAATACTATGCATTAATCTGTTTCTTACATAAATCGAGTCCCTTGGAGTCAAGGTAACGAACATATCACCCTTTTGGAAGTTCTGTGCCTCCATTTGTCCTGCTTAGTTTCAAGCAAATGAAAATGAAAGTAATGTGTTGGTAGATAATATTTTCTTTCCCTGCCTGTCAGTCACTTGCAGATCACAAATTATCCCCAAGAAAATGGGAAGGTGTGTGCTTGGTGCCAGTGGTTCTTTGAACTTTTCTGCTTTCCTTCTCGTGATTTTTAACTGTTATAGCTGTGATTTCATATCAGCATTGCTTACAGTTTGCACCAAGTTGGTGGTGTTTTCTTTGTTCGTTTTTGTCAACAAAGATGTGTACTGCTTTTCTGGTCATGGAGTCTAAATTGAAAAGTAAGAGAGATCCTTTATTTGATATGGAGGTGAAGGCTGACTTCCCGTTCTGTCAGGAAAGTTTGTGACATTTACTCTGTACTTTCATTCTGTGGGTTTTGGTCTTTGTAGAACCAGCTTGACTTTGGCTTTTAAATTTCTCATAAAATGGAAAATACTAATTTCTGAAGAACATGCCAGAAACATGGTCTCAGAATTAAAATATATAATACAAGAGTAAAAATGTATACCAACTCAAATCTTTTATCTCTTTTCCAGGTGTCGTCATGCAGATTTATAGATTAATATTGTAGTACTACTTATATTTCCAGGAAGTGCCTTGGAGAAATCCCTGGCAATCAGTCAAGGGGGAGAACTCTATGAAGAATGGCTGGAGCTCAGAAATGGCTGCCTGTGCTGTTCTGTAAAGTAAGGAACACATTCTTAGAGTGGGTTTTGGGAGAGCTGGAGAAAGGACAAGACATTGAGAATCTGGTTCCTAAAACTGGTGGTAGTACTGACCGAGATTTCCTTGTAGGATAAAACAAAAATTGGACTTTGGGAGATAGAAATTTACTTCATTTTGTTGCCTCACTGGGTTTGGACTTAGTGTCTTTCAGAAAAATAATCCAAATACTGATTTATACACCATTGGGATATTGTAGTTAGGGAGCTCTCCTTCTTCTGTATTACATGCTTTTATACAGAGAGCTAAAGATACAGGAATTTCCACGTTAAATAATCTGGGTTTTTTCCACGTTAAATAATCTGGGTTTTTATTTGTGTTTTGGTTAATACATGAATACTCTACACCTCAGGGTGGAGAGAGAACCTTTTGGTAACCTAATGAAATACAGAATTCCAAATTGTTAGATGATGGTCATGTTAAAATGCAGGAGTGTATTTGTTCCTTCGACATGTTTTGACCCTTTTTGCTTGAATGCTAGGTTGTTTGTGCTAAGTTTATAGTGAAAGTGATGGCCTAATAGTCATGAAAATTTGGAAGAACTTATTCTATGCCTGAAGTTGGAGTAGTAAATGGAAAACAGAAGACCCTGTTGCACTGTGTTCTGTTGGGATGCAAGAAATGCCGCCACTGCTGCAATATTTTACATACATTGGTGTTTTATATAATGCCATACATTTCTGCTTCAGGCTGACTTCATCAGCTGAGATCTAGTAAATAACTCCTCTTAATTTTGCTGTAGGTAAGGTGGAAAGGCAGGAGAACATGGTTCAGTTCTCCAGCTCCCTTCCCGCCAAACCAAATAGTCATGTGTTTACACTGTCCTGCTGTCCATTACAGGGTTTTCAGTGTTTGAAAACAAATCTTCATTTAAATCACCTTTATTATTCCTGTTGGGAGTAAGCAAATACTGTTTCAGACCAAAATAAAACAGGAAAGTACAGTTTGCCTAATATTAGAGAAGCAGCTGGGTGGCTGAGTTTTCATTGTGAATTGTAAACCCTGACTCAGCCCTTTGCTTTGATGGTAATGACACTGTGTTCTGCGTCAGAAGATAAATGTTTATACATGTTTTAGCTTGTTTTCTCTGTTCTCACGTTTGTTTCTTCTTACAGGGACAGTGGTGTGAAGGCGATTGAGAACCTGATGCAAAGGAGAGGAAAATTTGACTATATATTGTTAGAGACAACTGGTTTGGCAGATCCAGGTAGTTCACACAGTTTTCGTAACTGATAATTATTTTGTTTTTATGAGGTGCTTGTTTGCTTACCTATCAGTTCACTGTGCAAGATGTAATCTAAAATAGTGAGTTATCAGGCATATACTTTAATTGCTACATAGACTAAAAAGTGAATTAGATAGCTGCAGTAGCAGGGATTTGGGTGGTGTTTTTTTTTTTTTTCAACTTACTCCAGATTGCCCCTAAAGCTCAACAGAAATCCAGCTAAAATGTATTTCTATAAAGAAAAGAAACTGGGCTTGGAGAAGAGGAGCACCCTGGAACTAGTGGTTTTCAGATGGCTTTTGCTGTTCTGTATTGTTCCTTCTCAAGTATAAATTGTTAGCATCTGATGTATTGTTACACTGATTGTTATAGAACTTGCATTTTATGAAGTCATAAAATATGCTCCAAAACAGACTCATACATGCTTCTGGTAGGTAGAGAACAATAGTCGATCTTAAAAATTTCTTGTGTACTCTTTATCTTTAGATATTTATTATAAAAAGGTGTTTAAACTTGAGCTCATGTTAGTAATAGCTATCTAAAACAATTTTCACTGAATCATCAATTAAAAATGTGTTGTTGATCGAGAGTGAAGGAAATTCTTATCAGAAATGCAATTGTTTCCATTTAGGAGACTGATGTTTTCCAGCTGAAAGCTAAATAGTTGTCATGGTAAAGTAATTTCCTTCAAAGGAAAGGACATTGATTTGGCCTCTGTTACGGACAAATTCTGTGTGAGTCAAATTGGAAAACTATTAAGGTTTTGGGAAAAAAAATCAATAGACACCAGAAAACCATTAGATGTTGTGGCCTGCTATATCTTGCATGAGTAAGCACTGTGAACAAATGACAGGCATTTGGTGTTGATGCCGAGTGATGCTTGGAGGACTGCATATTGTCATTTCAGGTGGACAGTTGTAGGTGTTAGAATGAGGTTAGGTACTGAGGTTTTTTGTTGTTTTGTTTTTTTTTTCTTCTAATGTGCTTACTTCACTTAGTTACTGACAGCCTGCCTCTAGCAAAGGTTCTGATAATTAAAAAAAAAAAGTGCTGTTGCTGCTGTCAGCTCCTCCTGCCCTTCATATTGTGCCACTGATCTATGTTAAGTTGGGTTTTTTTTTCATAATTATGATGTTTTAATTTTTTTTTTTCCTTAAGAAATATACAGCACATTCTGCAGTTGCTAGAATCTATTTTACAGGGCCATTTTAGCAGAAAACAGGAGTAGCTTACTCCTAGGCCATGTGTAGTACACAGGTATCAGGTCACAGATTCAGAATCCTTGATAGAATATGGTGCAAGTTGTCCAACTACTTGTTGATTCTTTTTGCTCAAGACTCAGCAGTTTAGTAATTTTCTGTTTTACATCCTCACAAGATTACAGATTATGGTACAAAGACAAGAGAATACTACATGTTTCATTATTCCAGAAGGATCTCATCTGGATGGAAATTCAATGGATAATGAGGCCTAATATGAAAAAATACTAGAATCATACAAAATAATTCAGTATGTTAGGAGGTCCTCAGTCCAACCTCTTGTCCAAAACAGGATCAGCTATAAGAAAAGACCAAACCCTTTGGGATATCAGGTCATATATCTCCATCCTCTAAGGATAAATTTGACACAACCTTTCCAGGCAACCTGTTCTGTGCCTGCCTTTTCATGGTGAAAAAACGTTTTGCTGATAAATGTTGTCTGGACCTTGCTTAGTTCAGCTTACTACAGTTGTCTCCCATCCTTCTCCCACAGTCTGGATCAGTCTTCTCAGTGACTCACCTGTAGGTACCAGGGAGGATGCTGTTAGATTCTACAGGCACTTTCCTGTCTCCCAGGCTGAGCAAATGCAGTTCCCTCACCTCTCCTTGTAGGGCTTGTGCTCTGTCCTCAACTGTACTGATAGTACGCTTCCTGTATAGGGGATCTGTGTGCTGGAAGTGCTAGCCAGATACGGACTTGAAAGTGTTAGAGGAAAATAACCTGCTTCAGCCATGCTTTTGTTCCAACTGTCTGGGGTGGTTTTGGCCTTTCTGATCCATGGGTACCCTGCTTGCTTGCTTCCTGCCTACCAGGATGCCCAGGGCATTCTCTGTAGACCTGCTCCCCAGGCAGTCTGTCCCTAGCCTGTGTCATTGCCCAGGGCTCTTCATTCCTAAGTGTATTATTACTCAGTGTTTTTTCTTGCTGAATTTCATCTGTTTCTTGTTGGCCATTCCCTCCTGTCTGGCCATGTCCCTCTGAAAGATAGCTCTGCCCTTAGATATATTAGCTGTTCCTTTCCAACTCTCATAGTCTCTGCAGTCTTGACAAGCATGTCTTCTGTTCCTTCTTGGTTCCTGGTGGATGTTAAACAGGACAGGTTCCACCCAGAATAGAACCTGACTTACTACTTTCTTCCAGTTAGGGTATGACCTGTTAATTGCAGCTTTATAGCTTAATTATCAACCAGTTTTACCTAGTTGTCTTTTCATTTAGATTGATAATGTCCCAGCTTGACTACTAGAATGTCTTTGAAGCAATGTTGAAAAATCTGCTGGAGGTGATGTAAACGGCTTATGGTACTTTACCCTTGTCCACAAATACAGTAATTTTATCTTTTTTTTTTTTTTTCACAGAAAGCCAGATACAGCCTTCCCAGACTGATCAGGCATGATTTACGTTCCTAAATTCCCCTTTCAGTGCAGTATCTAGTTGCAGATTGAACATGCATTAGACATTTCTTAACTCAGTCTATTTTATCTAAAGCCAAAAGCTCTTTTATTTTTATTTATTTATTTATTTATTTATTTATTTATTTTAAAATCCTGTTGATTTAAGATGTAAGGAACTATGGCAGAGGTCATAGAAGCCAGTGAAGAAGAAGGGGTCCCTAGGAGGGAGCATATTTCTTAAATGTCCTAATTCCATTTTTCTTTAACTGTTTTGTATGTTGTTGTTTTTTTTCCCCTGTATGTGTTCCATGACCTAGAAACTAGCTGAAAGGTGAATGGTGGAGTACAGAACTTCTTAGAAAGAGTGAGCCGTGGAGTATAGTAATGACATTTAGTTGATACTACTACTAAAGGTAGTTTAGCCAACTTAAATTGCATCCAGATTTGTGAGATTTTTAAAGCTTTTTGTAGTCCTAGCTGATGATGTATGCACAAGTAAAATGTTTGGTAGCTGTTGTTAGGTCAAATGTGTGGTGGGTATTTGAAGTCTATGGTGCATTCTGAGTTTGGAAGAGGGGAGTTTCAAGTACAGCACTACAAATAAGAATTTTTTAATGAAATGTCTGCATATTAGTAGTTTACTGGAAAATGTAAATTTTGCAACTGAATTTACTGCAATTCATAGGAGCTGTGGCCTCCATGTTCTGGGTTGATTCTGAGCTGGGAAGTGATATCTATCTTGATGGTAAGACATGCAGATTTTCTAACATATTGACATTCTGTATCTTGATTTAATGTAATGTATTTTTATAATTTAAGGCAAGGTTAAAGAAAATGTTTGAAATGTCAGAAAATTATTTTGTTTCTCAAATCCCCAAATTTGACCGCAGAGATTCACTTAGTGATTCTGGTGCTCATTTGTCTGACTATGGTGAGCTATTTCAGTTTACTAAATGGAACAAAAGTTGTGTAATGCTTTGCTAAGGGGTCAGATACAGAAACAGTCTTGTGATTGGTGGGATGGAACCCGTCATTAGATGTTATAAAACATTATTTAGAAGTTTTTTTCCTTTTTTTTTTTTTTTTTTTTAACTCTTTTTTTTTTTAACCTGTAATAATCTGGTCTCCTGCCTTTTATTTTCTACTTTTTTTGTTGTACTCTGTTAGCTCTAGTATTTGGCTGTGTTCCAATAAAAATCCGAGTTCACTGTAGTATGAATCATCACTAAATGTAGTTAAAAAGCTTGTTGAATGATGATTTTTTTTTAATGTAAGCAAAACAGTCTTGTTTTTTGACTTAAAAAAATACCTTGCTAACACTTTGATTAGTCTGTGAAATACCCATCTAGCCAAGCAAACAGTTCAATAAGAAATGGCTTCCTAAGTTTCTGCCAGAGAAATTCTGCAGATTCCTGGTTACTTACAATGAGAATAGCCGCATACCTCAGTCAGTCCCTGTAATTTGTTTCAATAACCTGTAAAATTTGCTTGTTTGCTGTTGTGAAAGAAGGGGAGAGGTATCTACCTTGTAAGAATTTCTCTCACCTGGTGTGATAGACTTTTTTTTTTTTTTTACACAAATACAAATTACAAATAAGAAAATAATTAGGTAACAAGTCTAATGCTCAGATATACTGCAAGCATTGAAAGTATGATAACAAGTTGTAAATGTGATACTTTTATTTTTGTAGTTGTACAGGAAGTTTATAAATTGTTAAATTGTTAAATTCGCCAGACATTTCTATTCCATTTAATGTTCTCTTTTAGGTATTGTGTCGGTTGTTGATGCAAAGCATGGATTGCAGGTAAACTACTGGAATTTTTACACAGTTTAAAACTGCAGCATAAGAACAGCTATTGCATAATGTTCATTCAGATGAATTACATTGTTTTACAATAACTTTAATTCTTACAATGAGGTTGTATTTCAGTTGCTATGGTACATTAGTGCTATATTTTGAATGGGAACAAGGAAGTACCAATACACATAGGAATTCAGATTCTTACCAACACTGCAGCATGTCTACTAAGAGTTCTCAGGATGCTAGATACTTGATTCCTTCTAGTTCCATGACTTCACTTAGAAATCTTGGTTGTATTCTAGATAGGTATTTGGATTACTGTAAAAACAGTGGAGAAATGTGCCTTACAGAGTGTCATTGGCCTAAGTTACTTGAAGAGAAACCTCTGAAGAATGGGCCTCTGATACTGATGTGTTAAGGCTCAAATTGGGAAAGCTAATGTAATGGCAAGTGGTGTGTGTGGTGAGGAGAGATGAGAAAACCAGATGTCTAGATACCATTTCAGATTAGAGGGTTACTTCATTACATGGAAGCAGACAAAAAGAGCAGGTATTAGACTAATCTATATGATATGTAATATAAAAACAGTATTGAACCATTAGGATAGCAGAAATGGTGATTAAATCAAATACTTCAACTGTGTTTTGTTTTGGTTTTTTTTTGGTGTTGCTTTTTTTTGTTTTGGTCTTTTTTTTTGTAATAGGTAGTAATAAATATAATTATTTGCAACTTAATTAACTTAGGAAGTGACTGATGACTTCAGTTAGGTACTGATTTTGCAGGATTCAAAACAAAAGTGACCGTGAGGAAGGGTAAAAAATCCCCAGGGTAAAAAATACCATCATACTGTGGAGCTGTTTTTAATGTCTCTGTAATGTCTGTAAAAAGTTGAGAGAACTGAGGAATAATGGTTAAAAAATATGGAAGTGACCCCTCCTTTGTAATATTTTTTTTGTGTGTGTGGACTGTTTGGATTTCTTGTTTCAGTGGAGGTAATCTAACAGTTGATTTACTGAAAGGGGGCAGTCCTGTCCCCTCACCATATTGTGTTGCACCGGGATAGAGCTAATGTAACCTCATAGCAAGCCAGTTTGTCAAGTTAAGCCATCATGTTTTGCATGGCCTTCTGTGGAGGAGTTGGTAGAAAATGTAGGGGAGGGATGAGAGCTGGTTTGTGTTTTTAAGCAGGAGCCAACTTTTAAATCAGCTGAACTATCACAAGAAGCCACAACAAGTCTGAAATTACTCCCCTTTTTAGCTGGGTGCCTTCATACTACTTTGGATGTGTTTTACTATTTGCGAAAATGTTGTTCTGTTTATCTTTCTCTCCATGCAATGCTGATTTACTGGTTTCAAGCAAATAAAATCATGTTCCACACAGCAGCCCTGAATTATTAATGTTAAAAGATTCATGTTTAAGCTTTCAAGTACTGTCAGAGACAGCACAAAAATGTTTTGAAATATTCAGCATTTCTATCCATTGTTATTTTTGACAGCTTAATGAAAATGCTTATGTTATTTAATCAGTACAACACAGACATCTGTTCAGAGTAGCAGAAACTTCCAACTTTTTCTGCCAAGTAAACTACTTTTGCTTTGTATAAAGGATAACTTATGCAGTTCCTCTGGTTGCAAAGCTTGACCTCAACGGCTGCTTGTGATTCAGAGAATTTTGAAGCCATGCAGGTAATGAGATTGAGGTAACAGGCAGCAGTTTAAGGGTGTCATGCTTCAATTAACCAACCTGTTACAAGGAAAGCTGACAAGTAGTACCCTGTGATCAGTCAGCCAATAGAAACTGAAGTGATAACTGGTATCATGGGTTGTCACTAATGGATTTGTCACCCAGCAATCTGAAATACTCATTTTATTTTATTATTATTTTTTTTTAATCAAGGGCAAGCAGTTGAAGTGCCAGTTCTCTGCTTCGCAGACTTGATATTTGGACAGAACAACAAATCTGACAACATTTAATTCAATAGAATCAATACACAGAGGATTACAAACAAAAAGTCAAAGGAGACGTTCCCGCCAAGTCATCCTGTTTTTATGCTGTGCTTAGGTTGTGCACAATTAGGAAATAGTTTAGGAGTTTTCCCTTCCTTCCTTCCTTCCTTCCTTCCTTCCTTCCTTCCTTCCTTCCTTCCTTCCTTCCTTCCTTCCTTCCTTCCTTCCTTCCTTCCTTCCTTCCTTCCTTCCTTCCTTCCTTCCTTCCTTCCTTCCTTCCTTCCTTCCTTCCCTCCCTTCCTCCTCCCTCCCTCCCCTCCCTCCCTCCCTCCCTTATCAGTTTCTTCCACTTTTGCCAATCAACTAACATTAGATGCCTGATAATGTCACTTGAGGAAAAAATAGTTTTCTAGTTTCTTTTTAAATTTAAGTATCTCCCTTGACAATTTCATTTTCATTTGATATTCCGCTGACCTAAAACCAAATTTTAGAACAACATTCCTGTTATGTTTAGAGCTCATGAAGGAATGCACAGGACTGATCTTCCCAGAGATGTAAGGTGTAAGTTGTGAGCTCTTACTAATGCTACAGCATCAATTTAAATTTTTACTTCCTCCAGGTGCGTGAGATACTAATCTCCTGGAGATTGCTGCCTTCATGGCAGAGTAGGCAGAAAATAACTCACAGAATCATAGAATTAGCTAGGTTGGAAAAGACCTTCAAGATCATCAGGTCCAACCATTACCACAGGTCCAACCATTACCACTAAACCCATATCACTGAGGGACTGATCTTGATCTACATGGTTTTTGAACACTTCCAGGGACTGTGATCTGCAGCTTCCCTGGGCAGCTTGTTCCAATGCCTGAGCACCCTTTCAATGAAGAAATTTTTCCTCATATCTAATCTAAGCCTCTCCTGGTGCAGCTTGAGGCCATTACCTCTTGTCCTGTCACTTGTTTTGTGGAAGAAGAGAATGACTGCCACCTCACTACAACCTCCTTTCAGGTAGTTGTAGAGACCAGTATGGTCCCCCATGAGCTTTCATTTCTCCAGCCTAAACAACCCCAGTTCCCTCAGTCTTTCCTCATCAGACTTGTGCTCCAGACCCTTCACCAGCTTTGCTGGCCTTCGGAACAGAGTATTCCAGATATGGCCTCACCAGTGCTGAGTACAATCACTTCCTTGGCCCTGCTGGCCATATTGTTGTTGATACAGGCCAGGATGCCGTTGGCCTTCTTGGCTGCCTGGGCACAACGTGGATCATGTTCAGCTTTGTCAATCAGCACCCCCAGGTCCTTTTTCATGAACAGCTTTCCAGCCACTCTTCCCCAGGCCTGTAGCTTGGTATCCCTCAGGTATTGGTGTTGGGACCGGTCTTGTTCAACATCTTTGTCGCTGACTTGGACAGTGGGATTGAGTGCGCCCTCAGCAAGTTTGCTGATGACACCAAGCTGTGTGGTTCGGTTGATACACTGGAGGGAAGGAATGCCATCCAGAGGGAGCTTGACACGCTTGTGAGGTGGGCTGATGCCAACCTTATGGAGTTTAACCATGCCAAGTGCAAGGTCCTACACCTGAGTTGGAGCAATCCCAGGCACAGCTACAGGTTGGGCAGAGAAGAGATTCAGAGTGGCCCTGCAGAGAAGGACTTGGGGGTGTTGGTTGATGAGAAAATGAACATGAGCCGGCTGCAGTGTGCTTGCAGCCCAGAAAGCCAACCGTATCCTGGGCTGCATCAAAAGGAGCGTGACCAGCAGGTCGAAGGAGGTGATCCTGCCCCTCTGCTCTGCTCTTGTGAGACCTCATTTGGAGTACTGTGTGCAGTTCTGGTGTCCTCAACATAAAAGTGACATGGAACTGTTGGAACAAGTGCAGAGAAGGGCCACGAGGATGATCAGGGGGCTGGAGCACCTTCTGTATGAAGACAGGCTGAGAAGGTAGAAGGTTGGGGCTGTTCAGCCCGAAGAAGAGAAGGCTGTGTGGAGATCTCATAGCAGCCTTCCAGTATCTGCAGGGGGGCTACGGGGATGCTGGGGAGGGATTCTTCATTAGAGACTGTAGTGACAGGACAAGGGGTAATGGGTTAAAACTTAAACAGGGGAAGTTTAGATTGGGTATAAGGAAGAAGTTCTTTACTGTGAGGATGGTGAGGCACTGGAATGGGTTGCCGAAGGAGGCTGTGAATGCTCCATCCCTGGTGGTGTTCAAGGCCAGGTTGGACAGAGCCTTGGGTGACCTGGTTTAGTTTGAGGTGTCCTTGCCCATGGCAGGAGTTTGGAACTAGATGATCTTCAGGTCCTTTCCAACCCTAGCTATTCTATGATTCTATGAATATAATACAGTGTTTGAACTCTTTAGCATTGTAATCATAAAATTCGTTAGAAGAGTTTTCATAAAAGAGATTATAAGCTTTTGTTATGGTGACTGTATAAATGTGCTTTTCTGCCATCATTTTACAGAAAAATTCTAGATGGACTTCCTTTAATTGGAAATGAATTTAAATGTCATTTGAATATGATTAAGCCAAATATTTTCTATTTTGTCTAGCACTTGACAGAGGAAAAGTCAGAAGGCCTTGTCAATGAAGCATCTCGGTATGGATGTATAAATTAATTTTAAATATCACTGCTAGGAACTGCACTGTATAGAAGTCCATTATAAATGGCTTCTTTTATAAGGTATTTTTCTCCTCCTTTGCTTTAAACCAAGGTACATTGGTGTAATGAGGTAGAAAATAGAAAAGAGACTTCATGCTCCATTTGGTCTTTTTTCCAAGATCTGGCTTATCTAATATATACTTTCAGAGGAATGGGATTTTACGTAAGTGAAGGGCAACCACCTGTGTTGGGGGGAAGAAAGAAATGCATGCTAGAATCTATCAGGTGTTCGAAGTAGAACTGGAGCTGGAGGAATAGTTTTTTTTGCTAGATACAGAGCCGCAGTGGTTAAGGATAATTATAGCAATAGAAGTCTTCATGAAGCAAAGAGACGTCAAGTATGACTTTACAAAGACTACACACAAGTGAAATAGGGGCTTGTGAAGTTCATGAATTATCAAGAGTTTTGGATTGGATCACATTTTAAAAAACAAACCCCCCAAAACTAGCAAGTAAGTTAACAGATTTCTGGCACAGAAGAGCACTTCAAGGAGAAGCCAGTAATACTTTATTCACACTCCATGATGTGCTAGTTTGATTAATACTTGCCTTTCTGTACTAGCAATACTCATACTAGGTTTTTTTGGGGGCACTGTGAGAGAGATGGTATTTCTGCCTTACAGAAAAAGTAGTTATTTGTTCATGTTGTCTTTTTTTTTAATTTTTTTTTTTGTTCCTTAATAAATAGGCAAGTTGCATTAGCTGATCTTATCATCATCAATAAAACAGATTTGGTTTCAGAAGAAGAGCTGAATAAAGTCAGAACATGTGTCAGGTATGAAGCTTTTGGCTAACTGTTGACACTTTACTGGATCAAAGGTTATTTTTATTTAAACTCAGTTACTTCTTTATTGCTGTTAATACAGAATTAGGTCTCACAACTGACACATATTGTTAGTTCAGAAGGGACAAGAGTCTGTCCCTTTCTAAAGGCATTTAAATACTTTTCTTTGCGTACATAATTTTATCAGGTTGTCTCTCTAAGCTCTCTAGCTGCCTTAGCTGTCTAGCTAAGATTTAATGTTACTAAGGACAGGCCTTTGTATTATGTGCCCACATTTTTACATTTGTGGGCAGCTGTTCTTATTTTTCAGAATTAGCATCAGGTCAAAAAAGAAAAAAGTTCTAGCAGATAAAGAATTCACTAGGAAAAGTGTATCATGAGAAGTTTTGAAGAGGAAAATGCTATTCACTCCAGTAGTATTTTGTCAGAACTTGTAAAGTGCCCCAGCCTTTACTTAGGAAATGAAAAAGTCTCAAAGCCAAAGTAGTTTGGGATGTTTGTTGGTTTGTTCAACAAGTTGATAACAGGAGTGGTGTTATTATTGTGGTGCTATTTCTCATGCTACTTTCCATGGTTAATTTGTTCAAACAATGTATTCTAGTTGCATTTTCATCTAAAGATTTTTCTATTTTATTTTAGGTCAATAAATGGACTTGGTAAAATTCTAGAGACACAAAGATCAAGGTATTAAATGGCCACTATTACTAGGTACTAAATCCCGCTGCTTTTGTGACAGATTTAATTATGCTATTAGATCAGTTTTCTTAAAGGAAAACTATTAAGTTAGAAATATTTAATATTTATTTTACAAATAAGCATCTAGATGGAGGATTTTTTTTTTTAAAGTAAAAATGTATTTTTCTTTTGTATTTTTCTTTGCTACTGTTTGTATTGTACACTTTAGTGTGTGTTTAAAGAAAGATCCCTACTAATATGTAGCTTGGTTTACAGAGCTAATCATTAGTGGGTTTTAGTTGACTTTGCAATGTGACTGTAAACATTTCTATATTTTTTAGTTACATGAGAAGTGGCTTTTACAAAAGCTTGGGCTTTATATCCCCCCCATTTTGTTCTAAGTCTTTTTATGAATATGGCTTTCAATTATTAAAGTTATATTTTAGTTATATTGCCATTCATGGAGTGATAGCATTTGGAAAGTTCCTGAAAAATGCTAATACAGGTGAAGTTTAATTTGCTTCAGCATTTTTCTGAAATGTAGTCAGTTTTTAAGGGAGTGTTAAAAGTAGAAATTCAAAATTACTTGCAACTTGTTAATAAGATAGCAGCTTGCAAAGCTAAGTTGTCTCTGAGCTGATCACTGACCACATGCACTATAAAGTTTTCTTTCTGTTGTGTCAATTGGAGGGTTTTTCTCACGGTGGTTCCTGCAAATAAATTGTTACTACAAAATTACCTTGAAAGCGGTGCACACAAGTTTATAAGAAGGAAAAGTAATTGTGTTTGTTTTGCTGTTTTTCATTGAAATTCTGAATCAGATTTTTTACTTAAAAAAAATTAAATAGGGTATTCCTAGGCACATTAGGAGATCAGTGTGTCTTTCAGACTGCTGGGGCTAGTTTGCATACTGTTACATGACATATTTGACTATATTAGCATAAACTTTCCTATAATACAATTTCCTGCTTTTAAGCTATTTTGAAGGGAAAATAGTAGACATAATCTTGATAAAATACACTTGGCTTTTTAAATATAGTTGGAAATGGCAGAGAAAAATATTTGCTCTGCTATTGCCTGATTAGATAGGTCTGATTGAAGTAGTGACGGTCAATGGCAGCCTGGGCTGCAGTGACCACGAGATGGTGGAGTTTAGGATCTTGTGTGGGAGGAATAGAATACCTAGCGAGGCCACATTTCTGGATTTCCGAAGGGCCAACTTTGGCCTCTTCAACCAATTGCTAAAGGAAGTCTCATGGGAAAGGGTACTGGGTGGTAAAGGGGCTCAAGATAGTTGGTCAGCATTCAAGGACCACTTCTTCAAAGCTCAGGATCAGAGTGTCCCAGTGAGTAGGAAGTCAAGTAGGGGAGCCAGGAGACCAGCATGGTTAAACAAGGAACTGCTGGGCAAATTCATACGGAAAAAGAATCTATGGATTATGGAAGGAGGGGCTGGCCACTTGGGAGGAATATAGGACAGCTGTTAGAGGATGTAGGGAAGCAATTAGGACAGCTAAGGCCTCCTTGGAACTTAATCTGGCAAGTCGGGTCAAAGACTTCTTCAAATACATAGTGAATAAAACACAAGAAGCAGTATAGGCCCACTGCTGAATGAAGTGGGTGCCCTGGAGACAGAGGATATAAAGAAGGCAGAGGTGTTGAATGCCTTCTTTGCCTCTGTCTTTACTCCTGCAGACTCTCCCTGGGGGACCCAGATTCCTATAGCCCTGGAAGGAGTCAGGATAAAGGAGGAGTTTGCTTTGGTAGATGAGGATTGGGTTAGGGATCAGTTAAGTAATCTGGACATCTATAAATCGATGGGTCCGGATGGAATACACCTGTGGGTGCTGAGGGAGCTGGCAGAGGTCATTGCTGGGCCACTCTCCATCATCTTTGGTAAGTCGTGGGAAACAGGAGAGGTGCCTGAGGATTGGAGGATGGCAAATGTCACACCAGTCTATAAGAAGGGCAAGAAGGAGGACCTGGGTAATTATAGACCGGTCAGCCTTACCTCCATCCCTGGAAAGGTGATGGAACAACTTATTCTTGACACCATCTCTAGACATATCAAGGATGAGGGGGTCATTAAGAGCAGCCAACATGGCTTTACCAAGGGGAAGTCATGTTTGACCAACCTTACAGCCTTCTATGAGCAAGTAACTAGGTGGATGGATGATGGTAGAGCGGTAGATGTGGTTTTTCTTGATTTCAGTAAGGCATTTGATACTGTCTCCCACAGCATCCTCATAGATAAGCTAAGGAAGTGTGGGCTTGATGATCAGGTAGTGAGGTGGATCAAGAACTGGTTGGAAGGAAGAAGGCAGAGAGTTGTGGTCAATGGGACAGAATCTAGCTGGAGGTCTGTGATTAGTGGAGTCCCTCAAGGGTCGGTGCTGGGACCAGTGCTGTTTAATATTTTCACCAACGACCTGGATGAGGGAACTGAATGTACCCTCAGCAAGTTTGCTGATGATACTAAACTGGGAGGAGTGGCTGACACACCAGAGGGCTGTGTTGCCATTCAGCGAGACCTGGACAGGCTGGAGAGTTGGGCCCAGAGGAACTTGATGAAATTCAACAAGGGCAAGTGTAGAGTCTTGCATCTGGGGAAGAACAACCCCATGTATCAGTACAGGTTGGGGGCTGACCTGCTGGACAGTAGTGAAGGGGAAAGGGACCTGGGGGTCCTGGTGGATAGGAGGATGACCATGAGCCAGCAATGTGCCCTTGTGGCCAAGAAGGCCAATGGCGTCCTAGGGTGCATTAGAAAGGTTGTGGTTAGTAGGTCAAGAGAGGTTCTCCTCCCCCTCTACTCTGCCTTGGTGAGGCCGCATCTGGAATATTGTGTCCAGTTCTGGCTGGGCCCCTCAGTTCAAGAAGGACAGGGAATTGGTTGAAAGAGTCCAGCGCAGAGCCACAAAGATGATTAAGGGAATGGAACATCTCCCTTATGAGGAGAGGCTGAGGGAGCTGGGTCTCTTTAGCTTGGAGAAGAGGAGACTGAGGGGTGACCTCATCAATGTTTACAAATATGTAAAGGGTGAGTGTCAGGATGATGGAGCTGGGTTTTTTTCAGTGATGTCCAGTGATAGGACAAGGGGCAGTGGGTGTAAACTGGAGCATAGGAGGTTCCATGTGAACATCAGGAAAAATTTCTTTACTGTGAGAGTGACAGTGCACTGGAACAGGTTGCCCAGGGGGGTTGTGGAGTCTCCTACGTAGGGGATATTCAAGGCCTGCCTCGACAAGTTCCTGTGTGATGTACTCTAGGTTACCCTGCTCTTGCAGGAGGGTTGGACTAGATGATCTTTTGAGGTCCCTTCCAACCCTTAGGATTCTGTGATTCTGTGATTCTGTGACCAGCAAGTAGAATATGTATTTTGTTTGGTAACCCAGGGTTTTGAAGACAAATGTTTATCTGCTTTCAATCTAAAGATCAGCTCAGCTTACATTACCAAAAATATTAATCTTGTTAATGTTTCTATTGGTTTTAACTTATCCTGATCACTGGAATGTTTATGCTTTTTTTGAAAAGATGCACTATGAAAATCATTCTCTTTAGTGATTATCCTGTTAGTGTATAAGGATTATTCTCATACTGTTTTCATTACTTTCTTCAAGGAGCCTAGCCTTGTGAAACGTTTGAGTAGGTTTGACAACTTCACACTGTATTCTTGTTAACTTGCAAACTGTTAAAGAACGAGCAATATTATAAATCATAAATTCTGCTGCTGAGAAGTCATTTACTGTTCTTCTAGAGATCCTCAGTAAATAATTTCTCATAAGTCATCATGTGTCTCTTACATAAAAAGTAATTTTCTTCAATATATTTATTGTCATCTGGGACTTGTGTTCAAAACAGCAGGTGTGGATAAACTTGTGAGCATTACTTGAAATCAAGCTTTTAATGTTCACCATTTTTTTTCATGTTTTAATGTGTAAATAGTCACTCTAGATTATTCTGCGAAATTTAGACTTTTGTTGTCCTCTTATGTAAATTCAGTATTACTATAGTATTTCATAAAGTTGTTGTATTAGGATAATGCTACTGTCATTTTTCTCTGTAAAGAGAGGTGAGAATGCTTGAGGACTACACGTTAAATTTAACCAGGAATTTGTTCTTATGGTAAATCTTGGATATTTACTCATAGCTAATCTTGCAATATCAAAATTTGTCTTATTTTTGAGACTACTATTATTTACAATTTTTGTGACATCTGTACAGTGTGGAGTTTTTGCATCTAATGTATGTACTTGGAGTGCAGCCTGAATGATTAAAAGACAAAACAACAAATACTGCAATGAGATGGAGTTGAAGAGATACCATTGTAGCATTTAGAATTGAAATTCTTAGTAGTAGCACTTTCTTTATAGCATATTTCAGTTTTGTTTGCTAATAGCATGTCAGTATAAACTGCATATATTCCAGGGGTTTGTGTTTTGATAGGGTCTGTATTAAGGATGGAGAATAATTGCTGGGAAGAACTTCAGGGTTCCTTTTCCCATTTAGGAAAAATCAGTTATTCAGGCATCCATTATGAGTGATTTTATCATCTTCCTTGGAAATACCTTGGGTTTTACTATATTTTTAAGAATAATGTTTCTGTGCTTATATATTATTGTGTAAATAAGCACTGCCATTTCCTTGTAGGAGACAGTACCATCCACTAACATTCAAAAATAAGTCTAAGGATTGATGGCATTGGTATGATAGACAGGAAAACTAATATAAGCTTCAGTAAACCATTTCAAAAATAATTATTTAACTATGCACAATATTTAAATATAGCAAAAATACAAATCTTGCTTTCTTTCTTCTGTTTAGAGTTGATCTCTCCAATGTCTTGGACCTGCATGCTTTTGACAGTTTATCTGGAGTAAGGTATGGTAATAATTTTGCTGTGCTGTCCTGCGTTAGAAATAATGTCTGTTTGTATAAATACATGCATGAAATACATGGCTAAAATTTCCATCTGGGTTTCTTAGAAATTCTAGCTTTCTCACTTGTTTAAAATTCTCCCTTTATAAGTGGTAATCTGAGACTGAGGTTTTTTCCCACTTGTGTGCAAAAAGGTTTTTTGACCTTGTAAAGTTAGATGAGCCAGAGTGTGCGTGGGTGGTTGGCTTTTTCCCCGGTTAAAGTTTTGCTTTGATACTAGTATTGGAGTAGTTTATACGCTCTCCACTGTTTTTCTTAAAGTACTTAAAAGTTTTCTCACTTCATGTCATGATGGCCTTGAGGCCTCCTTAGTTTTTAGAGAAAAGAGTGAGGGACTGAGGTTCAACAGCAGACAAAGCCACAACAAATTCTGGTTACTGTGTTCTATGTTCTTGTTTCTTTTTTAATGCCTAATGTGTGTTTCAGCATGCTAGAGGGTGGAAAAAATAAAATTGGAGGTGAGGGGAGAAGGGCTTTCTGTTTACTTCGCGTGCTGAAGTTGTTCAGCAAAGAGAGCAAGGATTACTGGAGAGATCAATAAAGGAGGGAATATGTAACTGGGGGCAGTATCAGCTTTGGTTTTCTTCCTAGATGCACAGTGTTCACTTCAGGTGAAGGAATGTAGCCACTTCCTTATTTACAGAAGGAAGAAATTGCAGAAGATGCAAGCTAGTAATCTCTAGTAGATGGGGTGCGCTCATGGGATTTCCCAGTGAAGTGGTGCAGTACTATCCTTGCTCTCTGCTGCCCTTTCTGTTTGCTGGCACTGGCTTTTGAATGATTTGTGAAAAGTACTGTTTGAAGAAAGTTAAGGGAGGAGGAAGGCCAACATATTTTTCATGGACAGTAGGTAACTGTTAGGTCATAAACCAGATCATAAATGTCCTGAGTTCTTATGATGGATCAGGTAGCTAAACTGACTCATCCTGGAACCGCACAACACAGAGAAAGCATTAAGAAGATGTGAACCAGAGAAGGATCGTTCTTGATAATGGCAATTCACAGTTAGATGTGATTAGCTGTAATACTGGATGGCATTCTGCAAGGTTTACTAGGAAGTGCTGTGCTCTGCAAATCTCAGAAAGTCCTTAAAGAGTTAATCAAAAAACCCCACAACCTTTCTTGCTTTCCTCAGTCTGTTCTCACTTATCTCACTCATAGTTCCTTTAGAGGTTCTCAATATTTGGTATTAAAACAATGCAGCATTTAAAGACAAATTCTAAGAGCACCAAGAAGGTTGTGGACTGTTTAAGTGAAGTTCTATTTCTTTCGTTTCTATTGGACCTCTGTACAGTTTTAAATTGTTTACCCTGGTATTAGTTCATGTACAGAAATCCCTGCCTGAAGTATTAAAGGTGTTTTCTGCCCTATCAAATGCAGCAGAAAAACTCTTTGAATTCAGCACCATTTGAGCACAAGTAATATGCTAGTACACTAATAAAATTGTCCTTTTAACTGCATATTACAGAAGGGATTTCTGTCAGCTTAGCAGATACAACATCCTATTGGTGTGACTGTACTGGTAGAACCTAGTACATTGCACGTGCTCTGAAGTGACAGGAAGCACATCAAGAGTTCTGGATTTTGTGGAATGCAGTATGAAAAAAGTAAGGCAAAAAACCCGAAGAAGATGCAAGAAGTAGGAGTGTATAAATGTTACTTCAGTAACAGTCATTACCTTTTCCACCATCATTGAAGGCTTCTTAAAATTTACGGTCATCAAAGTAGAAAGAGATTTTTATGGGCAATCTTTCCTGAGAGCACCATAGTGACTTTGCTGGGGTATTCTTTCTTCTGCATATTGGACATAAGAGAGGAATGTTCTTCGGTGCAGAAAACAGTATTTGAAGAAATCTTGCACTGTCTTGCTTAAAGATAGATGTGGTTGTACAATCTAAAGTTGCAGTAACTTTTTATGTTGTCACACAAAATGATACTGTAAGAGCCTGGATCTTAGTTTACAAAAAACGTCCCCAAGTTCCTTTATGAAGTAAAGAGGAGTTTTAAATTTATGAATTTATGAAGTCCCCAAGTTCCTTTATGAAGTAAAGAGGAGTTTTAAATTAGCAAGCACACTGCACAGTCGGAATGAGCTGTATGGCAAAAGTTGAAATGGAAGCTGATATATAGGATTCCACTTACTGCTACAGCTTTGACATTTTTTTTTTGTCTTTTCAGATCATTTTCCTAGAGTTGGTTCTTTTTTCTGTGGGCTTTTTTTTAAATCAACTTCTAATAAATTGACAAATTCTTGCTCTCACGATATAGTTTGGCTGTTGTTCCTATACAAAGAAATATCAAGGCTGTTGTACTTCTGGAAGTGTTTATATTTAAAATCCCAAAGATACTGCAAGTTGTCACTAAAATCTAATAGTATTTAAAAAAATAACATTCTAACACAAATGATCAACTAGGTCAAACCAATATAGCTAAACATCTGTATTTTGAGATTAAAATTGAATTAACAGTTGAGGCTTATTCTGAGTGTGCAGTCTAGATTTTTTAGTTTAGATCTGTTTTAGTTTTGCTTTTCAATACTGCTGAGTGTTTATGAAATGACATTTTGTCTATCCCACTCAAACACAACATTTAACTTCTTTTCAGTTTGCAGAAAAAGCTGGAGCTTCTGAAGACAACACATGCACATCTAGACAAGGTAATTAGCAAAAATACTGCTTCATCTTTTTGTAACAACCTTGTTAGAAGGTTGAAGATTTCAGTTAGGAAGTAATGTGTTTTAAGATCTTTGGAAGATTATATAGAATACAGACAGGAATGTGCTTTGTTGTAGATTTGTTTGCTGCTTTATTTTTGAAATCTATTCCTACATATTCTATTTATAAAAAAAAATTTATGATAGGCAAGTATGGATAGTAGAAAAGATGTTGATTATTTTCTGTCCGTTAGAATTGTGATGAAGATCAGAAATTGTGACAAAGATCAGTATCCTAAGAAAATAAAATTCTTAAACATATTTGAATGACTGAGCTTACTAGCTTTAAATTAAAATTCTTAGGCTTTCTTTGAGAACAGACATCAGCTACAGTGAAGAATTATATGGTAAAAGCTAAAGGCATTAAACCATGCAAAGTAGTGTGTATGCCTCTTGAGTGCACCCCTAAACAGAACCAGATAGTATTACATAATACAGCAATTTGGGGCAAGATGGAAGTGGATTGTTTGGGGTTTTTTGTTTTTGTTTTTTTTTAATTTCACATGGGTATATAGTTGCTTTTTTATTAGGCCGAGTTAGGAAATGTAATTAATTAATTTATGTAGTGAAATATGTATTCAAGTTGGTAATAATAACTGGGCCTTTCCATTTGCAGGGTATAATTACAGTGACATTTGAAGTTCCAGGAAATATAAAAGAAGAAAACTTAAACCTCTTCATTCAGGTAAGTAATACATCACTGTCAATGGAGAAATCATTGTGGCTGTTTATAAAAAATCATCCCATGCCATTCTGTTTATGAAAACATTTTTCCTTTTCATAGGATCTTCTGTGGGAGAAGAATATGAAAGATAAGAGTGGGCACACCATGGACATCATAAGATTGAAAGTTAGTCAGAAATGGCCAATTTCTTTATGCTTTATCTCCGTTACACCTAGAAAACTATGGTGTGTTGTCAGTTACAGACTTAATCAAAGGCATTACTGGATCACTGTAGTAGCACAGATAAAATGGAGAACAGTAGTTTGTTGTTGTTCCGTGTAGAAAGAGTTAGTTATCTGCTGGCTGGTGGAACAACTCAAAAGGAGAAAGCTGACAGAGAAGCAAACATTGATCTTACTTGTTTAGAATTGAGAGGGAAGATACACAGTCCTAAACATCAGTGGCAGAGGTAATAATCAGGACAGAGTTAAAACAGTTTTCTGTTTCCACCTCCATTGCTTTGAAAGGTTCCATCCATCTCACATAAATGTCTCCTTATCTAGGGATTAGATACTGTAGATTGGTTGCCATATATTGCTATTTGTAATTGTCGTTGGCATAATATGCAGAAGTTGAATTTGGCATAACATAGCAGCGCAGTACTAGTTGTGGTATACACTTACAACTTCTTGTAATTCAAGATATATTGTAATGCAGAATATTGTCAGCCTGTAGTTCTAAAGATGTAGCCTGTAAGTATTCATCTTCATGGGTGCTTCAAATGTTTTTCAGTTGGCATGGTTTTGAGAGGAGTACGGGTGACAATTTAGGATATTTTTGTTTTCCTTACACCAAGTAGCCAAGTAAATCATTAAAAAATAAGAATTGAGTTTGTCATTTAGTAGGCTGTAAGGAATGCAAGAAAATACACTCTGGTTTGCTTTCTGAGGACACTTGTGCATCATGGATAGTGACATATTTATTTTAATATCATTGGAAGAAAGGTTATATTCTTGCTTTTTCACTAACAAAATGGGAATATCCTTGTCTTCCCTTTCCTGACAAGTAGAAGAAAATAGCCACTGATGCATCTTAAGCCATCTGAAAACAGTACTGCTATGCATAATAACATTTTTTATTATTTTATTGAGCATTGGAATCACAGAAATTCTGTAGGAGATCTGAGGCTTGTAATAATCAGCGTGCTTGCTCTCAGTCACATACAAATACACTAAAGCAAATGAACCGCACATAATTATGAGTGGGTTCCAAAGTTTGTTGCTTATCTTACCTGCAGTCATAATCATTTTGGTGGTAATAGAAAATTTCAACTAATATGTCAAATGCAGACCTTTTTTTTTATGAAAGATTTTTAACTCTTTTTATTTCTTTTTTTTTTTTTTAAATTTTATAAGCATGTAAGATATGTTTTATAGAATGTGTTCCACTAAAATATTTTATGAAGTTGTGCATGAAGTGATGAAAACTTTTTAATACAGCTTTTGGTATTTAGGTCAATGAGCTGACTCTGACAGTATGCATTTCTAATTCTATTGCTAGTTGGTTTACTTCACAAATGTTTGTTCATTCTCCAGTATTCAGGGATTCTGATTCAGTATAATGAATGTGCTGACTATGACAGCTTATTCAGAATAATCTGAAGTCAAACATTTTTGCTCATTTTACATCATCTTTTTTTAGTAGTCAGTCTTTCAGGTACTCATGTGTCAAACACCATATATATATATATTCCAAATGGCACAGTAGCTCATGACATTTTATTTTTGCTCAGAAATGCAGGTACTGACCAAATGAGGAACAGGAGGCAGAGTATGGCAAAGAGTAATGATTAGTCTTTAATAAAATAAAGAGATGTGAGAATGGTGGATGTTACAACTAGACATGATCATACTACATGGTTATTTTGACTAAAACTGGTGCATAGTTGCCAGAAATATTTTTCCCTGCTTGGCCTAGTTTCAAAGCTGGGCATTTTTTCCCCTCTTAAATATTTCATTTTAAAGATTTATTTATGTATCCTAACAGTTATTTTTCTGATAAGGGACTGGTATCTATTCAAGGCAAATCTCATCAGGTGATAGTCCAAGGTGTCCATGAGCTCTATGATCTAGAAGAGACTGCAGTACCCTGGGAAGAAGGCGAAAAGAGAACAAATAGACTGGTCCTAATAGGTAGGAAGAAATTACATATCTCTTCATTTGACTTTAAGAAGCTGTTCTTTCAGAAGGTAGTCCTGTGACTTGTCCAGTGAAAAGCAACTGGCCTGAACTGACCAGAATAATTGCAGTGAGTATGTTCAGCACAACCTCCAGTCAAAGTTTTATCCATCAAGACCTCTTGCTGTTTTATATTGTAGCTAAGAGGAATCGATGGTATTCCTTTTGGTGACACTAAAATAAAAATACATAATCATATATTTGGTGATGGGAGTGCTTTGAATGTTTGATTGAATATTCAGTAGCTCTAAGGTGATTATAGCCATTAAAACGTATAAAATATGTTTTTTTTTTCTGTAAAGCTGTACAGAGGCCAAGGCTGTACATTTCTATTTCCTGCTTACTACTCTTTGCTTTGCAAAGTGTTTTTATGACCAGAAAACTCCAGTTTTTCCTCTTTTCCCTTACTTGCACAGTTTGAAGTCTGTTGTTGCCTGTAAAAGCTAAAGTTACTTTGTTACCTGCAGCTTAATTTTAATACTGCTGTTCTCACTCATTGGAATAATAAATATTTTGTTTGCTGAGAAGACTGGCAGATTGCTACTTGCATGCATTTTTTTTTTTTAATACATTGTAAAATAAAGTTAACTAATTTATTTCTCTTTACAGGCAGAAACTTGGATAAGGAGGCAATCAAAGAAGTTTTCATATCCACTGTCATGGTGTAAGCCCAGCGGGTAATTCAGCACCCTGCAACCATTCTCTCTCCTCCCCTTCTCTCCCCTGCTGCGGGTGGGATGGGGAGGAGATTTGAAAGAATATAAACCCCACAGGTTGGGATAAGAACAAAATCCGAAGTGTAATACAAAACCACTACTACTAGTAATAATGATAAGGGAAATAACAAGGGGAGAGAATATAAAACTAAAATGGGGGAAAAAAGCAACCAACAGTAAACAAAAGTGATGCACAATACAGTTGTTTCCACCAACTGATACCCAGCTCAACTCAAGCAGCAATCTGATCTTCCAAGTGACTCCCCACAGTTTATATACTGGGTATGATGTGCTGCGGTATGACATGCTGTGGTACCCTTTTGGCTAGTTCGGGTCAGGTCTCATGTCTCTGTTCCCTCCAGGCTTCTCATGCCCCTTTTCACTCGCAGAGCATGGGAGACTGAAAAGTCTCAGGTGAGATCAGGGTTAAGCATTACTGAGCAACAGCTAAAACACCAGTGTGTTATCAACACTGTTCTCAGACTAAAGCTGAAACTCAGCACTGCACCAGCTACTAGGAAGGAGAAAACTTACAGCTGAACCCAGGACTGTCACAGTGAGAGAGAAACAAAGAAATGGTTGACATCAAACTACAAAAAAGATGAAATGTGTGTACTTAACCCTGCAAGACTTTTATGATGAAAAGACTGAATGAAATGCAGTATAGCAGTTTCTTTTTCCTCTTTCAGTTTACGCAACAGTTAAACCCTGACGTCCTTCTAAGAATCTCAGGTGACCTGCTGTAGGACCTCTTATAGTCTATGGTCAAACACAGAGAACTCAACATTTTGGATCTGGCTTAAAGTTCATTGAATCATAGAATCACAGAATACTTGGGTTGGAAGCAACCTTCAGAGGTCCTCTAGTTCAGTCCCCAAGTTACATCAGTAGCATCATGTACCTGTGCAGAAATGCAAATAGGAAAAAGGCTGTTGACTGTGCTGTGCATCAAG
Source organism: Pezoporus wallicus (assembly GCF_028554395.1). Classification (NCBI taxonomy): domain Eukaryota; kingdom Metazoa; phylum Chordata; class Aves; order Psittaciformes; family Psittacidae; genus Pezoporus; species Pezoporus wallicus. The sequence continues at coordinate 1,430,493 of NW_026637546.1, forward strand.
TGTTACATAGGAGTATGGTAAACTTGTTTGAAGCCTAGTGCCTTCTTCCAGCTAACTCTGTTACTGCTGGAAATGAAGCAACAGTGATTATTGCAAGTGATGTAATCACAGTAAAAAGTGTTTAGAGTTTACTATTAAACTGTCTTCCATCTCTCTGGACTTACTTTGTGATTTTTTTTTTTTTTTTGAATGTGTACATCCATCTCAGGTACCGCTAAACCAGCAGAAATACTAAACCTATTGTATAAATGAAACTAAAAATTCTCAATACTGGAGACAACATGGAATATATACTGTCTGTATAATAGCTGTGAGTGCAGTGTTCACTCCCATAGCCAAGTGTTGAAAGATGAAGCTGTACTCATAGATTTTCTAGGCCATGACCCTGCTGGTTCTGGATTTTGGGGCCTGGCAGCACTACATTCTCACTGTGTTGTCTAGGCTGCCCTGTGTGATTTGTTAATGGAGTTCTCTGACGCTGCTTCTGAATGCTGTTTTGAAAATTTAGTTTGAAGCTTCTATCTCTGCTTGTTGCTTCTACAGTTTAGAGCTGAGTTTCCTGCCCTGTACCTTCTCTGATAGCCACTATTCACCTCTAAGCTTTAGAGAGATTTGTTGACTACAGCTGAGTTAATGCAAAGTGAATGAATATAAAAGGATAAGATGGAATAAAAAATATTTCAGAACAATTCTAGGGCATGCAGCAGATTTGAAGAACGGACTTTTAGCTGTAGTGCCACATGGATGCTGCTGTGTCTGGATAAGTAGGAGTTTGTTTCAGTACTAGAGGTATGTTGTCACATACCTGACATTTGCTTTAGTAAGAGAGGTGCATCAAACTGAAAAAAAAACCAAGGAGACAAAGGAGGCCATTCCCTTATCAGCAGTCCTAAAAAACTTCTTTTTTGCTCCTGCTATCATAAATGAGTTTGGAGTTTGTTTCCAAAGAGGAGAGGGAGGAGACATTGCTAATCTGTCACTGCCAGGACCTGGTGTCTCATTTGATTAAGATGGGTGTATTGTTGAGTGATGTTGTGACTGTTTCCCTTAGCAATTGCATCTCTTCATTTTTTTGAAAACTAATACATATTCTAATGAGACATGTTTTGGATTGCGTAAATGACATTTAGTCCTGCGTGAAAATTAGTCAAGTAATTGCCTTCCATGTTAGGGATTGAGTTACAAATGTGTAAATGCAAAATTGCAGATAATACAATTTTATTTGTTGCTGCTTATATTTCCGTTTGTCTTAGAGAAAGCAGTCAAATACCTTCTATCTTATAAATGCCTCATATAATTGAAGAACTGTTTAGAAACGTTAGTGTCTGAAGTGCCCAACTGATCATTCATTTTCCATTTGAAAGAAGTTTAGAGATTTAACAAGAGCTTCAGCCACGAGGCAGATAAGCCATAGATGGCTAAACATTTGCTGTTTGTCATAGCTTAGGTAATTATTTTTTATATTTTCTCACCAACCACATACTCCAAAATTCCCATGCGAACCGCCGGTAGACTGGAGTTTCTTTGTTTCTATAATGGGGCACCTGCATCTGGACATTGTCTGTATGTCTCCTGTTGCTATTATTCTTCCTCTCTAGGACTTCCCCTGCACTGCTTGCAGCAGTAGCATCAAAGAAGCTTCAGTCAGTGTGCACATCTGTTTCTTGTCTCCTGTGTATTTCCATGGATCCCAGTGACAGTGCAAACATTTCCGTCCTTGCTGCCTCTCAGGTTATCTCCTTTGCCTTGTCTTCCATTCTGTTTGCCAAACAGTTTTCAGATACTTGGTGGACGGAAGGGTGGAAAACTGCCAGGGGCTATTACAGCAGATACACAACATCTTCTGGCTCTTTCGGATAAGATGAAAAAAAGGTGGTGTGGACTTTGCCTGGGTTCTATGGGGTTTAGAGTCACGTGTACCAGGGTGTTCGTATTCCTGTGAGTGCAATTTGCTGAAGAAAAAACTGTGGAACTGGGAACAAGACCACTGTGAAGCATCCAGTGCTTTCGGAGATGGTATTTTTACTTGCCAGTCTACAGGGCCTGTCCTCTACACACCCCTTTACAGTACTGGGTATCAATAGGGATGATGGCAACTGGAAGGGCAAAATAAACAGGATTGCCCTACTGTTCCTGGGTGTAAATCCTCACAAAGCTTCCTGTGGCAAAGTGCTGCTGGCAGCATGGGCAGGGATGCTGTGTTGGGGCCATTGCTCAGAGGGGATTCAAGCACTCTACCCGCTGCTGGTGATTTTAGGTGCTGAAACATTGTCCCTGAGGCAGCACAAAAACCTACAGTGCAGCTGTATGGGTGAAAACGTGGGGAGGATTTGTGCTACAGTGCAATATAGGAACATATCCATAGGATGTATACATGTCCACAGCAAGGAAAGGCGGGGGGAGGAATATCTTGGAGGAAAGTGATATCAGATGATTGGCAGTTCAGCTGAAATAGATGGGGTCAGCATGGGTAGGGAAGGGCAACCTGGATGCCAGTCTGCTGCTTCTGCACCCCAAGAAACACCCTCTGTCAACAAGTCATAGTTAAGAATAAAGGAGTACAAGCCTGGTGTGACTGGGATGGAGTGCATGGATTTGCCACCTGTGGTGGAAAGGGGACAACAGTGGGAGGAACTCGACTCACCTCCCATTGGGGATCACACCATGGGGAGTCATATGTCAACTAAACCAGTGGCAACCCCCCGTGAGAAGTCCTATACAAGGGCTTCATGTCAATAGGACTACAAATTCCTGTTAAAGCTGAGGCAGGCCCCCAACTCCCTGCAGCCCTGGAGCTGAAGTGGTTAAATGCAAGTTGGGGGCCACTGCGTGACCCTCGTTTCACCGCAGCAAAGTGCAGGATGCTGCTGACATCAAAGGCAGTAAGTAGGTCAGCTAAAACTTGGGCTTGCATTATGCACAAGATGGCCAAGTCGTGTGTCTATCCATGTCACCCTGCAGTATGGCACTGCCATGGGCAGTTTTGTACTGAGTGTGCAGGGCCTTAGGGCTGAGGTTCGACATGCCTGGTCTGGCTGATCCTTAGTCTGTGTTACTTGGTTTACCTGTGACAGCAGTTTATCTAACCACTGAGGTGTCTATTGCTAATTTGTTTTACTTTTTTATCCTTGTATGTTACTACCATAGATTTTTTTAGAGCTAGCGGCAACAAGCCACCATTCTGTGTAGAATGAGGTATTTATGGCTGTAATGTAATGATTCAGCATGATGATTGATACAGTATATGTGGCCTTGAGAAGTGGAGACAACAATGTTGTGTAAAGGAGTACAGGCGTGGGGTGATAAGAGATGGGGCACAGGCTTAGCACTGGGATCCTACTGCTAAAAACAATTGACTCATGGTGAATTAAAACAATGCAGATCTAGATAAAACTGGGTTTAAAGGTAAAAAATGAGAACAGATTCCTGGTGTCTAGGATTTGTAAATGTATATACTTCCTTATCTGGACCTTTAATATGTCAGCTGCATTTTGAAGTGGGAGTATGTTAGATTCTGCCGATTTAGCTAACATGGTAAAGGCAATGGTAGGGCTGTGTTTAACATGTGGGACAGTCAGATAAAGATGTATTATATTGCACCATGGGTGAAAGCAAACGTTGGTTTGTCTTGTATCAGGAGCATGTGTTTTATAACTGGCACTCCCATACACAGAAAAATACTTGAGTTTATTGTGCTGACTGTACCTGTGATGCAACAGAGGCAGTGGAAATGCCAGTGGTTTTATATGAACCCTGATAACCGGTGGTTTTTTAAAGTATTTTTTATGAAATATTATTATATAACATTATTAATAATAATATAGTATTAAATTATTTTTAAACTATAGGCTGTTATACAGCAAATGTTTCTTTTTTTTTTTTTTTTTTTTAATCCTTCACAAGTCCTTGAGGGTTCAAACTTCATTTCACTTACACGTTTCTGTATTTTCCCTTATGGTATTTTCCAGGAAAGTCACATACAGTACCTTTTAAAGTTACCTACATGTTACTATGCATAAGTTCCTTATTTTAGCTGTTGTCTGCTTAGTTAACAGGGCTGAGGTGTGGCTACCTTCATATATGACAGCAGACTTTGGGGAGGTGGGTGGAATCTGAGTTTAAAGACTTTAAAACTACCCATTTTTACTTAAGTTTTATTAGGAAACTATTCTTCAGATATCCAAGTGTGGGGCAAACTTGCTTGGGTTAATTTGCTCCGCTTTCCTCAGAATGAACTTTCCTAGTTTATAAATTGCCTTATGGGCTGGCTTTCCTCTGCTAGGGACATCATACCCGTTTTTGCAGAAGGCAAGTAGAGAAGGCCGTATCTTTGTGTCTCGTTCTTCTTGTTGCCAGAACTGTGTCTACCTCACAAGAAGCCCTTCCTTATTCCTTTTGTTGTTTAAACAAAGGCCGCGTTGACATGACATTATAACTGTATTTTCTAGGAGGACAGTTACAGAACTGTAGAATTATAGAATCATAGTTTGGGTTGGAAGGGACCTTTAAAGGTCACCTATAGCCCCCCTCCTCCCCCGCGCTGAGCACATATTCAACTACATCATGTTGCTCATAAATAATAGACTGAATAAACAAAATTTCTTAATTGTAACATTTGTTTTGCTTCTCTATAAAAATTCTGCTACTTTTTTTTTTTCCTGAAAACATCCCTGTGGGATCAGCATCTGCCTCAGATGAACTGAAGGAGGATGAGTAAAAATCAAACCTGTCAGCTTCTGGAGTTCTGGTTTGCAAACAAGGGCATCAGAAAGCCTGATACCACGAAGGGCAACTCTTCCAAGTTAGGACTGTAAAGCAACATGCTGCTTGGGCTGCAACAAAGAATATACAACCCTGTAACTGAATTTTACTCCATGAAGAGCTCTGCTGTTGTCTCCAGAGGAACAGAATTTGTCTCCGACTGGGGATTTATCCCAGCTCGGCCCTTAATTCGTGATTTCTTTGCCTGCATCTTTTTTGGTAATTGAGTCTCTCATAGGAGAGCAAACGTCACAAAACCGAGTATTTGCTGTCATCTAGTGGTAACATTTATTTTAGCAACTATTAGCTCTGTAACAATGCGATTTTAGTTTTCTCCTGGGAAATTCTGAATCTGATCACCTTTTTATGCTCTTTTCTAGGTAGTAAAGGAGAGGATTTATGAGTACTAAAAGGCCTATATTATTTTTCTGTGGTTCAGTCTAAAATCATAGTCGGATTTTTTTTCCTGCTATATGCTCTTTTTCCTGCTCTTTCTTTTAAACCTAAGAGAATTCTGACACTAAGAAGAAATTGTGTGGGATCCACAAAGACAAACTTCCAAGTTTCTGTGAACCTCATTTTAACTATCATCTGTGTTATAACAATGTGCATTAAAAAGGAGAAAATTACATTGTCATATGTTTTCCAAGTATGCTTCCATCCCTTTCCACTTGACTGTGATCTTAGGAGAGCTGAAAGACAAGCTTGTAAGTTTTGAACCAAGACCGCTCCAGAAGAATTACTTAAATGTTAAGGCAGGCTTAGCTTCCACACGGGAGAAAAGCTAAAAATAAAGGTTCAGAAACATCAGGAAGCCGCCACTTTGGTAGGGTGTTTGCTGGTTAATCATGTACCCATGGGAGAGGCTGGTAGGGAAATAGCACCACTGACAAAAACTGATTCAAAGTAAAACCTGACAGGCAAAAGACCAATAACAGCCAGTCAAACCAGCATCCTCAGTAAAAGTGGTAGGTATAAACAACCCTTTGCTTCTGTGCAAGGGGAGCCATCTCTGATAAGGAACTTGTAATTCTAGAGTAAAGAAAAAAAGTTGCATGTTACTTCTCCACAAGCATTGTGGTCTAAAAAAAGCCGGTTTTTCAAGCCAGTTCCATGACAGAGTAATTTTTTTAAAGCAAAGACCTCAACCAACACATGGACTGGAGGTATAAAAAATCCATTAACTCAGTGTCTCTGAGTTTCCCTACTCAGAGGAAATGCCTTACTTAATGCCTGCAATTGATACTTCATTTTAGTTTAGATAACTTTCTACGGCAACAGCCAAGTACAGCTACACTGGTTTTCCAGAGCGCATCGAATCTTTGTTCCACTTACACTTTCACAGGATCTAAGGGGGAAATTCTGAAATTGTCCTGGATTTACCTCAGCCAACGCCGCAAGCAGAAGGCACACCAAAGCTGAACGGCAAGTTTGCCTAACTTACAAGTGCCCAAAGACATACATCCAGGCGGATATCCCTAACTAAGCACCCTTCCTGGCTTGCAGGTCGTGAGAACCGAGAGCGAGATTCTCAGAGATGAGCCAGAGGATATGGCAGACCACAGAACGGAAAAATAAATCAGACTTCTCCTGCGGCTGGACGCTCGAAGAGCAGACTTCAATGAAGACCAGACTTTAACGAAGAGCAGACTTCAATGAAGACCAGACTTTAACGAAGAGCAGACTTCAATGAAGACCAGACTAATACAGACCAGACTTTAATACAGACCAGACATGCAGCAGCAGGAGGCGCTGCTCGACCGCTTTCCACACTGAGGGTGGTACCTGCAACTGCCTGAGGTTCTGGCCGGAAATCAGGGCTCACGCACGGATGTTTGGGGAACATCCTGAAATTATGCCTTTTACTCACTTTGTGTGACGTTTTTCTGACTCTTAAAGTCAGTGGTTCTTTCTGTATTGCTTGTATCAATCTAAAATACTGCTTTTCTATCATCTGACCTCAGTGGCCAAAGAAACAATCAGATCCACTTGAATATGGATATGCTGTTTAGCAGACACAACATATTTCTGTAAGAATTTTTATTTCTTTTCCTCAGCTATAGTCGAAAGATAAAATGAGTTTCCTAGAAAATTCAAATTTTCAGCTAGAATTTGGAGCATGTGTGCTGAAAAATTACTTGACCCTTGAGATGAGAAGGGGACTCTTAAAAAGAGAAAAATCGCATGTGCTTTGCCCAGTAGTATTCCCCCAAATGGCAGGGCCAGAAACAGCAGGCAGAGAAGTGTGAAGTTCACAATGTGTTTTCCAGTGGGGGCAAAATCTAATGCAGGAAATCTTTCAGCAATTATACAAAGTGATCAAAACCATGATATTGACACTGGAATTCTGCGTGTGATCCTTTCTAAAAATAGGGCTTTTTAATCCCCAGGTCTTAAAGGCCAGTGAACTTTTTCAGTGAACTGATGGACTTCAATATATTGTGATTTCCCTAAAAGCTCAGAAGGAAATCTGCTATTAAAATTCCCCTACCTTTGCCCTCCTCCTCTTCCCCCCCCCCCCCCTTGAAGGAGCTGTTTTTTCATGCCACTGCCTTCTTCCATTCTATTGTATTCCTGAATAGTTTTTGTCTTGGGTCCTTGTCAGAGACACTGTGACTCAAAGCAGGGGTGATGACATTTTGCTTTTTCCACCATGATATATTGTTGTAGAAGCCAGTATATATAAGACAAGGAATCCCTGTACCAAACAATCATTATGGTGAGCGTGGATCTTCATTCTGTTTATTACCAGAAGGGGCATCAGGGGAACATTTCCTGCTCTGTTTTTAAACTTTGTGTATGTTTTGACTTAATGTTAAAAAATCCCAGACTTTTTAAGTGAATGGTCAGTAGATCTGCACTATAAATTCAGTCTCTGCTTCGTGTACCAATCTGTTAGTATGGCAAGAAGCCCAGCATTCTCTGTTACTTTCACTACCTTGCATCGCTGGATCTGGCAGATAGACAGCCAGGGGACATTTGAGAGTGTATTACTTCTGTATTATCACTGCCAAGTTCCCAGGATCAAACCATCATGCCTCAGCTGAGATTTTCATTTTACTTAGTAATTCCACCACTGAAAAGCATGAGCATACATAGAGATGTTCTAGCCTGTAAGGAGTGGACTTTAGACCATGAGGTAATTTTTATGCCAGGCTTCTGCAGTTAACTAGTGGGTGACCACATGGAAAAGGCCAGTCATTTGTCAGTATCTGTCAAAAGGCATATTTTATCATGTTTATAGAACATGATGTCACTTGAGTGTTACAGCCCAGAGGGCGTAGTTTTGTGTCACTCTCATTGGGTGCAGTAGTAGTACCTATTTCTAGCACCTCTGAAAATCAGACCTGAAATTTGCAGGTCTGTGGAAGTAGGACTGACTTGTGTTTTATTCCTGTATATCATGTGCCAGCATATCAATCACATGGATAAAGTTTCCACTCTTAACCAGTGACAGAACTGGTAAATAGCCATAAATGGAAATGTAAGGCTTCCACAGTGTATATGGAATAAGCTCCCGCTAAATCAGGCCTTGATGACACAGTACTTACTTGGCAGTACAAACACCTTCTTGAAAAGGATGTATCTATCTCCATCACACAGTCTAGCAAGACTGTGGTGACCGCACACTTCATTTTACATATAGTAAGATAAATTAAATTACTTATTTGCAGTTAGAAAAAAGTATGAAGCTCTTGACAGTGGGCAAAACTAAGGATGTGAAGCATCCTTCTATGTTCAGCAATTCCACATGGAGTTTGTGTAGGACTCAGAGGATCTGTCACTTCCTGAGCAGGAATTTAAGTAGCTAATTACAAAATGTTATTATTTGATAATGTCAGTATTTTAGATGGGTTAAGTATATTTCCAGATTTTGTGGAGAATTCACACAGGGTACATGTCAGACATCTTTGGTTTTTTGGGATTGCATTTCTGCTTCATTCATTCTGGGCATTAAGTATATTGAAGCATATTTATGGGATAGTAGGAGGGAATTGTACTGCAGAGGGTCCTCTCCAACTGCCTTATCCTCCCATGAGAGAGAACTTTGTAGCTCTTTCCTGACCCTGGCCTTTCCCTTTCATTCCCACTGCAGCTCTTTTCCACCCTTGCGTCATGTTACTTCCCCATCTGTACTTAATTAAATGACAGCAACAAACATTGCATGTGCTGAGGTTTCATTGTTCTACCCTGAACTTTCTGGTATCAATTTATTTTTAATTTCCACTTAGAAAAAGAAAAAAATATATATATAAGAAATCACATCTGTATATAAATCCCAACATGAACTCAAGTGAAAAAATGCAGACTTCCTTACCAGAAGATGCCCCCTGCCGATGTCCTAACTCCTAATATTGGTGTCCAAAGAACTGTACAAATTTTCCAGCTGATTTCAATGACTGAATCTAGCAGCTGTTTAACAAAGGTTACTGAACAATACTGACAAGAACTCAAATAATGTACTACTTAAGGCATTTTTATCAATGCAGCGTTTATTACACCCTGTGTTCCCCCTGTGCTAGTCTAGACAGGCTGCCTAATGAGAAGCTGTAATTCTTGCAGAAGCATATCCACTGTACTCTGGATTTCAGACATCCAGCAAAAGCTGCTGCACAGCAATGCCTCTTTCAGTCTACATGGCCATTTAACAAACCTTGCATGTGGAGTAAGACTTTAAACAGCTGTTACTGTTTCCCTTAAACTACAAGGAGTGCGTTAACAGGTGACAGGTCTAAGAAAGCTGTGTAAATAAGTAGAATGGTGCCCTCGGTAGTGAGGCAACATATTCAGAGGAGAAACACTGCAATACCCCCCTTCAGGACTGGAGAGAAGGCTGACTTAGACTCCCAGGAATTGCATTTTGTTTCCTCTCCCGTGCTGGTGAGTCACATTCCAAGCTGCTGTTAAGGCGATAGGAGAATTAAAGTGTCAGCTGCTTCCCCTGCTCGTTCCAGTCCTGGCAGCGGAGGCTAAACCAGCAATGGAGCTGCTGAACTGAATGTGACGGCACTAGAGAGGGGACAAAGACGCTTGTGTCCATGTTCAGATTCTGCTTCTTCCCCATTCTTGCCCCCAGGCAAGAACCACTACATGAGGGACCTGTTGTTCATACCCTTGCTAACACCTCTTAGCCTAGCATTCAATGCACTTGCCTGAGTATTTGTATGTAATTACTTGTTGAAAACAAGAACAATGGGACTGGTCTGCCAGTAATGCTGGAAAATGAAAAAACGCTACTAATTCTAAGCTATTCAAAGCAGTAATCTGAGTAGATATATTGTTAGAGTTTTGAGATGGATATTTATCTTGATTTCCCCTGCTATGCACAGAAGTGTATGAATAAACTTTCCACAGCTGTGGAAAATGCAGTTCAGTGGCAGAATGAGAGTTTGAACTGCAAAGTATGGCATCATGGGGCTGAATTAATGATGAGTTTCCACATTTCTATTACAAACACATATAGCATGAAACAACTGTAAAAAATGTGTTTCTGCCTAAAAGTAGGGTTTTATACTAGCACTGAATGGTGAACTTGGTAGTGCAATAGTGAAGGAGCAATACTTGCTTAGGTAATGGTGCAGGTATAGTTCTGCTGCAATGTTTGCAAGACACAAAAGATCTTTCCTTAACAGAAAGGAAGTTTCGGGTCTACAGCAATTTCTTGCATATGAGCAGTAAATCAGAGCTGAGACAGACTTCTATAATCTACCTTTTAGAAGATTCATTAGTAGTTCCTGCATCTTGCAGATGGGACACTTCTGGTCACCAGGTCAACTGAATTAGAGTGTGGCTACAGAGGGATTCTGTTGCTGTGGGACTAATTTCTTTCCTTTGAGTCAACACAGATAACAACCCAGTGCTCAGCTCAGAGTATGAAAAAAAAAAAATGACTGAAAGGGACACAGAAAGGCACCAGTACAATGCTGGTAAAAAAATGCTGAGGAAACACAAAAAATGATAACTCTTAATGTAATTAATATTGCCTCAGTCAATTGCATGAGACAAATTATGGTAAACACCTTAAGGCTCAGTAATTAAAAAGCTTTAAGAATCAAAGTAAGGGTTGAAAACATTCCTGACCTAGATAGTGTATGTCAAACCCAGCTTGCAAAATTGGCAGTCAGACAGCTAATTGCTTTACTTGGAAATGGAACAAATTTAACATGTATCCTACCACTCCATTAAGTTGTTTTTTATTTCAACAACCTTTCAAAAACTAACTCACAACACACTATGGTAATACTACAAATATATTTAGCTGTTGTTTTCCAAGAAGGCATTCCAGGCTTTTAATATAACCCATATTGATAGTTATTCCTTTGTCAGAGATATGTAGCAGTAACCACTTAATGTACTACAATATTGGCAATTTTCAGAGACCTCCACTTTCCAAAGAGACCTGCTGAGAGCAGAACTGCTTGTGGGACTTGCATTGCTATAAAGGAGAACCTGAAAACCTTCTCCATGCATAACTGTATCAACACAATGCTAATCCAGGTACTAGAAAACTGAAGCATGTATTTAAACAAGTAAAACATTGTCCTTTTCTTCATCTTTTGCATTAGAATGTTCAGGCTCCCTACATCAACCTTTTTATGCTTTGCACTGCTACTGTGAAGGCTGGTGGGGTTTTTTGTTTGGGTGTTTTTTTTTTTTTTATTTGCAACGAAACTTGAGCTTCTCATGAAATAGCATGGCTTTGGGAAAATGAGTTTTCCAATGTATTAGAGGAAAACAGGGGTCACATAAACTTTTGCTTGGATTTATGTCAAGCAGAGCCTAGAGTGAACTAAAAAATGTACAGTGATCTTTACAACACCATTACATTCCTGGTAGGGTCAGTCAAGGTGGTGCTCAGACAGTGAAATTATTTTTTTTATTCTTCAGCACTGTTTATGCAAATGATACAGGTGAAGACAAACTCTTCTGGAAAATTGCTGCTGCTTGTCCCTCTTAAATGTGTATTTTGGGAATGTCAGCATTTGCAGTTTTTAAAACTGATTCAAACTTAGCATTTTCTTCCAAATGCCAAACGCTTTTCCCTATCCAGTTCTCTATTTTGAACACCCTTACTTTGTTTCTTACTTTGGTCATGATGTTTTCCTTTATTTTGCACTTGGAACTTACCATCTGCTCTTCCAGTGCTTTTGACCTTTGTTGCTGTTTCCTTGTTGAGTACTTGCTGTGGTAGATAGCAGTTATCTGATTCCATTTCAGCTCTCACTAATGCAGACTATATATTGTGGCTTCACTACTGACAGTGCCCAAAACTGTTTAAGGCATAACAACCTCACCTGTAGTTGCATTTTGTTTACATTACGGATGTGAGAACTGGCATTTCCATACTGCAGAATTTTCCTTTTGTTATTTAAAAAGCATTCTGAATCAGTACAGGAAGCCACAAATATAGCTACAGACTAGGACCGTCTAACAAAAGAGAAAGCTGAAATTACTGATTCCCCATATCTGCTCTGGCCCTCTTGTCGGAGTATATGGCAGTATATAGAGTATACAGAATTCCTGTATTGGCTTCAGTGGATTAGTCTATTTAGATTAAACTGTTGGGCCTTGCCTACCACAGCATGTATAGCGTTCTACTGCGAAGGCAGCAGTCACTGCCAAAAGGATGTGTGAGTACCTAACAGTCATGTTACTCTGTCTGCTACAAGCCACTAAAGAGTCTGCGGAGACAGGGCTCAAAACCACGACTGAGTTCCTCTGGTTACCATTCATCAGGTGACTCTCACTGGCTCTTAATGAACTCTTAGTCTATGAAACAAACAAAGGCACTTCACCCCATGTTTGCCTGGCCACCTGCTGTTACACAGCTGATGTTGTTGAGCCATGGCACTCCATCGTGCTGCTCAGCAGTTTATGAGCAGACTCCTTCATACAGACTTGAATTATGCCTTACAAAACTATTTCTGTCTGCTCAGGTGCAGGTCAACACCGGGGGTTTCTTAAGCACCATAATGACATCTAGGTTACATGACTACTTTTCCCATCTCTCCAGCCAACAGAGTTGTCCTGGTAAAATACACTGTTGTGTGGGCCCAGTGTGAAACAAGCATTTGGGTGGAAAATTTCAGCTGATATTTGACAGCCATAAGCGTCTGTAAACACAACCTTTATACTGGAAAATGTCAGGCATCCTCGCAATTGCCCGTGCCATCACCTCTGCATTTAATCTAAGCAGAGTGAATATAAACGTCAATGAACTTGGCCTCACTGCATCCCTATGAAATACCTTACAGTTTTTCAAAGGGAAAAGCACCTTCAGAGGGTTGCTCAGCCTTACTGGGAGGAAGCCTGGACAGAAACCAGCATGATCGGGCCACACTCTTCCTACAGAAACTTGCTTTAGAGTGGTGTAGTAAAAAACAGTAAAGAAAATTCAAAATCGATTCCCCTTGCATAAGGTTTAGTAGTGGAAGAGCTTGCTCATGCTTGTATTGCCTGTTGTGGGCTCTCACACGGGACAACACCAGTCCCGCTCCTACCCAGGCTGCGGCCTGACCGGTTGCCCGCTGCGGCAGGCGCTGCCCCTGCCGTCACCTGGGAGGTGGTAGGGCGGCGAGGGGCGGCGGGGTGGTCCCTGCTGCTCCCGAGCCCGGCGGGGGCCGGTGGGGTCGGGCGAGGCGCTGACAGACCGTGATCCCGCCAAGCAAGTGTGCCGCGCCTGCTCGCCCTGCCCGCCCGCCTGCCTCCGGTTACAGCCCTGGCAGGGGACCGCGATTCCCGGCGTCGCTTTCCAGGGTTATTTTTGTCCGGGGCCGCCGCTCGCCGCTGGCAGCGGGCTGGCAAGACCCGGCCCTTCTCGCGGGCGGCGAGGCGCCGCCGGGGGCCCCGCGGGGCGGTGCAGAGGCGGCGCGCACCCCGCACCCACCCGGCTCCGCCGCGGCGCCGGGGGCCCGTCGGCGGGCCCGCCTCCGGCAGCGAGCCCGGCCCCACGCCGGGACACTCCTGTCCGCTCTCCGCAGCTTGCGTGAGGGGCCGCCGCTGCCGAGCGGGGCCACAGCGGGCGGGTGGAGCGCCGCCATGGAGCGGACCCCCATCCCCGTGCTCACCGTGCAGACGGCGCCCTACGAGGACCAGCGGCCGACGGGCGGCGGGGGGCTGCGGCGGCCCACGGCACTCTTCGAGAGCCAGCGCAACTACCTGCCCAACTTCGTGCAGAGCCTCCTCTCCTCTGTCGACCTCCGCGACCGCCAGGGCTGCACCATGGTGGTGGGCAGCGACGGCAGGTACTTCAGCAGGACGGCCATCGAGATCGTCGTCCAGATGGCCGCGGCCAACGGGGTAAGCTGGCCGCTCGCCCTCCCGCCGTCCCCTCGGGGCCGCCTGCTTCTGCCAGCACGGGCTCCTGCTCGCTGTGGGGAAGCGCGGAGCCGTCCAGCGGGAACGGGGCACGGGGGTTTAGTGTCATAACCCGGGCAGCGCTGAGTACACAGATCAGACCGGTGCCACCTTCGGGCGTGGAGCACCCGGTGTGTCTCTGTGCATCACCCGGGCAGGCTGCTGCAGACTGCCGCGCGCGCCGTCCCGGGTTGGTTTAGACTGAGGCAGGAGCGGGAGTTGAAAACAAGGTTGGCTGTGCAGAATCAAATGCAGCAGAATTAAAAATGCGGGAGGCGAAGGAATCAGATGTAGATATCTACTGCTCAGGATCTTTTAAAAGTGCTCAGGGAAAACGGTATTATTGAAGCAAGAGGAATTCAGCAATTTGGCTGCATCTTAAGAGCAAATTATGAAATGCAAGAAGACAACCGTGGCAAATACCTCTGCGATCAAACGGGTTATAGCTTTTCTTGTGCAGTATTGAAAATAGGAAAGAGCTCAGGAAGAAAAGGGGTGTCTTCTGGTAAATGCATGCACATTCAGGTGTCAGTGTGTATATACAGAAAGGTGGAAATGCCGAATGGTGCAGACTTTAAGTCTCTCCTTCAAAGCAGAGTTGAAGCTGCTGTGTCTCGTGATGGCTAAATTGATTCTTCAGATCTGGTGACAGAAGTGATACATACATACATACATACATATACATACATATATATATTTTTTTTGGTAGTGAATTTACTTTTTCTTAATTGTTTTGAAAAGCTTAATTCTTTAAATGCAGGCCTGTTTTATAACCAGGAGATCTTTCAACTTTGAAATGAATCTCTGTATGTGTCTAAATTTCCCCTGTTTATTTATTGTCACCTACAAGCTGTAAGGATTAGCCAGCCTGGTATCAATAATAAGTATTTTAAACTTATTTCTAAAGCATGTTTTCACTGGTACAGTCAAGCAGACACTGGGTGATACCTGAGATTTCGGAGAGGCTGGCTGTATTACATACTGGATAGTTTTTGCAAACTTGCTGCTCACAGGGGTTTGGTATAGTCTGGGGCTTACATGGCCTTGGGTGTGAGGAGGGCTGCTGGGGGGCACACCTGTGAAGGTGGGGACACTGGCCAGGGCAGCGTGGTGGTGGTGGTTTGTCCACAGCGGCGGGGAGAGGGCATGCAGGGAGCGAGTGCAAAGCAGGGGAACCTGGCTGGTGTGAGGGGTATTGTGAGGGGCGTGGGGTGGGTCTGGAGGAGTGCTGTTCCCTACCCTGTGTAGCTCAGTCAAGCTGGTGGAATTGTACCTGTTGACCAGGTGGGATAAAGTGCAGCAACAGCTAATGCGAGGCCCTGCATCGAGAGCTGTCCTGCTGAGG
Source organism: Pezoporus wallicus (assembly GCF_028554395.1). Lineage (NCBI taxonomy): Eukaryota > Metazoa > Chordata > Aves > Psittaciformes > Psittacidae > Pezoporus > Pezoporus wallicus. The sequence continues at coordinate 1,445,956 of NW_026637546.1, forward strand.
CTGAGGTCCTTGCCTGCCCTTGCAACACTGGTAGGAGCTATGAAGTAGGTTACAGCCACAAGGTGACCACAAGGACTGAGGTGCTGAAGAGGACAAGAAGTTTAGGGTCTAGGAGATTGTCAGCCAGATTACGCTGTATTCCAGACTCCTTTCTGATTAATTTTTCCTGTCACCTTGCCTCCTTAACTGCTGCTTGTTCTGTTCCCTATTTTCATCTGTTTCAGGTCTTAGCAGATCCATAGTAGTGCTGTCATAGTGCTTCCACTTTCTTAAGTTACTGCAAGTTTCTTGGAAACAGTTTCTTTTTTGTGTTTTTTGAAGCTGTGACCCAAGCTTTTCTGCACACAGTTCCCACAAATATCTGAATTCAATCATAATACTCTTACAAGTGTCAGAGTTCTCACAATTTCAGCAGGCCAGCTGGGGGGTGTGCTGTTGACACTGAAGAGGCTTCCCACTTCCATATGCTAGTGATTCATCCTCTCTTTACCATCCTTACCCTGCCCACTCTCACCCCTCTTTCAATCAAGCACACTGTAAATGCAGAAGCCTCATATTTACTCAGTGAATACTGTTTGTATGTTTTATTCTTTGGCTGTTAAAATACATCTGCTGGGAAAATACCTAAACCTGCGTGAAGGCATTGTTTAGTGCTGTGCTATGTAAGTGGAGGGAAAGGAGAGGAATACTCCTGGTGGCAAAGATCTCTCCGTTTGGATGAGGTTAATGTCATTAGAAGACATGTAGCCAGTATCACAAGGAAAGAAGTGAGCTGGTGTAGACAGGATTGAGTGAAACGTGTGGAAGCTTTGAAGCTGCATTCAAAACCTTTAGCCACCCCAGAGTGTCAGGAGCGGGATAGCCACGTACTGCTGATAAACTGAACTTGAATCTCCTTCCTGGAAAACACATACCAGGTGTTATGGTTAATTGTGCCTGCTGAGTACAAAAATAAAAGGGATTTTCTATTATCAACTGTAAATGTATTGCCCTTTAGAGTTGCTAGGTTCCCCTTGTTCTAATTTGGTGACTCACCCCACATTCCCCCTGTGTTAACAGCCTAGCACAGTTGGCATAGGCCCCGGTACAAGGAATGAGATGAGGTCCCCTGCCCAGTCAGCTGCCGGTGCTTGGGCTGCCTTCTTCTCACCTTCAGTCCTTCAGGCTTGTGCCCTCCAGTTTGCGGTTGCAGGTACACACCCCACAGCTGTAGCCTTTATTGGCTTCCTCTGATGGCAACACCTATGGGTTGGTCCATGATAAGCAACCATAACCAGCCCATGCTCCACCACATCTTTCTGTTCAGAGCTGGAGGAGGCTAACCAGGGTCACCCTCCAATGGATCACACCGCTGGGGCTGTAGCAAGCACATTTGGGTAAGTGATTGCCTGTCACGGGAGGATGCAGGAGCATGAAGAATGTCAGACAGAGGTCCTGTCCTGGTTGCAACAAGCAAAGTGGGGTGTTAGGAGGGTATCTGAGGCTGTGTTTCCCTTTTCACCTGAGTCCTGTCACGAGTAGTGTGACCTTAATGTCTGGAAGAACTGGGTAAAAGGTTCCATGTTTATAACACAGTTATGCTACAAATTAAATGCAAGTATTCATTAGACCCATCAACTGGTTGTGGTGTCTCATTCTTTGATACAAAGTTTAAGATAGATTTAAATGAGAAGCTGCTGTGTTTGTGTCTCGGTGGTGGATAGGAAGATGCTGATCGTATTCTGAATATTGAAAAGTCAAAGCAACATACTAGAGAGATCACGGAGTATTGCTAGTAATGCTGTAAAAGCCTGAGATGGCAAAGAGTTTTCCAGTTGTCTTCTTTATAATACCATGTTAGTTTTATTTCCATGTTCTTCCATGCAAATCTTGCCCTCCTTACCTGGACCTGTATGATACATCTGTTTATTTCTACACTGAGTGTGGCACTCAGTCGTCTTTGGGTTACAGCAGCAAAAGATGGGAAGTCACAGCCCCGTGCTGTCCAGGATATATCTGCTTGCTTCACGTTCTTTCAAGTTTAATTGACTGAGGCATGTGAGAGATTACTGGGGAAAATAATTAAAAAAAACATTAAGTGACTCAATGATAATCAACTAAATTGTCTGAAAATGCACAGCTGCAAGTGGCAATATTGCATAAAAATGTCCTTGTAAAGCAGTGAGGTTGACTATTCCTCCAGCTGTAACAGTTTGTTGGGGATCGTAGTCTTTGTTTCTGCTTGTAGCTGCTAAAAGCAGAGTGATAAAATAGAACATGGCGTAGGGGCACAGTATTAGAAGAGATGTTACATGCCTGTGATCTCTTAGCCTTGCAAGTTTTTGAATTCCAAAGATAATCTTTCCATGCTATGAAGCTGTCCAAGATTTTCAGAAGGGTATTACTGGAACTTTAATTGTGAGACAGTACATGGACAGGATTTCATTGCTTGCTAGAAGTCTGTAAATCTGAGTGTCCCTTACTTACAATTAATTAAATGTCAGTTTAGTATTTGCTTTAGAGACAAAATGAACAGCTTCTGGGTCAAGGGAGGATGAGGTTGTGCATTCTTTCCACAGAAATAAAGAGAGCAGAGAAAGATGGGTAATGTGTGTACATTTCTAAGGTCTGCATAGCCCTCAGGGAGTTCTGTAAAAGCACTGATGACCTTCACATAAGGTGAAGCTCTTTGCAGTGGTCACTGCATGTGTATCATGCAAGTAATTTCACTTTCAGCATCCTTAATATGCTAAATATTGCACTATTGCTATAGCATGGAAATTAGTATAATAACCAATATTTCTAAGTAGTATAGAAATAATAGCCTTGTGAAAAATGCAGAACGCAAAGCATGTTACTGCTGTTCATATAATATTGGCACTGAAAAAAATGGGAGACTGGTTCATGCAACACATGTTGAACAGGAAAAAAAAGAAAATGTGGTGAAGAGGTAGTGCCAGGTAATTTGTGGTTCTGAATAATAGAAGTATTCTTGCTTTAAAAGAACATTTAGGTGTTCATGGGGGCAAAAATCTAAACCTTACTAGTTTAGATTAAGAAGTACAGAGAACATGAGCTCATGATAAGCCTGTATGCAAGTATAAGGTGTTTATACTTGGGTACTTCTAGACAGATTCAGTGGTGGTTTTTTTTACGCATTTTGCAAAATGTAATTCCTGTCATCTTCCTTTTGTTTACCCATATACAATACTGTTTTAAGAGCTGGCACCCATTTCTGACAGCTGTATTTGAAAGATTGAGTCACTGCTCTAGCTTTCTGCATGCTTCATAGTTTAAAAAAGGGAGAGACCATATTCAAAACATATATTTTCAGTAGTTATTTTCATCATGCTTTTGTTTCCATAATAAAGGTACGTGAGTACTGTTGTATAGGCTGAAAGAGAGTTTGTTAAAAGTCCATTTCCTAACATTCTGTTTTTTTTCTAGTGCTTCAGAACAATTGGCAGTAGTGGTTAAATCATAGCATAAATACAACAGTCTTAAGAGCCATGATATGAATAGGAAACAGAATTGTTTAATACACTGATTTCAGCAGAAATCAGTTTCAGCTGTATGATATTTGTGTTAACTGTACATATGCTCCACTCTCACCGACTGATCATGTCAGTGGAAGCACTGCTTTAAACAGACATGTGAATTTTGTGGAACAGAAAACGTGGATTTTGCTGATTTATCTTTTTCTCTCCTGAAAAGAATATTGTTTTCCCTGGAAAATGTTTTCATTATAATAGAACAAGATTATTTGTTTCTTAACCTTTTCTTTTTCTCCTTTCATTTTCTTTCATTTCTATAAGAATTGCTCTAATCTGGGAGAAAAAAAGACTGTGAATCATGAAATGTTTTCCCATTAGTAACAAGAGCAAGTCAAACGAACCTTGAAAGATTTTCCATGAACTGTACTTCCAATTTTTATAGCTTTCCTGGTTTCTAGTAATACGTAGGCTTCAAAATTGTCTGCAAAAGCTGTGAAAAGTGAACAAGGTGGACAAACACTCATCATCATATCTTGAGACAGAAATCTCAGCTAATGGAGTCTGTTGTTCTGTGCATTATTTTTAATTTGAAAGCAGAAAAGCAGATCTTGTAATTCTGAGTGAAGGAGAAATGTCTAACCTTAGTTCGTACTTTGTGAGGGTTAGCAAGAAAGTAACTTGTGCTTACTTTAGAAAATGATAATTTCAGTGTAGAAATATTTATTAAAATAGTTTTCAAACCCAGGCTAAATAAATTATCTATTAATCCTTTGCTTTTCTGAAATTATTTGAAACTTTTAAATAGCTGGACCCAGAAGAATTAGTCTATATATGAAGAAACAGCTTTTTATAGAAAGCTGGCAGGTAGCAAGACCTCCTGAACTGTTGCTTTGCCACACACACAGTAGATCTATCAAATCTTTCTCAAACTAGACGAGGAAATCTGAGGTTGAGTTCCCAGTCTGCTTTTAGATGAGTGAGAAGGATTCAGTATTCTGCACCACCACCCTAAACTATTAATAGTGTGTGTGTGTTTGTTGGTTTTGTTGTTTTTTTTTTAAGTGAAGATATAAATCCCCCTCCCCCCACAACTTTGTCAGTATCCTTTTAAGCTCCATGTGCAGCTGCCTCAGTTCTGATCCGTGACACTAACTTCCCCTTCTCCCCTCTTTAATTTGTATCTGCCTGTATCCTAGGATCTGTAACTCTTCTGTATTTCTTTGTAAATACATTTCTGTCTGGAACCTAGATTTTTTTATGTTGAGGTGAAACTGTAGTATCTGTGTAGAGGATGAAGGCAAGGTTTTGAAATTGGAACCTTGCAGCATAATGCCAAATGCATTGAGCCAGTGTTTAATAACGTCACCTGAAAACATTTGTTCCCTTTAAGAATGGTGGGAACTTCACCTGCTCAGCTGTGACCTGGGGAAACACCCTTTTCATCTGGAGTGGCCAAGCAGTCACTGATGGCTGAAGGAAGAGCAGTACTTTCCTTAGGGAAGGACATCCAAGGGTGTCTTGGTAACAGAGATGTGACTTACAGAGACTACAGGTTCTAGTATGTAGTGAAATTTATGATTGGACTGAAAAGGCTGCTCCATGAAAGGCGACTTGTTTGGTGTTCTCTTTTATGCTAGTTAAAGCCCTGCAAACTGTATCCGCACGGTCAGGCCTAAACTATATTGATATGTGAGGGGATTTGCTGTTTTGTGGGGATACGTGAAAGGGTTTCATAGCAAGATCATAGCCCAGTGCTGTGCCTGGGAGCTTTGCAAATCACTGCCATGGCTGTGCTCTTGCTTTACCTTATGCTAGTATACTATACTACACTAGTATACTATACTATATATATACGCTATACTATATATATACATACTATACTAGTATACTATACTATGCTGTTTACTGTGACTATGCAAGTCACAGTCCACTGGAATGAAATGTGCCAGGATACATTTTTTTATCAGTGCTCCAGATTAGCATGCAGCCAACTCATGTATGTGTATTTCTCTGCAAAAGAATAACTTCCATACTAGGACTTTACAGTCTCTATCCTATTCATGTATACCTATGTATGTATGTGTCTGTGTTTACTTACTAGTTTTCAAGAGTCTAGTACCATTCACAGTACTTTGACTTCCTTTTCCACCTAGATTGGCAGATTGGTTATTGGACAGAACGGTATTTTATCCACACCTGCTGTTTCATGTATCATCCGAAAGATCAAAGCAGCTGGTGGAATTATTTTAACAGCTAGCCACAGTCCTGGGGGACCCGGAGGAGAGTTTGGAGTCAAGTTCGAGGTTGCCAATGGAGGTAGGGCTGTTTGGTTTTTAATTACACATTGTAACATTGAATCTTGGTATGATGATGTTGTGGTTTAAACAAGGACAGATGAAAATATGCTGACAAGGGTAACTGCTGACTTCAGCTGTGTGTTTTTCTTTTGTTCTGGTAAAACAATGAAGAATGCATATAAATTCTTATTTTTATTTTCAGTAATAGGAGTGTATTTTTTTACATAGGTCTGTACAATAAGAATTCAATGTTCATTGAAATCCTCGTGGTAGCTGTAAGATTTCTATAAACAAGAAGTTCACCATCCCATTTTTATAGCATTTCTTGTAGTGTGCCAAGTTATTTTAACAGTCTGATACTTTATAGATGCCTCTGAGGGAGCTCTGTTGCTCATATTTCTGTGTTGCTTTTGTTGGCATTTACTTTAAAGCTTATGATTTCAGAAGTGCTGTAAGCAGTATAAGTCATTGTCTTGTATGGAAGAAAGCATTTCTTGGATTTACCCAGGAAATAACTGCTCTTATTGAGGGAGAAGGTTGTTCCATTTTAGCTATTGCAATTACACTGTTGAATAATGGGAGTTTTATATATAGCTAATGTCTTGTTTTCCAAAACTGGCGAACTAACACATGTAGATATGTTATACATTAAGCATGTTTTATGTTACAGATCTGTGTACACCCATAAAACATCTTGTATGCTTCATACATACATAGAGTGGTTTCCATCTGAAAAAACTGAAAGTGCTTCTAAAATAATGCTTCCTTCCCCATTTCGAAGTTGGGAGAACTTGAGAAGGGGATGTTCTCTTGTGTTTCTTGTTTAATTGAAAAACATGCATGGTTAAACCAGTGTGATTTTATAAACTGAATAGGCTTGAATCCCAGAGAGATTAAAGGGACTGTGTAAGGTCAGACAGTGGGAAAGCCAGGGTCACAACACTGTCATACCAGAGCCAAACTGTTAGATGCATTAGCACTCTATAAACTTTAAAATACCATATACACCTAGAATGTGATTAATGGTTAGCAGTTGGTGGGGCGTTCTTTTTAGTGGGCTTTACCTTTTTAAAGAACATTCAAACAGGCTATTGAGCTTTAAATATGAAACACTCCTCAAGCACAGGTTACAACGTTCAGTTACGTGTGACGATCAGGAGGGATGTAATGAAAGTTTGGTTTAAGTTGCAGCTGAGAAAATGAAAGCTCATTATTAGGCAAGGTTTTTGAGAGAATGGCTAGGCATCCTGACAAGCTCCTAGGGAGGGGCTTTTTTGCTGTTCTCAGTCTATTTTGCAGATCTAGTCCAGGCAGAAGTGGTTTGTTTCTGTAGATGTAGGAGATAATGCGGAGCAATGCTGTGGGATCTCTTTAGCTGGCAATATTATTACATCCATCTATCAAGAATGATCTGGAACTAATGAGATCCACCACTTTCGTGGGTTTGGATTAGAAGAGTAAGAAGTCATTTTCTAAGCCAAATGAAGAGTTGAGTGAGCTGTGGACCATCTGGTACAATGTATCTGAGATGGAACACACTAATAGACGTAGCAAAACTGCGTTGATTATAGTAGCGTTATAGAGGAGTGGGAAGTTGACATTGGAAAGACACACAGAGGCTTTGGAATAGGGGAGAGATCGTGTAAGAGGTAAACATATATTTCATTAAGTCATTGGAGGAAAGCTGCAATAGAACACCACTGTCAAAATGCTAAGACTTTTAAAAGTGATAATTATATCTAATGAAATAACATGAAACACAAAGCTGTCTCACCTTCACAAGTGTGCATATGGCTTTTGCAGGAAGACCTGTGAAACACCAGAAACTGCTGCTGAGGACAGGTTTTCCTTTAATATGTATGTTGAGATTCCATGTAGAATAAAAAATGGTAGTCTTTGAGCAGTAAACCCAAAGAAGGATGACTGTGGGGTTTTTGGTTCCCTCACTGCCCTGCTCTGGATAGTTAAATACTCTTTGTGAATCAAAATGTTCCGAGTAACACACTGTATTTCCATATTACATTTTTTCCAACAAATGTTTTAAAGCTGTGTTACACTGAAAGAATAGACCTTATTTTCCGTAGTTCTTTGTCTGGGTTTATTCCTGAAATATATTTCAGAATGTATTTCTGCAATACATTCAGAAAACTGTTTATTATAGCACTCACTTTTTGTGTAGGGAACCTTCGTTTAATAAAAATGACCCACAACATTTTTTGCTTCTTTTACAGGACCTGCTCCAGATACAGTTTCGGATAAAATCTATCAGATCAGCAAAACCTTGGAGGAATATGCCATTTGTCCTGATCTCAGAGTTGATTTATCACGCCTAGGAAGACAAGAATTTGATCTGGAGAACAAATTCAAACCTTTCCGAGGTATCAACACATGCTGTTATGCATGCTATATCCATTGATTCTGATGCAGAATGATAATGGGTAATTATTTAAACATAACTCTACTTCCTCAAGATGCCTGACTACAGGTTATCAAAATATTAGGTACATAGGTAAGTGTTGCATTTGTTTTGCACATAAAGAAGCTGAGTTACAGACTTGTAAGTGCGTGAGTCCTCATCATTTAGCCAGTTCCCACCGTTCTTTTGCCATTCATTTTTGCCAAATATTTGTGCTTAGGCTTGCTAGTAGTTAAACACCAAACACAAACTTTTTTGGACTAGGACTGGTTTGCTCATGGAAGTCTAATTAACAAAAGTGTTTGCAAGAGTCTCAGTTTATTCATTCTTTGCTCACACTTTCTGAAAAGTTGTGAGATGTGTAAGGCAATGTACTTCTAATGACTCCTAGTGTAAAGGAAGTGCTTAAACACGTTTCATTTTAAAGATGTGGATACTTTTATGCCTACACTTGGGTTGAAGTGAGCCAGTTTTTTAACACAGCCATTTTTTTCTGAAGGAGTCAAAAGCAAAGGAAGGGGTCCAGACAGTATTTCACATACTATAAAACTCCATGTGGTCTCAAGAACTCTTCCTCATTCCTGATATCCTGGAATTAAGGCTAGTTTCTTTTCCACCAAAACTTTATATTTTGAGATGAAGTACATTCTAATAAATAACGTTTTTGATTAAAAAAACCTTAAATTATGATTTTTTTTCCTAATTATTATTGTTATTGCAAATAACATGATCGACTTTTTAGGCAAACAAAAAGGAAAGAAAATTCAGCTTCAGCACCACTCTGAAACTGTATGATTGCCACAGTTTAAAATTTTGCTTTTTCAACTTTTCAATCTCGGCAAATTATATTTTTCTAAATGAAATTGGAGTACCCCCTCTGCCTTAAAGGTAGTATGAAAACAGATTTAAAACAATTGCAATTTGTGTGAATGTTTTTCAAGGAAAAATCATTTCCCAATCATCTCTTCCCAGAATACATCATCCTGGCACAGTAGAGCTGCCAGGGATCCCTACTGAAGCAATGTGATTGGCTTATAAGTACATGAATAATTATACTTTATACAGCTCTGAATGCAGAACGGAAGTGCAGAAAGAATGAAAATAATTCTGATGTATTTAAAACTTCTACTTTTTCAGTTGTATGAACTAAAAATCAGTTTTTCAGTTGTATGAATCAAGGCTACAGTGGTATTGAAGCAACTGAGAGTAAACCAGTTGGGTTTGGCAGGACCTAAAATAAGTTTCAGACTTTAATCCCACATGCAGCATATCTTAACACGGGTGAGCAGCTTTACTGAAGTTGAGGCATTTGTTCATACGTGGAAAGCTTATAGCCTACTTAAACATCATTGGGAGCAAGGCATGGAAGATATATAGTCGTGTAATTTTAGTGAATCCTTGGCACTTCCAGCATATACCATAGAATTAACTGATTTCCAAATAGGTTTTGCAGGTTGCTTTTTAGCCTTGAGAACCAATGTTTGTTTGTCCAGTCAAGTGTATCATTGCGATCTATTCTAAGTGTTCTTCTCAGGCTCAAAACATGCCTGTGTCATTTTCATGTTATCCTGAAGAAGAGTATTAGCATGAGGTCAGTGTTTCTGAGCAAAACTGGCTGATTTTCTAAGTTACAATTTAACTTGTAACTGTAATATTTCAAGATACTTGTTTAACCAGATAAAAAGACATTTGTATAACATATGCTTTTTAATTTAATCAGGAAAAGTAATACATTCCAAGGTGACTGAGGAGCATGGCTTGTAACATTTGTAACATTATGACAGACTCACTTTCATTTTAATGCAAGGTTTTACATTCAAGAGAACTGAAAAGATTGTAGCTCTCTGCTTTTATGATTTTAAAATTCATATTATCAAGACCTTAGCAAAAAACAGATGTTGTATCTGAGCCTAAATTTTCTAAAGCAGTGACATATAAAATGCAGACGTATAATGGCAGATTGACAACAAACTGGAGACAGATATTCCTGCTGCCAGCACTGTAAAGAATAGGCTGTATGCTCCTCCTGATGGATTGGTGCAGATACATACTGCTGTCAGGTGGAAGAATAGAACATACGGCTTCAACTTTGCATAGACATCTTTCATCCTTTGAGAATACATTTTTTTTTTTAGCTTGAAAAGATGTTCAGTGACTTAATGAATGACAAATGGAATTTACTTTGATATACTGTATTCTCGTGAATGTTTTCAGTGAAATAGGAAGTGTCAACTTACATTATCGCTGCATTCCTTTAGCAGGCAAAACTGTTGATCTTTGCAAGGCTTAAAGTTTGATGGTAGTCACACTGAAACCAGTCTTTGACTTTGCCTCTATGGGCTCCATGTTACGTGAAGGTCGCATGCTCTGATTTTAATTGAGTTGCGTGGCTGGTAGAAGCGTGCTGAGAGAGATATTTTCCCATGTGCAAACTGTACTGATTTTTTCCTGTCTAATTTTTCTAGTGGAAATTGTGGATTCTGTGGATATCTACCTCAGTCTCCTTCGAAATATCTTTGACTTCAGTGCTATCAGAAATTTGCTGACCGGACCCAACCAGATCAAAATAAGGATTGATGCCATGAATGGAGGTATGAAGTTAAGCTGTTATCAGGACAAAATTGTAGGTACATTGCAATAGCTTTCCAATAAAGACTGTACACCACAATAGTTGCTCAATAAAAGTACAGGGTATAGTGGTCAGAGTTTTTAAGGTTAAGAATAGTAAGAAAGGATTTGAATATATGCTAGTAACAAGAGCAAATTTAACAACTGGTTAGGTCCCTTATTAGGCAAAGAGGTTTATCTTTCTTGGTAAAGAAGTGAAGGCCTATGGGTAACAGTGAGTAACCACTGGAGCAATCTATCAAAGATAGCTGGGGGGTGTCCTTTGTTGTAGCATCACATCTAAAGGCTTTCTGGATGAGATATAGTGAACTCTAAAGAGGACCACATGTACGTGGACAAACTGTCTTCCAAAGTTGGTTTTAGCTCTGCATCTCTGGAATATGCTTTTATGCCTGTAAGTGTTGATAGTTTAACACTGACTTAGAAAAGAGTGATATGTCAGGAGTGTATTTTTGGTAAGAACCTGAATTATTTTTTACAGTAATTTTACAGAATTAGCAGCTACATTTTCTTGAACATGTTTGTTGTCTAGTTTTACCTCACATTATAGTTGCTCCAGTTAGCAAGATTTTGGAGTAAGGTAGGAGAAAGAGAGAACACCAGGGTGTGATTCCTTTTTACTCTGAGTGACCTGTTCACACCTGCCTCAGGGATGGAGAGAACTCAGTCAGTCGTTAACAGTCCCATCAGCCACCAAATGCAATACTAGTTATGCTATATAACAGCATGAGCTGGGGTTTTGGTTGCCCATATCTTTAACAAAATAAAGTTGTTTTGAAGTTAGTCTTGAGGAAGTTTTTATTTATTGTCTACATGGTAGTAACTGAAATGTGGCGAAATTCTTTGGTGGACAAACCTGTTGCAATTTTAACATGAATTGGAATGCTGAGGTAAGTATATTTCCCATTTGTATTTCCTTACTGTTTACTTTCCTTGCTATTACGTGTTAAATTGTTGTTTGCATTCCAGGGCACATAGAGTAGCATCTTATTTTTATTCTAGTGAGAAAAACCCTCTATGTATGATAACTTCTTTACTTAGTGATGGGTGAATAAAACTTGCGTCTTTCACCATGCAGTGATTACTTTTGCACTTCCACTAGTGGGGAACCAGTTTCTCAATGCTGAATTGCCAATTGATGTTTACTGGGGGGACAGTCACACACTCCTCTGTGAAATGGTAGTTTGGGTTTTGTTGCTAGGACAGATGTATAGAATTGCTCCAAGTACATTTTGTATCAAGTCTCCATGGTGCTGTGAAAACTTTGAGAGTCAAGCATAGGCTTTTGTGACTGCATGGCAGATTTCTGATTTTGCAGTTATGGGACCTTATGTGAGAAAAATCCTGTGTGATGAATTGGGAGCCCCTGCAAATTCTGCCATAAACTGTACTCCTTTGGAGGACTTTGGTGGACAGCCTCCTGATCCCAATTTAACATATGCAACTGCCTTGCTAGAGGCTATGAGAGGTGGCGAGTATGGATTTGGAGCTGCTTTTGATGCTGATGGAGTAAGTATTTTGAGCTGTCTGGAGGTTTCACTGTAGCTGTTTTGTCTGGGGTCAGATATGGGACATGTAGGTATAATTTATTTGCTTTTCAGTAAGCCCTTGAAGCTGAAAATGGTATTACTTTCAGGTACAGATAATAGCATTTGCAACCCATAAATCAGACACATATGTTGTCATTTGTCTCTGCAGATGACTGCAAATCAAGCAGGATTTGAATGATGAATGATAATTCTTTAAATATTAGGCTGGTTTTATCTTGCATTGTTGTAACATTTTTATTTCTTGGTTAGGAAGACACAGGATATATAGGTAATACAGACTTGTCACAGTAAGTAATAACTAAGTTAAGTTCTTTTTGGTTGACATTATAAATTGAGGGATTTTTTAGCTAAATAAAGCACTGAATCATAATCACCGTTTGGTTTAGAGGTTTTTTATGTTTTATTATCAGCATTATAAATAGCAAAGTCTTACAGAAATAACTTTTTGTCCTGACATGGTGGGAGAAAGATGAAAAGGTTCTGAAGAACAGAAGTGTTTTCTGTTGTCAGTAAACACAAAACACCCTCCTACTTCCTATATAGTGCGTGTCATTGGCAAAAACATTCTCCTACGTAAGCATTCCCTGGCAGGAGCAGACCTACTGAAATGTCACGTAGGAGGCTGAAGCTAGGGACTGCTCTGGGAGCTTTGATTTGCAAGGCTGGAGGGAGTGGTGGTGTGACAGTGAGATTATAAACCTGCCAGGATGATGCCAGTAAATTAACCTGCTTGAAGAGGGATGTGAGTAACCCAAAGACTGTTCTTTATTCCCCTGCCTACAGTGGGTCTAATAAAAGAAATTACCACTCTCCAAAACATGGAATGTAAGATGCTTATTTGAATTTGTTTTCTTCTCCAGGACCGCTACATGATCCTTGGCCAAAATGGTTTCTTTGTTAATGCGTCAGATTCATTGGCTATAATTGCTGCCCATCTGTCTTGCATTCCATACTTTTGTCATATGGGTGTCCGAGGATTTGGCAGGAGCATGCCTACCAGCACAGCCCTGGACAAGTAAGATGAAATACTTATTTGTATCACCTTGGTCATTATCTTAGATATCTCTCTGTTTTGTACTATGTAGCAGTTCCAAAATTGTGAAGTCTTTTGATAAGAGTTTCCAATTTTCACATTCTTTATGTGCTTTATTGTTTTAACAAGTTCTGACCATATTTTGGTCTTACCTAAACTAATTTTACCAATGTTTACTTGGATGAAAATAGGTTCGTACAGCCTGGAAAAGAAATAAATAGAATAAATCTTTCTGAGCCTTCAAATACTTGACTTGAAATTCCTTTTCCAAATAACTTTACTCTTTTTCTTAGTAAATAATTGTTTACAGCCGGATGTAGCAGCTCTTGAAATTCATGGAAGTTTTAAACAGATAAGGTACTAATTCAGTACTAAACAAGCTTTAAAAAAACTAAACAAGCTTTAAAAAAACAAGCCAACAGCAAAACAAAAACAAACAACCCTCTCTCCCCTCCCCCCACCCCTTATTTTAAACCAATTGAAATATGTCATCTATTATGATACAAAATGTCCCACAAGAGACTGCAGGCAGTCATGAAATCCATTCCCAGTTTCAGGGCAGGTTAAGAGTATGCCTAAAGCTATTTCTGACAAGTCTAATCTGCTCTTAGAAGATTTGCTGGATATACATCTTGTGTTAGCAGATGAATTTTGAGCAAGTCTGATCCAGGCCTCCATTTTCTCAGAAGATTGGCATAAGAGGATTAAGCTGAGTATTATTGTTGTACATATTCTGTGTGGAAGAACATTCACTGTGTCGGTTGTATCCAAGTGTTGGTCTGGTTTCATAGCTTAACTAATACAAGAATGACCTATTGTCCTGTTCAGTGTGTTTAATCAGGAAACAGTAATTTCAAAGCGAAATGTAGCTTGTATGAAAAGGATTATTGCTCTTGGAAAACCAAGGGTATTAGGGTGCTTCCCTAATTGGGAAATTTCTGAAAGTTACTAAATTCAGAGGTAGCAGCTTCCTTTAATACTTGACAGAGTCTTCAGAGAACTATTACTTACTTGTAGGTAGATGGTCTAGTTTAAGATTAGGCCTGGGTTTCCAGTAGTTTATTTATTCTGTTCCGAGATCCAAAATCTAATTGTTTAAGTGAGAGCTATCATTATATTGAAATACTATATAAAAAAATAGAGGCTAATTCTTGGATATAAACCCTAAGATATCTGTATTCCTGTATGACTTGAAGAAACCATGACATTAAATATATTTGTCTGTCTTTTTTCTTAAAGTTCAGTAAGTATTTCTGAATGTATGAATGTTTTCCAGTAACGCTGTGACTGTTTGAATTATGTTCTTGACAATGTTTGCTTGACCGTCTGAAGCATAGATCACCTCATGGTGATGACTGCCTTATTTAGTTCTGTGGAGCTAAGTCTGATGATTAAATAAAACTGAGCAATTGATAATGATGGAAGGATATAAATATTTTCCCAGCCATTCTTACAAATATTTATTGTTATGAACTTTGCAGAGTGTATCCAGGACACTTGAATTTTTTTTTTCTTCTATTTCATAGTTGTATTTTTTTTTTCCTGAAGATTTAAAAGTTACATGTTTTCAAAGTTGGTCACTGTTGTGACTCATTTACACACACAGCAGTCCAAAATATCTGAATTACGCTTTTCTGTAAAAATGCCATAATGTTGTCCAGTGATTTTCAGGCTTTTGTGGCCAAAATCATATAATCTGCTTAATTTATAAGTGCCAGTGCTGAACTCACTCATTGAAGAGCCCAGCTTAGTTCTGAAATCACAGTTAGTAGTTCTTAAGCAAGTCACTTTTAATCATCGAATAATAGAATGGTTTGGGTTGGGAAGGACCTTAGAGATCGTCTAGTTCCAACCCCCTGCCATGGGCAGGGACACCTTCCACTAGAGCAGGTTGCTAAAAACACAGTCCAACCTGGCCTTGGACACTGTCAGGGATGGGGCAGCCACAGCTTCTCTGGGCAACCTGTGCCAGCACCTCACTACCCTCTCAGTGAAGAATTTTTATCTTGTATCTAATCTAAATCTAGCCTTTTTCAGTTAAACCCACTCCCCCTTGTCCTGTCACTACATATGTATCAAAGCTAGAGGCTGCATGGAGACCTCATAACAGCCTTCCAGTATCTGAAGGGAGCCTCTAAGGATGCTGGGGAGGGACTTTTCATTAGAGACTGTAGTGGTAGGACAGGGGGTAGCGAGTTAAAACTTAAACAAGGGAAGTTTAGATTGGATATAAGGAGGAAGTTCTTTACTGTAAGGGTGGTGAGGCACTGGAATGGGTTGCCCAAGGAAGCTGTCACTGCTCCATCCCTGGTGGTGTTCAAGACTAAATTGGACAGAGCCCTGGGTGACATGGTTTAGTGTGAGGTGTCCCTTGCCAGGACAGAGGGGTTGGAACTGTATGATCTTAAGATCCTTTACAACCAAAACCAGTCTGTGGGTCTCTAGATTTCTTGTAGGCCCCTTTAGGTACCAGGAAGCTGCTGTAAGGCCTCCCCTGAGCCTTCTCTTCTCCAGGCTGAACAAGCCCAACTCTCTCAGCCTGTCTCCAAAGCAGAGGTGCTCCAGCCCTCTGATCATCTTCATGGCCTCCTCTGTACTCACTCGAACAGGTCCATGTCCCTCTCATGTTGGGGACCCCAGAGCTGGATGCAGAACTGCAGGTGGGGTCTCACCAGCACAAAGTAGAGGGGCAGGATCACCTCCCTCAAACTCCTGGTCGCGCTCCTTTTGATGCAGCCCAGCATACGGTTGTTTTCTGGGTGTGAGCACACACTGTGGGGTCATGTTGAGCTTTCTGTCAACAAACACCCCCAAAGTGCTTCTCAGGGCTGCTCTCAACCCATTCTCCTCCCAGCCTGTAGCTGTTCTTGGGATTGCCCTGACTCAGGTGCTGTTGAGTGACAATATTCCTGTCCTGGGTTCAGCAGTAGCAGTCATTTTTCTCCTTCTTAGTAGCTGGTGCAGCGCTGTATTTTTGACTTTCGGCCTGGGAACAGCACTGATAACACCGATGTTTTTAGTTACTGCTCAAATGTTTAGTCTGATCAAGGACTTCTTCGGTCTCATGCTCTGCCACGGAGGAGGGGAAGCCGGGAGGAAGCAGAGACAGGACACCTGACCCAAACTAGCCAAAGAGGTATTCCGTACCACAGCACGTCATGCCCGGGATGTAACTGGGAGTTACTCAGAAGGGCTGGTTCACTGCTCGATCGGGCTACGTGTCGACGGGTGGTATGGTATTCTCTTCCTTTGTTATTTCCCTTATCATTATTATCATTGGTGGTAACAGCAGTGGTTTGTGTTATACCTTAGTTACTGGACTGTTCTTATCTTAACCCGTGGGAGTTACATTCTTCCGATTCTCCTCCCTGTCCCTATGGGAGCCGGGGGGGGCAGGGGGGAAAGAAGCTGGGGGAGTGAGCGAGAGGGCTGTGTGGTTCTGATTTACAGCCTGGGCTTAAACCACAACAATTCCTTATTTCTGTATTTTGTTATTCTAACACTAGAACTAGAGAAATCCTGTTAAAATAAAGATGACTGAAAAAGACATATTAACATTTGTAATAGGATAGCAAAAATAGTGCCTAGGAAAAGAAACTTAGGTCCTAAAGACTAATGTCTCCGGAGGTCATGGGCCTCTCTCCTGAAGTCTGTGTTAGAGAGCAAATGAAAAACACCTCTTCTTATGGTCAGTCTATATTGTGTGGCCACAGTTTAGCCTGAATCATTGAACTAGAGCTTTTCCTTAGCTGTATAAATAAACTCATACATAGTATTTGAGAGAAAGGATTTAAAAAATGTTATGCTTTTTCCTTTGAGTGCATGATGATGTGTTGTTTAACAGCTCTTCAAAGAGCATTACTGAACTTAAACAGGGGGAAACAATAATCCATAGGACTCTAAATGTTGCTTAGGAATACAGCACTAACAAACAGAGCAGTGGATTACAAGCAAATTTACTCAAGATCTTTAACATTTACATGTGTTTGCTTGAAGTGGCTGGTGGAATATACTAACTAGTATGTACAGTAGGGAGAGGTAACACTTGACAGGAAACATCTGCTTTAATATGCTCCAACATCAACAGGATTGTGGCAGTATGTCTCAAGATTTAAATTCTTTAGTGATATGTACTTTTTGGTTGGTGTTCTTTTTCTTTAGGGGAATGTGAAGCTATGTACCCTGTTCAACAAACTATTCTTTTTTCGTATCATTGTATTGTGAATTATCTGATGTCTGCATAACAGGAAAGGAAATGAAATACTGAGATGTTATCTAATGGTCTACAAAATGAGAATCACAAGGGTGAGCAGAATTTATTTCTGTAGGAATTATGAAGCTGAGTGGGTGTGGAAAACAGTAGTCAAGTTTGTATGGGAAGAGAGTTGTTGAGAGAATACCATGGTATCTAGCGTTATCTGGTACCTTGTTTCTGTGGCCAGGTCATTTCAATAGCATGCAGGTGCTTTATCTTCATCTTGAGAAAAATCTAAGCACCTTACCCTGCAGCACTCTGCCAATTTATGTCTGGTAGCCTATCTTTTCGTGCAACTTCAACATATGAGTGTTCTGTCTCTGATAGTCCATTTACTATATGGTCAGCTAGACTCAGGTTTTAGGGAAGACTCCAGGGGCAGTGACTCTTCTGACTTATTTAAGCTTTGCTTAAATTATAGAACCATAGAATCATTTAGGTTGGAAAAGACCCCCGAGATCATTGAATACAACTACTTCTCCTAGTCTTCCTGTTCTTCCACCTGTTCATTCTGCTACTGCTTTTCCCCCTTTTTCTCCTCTTTTTCTTCCAGCTTTTATTTCTTCTATTCTTTTCCTAAACACTTCCTCCTGAATTTGTTCATCTTCATTCTTTTCATCTATCACCTTCCTGTGTTCTTCCCTCTCTTCCTCTTTTCTAATCTCTTACTGATCCAGTTCCTCCTCCTTTTCTTCAAACTCTTCCTCTTCCTCTTGCCTCCAGATGCCTTCTCATCTTGCTTGCCTTCTGTTGGCTTCTCTTGCTGTCTTCTCCTTTCTTTTCCTTCGTGTTGTCTTGTCCTCCCCTTTTGCTTCCCATTTTCTGCTATCTCACCCTTCTCCCCTGTTGCCCCCTTCCAGTTCCTTCCTTTTGCCTCCTCTTCAGCTTCCCGTCCCTTCCTATTGCTTGCTCTTTTTTACTTTCTATGTGCCTCTGTATGCTTGTTTCTTTAATGCAGGAGCCTCAAATATTATAAGCATCAATGAATGTCACAAAGACAGGCTGGAAAATATTAATTCAAGCAACTGTCTTCTTACAATTATTTTGTCCAAGGTACCTAACAAAGTTTGCTCAGTTATGGCAAAGGCAAAGGATACAGTTCTGCTTACTCATTATTAGTAGGTGGGTTGCTGTCTCTTAACTGCTTAGAGAGGAGCAACACTGCTCCAGTTTTTACTTCATTGTAAGAAACAGGAAATAAAGAGTTGGCTGTTTAGTAGAGATTGTCCAGAAGAGGTCCTTTCTTCGTCCTCAGCTTAGGTCAATTTGCTTTTGTCTCTCACTCCTACCTGGAAGAACTAGAGAAGCAAATTAAGGAATTTTTCCAACATAAAAACTTCTCCAAGTTATAAATACATCTTCCTACGTGGAGGATACTGCATTCACTCTGTGACTGTGATTTGTTCAAGTTATGCCAGTTGTGACCTCAGTGTTCTTATCTTTCTTCAGTAAGATAAGTCAGTCTCACTTTCTCTTATCTGGAATAGGCTTGCTGTGAATTTTTTAAGACACCTCTGTCAAACTGAGTCCCTGTCATGTACAAGCAGTTTTTAAATTAGATAGAGCCTGAAGGACAAGTGCTGTTCTGGAATGCTGCAGAAGGACAACTGCATAAAACCTTCATTAGTGTTATTTAAGATGTCTGAAGCATAATACAAGGTTTTTGAGAACTGTGATGGGAAATTTGGATTTGTAACTTTAAAGATAACATTGCAATATGAAAAATAGCCATGTATGTCCTCCATGTACCTGTATATCTAATGAAAAACAGCAGTTTTTTACAGAGAGGTGTACTGAAAGCTCTTTTCATTCAAAAGAGAAGTTGAGTTAGAAGCTATGCAGTGCTCTATTTCTAGCTTAACTATCAAAGTTAGAGAGCAAGATGTGGTGCTTCGTGGGACATAAATATATCCTGTAAACTTGATTGCTCTTGTTAAGAAACATGTTTAATCATAGTTCTCACAAACAGACTTTTATCCAGGCTTAATATGCCAAACGTGAAAAAATACCTGAGAAAAAGAAACTTTTTCCAAAACATCTTGAGTAGGCCCTGCACTGTGCAATAGATGTTGGGTAACAGGAAGTCTGCAGTTTTCTTAGTGTTGCATCTGTCTTATGTCTCAAAAAGTGCACAGCTATGGATAAACAACAGGAGTTCCTAGAATGTCCTAAAAAAAAAGCCAAAAAGCATTTTAATTCAATCAATCTGAGGATTCCCACATGGATTAGTGTGTCTGAACATGCTTGTTATCAGTCCAAGAGCAACCTCTCCTATCACAGGATTTTATTTAAATGATTGACCCTCCTGAAGAAGGCTTCCCGCTGATTTTAAAGAAAACTTATGGCACAGAATTTCAAAACAGTGTGTTTAAAATTCTACTTCTTATGTGTATTAGAATATAATCTTTGCTAAATTAGTGTGATTGTTTACAGATCAGGAAAACCGGAAATTCTGGGTGTTTGAAAATCTTTGTAAGCGTCTGACAGAGCCAGGGTCACATTGTTTGAAGATGTTTGAGAGTTGATCTTACTTGAAGTTGTAGTCATTTTCTCTGTTTCTATGAACATTATCATAAAGTTGTGAAGCTGCTTTCTTCCTTAGCCTCCCCAGCCATGTATCACAGCCACACAGAGAGCTTGCCAGTTCTCACTCTTAAAATCCACACAACAGTTTGCAAAAGAGAAAAAGCAGAACTAGTGTAAGGAAGAAAATCTGAATCTAAATGGCATTGTTAGGGAGCTTCTAGTATAAATCATGTCTAACCAACCTGATTGCCTGGGTGATAAAACAATTATCAATAAGGTTAGGGCAGCAGATGTCTTCTACTGCCATTTTAGCAAAGGTTTTGATACTGTGTCCCACTTTATTCTTGTATCCAACACAAGACTTAATGATTTAGATGAGTGGACAACTAGGTAGGTAAAAATCTATTTTGGTGATCAGGCTCAAGGGCTGTTGATTAATGAGCTGGTAAAGGAGTATTGTAGGGGTCTGGTCTGTGACCTGTCCTCTTTAACATCTTTATCAGTGGTCTGGAGGAGGGGATGGAGGGCACTCTAACTAAGTTTGCAGATGACACTCCCCCAAACTGGGAGGGGTACCAGCTGATGTGCTGGAGGGCAGAGCTGGCAGTCAGGGGAACCTGGACAGCTGGATGGACTTCACAGATACACATGGTGGAAGGACAAGGGACAATGATAATAACTTGAAGCAAGGAAGTTGTTCAGTGTCCAGCTGGATAAAGTCATAAGCAACTTTGACTTACCTCATAGCTGACTCTTCTTTGATGAGGAGCTCGGACTAGAGACTTGCCATGATCACTTCCAGTCTGAATTGTTTTATAATGCTGTGGCCCTAGAAAGAGACCTTTGCTGGGAAGTCCTCGTGCTACCAAGATTAAGACTGCCTGTACTCTTTCAGTTCTGTAGTCACCGTGATTAACTGCAAGTTGCTGTACAGAAAACCTTGAATGTTGCCTTAAATTATTTACTTCATTTTCTTCGAAACCAAGGATTTATCCAACTGGAGAAATTACACTTCTGATACATACCTAAAGCTATTGTTTCTCAATATTGAGACAATTCAAGAGTACTGAAACCCCAGTTTGAATCACAGTCAGTACAGTTTTGTACCACATGCTGTGGTTATATTCACATCTGTTTTGCATCTTTGTCAATGAGCGTAGGCACAGTGCCTTCTGAACCAGCTGACCTCATTGTAATAAGCCTAAAAAGGCTAATGATTATGGGCCACCTGTACTCCTGAGTTAATGGAGGGTCTTTTCCTTGTGGTTAGTTCATGGGATTATTGAATTTCCTGTAACAGACCACAGGTCTTGCCAGTCATTAGTGATGACATTACTGAGGCTCACTTCAGTAAGTTGCTGTAGAAGGATGTAAGGGTAATACCTTTCCCTTTTCTCCATTTATGACATCCCTTCTATTTTTTTTTTGGTATAATTGCATCTTCCTGACATTTTCTGCAGAATAAAAAAACTTATTCCCTCTTGCCTTCACAGACCATTTTTGCTGCTGAAAACTCAGGTTTTGTGAGTAGCAGTGATCATGCAAGACTTGGAGCTAGATCAGAAAATGTCCCTGTTTGAGGGTGGGGAGGTGTGGAAGCTTTGAGTGTTGGTAGTTCCTGGTTCAAGCTTTGTTTTCTTTCCTCATAGTTACAGAGAAACATGTTACAGACCCTTCTGACATTCCATTGTTGCACTAAATAGAAAGTTTTTCCTAAATCCTTAATGGGACAAAGCCTGCTACTGAAATTAATTTGTGTCATTTTGTTCTCAATTGTGTCTTCTATTGGTTGGTGAAATTCCTCTTCCAGGGATAGGCTTGCTTTAAACAGTCTGAGTCTTTTTGTTTGTTTCTGTTCTTTCCATGTGTTAAGAAGGTTGTCCTCGCATCTGCATTACTCAGAAAGCCAGTAGAAAGGCAGGCTGTTAACATGGCATACTACAGCATAGCAGTGACAGCTGTTTTTCTGGATGTATATACTAAAACCCCTGCCTTTGCTTGGAGAGCTTAACTGGTCACAGGCCATAGTCTTGGGAGTGGGACAGACACTCCTTATACAGCTGCCTTATACAGTCATCTGCAGTCATAGAACGGACAGTATCTTTCCTAGGACAAGGCATAATCTTTCTGCTACTGAGCCACGGCAGAATTTGGAGGCTAAAATAAGCTTGGAATCTTTAAAGGAGTTACATTTGTTACACCAAAGTTCACTGAAAATGCTAGAAGTCAGCATACTGTATTGCCATCCATTCACTTCGTCCTTTACTGACAAGAAGGAGTTAACTTACTCTATAGGCATATGAATACTGAAATAGTAATGAAAAGTGATTCTTGTGTCTTAGGCCGGAAGGGCATGAATAACCTTGGGGATTACTGCAGTACATCTGGAGAGCATGGCCACATGCTTGCCATATGGTTGGACTTGAACTCTGCAGTCAAACCTCAGGTTCTGTGTGGATCTAGAGTACATGTGTGTGTAATCTGTCACTGTGACAGGCTCCCCAGGGAAGTGGTCACGGCTTCCCATCAGGATTCAAGGACCGCCCGGGTGATGTTCTTAGTCATATGGTTTAGTTTTAGGTAGTCCTGCAGGGAGCAGAGAGTGGGACGCGATGATCCTTATGGGTCCCTTTCAACTTGAGGTATTCTATGATTCTAATTTCACCTCACAGGGACTCTGAGCATTGTGCCAACTGGTTTTATTATGTGAAAGACAAAATTCTTTTGGGGTATGTTACTGCCAAAGCACATCTCTCCCTCATTGTATACTCATAGAACACTTGTGTTTATTAGTTGTCTTTAGCAAAGCAGCTTTTGTCTCTTGCTTTTAGCACAGCCATGTCTAGATAATTTATGTGTCAACAGCTGTTTCTAGTCATTCTATTAGAGTGTGTGTGGAGGGGACAATGAAGTTTTCATAAGGCAGGGAGTCAGAGGGGCTGGGGCTCTGTCCTGAAGATTATACTTCCTTTGAGAGCTGACTTTCGAACATTTATAAAAGTGGGTGCAAGGTTATGCCTTTTGGATTTGAATCTCGAACTGCTGACTAAAGCAACATGAGAACAGCATGTGGTGTGGAACATCATGGTAAGTACACCTGTTAGCATCCCACACACTGAAGAAAACAGTCCCATAATAAGAAAGAGTTAACACAGGCTGCAGCTTGTGCAAGCTTTCCAATACATTTGTAACCAAGAGAAACAGTTGAAAACAACATCAGTTACTGTAATATTTTTTGTTAGAAGCTTTCAAACATGAGTTTGAGGAAATGCGCAGTTCAAAAGGCAGTGGTGGCATTTTCATGATCATGCATGTTACACACAAGATGTGTCTGTGTTATTTGTATTAAAAAGAACAGTAATTTCCCATATATATATAGCTTGTGACTGTAACGCAGAAGTATTTTTTCATCCTAGCTGATTTGGCTGGGAGACCTGTGAGAATTTTCATGGTTTTATCACTCATTTGAGTTTCTGAGAAGTATGGGCTTTGCTGTTCTTGAAACTCATTAGGGTTTTGCAGTTAAAGTATACTACTAAAGTAACATCATGAGGTTGCCAAAATGTTACAGTGTGGACTACGCCACAGCCTGTAAACTTCCATAAAGGATTGTTCTTTTTTGTTTATTTCATTTGGTAGTACAGATCGCAGGTGTGATATGTGTAGGACTACTGCAACACCAGGGAAACCTGTGCTCTGTGTATTTGTTTCCATCACTAACTACCAAGGTTCAGCAATATCATACATGACTATGTCCTTTTATTTAAATATCATAAAAATTACTAATCATTATAGGTAGTACAGGTTAAAATTCATCCATAGTCACTGTAATTCATATTGCTTAAGGGATTTTAAGTGCCCTGACCGTTGTTTGCTCCTTGTTCAGGCTTTTTAATTTTCTCCTTTAATTTTTACTGTGTACTTTCCATCTAGGAAAAGTGAAAGACGAATGACACATTTGGCTATTTTCTACATCTAAACACCACAGTACTGTGGCAGAATTTGCTTTTCCCCTGCTTGAGACTGACAGAGCTCTATGGAAGAACTTGCAGATGTCATGCTGAAGGTGCCGCTCCCTATCTCTTTTTCCACAGTAACTCTTGTTGTTCTTCTGATGGGTAGACTCACAGCGTTCTGTGATTCTCCTGTAGTATGCTAGGGAGCTTCCTTAACTTAATGCCACTGTGCAGGCATTATAGGTGGTTTGACTGGCCTGCAAAGTATTTCTGTGATTTCAGCGAGGTATCAAAAATGTTTCTGTACACTGAATGCTTGGGTTGTTAGAAAGTTATCTTAGTCATAAATCTATTTGTAAATTGGAGAATTAAGTTCTTTAGCAGCTGCTCCTGACTGGCTGATGGCTCAGTGCTGGGGTAGTATGCTGGATTGTTTGACCTCTGCAGTCATCCAGTGTCATATTTTTCTTGGTATATTTCTACCCCTGTGAAGACTGATTTCTCAGGGAAGGCCAGGCACAATGTGATCATAAGGAGAGCTCTTTTGTGGGCCAGGGAGCATTGGTTGGCAGCCCTTCTGCAGTAGTCCAACCAGCTCTTGGTTCTTGAATCTTCCAGAATCAACACCTACACCCCTCCTAGTTACCCAAATCTTGCCAAAATAGTTCTTCAGAAACATAAGAAATTGTGGTCTGAGATCATGAACCTCTGTGTTCTCAGGAGTGTTCCTGTGAGCTGATAGATCTGTAAGATTACTTCCTTTTGTTCAAATGAATCAGTTCCCCATCAGGTACACCTAAAGCTCTCTTAGCTTATTTTTGTCAAAACTCTGTAGAAGCATGGTTTGTTTTGCTCTTTCTCCCATCATTTAGAAATGCATAATAGGCCTGATACGTGTTGGTTTTGCCAATTACAGATTTTTACTGACATTATTACCAGTCTATGAGCTGCGTGCTTCCTATCCATTTAAAATTGGTTTGTTGTTTTTTTTTTTTTGGTTGCTTTGCAGACATTGTCTTTGTGGTGCATATCACGGAGCCTGCATAACCACAGAGTGAATTTAGGTTCTTGTACCTCACTAAAAGGAAGTATTAGTATAATGTCCTGCTAAGTTTATCGTAATAGTATGTAACTACAGCTTAAACTAACCTATCAGACCCTTGCTTTTCTATCATTATAGACACCATCACATGCAGAATGAATCAAGATCCACATGTCATATGTTTTCAGAGCACTTTGTTATTTGTACCAGATAAGTATATTCTTTGTTTCACTAGAAAGAGTTGTGGAAAGCCTGGCAGTGTCTTTTTGGAAATTCTTCAAACAGATCATTCAGCACATTAAAATTTGTTACTAATGAATGGATGAGAGTCTTGGCAATGCTTTAACATGCCTGAAAGTATTTCCATACCTGAGATAAAATGGGCAAAGTGTCTACTGAGTTCCTCCTGGCTGTTGCTCATGCCCCAATTTAAGGAGAGCTGTTTTACATGCTTCTTACTTAACCAGCTATCTTTAGGATCTTTTAAACATCACTATATGCTTGAGAGATAGCTGGGAAGTCACCATAAGTGACTTGAATACATATGGGCAGAGAATCATAAAAGAAAAATAGCTTTCTAACATTCAGTAACTGTTCGCTCTAGGTTTTCTTCTCCAATGTGGATCTGACAAACTGGCCTCCCTCCCACAAGCTTGGAGTTCATCTCAGCTACAATTCATTGATTTGTCATCATCTATTTGATGAGCCTTGAGTACAAGGTTAAATAAAGTCATATAAGGGACAGAATTTTCCTACTGGTGCTTCTGGTTAAAGGCAAAGGAGGGGTCTGCAAGAGCTAGGCAGGAGGAATACATGCTATCTACAGTCTCAGCTTAAACATTTCATCAGTTCACTAAAGAATCATTTGGCTTCCTTATGCTGTGTGTCCGCGACATCCTGGTTTTCTATATAGATGTACACAATGAGGAGAAACCACAAGCAAGAGTATGAACATACCCATTTTTGCACACTGAAATTACTTCTTCCCTCCCTTTGAAACAATAAACCTTTCATCTTATCTTTATTTACACAGACCTATCCACCTTGGCATCATTTTTTGTCTCTTCCTAAGGGCACTATTTCTGCTTGCAAGGTACTAGATTTGTTAGCAGATTTCTTGGAAACGGGTCTTAGAGTACACATAACCAGTCTTGCTTCATAATAGGGGTGCTTAATATAATAAAGCAAAATAGTTGACTTTTGCTTCTTGGCACCAGGTCAGAAAAAACTCAAGCACACTTAACTTTTGGGCTCATGAGAACCCCAGAGATTTGACTGGAAATATGAAAGCCTTTGTAAAAGTTTATTTAAAAAAAAAAAAATGTTGTATATAGAAAAAAGAAATTTAACACAAATTTTTCCATGTTTTTTCCTAGTTTTTCCATGACTTTGATGTTTTCTCTTTTCCCCCATTTTATTATGCACTATCCTCATTACTTTTTGGCAGTGATCCCTTGTGTAAAACACTTGTCCTGTAAAGGAGAAATAGAAGTTGTGCTGTGACTGAGTCAGCATCCCTTAGCATGAACCTCCTAGGTTGCTTCTCTTCATAAATCTCAGCGTGGGTGGCATGCTGGAGCAGGGCTGAAAAGACATAAGAAGACATGGAAGTGGAAGGGGTCGGAGGAACACAACTCAGAAGACTGGTTTGCATGTCCGCAGACAGTGCTGTAGTTTGAAATTGTATAAAGCTTGTGAACATTCTGAACACTGCTCCAGCTAAGGAAAATACAGCGCAATAACACAGTAAAGCCTGAACCATGGCTATTTCACTCGGTACAGTGTTTTTCATAGAAGCATGGATAAGCCCACGTGTCTACATGGTGCAGTGCACAGCGATGCAGAGATATTATCTACAGTCCCACTGCCTGTGTGTTGGCAAAGCACCAAACCTGGCTTGTGAAGGAGACCAACTATGGGGAGCACAGGGCCACACTGATGGGACCAGACTGCTTCCTGCTTAACAGATAGCTTCTTTGGTGTGAGGTTGTAGATGCCTGAACCATGCTCAGTTGCACAGTATTGATGTATGCTTTATTGTCATTTGCACCTTCATAGCTGTGGAAGGTTGTTGAGCATCCAGCAGGACTTACCCTAGTCCTCTCCTCACACAAAACTTTGGGCTATGAATTTTGTGGAGCTGCACCTGAGAAGTCCTGCAGATTTGTTCCTGGTCTCTTATTGTTTCTTTTTATCCCATCATGTCAGTGTTTTTCCTCACACACAGCAGAAAAGGACACTAGTATAAATACTGTACTTAGAATAAAACCTTGCTCTTTGCAAACTCAGTCCAGATACAAGCATTCAGTTTGTCAATCTAGGTTAGTTTTAAACAGTGAATTAATTCTGATTTGTGTCATTCAATGGAAGAGGAAAAAAAAAAAAAAGGGACATCATGGCCATGTGAGGAGTTCAAAAGGGTAAAATTATTAATAGTTTAGAAACAGAATTTTACATGCAACTAATTCCTAGTAGAAAGAGCTGAGAATAATTTCTAGCAGTTAGTAGTGAATTCATGTAAGACCTGGTTCCTCTGCCAGTAATAAAAGCACAATGTTTCTTATGGAATTAAAGGTTTCTCATAATGATTAAATTAATTTTTAAAAAAGATGGGAAGAATTACTTTTCTCTTGAGCTACTAATGTACTTTATTACAGGTGAATTCCTACATTGGAAGCAATTTCAAGACAGTTCTTATTAATACCCCTACTCATAGCAAACACCAAGTCAGTGTTTCTTCAATTTAATTACTTTATTATTGTGCAAAAGTCTAGCTTCTAGCTGTTGTGCCCATTTCTGATTCTTTTCTGAACATATGCTCTATGCTAAACTCTGTCAAAGTGCTGAGATTTTAGGGGATTTTCTTTTCTTTTTGTGGTGACTGCAAATAATTTTGTGTTTTATAGTCTGAGCCACAGCACTTTTCATGCTGACAGCACTGTCCATATCATGATAGTCTGGCTGAGCAGAACCAGATGTTGTAGGCTCAATGGCTGGTTTCCTGCGTGAAGCAGAGGCTTCTGATAAAGTCCAGTTTTTCATAGCAGGAATTCTTTAATGCTGTATTTCCCTGGAAAGAAAGAAAATTCGTAGTTTCCATGTGCACAAACTTCAATTAAATTGAATTAAGCACTTAGCTCTTCAGAGAGTTTTTTCTCTCAAGGAATCTCATTGCTAGGACTCTGTGTTATCATCCAGAATTCAGACAGGAACTTACAAGCCAAAGCTGTAGTCAAGGCCTTAAAACCTAAGCCTGTGTATGAGGTCACTTCCAGTGCAAATTCTTAAAAGTAATTCAACTTCTTTAATGCCTCAAATTGGGGATGGTAACAATCTGACTGTGATAATACATATGTAACTTGTATGCTATTGATAGTTTTAACATTGGCAGTAATTTTATATCTTGGTCACTATGATGGTAACTTACTTGAAGCACCTGCAAATATGGGGTGAAGAATTCCAGCTTTGCATTGCCATCCACTTGGTGTATTTGTTAAATGTGCATTTACTGTTGCTGTTAGCTGGTGGGTTCTGCATCAGTGGCAGTTCAGTCCCCAGTAAATTAGGGAACTAGACTAAAGCACAGTATCCATAAAAAAGTATCCGTGCACCTCCTTCCCATAGCGGACAGGATTATCACATTAGTTTTGAAGGCAAAGGCAGATTCAGCAAGAAGCTGTGCTGGCTATTTTTACTTTGACCACTTACTCCCTGAAGAGCAACGAAGAGGCAGAGGCATTCTGCAGCCCTTTCTCAGAGATCCGAAGCAGAATGAGCAGCTGTTGGCCTAGTTACAAGTGCATTTCAGTTCTGTAGTGCTCCCATGGCTCCATAGCTGGCAATGAAGTTAGGCATGTGAATTTACTTTTTTACACCCTGGGACTGAATCAGAAAGTTGCCTGTTGGGACTAGGTCAAAAATTACCTTGCCATTATTTTGTAGTGTCTCAAGTACTTTAAAAGCTACTGTCTTTTTGGTATGGTGCACAAGATGCTGGTAACATTTGACCGAGGTATTACAGAGTCTGTGTGACAGAAAACTTAATGGTATGAAGGATTGAGATGTATGTTCACACCATGACCTATAGGTGGCAGCGAGGAGTGTAAATAACTGCAGGGGCACAGTGTGTCCGTGTTAGAGTTCCCTGGTAAGTGTTTGCACCATCCTTGTGATTGTGTAGCCTTTTCGAGCCTGCTCCACCAGGAGACAGAAAAAGTCGAGTGAACTTGAATGACCCAAAGGGAGATACTAAATTTGGTTTAGAAAGTTAAAGGCCAGGTGCTGATCTTCCACACAACAGTTCATGTCCTTGGAGTGTTGTGGTTGCTCTGAACATTAATGTGTTCCGTGTAGCTCAAATAATATGTATAGTTGCTGTGTGTTGCAAGGCATGAGCAAGGTAGGTTGTGTTTATAGAACCTGAACTTTCTGCTGGGGTAATTTTCAAGTTTTGCTGTTGAAATGTTTCAAACATGGGGAAAGGCTGATGTGAGATTGAGAGACAGAAGAGAATATTGGAACTTGGCACCTGGCACCACAGTGACATAGTGTTAATGCAGAGGAGGCTCCATTGATTGAAAGGGAATGAAAATTGTCCTGATTAGAATTGAACAAGGAGATGATTTCTGCAGTTATTAGAATCTATAACTGTCCTCAGAACTATAGTCAGACAAAAAAAAAATCCACCTGAAGTTATCAGTTTTCAAGACAAAAACTGCCCCTGAACAGCAGACCTTGATTCATTGTACTTTTACTTCTACACTTGCAGAAGGATTTTAGAGTTAAAAACTGGGGAGGAAGGAAAATAAATTTTTTTTTGTTTGTTTTAGGTTCTTTGCAGCTTAAAGTGTCTTCAAATGTTTTTTTTTTGTGTATTGATTTCTGTTACTATGGTATTTCTCAGTGAGATGTAGCATACTAGAAAACAGAAAGACAAGGAGCTTGCCTAACTGTTCTTTTTTTGTGCCTCGTGCTCCTGATAGCCTGTCTGCCAGCCGTGGCAGTTTACATCTTATCTTACTGATTTGTCTTGTTATCTGTGCTGTGTATGAGGCGTTAGCATTCCACTGCTTTTTGGTTAATAAATTGAAGACTGGGAAGAAGAAACACTGTTAATACTTGACCATATAAGGGGGGTGACTCTTGTTTTAGTTCTGCTGCTCATACAATATGCAGTTGAAACCTTTTAAGGGAAGGCGGTGCAGACAGAGTGAAAACATCCAGGAGCAGAACATCCATTTCACATAATGGTGCCAGCGCTGGTGCTGTCATTGCTACTGCTGTGAATTTCTCACAGGTTGTTGGAGCTGCATAGTTAAAAAGGAGAGACTTACAGGTGGGACGGAAGAAAAAAGTTAAAACCATTTAGTTCGTGGCTCCTGCAACTTGAGAAACCGTGAGAATGAAGAGGGAACTGTCCAAAGGTGAGCTGAATTAGACTTCCGAAGTTGAGAAATGGAGTAGCAAAGATGTCTTCAACATCAACAAGAAGAGACCACACACAGCAAGAACAAGTTGAAACATCATACAGTGTGAATGGAATAGTGACTTTGTGACTTAAAAGGCATTGAATATTGTGTCTGAATTTTCAATAAAGTTTTTAAAATAATTTCTTTGCAAATAGATTTGATTGATGTAGAGGGAATGAGATAACTGTAAATTACTGGATGGAAAAGAAACTATGGAAGCATGATAGGAGTTCAATCCTAGATCTCATCTTGCTGCTGCAAAAGAATGAACCCATGGAATCTTAGAACTGGTTGCAGGTATGCTGAAGTAGTCTGTCAAGGTGAAGACTGTACAATATGGTTGGGGAATGGCAAAGGCAAGATTTCTAATAAAGGGATGGAAAATGGATGTAGGCAATCATAAATCAGTTATTTTGATCTCAGAAGTGTTCAGAGTGTTATATCCTTCAGGCCTTATGCACCTTTTTAAGTGGAGACCCAGTGTGAAACGGTTTTTCTTTAGCTAGTAACTCTGAAAGTTCAGGTTGATCTCTTGTGAAATGCTGGTACCACACACTGTCCTTCAGTGGCCCACATGTCTGTCCCACAGATTGCTTCAGTTCCTGTTTGTTAGGGTCTGAAAATGCATATCCTTTTGCAGAATCAGGCTCTCTGCGGTCTAAATTACAGCACCTTGTCTACCTCAGCACTGGCTCCACAGAGAGGAGTAGGATTATTAAAAAGGTGTATATTGGAACACTATCCTGTGTTTTGAAGTGGGCTCACTCAGGTGTCTGTGCATCTTTCACACGTGCAGCTGACACCTACAAGTGGTAGAAGATTGGAGACAGGGGCATGCGATAGCCACTTCTTAGTGATTCTTTCATTAATACCTCTTTCTTCCTCCAGTTTAAGACTCCAGGCTGAATGTGATGCTGCAGTTGACCCTAGCCAGCATTTCACCTACAGTGCAAAATTCCAGCCGATCTTTTACAACGGTTCATGAGACCTGTCAAAGAAAGTCCTTCCCCCAGTGTTGTGACCTTTATCTTTGTGGCAAACAGGCGTCATGACTGTGGCAGGGTAATGTTGTTTGATTGACTGGTCTATGCTCAGAAGTTATAAAAGTTTCACTAGGCACAAGAAAGTCAATTTGCCACAGGCCATTTGTTACATCTGACTGATGTGTATTCATCAGGACATTTTGTGGCATTGTAGAGATTAGGTTGGAGCAAGCTTCCCTCTTTAATTAATGTAAGTCAGGATAATTCTGCTGAAGTGAGTGATGTTTTGCTAGTGCAAAACCACATTGACCTGGAGATACCTTCAAGGACCATTTTGCTTTATTATCCCATGTATGAAAAACAGTGTGTTGTCTTCTCTGAAAAGTGAAAAGAAAGCTACACTAGGATATTCCTTTAACCTTTTTAAAATAAAAGAACATTCTGGTTTTTCCCCCAGTGGAAAGTTATCTTTTTTACACAGTTTAAGCAGGGTAATATTTTTACTGTAATTCCAAGGAAAATTATCTGGGCTTTTAAGGTGCTGTATCCTCTTGTTTCTTAGTTAGGTGACATGCATATGGCTATGAAGTACAAGGAAGAAGATCTGTGATATTCAGATGTGTAGCTGTGCTTAGTAGTAGTACAGCTGCCTGGTGCAGAACAGATAAGTTTTCCACATTAGTCTCTTAAAGCTTTCAAGATCAATTTTAGAATTACCTGATAATTTCTTTTTCCTGTCAGGAAATTTTCAAAAACCCTAATCTTCACAGTGAAGATTTTTGTTATGTTCATTTTTACCTTTGTTATGAACTGGCCAGCTCATGCTTTGATAAGACTTACAGATTTCAAGAACTGGCTTAACAATTCTGTGATGGTATTAAATAATTACGCTTTCTAGTTAAGAGATAGCTCAAACAGCTTGTCATGGCTTCATTGTATGTGTTGTAATGTTTTAATAAAAATTGGTTGGTCAGTACAGGTAGCGTGGGATTAGCTCTTCAAAATAAAAAAAAAACAAACGTGAAATTGTACAGTAGGAGGGTAAACTTAAGTATATAACATTACAAGAATTTGTCTTCCTATTGTGACTCACTAATACCTCCCAATTTAAAAACAGCTGCTCTTGCTTTTTTTAAATTTACTATATATAGTTTTAAATGTGTGTAATTGCAAAAAGTACAGTCCACTCTTCTTTGATTTTTTTCTTTTTTTTCCTCCTAAAGTGGTATTTTGGCATACTGGGAACAGAAATACTCTTAGCTCTGGTATGGACAGAATAACTAAGGTGATTGTCCTTCAGTTTAGGTCCAAGCGTAAATACTCCATTTCCCAGTCTGGCAAGAGCTTATTAGTGCTACACACAGACAGAAGAAACTTCATTGTGTAATCTCATTGATGTAGTGAGCACTTACGCTGAAAGAAGGCAAGCAAGAATAGTATTTGAAGTCAATCCCATTAAACGTCTGAGGTGACAAGAACCAGAATGTCCATGGTTTTGTTGTATTCCTTCTATGTAGTTCATACTCAGGGAACATATAAACACAGGTATATCAACTATGTGGTTAAACATAAATAGAATGCCTTTACTTCAAACAGACTAGCAAAATGAACGTATCATGTGGCTTCTTTTTTTTTTTTTTTTTTGCAATTTTTATTTTGAATTTCCCTTGAAGTATGTTCCATTCACCAAGTTGGGCCTTTTGACAGCTAGTACCTCCACCTAGAGAACTCAGAGACTGAGGTATTGCCCTTACAGGAACACTGCTGCATCAGTGTCTTGATGATGACAAGGAGTAACTGGTTAAAACTTAAACAGGGGAAGTTTAGATTGGATGTAAGGAAGAAATTCTTTACTGTAAGGGTGGTGAGGCACTGGAATGGGTTGCCCAGGGAGGTTGTGAATGCTTTAATCCTTGGCAGTGTTCAAGGCCAGGTTGGACAGAGCCTTGGGTGGCATGGTTTAGTGTGAGGTGTCCCTGCCCATGGCAGGGGGGTTGGAACTAGATGATCTTAAGGTCCTTTCCAACCCAAACTATTCTATGATTCTATGATTCTATGATGTGGTTTTTACATGTATGTATATACACACACATATAAAAATATAAATATATATAAATATATATATAAGACATATAAAATTTACTTTGATGAGACCTCTGCAAGATACAGACTGTTTGCAGCACCAGTTCCAAAACTCACTTTCTGAGAGAAGTAGTATCATGTCTGCACAAAAGGTCTCATATAGATAACACAGTCTTTATGGTAACCATTTTCCATTTTTACTGCTCCAAATGTAGGAACACCAGTGTAAACATACAGAGAGAAAAGAAACTTAAAGAGCTGTATATATATATAGACTTGTTTGAACTGTCCTGTGAAGATACATTGCTAAACCCGTCATAGGTTGTAATTAATGAATCTGTGATTTGTTAGGGATAATAACCTTTACCGTGACCCACCAAGCAATTGTTCTGGCAGAATTACAAGTTCCAGAAACCCTGATCCCGAGCATTTAGTTGCCTAGCAAATTAAAATATTTCCTTAGCAACTTTCAAGCTTGTCACAAAGTCATATGCTGCATTGGGTAGTGCTGGAAATCTTCAGTGGTACATAGAAACTAATTTCCAAATTTTGGTCCACGAGGGATGCTACCCTTTTGTCTCAGATTTTTTTAAAAATCCGGCTACTTGGTGTAGCAGTGGCTGAAAGCTCTGATTTTGTCATTTTGTCTACAAGAAAGCAGATTGGTGAATGTAAAGTGAAAAAAAAAAGTTTCATAAATGAAGTTTGTGGGTTGTTTTTTACTGAAAACCTGTTGTTTAGAAAGATGTGAATGTAGAAGCATTAAAAGTCCCTCGCCCTTCCTGCATTTAATTTCTATTTTCCCTGGCTTTGAAGACCTAGTAATTTGCCAGTTACAGATTATTAGTTTCCTTCCTCTGAGGGTATTTTCCTGTAGTTTGCATTGTTATTTCTTTGATCTGTTGCAGCACATAATCTCTCTTACCCTGCAGCTTTGAGAATTTTTTCTTAAAGAGAAGGCATCTTCTTGTGGGAACCCCTGTCATGTTTCTGGGGGTAATCATTTGCCTTAATGTCTATAGGCTGCTGAAAGGCACATTCTGAATTTTTTGATACTTCCAGTGATGATTCTTTATTTCAGTAAAATGGCAATTAAAATTGAGTATGATTATTTTTCAGTTTTCTCCAATTTACTCTGTTAAAGTCTTAAGAATCAAGAACAAAACAAAAAAAAATTGCAAGGAACAATCTGTCATATTTCACTGTAAACTTTGTATATATTTATATGTCTATTTGTTTGAAAAGCTTAGTTTAATGTAGGCCTGTGCCAACAGAATTAATACCTATATTTATAGTTTCTAGAGCTAGCCTAGTGCATAGAAATCTTTGGAAACCATGACAGACCCTGAAAGCATTTGGTGCTGGTCACAATAGATCTCTCCAAGGCTGTTTGTCTGCAGACCAGAGGAATACAGGAAAGTGAAAGGGAAAGGATTTCCTTCTCCAAAACCAGTACCAGGATATAGGAACATTTCTGCAAGCAGATATATTCCTGCTGTGTTGTTAGGCTATCTCAAGAGAATTGGTTTTGCTCTCCCAGCATGTTAGCCATTGTTTTCTGGTTGATTGTTTTCTGCTTTTTGGCAGTAGGGTTGTGTTCCCAGCCTGTAGTTACTGTCACTCAGAGATTAAGTCCTTTTATGTTCTTGACTTTTGCAGAGCCAGGCAGAAACCTGTTCAGCTGTGCACTGCATAACCTCCCTTATGCAGCAACATTTCTAAGGGCCAGTAATACAGCTACTGCTAGCTAACACTAAGAGGTATACGTTTGCCTCTACCTCTAAACTGGGCTTGGCGGCAGTTAAAATTATGTAAATCATCTCACATCAGGTATTCTTCTGTAGAGGTGGAATTTAGGAAATATTTATTAGTTGTGATTGTTGCAGCAGTCCTAGGTAGACTGTAAGATCCTTTTTACTCAGCCATGTTGCTGGGCTGTATCTCAAGTCTTATTTTTCATATTAAAAATAAACAGCTGGCTCCAAAAATCCTAGGCACACAATGTAAAGAAGCAAATAGAATTAGAAACAAGAACAATGGTAATATTCCTTCTGTGTAAAACCCAACTCAGTAGTGGGTTCCTTCGAGGATTTTCTCTTGTCTTCCTTCTCATTTTTTTAGTCCAAGAAAGGATTTTTACACTATGGTATATAACAGGAATAATTACCAGTTCACAAACTGGGAAAGAAAAAGTACATCTGGCTTATACAGCAGTTTGTTTTGCTTCTTGCAAACACTGACAGGTCAGCCAGCTAGTAGGAGCATGTCATCTAGGTGTGTCAGAGGAGACAGGAAAACTAAGTCCAGACTCAGGCTGTGACTGGGAAAGCATTTTTAGAGGAGGTGTCTCATCTTGGAAGCATTCGTGTCTTGTCTTGCCTTTGAACACATGAACATAAACAAAAGTGTCTTTCAAGCATATCAGTGTTCGCCACCCTGTATTTTGTAAAGGAAGGTACTTCAATATGATGCTTTAACTGTCACTAGGATATTAGTATAACAGAACTGTGTATCTCTAGATAGAACTGTTTCTTGCTCAGTAAGAAGAGAAAGATACTGGTAAAGCCTATTGAGCTGACTATTTTCCAAAATACTAGTTAGTATATAAACTGCCTGGGCTCCTGTTGAAGTCAGGTGTTGAGACAAGGATCAGATGCTGTTGATCTGTTCTGTTTTTTTTTTTTGGTTTGTTTGGTTTTCTTTTTGTTTGTTTATTTTATTTCTAGCCCACCTGTAAGGAGATGAAGCAAGACCTTGATTATTTATCAACTGATCTCTTGACATATTTTAAAAACAGTGTCATCTTAATCGTGTGATGTTTTGTTGTGTATTTTCTAGAGTGGCAAAAGTAATGAAGGTTCCTGTGTATGAGACACCAACAGGATGGAGATATTTTTCCAATCTCATGGACTCTGGACGTTGCTCGCTTTGTGGAGAGGAAAGCTTTGGCACTGGTGAGTAATGCATAATCAAAAACTTCCACAGACTTTTAATGACAATTTTTAATTTTCCTGGGTGCTCAAGTCAAAGCCAAAAGAATCAGCAAAGTAACTGTCCTGTGCTGAAACAGTGAACTGTTAGTTGTTCACAGCTTGACACCTTCTTGCAGGTGCAGTCCAGTATCTTGGGGTATGAAAAATGTGGAGGATCAACATTCAGAATCCATAGGGAATCCTGTCACTGTACAGACAGTTTTTGCAGGTGCCTGGCACTCTTTTGCTTTGAACATAATCCAGAAATGTCACACTAGTTCCACTGTAATAGTCTCTTCGCAGTCTGCAACTTTGTTTGGAGGGATTTTGCCTGTATGGAAAAACACATGGTGTTTCCTAAGGGGTGCAGTGTACAAAATATGAGGATTGGTATGTCTAATAGTATGTCTAATCAAACTCAGATAAAATAATCATTATAAGAAATTCAATTGCATGTCAGCATCTGTGTTTTCCCTATGCATTTTTTCCTTGCCTGTCCCAAGAACCAAACAATAGAATGCAGAATGAAAGACATATCTGAGCTCTCATGACTGTTTTGAGTCAGTACAGCTCTCAGTACTGACAGGAAACATTAGAGCAAGCAATTGAAGTATGTAGTCTATTTATCCGCACAAGTGTGGTCTTGCTTCATGGGAAAAACTAAATAAATTTCACAGTGTTTCTTCTTTTTTTTTTTTCCCCTGCATTTTAGCACAGAAATTAGTTCTTTGTATTTCTTAGTAGGATTATATTACAAGTATTTTTGAATTTGCACGTATCAGAATAACTTAAACATTTGCCTGGCTAATAGTTTAGTCTATGTTTTAGTGTGAGTTCCATGGAATTCTTTATTTTGATGTAGAGTTCTTTGGCTACAGCTTTTCATAGGAAATAAGTTATCATGCATTGAAACTTGGTTATAAATTTCATTTTGCTTTGGTTGAGTTAAGTCTAGTATTAAGTTTGTTAGTTGAGGTAAGTTGGAACAGAATACTATTTATTTTAAAATGGGAATATCTTTAAGCCATGAACATGACACTTTGTTAGTCTGTCATTACCTGTGAGTATCAGAATGGACTATGAAAGAAGAACCAAAATTGTGTTAGATTTCTTCAGATATCTATCTATATAAAGTAAGAGAATTTAAATTAATAATGAAAGTTTATTTTCTCTTTGTTGTAAATGGGAACCAGTGTCCCATGATTAGCATGCCTTGGCTTAATTATGACTGGCACAGATTTGTATTGCCTTGAATGTGTATTTTAAATATGTATTTTCAAAGGGTGCTCTACAAGGTTACTGAGTGAGTTGTAACTTGGAGAGAGGGACAGGAACATCTTGTATCTTTCAGAATGCCCTGACATTTATTGTGGTGTGTTGTTAGACAGCATCTCCATTTGCCCGTAGGAGGTCTGGAATAGGGAGTTTCCAGCTCTAACGGCTTTTTGCTGCTTTTTCACCAGGCCAGTTCCTGGTGAAATCCCTTCCTTCTAAATATAGAAGCTCCTCCTGCTCATCTAAATGCAGATATTTCCATGAAATTTGGGTGGTCTTGAGACATCAGTATGACCTCCTTAGCTCCCAGATTATTTGGAAAAATCTCCTGCCTTTATTGTCATGCTGAAGAAAGGGAAGTGTGGGTTTTGACTGGAAGGACCTTGTAAAAGGTCGATGGTGAGTTCCCATCGTCTGAAGTACATCTGGGTACCTTAGTCCACAGAGTGCAGCATCACCTGCTGCACGCAGTTTTATCTGTCGAGGTATGTAAAGTGAGGAGGGGTGGCCTCTGTTCGTCACTGCCTCAGGCCCGTTTCAGCTTGGGAAGAAGCAAGAGCGGCTCCTAGACCATACTGCTCTGGTGATATGAGTACAGCTTTTCCAGATGCTTTCTGTCTCAGGGAGAAGGGAGTAATCTTTGGTTGCTTAATAGAAGCCTTGTCTCCTTTGAGAAGACTTGCTATTAAAACTTTATGGTTCAGTTATAAAAAAAGCCAAATATCAAATTTCACATGCATATATTCCCATGCACAGTGAAAAGGCATATTCAGGTCTTGCTAAGCAGGTTGTCCCAAGCATTGGTGAACTTTAGCCCTGCAGATCAGTAATCAAGAGAGGTGGTTTCAGGGGCTGATCTACTGAAACACTGAGAGCATTGTGGTCTGTGTTGGCCTAATTTTATTAGCCTCAGTATTGATTGGGTGGTTACTGAAGTTGGAAAAGAGGGACAAGCGTCTCATAAAGGTCAAACAAAGGCCTCTGGAGTTTATCTGTTCTTCTAGGTAGGTAAGATAATTTCTCTAATTTATCTCTGTTCATGACTTCTTCCCTTTGCTTGTGTCCTTCTGTAGGGCCCTAAAACAATTGCATTTTTTACTATAGCCTCTCTATTGATTTTTTGAGGTCTCCTGAACTCAGACAAGTCTCTGCATTCTTAGTGATCTCTGTTTCTGTCTTAGTCTGGTTCTCCGAGCCTATCATTAATTCTTCAGAGTCCTAATAAATGCTAAGGGTGCTTGAACAACATACTGCTGGCCAGCATGGAGAGCAGCTCTACACCAATACCTGATCTGTGAATCCTGGTACTTTCTGGTCAGATGGGCTTTGTTGCATGCACTCAAGTGCAGAAAGCCTCCTAACCTGCCATTTAAACTAGTGCCATTTAAAGGCTAATCTGAGGCCTCAAGGTTCAATACCATGGCATCCAGATAACTTGAGCATTTGTTTAAACTGGATCCTCAGTGCATGTGTAGTTGCTGTGTAGATGAATCATGACAGTGCCTACAGGGCAGTTATGCAACCATTATGATGCCTAAAGTTTGTTTCTCTTCCTGCCTTAGTTTCCTTATCATCTTTCAATTCAATGCAGCTGTCTATTTGTGTAATGCAGTCTGGTCTGTAGATGACCAATACTTTAGCAATGTGAGCTGGTTTTAGCAATAAATATTTACCTTTTTGCAAATCTTTATGAATGTCCTCAGCTGCATGACACCTCGCAAGTTTCTGCCAGTATTGGGCATTTGAATCAATTTTACAGCTTTACCCTTAATAATATCTATTTAGGGAACTGAAACTTGGCAAGTCTTTATATTTTAGCTGTTCTGTGCAAGAGAAGGGGGCTTTACAGATCCATAGTCTATCATCAAACTAACGAAACAGCACTGCAGACCAATTGCCTGTGTACCCAGGTAATCCAGGCCAGCTGGAATTTCTGAATAATACAGAGCCCTGGTTTTGTAGCATAAGGGATTTTGCTCTAGCAAGTAAATAAATCAAATTTTCTGCTATAAAAGGACAAAAGGTTTTGAAAACATCCCGTACGGCTGTGTTTCCCAGACTTGTTTTCTGGCAGCTGATCTTGGAGCTCAACCAATACTTTAAAAACTTCTTCCATTTTTGTAGCAGTGTGAGGAGCTTGTCAGATGAGGTTAGTAGCTTTCTGATTATATGACTAATGTCCAAGACACAGTTCAGGGAAGGGCGTCAGCAACAGCAGTTAGTTTCTAAATTTCATCAGCAAACTATTAATCAGGATTAGGAGAGTTGTGTGTCTGATTTATCTTTCTGCAGTTTAAGCCACTTCAGTAATTGCTACATATTTCATAACTTGCATGCTTCATCTCCAAATTTCCTGATTCTATTAACATCAGATGCCTTCTCCTGCAAGATTATGTGGAAGAAGGACTAGTGGAGAATATAAAAATGTGCTGCTGCTGAAATGAATGAAAGCCTTATCTATTACAGTAACACAAATCTAAAATAATCTCATTAACTTGAATAAAGGGACAGAGCAGAATGCCTGTAAATCTCCACTTGCCTAAAGTATCATCAAGTTTTAGATTGCTGGATGATAATTTTGTAAGCCTCAAATTGTGTGCAAACAAAATGATTTATCATGAGTTTATATCTTCTTTTCAGTGAGGTTTTTATTTTAAAATCACACTTACAAAATGCAATATGCTAGACAGAGATGACTAATTTAGGTAAAAGCAATTACATTTTCTTAATGCATATGACCCTTAGAGTTCACTATTTCTATCAGATTGGAAATATCAGATACAGAAGAAGTTAGACATATAAAAACCAGCCTGCATGTCCAACATCTTTCCAGTATCAGAAAACCATAATAAGAACATTTTTTGCATGATCTTACTTTGCTTCTCAGGCTACTGCCTTGCAAGACTTTACTTCAAGCCTGTTTAAGCTGAGTACTACTTTGTGGATAGGAACATACTCAGAGTTTTTCCCAGACTATTTATTCTGAGTCTGGCCGTAGCAATTCACTATTACAGTAGTGAATATAACTTTTTGCTACTGTTACATGGAAGGATGTGTGACAATTAACTTAAAAATAAGTTGTTGAAGAAGTTGCAGTTACTATAATTATCCTTACTGATAATGTAATGGAATAATCAGAAAAATATTTGTTGACTCCTGCTCTGTTGTCTCTGTTAGCTCCAGTTCCTTAAACAGAGTCCAGAATTTATTATTACATTGGGTGGTTCAGTTAAACGTATCACTGAGAATTATCCTGAAATTGCTGAGAGCCCTTAGAAAGCTGGAAGGACTATTAATATTGCAGTCTTATGAATACATAGTTTCAAGGCACATTTTACTTGATCCCTCTGCACAAGAGAGTTCTGCCTTTGCAGATCCACAGCAGCAGATGCTGGATCAGCTGGGAGAAAGCAGCCCTCAGGAGAAGGACTTTGGGGGTGTTGGTTGATGAGAAGCTCAGCATGACCCAGCAGTGTGCACTCGCAGCTCAGAAACCAGCCATGTGCTGGGCTGCATCAAAAGGAGCGTGACCAGCAGGTCGAAGGAGGTGATCCTGCCCTTCTACCCTGCTCTTGTGAGACCCCACCTGCAGTGCTGCATCCAGCTCTGGGGCCCCAGCACAAGAGGGACGTGGATGTGCTTGAAGGAGTCCAGAGCAGGCCACAAATATGATCTAAGTGCTGGAGACCCTCTGCTCTGGAGAGAGGCTGAGAGAGTTGGGCCTGTTCAGCATGGAGAAAAGGCTTCAGGGTTACCTTCTAACAGTCTTCCAATACCTAAGGGAGGCCTACAAAAAATCTGGAGAGGGACTTTTTACAAAGACATATAGTGACAGGACAAGGGGGGATGGATTTAAACTGAAAGAGGGGAGATTTAGATTGGACATCAGGGAAAAATTCTCTTCTGTGATGGTGCTGAGACACTGGCACAGGTTGCCCAGAGAAGATGTGGCTGCCACATCCCTGGAAGTATTCAAGTGAAATACATCCCTGTGCATGGCAGGGGCGTTGGAACCGGATGATCTTTAAGGTCCCTTCCAACCCAAACCGTTCTATGATTCTATGATTCTGTGATTTATAAAGTGAAGCAGAATGGTGTTAGTGTGAGGCAGCAAAATGAGCTCCTTCCCTCCTGTGTGCGCTGGGCAGTAGAAGTAAGTGAGAGAGAGAGAGGGCAAAGACATCTACAGACGACAGTACCTGAGGTGAAAACAAGAGCTGACTAACAGAGTTGCAGTTAGAGATTTTAATTTTCCAAAAGAAAGACGGGCAATAAACAGAACAATGTATGTGCATGCAGTAACCCAGTTGACCAATGTGCTGCTGGAATAGAAGAGAGTGAATAAACAATTTCTGAGAAATTGCAGTTGTCAGTTTTCCTCCTCCTAAGAATAAGAAACTGAGACACTTGTGGGCACACATGATTATTGTTCTATACTCACATCAGGCTAGTTTTTTTAATCTGTGACTTTTGATTCTGGAACAGTTGTGTTGTTTCCAGCTTTTCTGTGCAGATTTTTGCCTCTGAATTGGTTTCTTCCAATGCTTTCTCTTTCCAGAGAAGCAGCAATCTGTATGTCTTCCTGAAGGACACACAAGGATGCAGCACATGCCAAAGCTGCTAAATGTATCAGAAGAATGATAGGTTTATGCAGTTACCCTCTTCGTACAGGTTTATGAGCTTAAGCCATGCCAGAGCAAGGCTCAGTGCACAACAAAAAGCTTTACAAAAAATTTTCCATCCATGTTTCGCTGCACGATTTTGGTTCAATGAAACATACTCAAAGTGTTTGTTAAAACACATCTCTTCTTTGCTGTTCCGTTCAGACCATCATACAGTTGTCGTGATGTATAGACCATTTTACTGAGTGGATGTTGTGCCTTTCACTTCATAATTTGTTGGCCTGCAGTCTGCAGAGTGTTACACAACAGGAGAATAAACTATCATTTTACACTGGCACAAATTGCTGAGGTGTTTAGCTCAATACCATGTCTCAACACTTGCTGGTGTCTGTTGAGACACTTGAGCTGCTTACATTGCTGGTAATGTCAGCCACAGAGATGACTTCTTAGGTGAAGCTGAATTTTCCAGTGTTAAGGATGAATAGCTGAAAGGAGAAGCAGGTGTGTTAGGAAGGAGAGGAGCAGCCATGGCAGTCCTTAT
Organism: Pezoporus wallicus; assembly: GCF_028554395.1. Classification (NCBI taxonomy): domain Eukaryota; kingdom Metazoa; phylum Chordata; class Aves; order Psittaciformes; family Psittacidae; genus Pezoporus; species Pezoporus wallicus. The sequence goes on from NW_026637546.1 coordinate 1,489,075, forward strand.
GAGCGAGCATGCTTCTACCAGGTTCCTGCCCAGCCCCAGGGGCTCCCCCAGCCTGCCCAGGACCCTGGGGGTCAGCCCCTGCCCCAGTGATGCTGCAGCAGAGCCAGTCTCCGTCTTCCCATACCCCATCCTGCCTGGCCAGTGGCCCCCCAAGACAGGCCTACCCATGGTCCCACATCCTGGCCCGGCCTCCACCCATCCCCGTCCCGAAGGAGGTGCCCAGTACCCAGGGTGGGGCTGCCCTTGGCCCCCCAGCTGCCCTGCTTCTGGCTGGAGCACTGGGGTGGGCCTGGCTGCTGGACCCTGCCCTGCCACCCCAGGTGGGCACCAGTGTTACCAGTCCCAGGGGCTCCACAGATGCTGTGGTGACCTGGGGACTTTTCCTGCTGCCACCAAAGGAACGATGCTTGGAAGGGACAACTCTATTCTAGGTCTCTCTTTTGGTGACAGTGGCAGAAGCCTGCACCATTATCTGGGAACATAATCTTGGCTAGAGTAAAAATTACCGTGACCATGCTGTCTGCTTTACCTATGAGTAAGCTGACTTGGTTATCCTTAGGACATACTGCTGGTGTTTCTATAAAAGGCACCCTTCAGTTCATTTAACATGTTACCACAGTGAGGGAGTAGAAAAGGTGAAGACGTGATTGTTCAAAGGACTGACTTCCTGTGGAGGGACATTTGTTTTGCTTCCTTATCTGAAGCTATTAAGAAAGCTATGAGAGCTCACAAATAACACTTCCCTTTTTCCTCTGATTAGTTGGCACCCCATGCTTTTACAGTGCCCAGTGCTCTGGACCTGGGAACAGAATGAGCTGTTCCTCTTTCTGCGGCAGCCCTTCGCAGACCATCCCATAGCTGTAGCTGTTGTAGTAGGAGACTGCCCTTGTTGCAGAAAGCTCAGAGATCAAGGCAGATAAAAAGTGGCAGAAAGTCCCTCCAAGAAGAGGGACTGCCAAGTCCGAGGCAGCAGCAGTGACTGGAGGGTGGACATCGAGACTGAACCTTAGGAATCACTGTGACTCTCTGCATATCTTTTCCTTATATGTCTTTAATTTTCTGTTGACAGTTTTTCACATGATTAACAGCTTCAGTGCATCAATTTTATTATGAGAACTGTGTCTTCTGCCAGTAGCAAAACACAGGTGGCTGTAGACCATGCAGGCTATTATGTAAAATCACAGCACTGCAAAGCAGTCTTGCTGCCACAGGATTTTTGTGTTTGAGGAAGAAGGGTATTTCATAAGACAGGTTTTCAAACAAAGACCTTTTAGATTCCTCTAAGTGTCTTCTAGCAGCATGGGCAGTTCAATTACCTGATCAGTAGGTAATTTGTGGAGGAAACAGAACTTCTGAATTACTGCACTTCCTTTGTACTCAGGGTTTTAATAACATGTGACCAGATAGAAAATTGTAAGGTTGCAGCTAACAAACTTTAAAAAAATCTAGTGTTAATATGCCAGAGCAATGACCACATGTTTAATCTCTCTTCAAGTCTTTTAACTCTATTAGCTCATGTAGTCATCATCAGTATCAGAGTGTCAGGTTTCTTGCATTTTACTTTGTGTTAATTCTCATTTGTGCTTCCTCTTGATTTTTTGATAATCTGTTTTAGGTACATATTGCCACAAAAGCTTGTTCAAAATTACCTAAAAACAGAGGGCACTTGCTGAGCTGACCAGCAACCTTTCCATGAAGGTCTTCTGTTAGAGGATACTGATTTTATTGAAACTTTTTGCTGATTAATACATTTCAGTTTTAACAGGAACAGCTTAGCTTCATAGAAATATATCTGGTTAAAATACATTACATGCCTATTGCAGAATAGCCTATTATTCTGAGTTGACATTTTGGCTTTGGGCATGGGAAGTGCAAGTTCAAGTCTGTGCCCCTTTGAATTCAGATAGTAGACCTGACTTCGTGCCTCCCATATCTTAGACTATGTGCTAAATAAATCCTCTGGGGTATTCCAAAATTGTTTCTACTTTCCATTTTTGGATCAATTTCTCTCTTCTTAAATATAAACCTAGTAAGGTATTTATATCTGAGCATGCAAACAGCTTTACCGATGGAAAGTATGGAGAAATGTGGAAAGGAGAAAAATGTGGGTTTTGTTTTGGTTTTTGTTGTGTTTTTGTTTGTTGGGGGGGTGGGGGGTGGGGGGGTTTGTTGTTTTTGTGTGTGTGTGTGTTTTGTGTTGAGGATTTGTTCATGTGTCTGTTCCCTCCCCCCTCCCACCCCCAAAACACTTTTTCAGGCTCTTGTTTTTTCTTCTGATGGGAGATCATCAACCTTCTGGAAATGTTCGTTTTTAATGAAACATCTGCAGAGATAGGAAGATGCTGTGAAACTTGACTCACATAATTCAGAACATTCTGGTTCATGGCCAGGGGTTTTCATATCTAGCCCAGTTCTGAGAAACAGTACTAGAGATGTGAAAACACGCTGTATGTCAGTGAGTGGGAATCATGACTGAAAATGTTTTCCTACTAATGCCATTTCTATTCAAGCGCTTGTATGTTTTTTATTTAACTTCAGGAGCATGGACTTTGTCATACATAAATAAATTACATTTCAAACATTAGTTCTGATTTTCCATCTGGAAGGTATCAGAGTTGCTGATACTGTACTACTGATTATTATTATGTGACATAAAAAGTTAAATGAGACATTTTCCCTTACTTTGTTTTCTGATTTGCAGTGATACCAAGTAACACGCTTTATGTATGTCTCTTCAGGGTCTGATCACCTTCGAGAGAAAGATGGGCTATGGGCTGTGCTAGTTTGGCTTTCAATCCTAGCAGCTCGGAAGCAGAGTGTGGAGGAGATTGTTAGGGATCACTGGGCAAAATTTGGCCGACACTACTACTGCAGGTGAGCAAAGTGAGGAAAAGGCACAGGAACTTACACGCTTGATAGGATAATTCTGCTACAACTGTGACTTGTTTAGCTGTGGTTAACTGCATTTAGTTGTGTGTTCGCTGTATGCACAGAATGAAAATCTGATGCAGATTACCACTTTTCTATAGGCAGGTTTTTTCTGATGAGTGTCAGCAGAAGTTATTCACTTACATATACATCACTCTTACCATATGAGTAATAGAATTTTCTGATATCAAATGGCAGAAAGATTTGAAGTATTTACTTGTGGAATCTGTAGACATAGTTTGTTACATGGTGTTGAAAAAAAATCAAAATCTCAGGAAGATTTAATTCTGCATTTGTTTCTGTATGTGCTTCTGTGTGACAGTGGTTTAGTGAGAACTGGAAATATGCCTACTTCTAACTCAGTAGAACTCCTCCAAAGGTCTGAATATTTACTCATTTTTATTAAGTTCTCAAAAGGGTGAATTCTAACTGTCATTTATATCTTATGCATCTCCCTTTCTCTCAGAATAGACTTAATCCAGAGGAGTTTACATGTCTGTGGCTGTTCCTCAAACTTGTAATAAAGTTTTCTTTATTTTCCTTGGCTGTTGAGTACTGTACTGATTGTGTCCTTGATCTTGGAGAGCTTCTTGTGTATCAAAGCCATTTTCTATTCTACTTTAGAAACTGTGGATTTTCTAAATTTCTGTTGACTCAGAGTCAGGTGCTCAGTGTAGAGCTATGGTACACATGCATGATGGTCAGGTTGCACAGGGCGTGCATGTGTAGCTTGTTTAATTTGCAGTCAGTACTTCAATGGTCCACATCTGATTTTTGAAGCAGTAAATTGCTGATTGTGAGTATATTGAGTTCTCAGTTTTCTCAGCTGTAGGGGACTTACTTCTTGGTTCTATTTTTTTTATTTATGTGCAAGGTTTGATTATGAAGCACTGGAACCCAGAACAGCATATTTCATAATGAGAGACCTGGAAGCTTTAATCACTGACAAATCATTCAGCCATCAGCAGTTTGCTGTGGGTAACAATATTTACAGTGTGGAAAGAACGGACAGCTTTGAGTACGTAGATCCTGTGGATGGCACTGTGACCAAAAGACAGGTATGGCTGTACTGATGGAGTAGCAAAGTTTTGCAACTGTCATTTTCTGTAACAGTGTTGTTTCTAACATTCAGCTGACAAGCCTCGTATTTATAGGATGATGTTTCCTTTGCTTTGATAAATACCATGTTTCCTACTTAAGATTAACTCAGTCTGGGTACGAAAATTCACTTCTGGTTTAGCTTGCACTTGCTGTGCATAACTGGAGGCAGTAGTGCCGCAGAGAGTATAGAAGGGGTGGACTCTCTGTTGACATCAGTGTACATATATGGAGGGTTCCCTTTCCTGAACAATGCAAAATGTCATGTAGAAAGACGGTCTTCTATTTTCTGTCTGAAATCTCTTATTGCTACAAAAGAAATCTCGCTGTTGGTGACCTACAGGGTGTTTAAGGCACAATGTCTGTTGCAGCCAATAGCATGCAGAAGGCTTTAGTAGATTGTACCATATGTAGGCACTTTCGCCTTCTCTAACCTAAATGACCAATTCTTCCTTCCAATTGTTCCTTCTGGGCTATGTCCATGATGAGTCAGCTCTCAAGAACTGCAGTTCAGACTGAGCCTTCAGTGTTCTGAAATTCACAATGTGCTCAAAACTAACAATGTATTTTTTTTTGCCACGTATAAATATATATCCAAGCATCTTTAGTAAGAGCTAAAACTCATTGTGTTCTGATTTTATGTTGTTTATTTTTATTGTCCTAGTTTCTCTGGTTTGTGAATTACTTGACCTGACCAGACTTTAGCAAGTGATATTACAAGTCATTAAAACTACTGTCATGCCATTCTGGTCAGAGTCTTTATAGTTTCCATTCATCATTGCATCCAGAAAATATAAGCAGCCCACCTGACACTGAACTATTCTCTTAGTGCATATTAGTGCTGAAACAAAATACAAGGATATTGTCATATCCAAGCCCACTGGAAAATTACAGGCATGGCAGACTTGTGGCTCTTTTATAAAACAGCTTTTGAATTTTCAGTGCACCTTTCCTTCCTTAATTTTCATCCAAAGCCCTTGCCCTAAATTGGAATATAATTGCTAATCATATCACCACTTAACACAAACGGAGAAACATGACTTGGCCTGTTTTGAGGTGGACTCTGAAAGTGAGCCCATAAAACCAGAAACCATGTCTTTTCATAGGGACAAGCACGTATTTTTTGAGTACAGTTCAACCGGTTTGTCTTCCAGCAACACACATTCCTAGCTCCATGTATCTACAGTCTTAGTAGAATTCTCTAAACACAATAAAATAAGAAAGGACATTGATCCATGCAAACGAAACAACAGTTCATTGCTGCCATTTTCCTCAGCTAACTTGCTCTTTATTTAAATGGAGATGCCTCTTTCTAACTCTCATGAGCTTCATGCATATTTTCCAGATATGTTTTAGGAACCTGTTCAAGGTTTTTCTCCCCAGTAGGTAGCAGGGACAGAGCTTTATATTCAGTGTAGCTGCACTGTATGTCATGAATGAGAAGCTGGCTACATGAAAATTAACCATCAGGTTCAGAAAACAGACACAACAACAAAAAAATAGGCAGCAAACAATATACCCAGACTGTAGCTTCCAATTAATTCTGAATATTGAAATCCATGAATATTGTTTATCATAGTGCAGTAATAAGGCATAAAATTAGATGTTGTGCTCTTCATGAAGACTTTTTAATTTTTGAAGCCCTATAGTGCTAGCCTTTGCGCACATGAGCACGTAACAGTGCTGCTCCTGAGGATCCTCTAAGACAGGAATGGGACCAATTGCATTTTTTGTGTGAAATTTGAATTGGAAGGATGAGAAGTACAAGTTGTCCATTATAGTGGTTAACTTCGAGCCCTTTAATGAAGCATTCTTACATTCTGAGATTCACAGAATAAAGCTCTGGAGCTTTTTCATTAGAAGTTAATTAATATTTTCTGATTCCTTTGATAGATTTGGGATGCAAAGGGCTCTGCATGTGTTCTTAGTGGAGTTGTTTTTTTTATTTCAGTTTGAGCAATGGTCAGGAAACAGGCGTTGGAAAAGTTGGAAAAAAGTTATTTCAGATAGTATAAAAGTAAAAAATTCTTCTGTTTAGAATATTCCAATTGCGTAGTAGCAATAAGGTATTTCCTGTCAGAGTAATGACTTGGGTCTGATATGCCTAGGAGGACTCTCAAGAGTCCGTAGAGGACCAAATAAAAATTGTGATAATCACAGTATTTTGAGGTGAAAGTATAGCCATTTTATGTGCTACTAATTTATATATACATTTCTGTGTCTGATATATTGCTGCTAGGTTAGATTTTTCTACTGGTGTTGCTCCCTGGTGTTATATTTCAAAAAATGTGTTTCAAAATCCTAAGGTACTTTGCTTGAAGTTTGCTGCTTGGTCTTGTTCATTCTAACATATTATATGAATTGAATATTATGTATTTAATAATGAAATTGGTAATTAAAAAAATAAACCAAAACAAACTACTGGAAACCAAACCATACTGTACCATACAGTACAATATGCAGTAGGTTTAGTTTTCTGAGTGCTTCGTAAATACATCAGTAGGCTGTTTAACTGAATTGTAATGTGAAAGAGAAATCCCTGTGAAGCTCATCTTCATCACATCAGCTTCCAAGTCAGTGGGTTAACCATGGTACACGATTTTGGTTCAGAGTTTCTGTGATTACCCATTAGCAGGCCCAGTTTGCCTAAAATCATAGAATCATAGAATAGTTAGGGTTGGAAAGGACCTTAAGATCATCTAGTTCCAGCCCCCTGCCATGGGCAGGGACACCTCCCACTAAACTACTAAACAATGTCGCCCAAGGCCCTGTCCAACCTGGCCTTGAACGCCGTCAGGTATGCAGCATTCACAACTTCCCTGGACAGCCCATTCCAGTACCTCACCACCCTAACAATAAAGAAATTCTGTTTTAAGAAATAAGTTTTAACCCGTTACTCCTTGTCCTATCACTACAGTCCCTAATGCATAGTCGTCCCCCCCAGTAAATATCTGCAGATGTTCAGAGCTGTACTGAGCCTTTCAATTTGCTTCCTCCTAGGAAAAAAAAAAAAAAAAGTCTGTTTCCATAAGAAAACAATATTCTTGTTAGTGACAAATAGTGTGTCCTGTTTTATTAAAATTGGAAATTATTCTATCCGGTGGGCTTTTCAGTGTTTTACTCTTCTTTTCTTTACTCTTGTTTTGTTTGTAAGTTCTGCATATAAAATTTTATGTTTCATGGAGCTAACACCTTTGATACAGCAAATAGCAAATATGTGACTTTAAATTAATGGAACTTAGGTGAAAAAATACTGTCATGACAAACAGTAACTGGGCTGCTTTCAATTTTGACAGCGTGCTTTGACCTTGCTGATGTCAAAAGCTCAAAAGTGTTAAAAAGGGAAGTGTCTATATGTTAGAGTTTTTGCAACAAGCGGGCAAAACCTGTTTGCTTTAGTCTTTGCACAAGATGCTGAGTCACAGGTTATTCTCCAGGCAGTGCTTTCTCATGTTTATTTGGTGACAGTGATTTTTTTTGGCTGGGTTTTTTGACTTTACAAATGTTTGCAACTCACAGTTTTTAGATCTAGTCGCCAGAAAACAATGAGGAATATAAAAATTTAATAACTCTTGTTACTTTCTGTGGTGTTCCTGAGTGAAAAGCTTTGCTAGTGCTTAAATCGCTGTTTCTAAGGAAGAGTTGAAAGTCAGCTTTTTGCTGTATGCTCTCTTAAAAATGAGTTTAATCTCTAAGTGAATATTATGACTTTAAAAGTTGACTTTCACAGTCCAGCTCTAAAGGCCATTGTTTTCCTAGCATATGATTTCTTCCTGGCACATAGGATTGTTTTTTTTTAAGATAATATATTATTATATATTTTAAGGAGTACAGCCACTGTGTCTCTGTAATTCCCTTTTACAGAGTATTTTCAGCTGTATGTCAGGAATTCTAGTCTGAGACAAACATTAACTGTCATCATGCATGTGTAAAAATAAGTACTGTCAGTCATATGTCCCTGAGAAATGCAAAATGAATAAAATAATAAGGTCAGAAATAGTAGAGTGAACTGTCTGAATGCTGGTCATGTGTACGTATACATTACATAAACATCCCAAGTGAAAATAACTGTGACATCAAACTGGTTACAGATTCTTGTGGTTTGATGGAGCATTTTGTGACAAGTTATGGAAGAGTTAGGGGGAGTGTTTGTAAATTCTTTTTATTTTGAAGCCCGTAATTTAATGAGTGGTGGGACTTAAGGTGTGCTAAACCAATTAACAATGCCTTATTGTCATTATTGACAGATAAACATGGAGTGTGTGAAAGGGTATTCAAGTGGTCTTGCTATTCATGTCGTTGTGGGAATTGCTAGGCCGGGCAGGAGCATTTTAAACGGCAGTATAGTCTTTGGAGAGGAAGATACTCACATGGTCTGATGTTCATGCTTTCATTTTGTGCAGCCTCCCTTACTTCTGTCTTAAAGCTGATTGACATTAATGTTCCGTACTTTGACCTGCTGGTCCTGGTTTTGACAACCATTTGAAACAAACTGTACCCAGAACCGTGAAACTCTTCAGTTTATCTTTTTCCATTTCACTGTTACAAAATGTAATGAGCAATCAGCAGTAAGCAACCCCTTTCTCACTGGATCAGATCTTAGCAAACTGCCTGTATAATTGCAGTCATCAAAGATGAAATCCTGATTCCTTGAAATCAGTGGCAAAGCTCCCATCAGCATCAATTGAACCATCTCATTATAGAGTTGGTTTAATAGAAAATAGTAGAAAAGCAGGCTCTACAGCTCAGTCTTCTGAATGTAAACTATTTCTGTTTGTCACTTTTGCTGTACGTGTTGAGTCTACTAGGTAAATTTATTTATCTATGTTGCCAATGCATGTTAAAATTATACTAGCAGCTTAAAAGAAGTTTCATGATATCACCAAAATTAGAGATGGGGAATATCTCTTAGGCCATCTAATCCAACCCTTTGTCCATGTGGGCTATTTTCCTGGTTTATACTGAAGAGTGGGGTTGATAGAAGAATAGGGTGGATTGAAGAATGGGGTCAATTGTGGAATAGGGTTGATTGGAGAATAGGGTTATAAATAAGTAACCTCAAGAACCTTGTGCTTTGTTAGCAACTATAGAGAAAACAAAAATTACTAAGATAAGCTTTGCCAGAACCACCTAGTGGTTACTGATATGACAATGATCCTAAAACAGTGATGAAGAAATAACCACCGGGGGTCCCGAAAGCCCACTACCGCATCTTTGTATGCGTACAGGAGGCATTGTCTAAGAAGTATGATGTAATGTATGTGATCTAATGAATATGTTTGTTTAAGGACAATATAATCCAGCCTGGTTGATGCCTGAGGGAGACACACTTGGAGGAGCTATCCCCCGTGTCTCCCGGCGCCGCAATAACGAATACCTGTTAGTCAACTTAAAACTTTGTTGCCGAGTTCCTGGAGTTTTCTCCGAATCAATACTTTCTAGTGTTAGTTGACATTACACAGGAAAGATACGGAGTGGATGCAGAAGAGAGCCACAAAAATGATCAGAGGGCTGAAGCACCTCTCTTGTGGGGAAAGGCTGAGAGTTTCAGTTGTTCAGCCTGTACAAGAGAGGACTCCAGGGAGACCTTATTGTGGCCTTTCAATACTTAAAGGGGGGTTGATAAGGAAGATGAGTACAGATTTTGTAGTAGGGTCTGTTGTGATAGGACAAGTGATAATGGTTTTACACTAAAAAAGGGTAGATTCTGACTAGATGCAAGGAAGAAATTTTTTACAATTAGGGTGGTGAAACACTAGAACAGATTGTCCAGGGAGGTCATAGATGAAATATTCAAGGTCGGGTTGGACTGGGCTTTGAGCAACCTGATCTGGTTGAAGAAAGATGTCCCTTCTCATCAGTAGATGACCTTTAAAGGTCCCCTCCAACCAGAACTATTTTATGATTCTGTGATTACCAAGCAAACAATGCTTTACATGGTGCTGGAGATGTTTTGGCATGCAGCAGAGGAAACAGAGGTTTCTACTTATTAGAATATTGGAGCACTGTGTTGCTAACATCAGTGTCTTCTTCAGCTGCTGATAAAAATGGAAGAAAATAAAGCTTCTCTTTAAATTCTCTTCTGTCATTTTTTCATGGTCCCTTAAACAAAAGTAGCAAGGACTTCAGTTTATGCGCTAGGTGTTTAACAACAGCATGTCTAAAAGAGGAAATAAAGTTCAGTGGCATGTGAGAGGTGGCACCTAGTCTAAGGGTACTTATTACAGAAAGGGAACTAGGCTGCGTGTTGGTGCAGAATTGGCACAGTATTGAAATACTACAACTATTTAACAGTGCAATATAGTCCTTTGGACTTAATGGCCTTCCTGAACAGAAAGTCTGTCTACTGTGGATCCAGGTATATTGTCTGTGGTCTTTAGAAGAGTGTGTTCATATATACAGTATAAAAGGGGGGAGGAGGAAAGAAAATGAGAAAAGGGGAGCAAAGAGCAAATTCACAGTGAATACTTTTTTTTTATTCTACACACAGTTAACGTACATTACTTAATGTACTTGAAATTAATTAACACTTCATGTTAAGTTTCCCAAGTTTACTACAAGCTCTTGTTGAAACTCTTTGTAATCTGATATTGATGCATGGTCTTTGAGGGGTAGCAACTGATCCTATCTTTTATATTCACTACTGACAACTGATTTTTGATCCTGAGATTCTGTAGCTGTGTTTTAGTCCACTGAGCCTTGCTTATCTTATGAGAGTTTCTCAGGCCATTAATTTTTTGCTCTGCCATACAGAAAAAAACAAAGCAGCTGAAGAAAAAAAAAACAAAGAAACCCAGCACTAAGAGAGTTCTTGTAATGAGGAGCAGGCAGAAATACACAAGATATTTCTAGACTTTAGAGGGGGGAAAAAGAATGATGAGAGAGTTGTCCAAAGTTACAGGGAAAGAGGAATTGTATCCAAATGACTCTTCCTTTCATTCTTTATTTTAAATAGTGAACTGTGATTTGTAAAGGTACTGCCGCCTTATGTACATGTTGCTCCTTCTTCTCCCATAGGGGCTGCGGATTATTTTTTCAGATGCTTCGAGGCTTATCTTCAGAATGAGTGCTTCCAGCCATGTGAGAGCTACTCTCCGGATCTATGCAGAGAGTTATGAAAAGGATCCTAGCCAACACAATAAGGAGCCACAAGTAATGCAGTAGTATTATGAGTCAATAAGTAATGCACTTCCTTTGTATTAGTAATGGCTACAGGTTTTCTCCTTTAATCAGAAGGAACACTCAGCAACTTGACCCCTGTTTGCTGTGTTTGTGGATGATTTTACTAATCATGTGACTGTGCATGTTTTGAAGCAGGACCAACAGTTTCAATATATGTGTAGTATCTAGCACAACAGGAATGTCAGGGGCTGAGATGCCTGGTGATAAATGCTGAGCAATGATTTTTAATCTAGTAAGAGAAGTCACGCTCATTTATTTTTTTTCACTCATTATTTTGCAAGTGTTGTAGAACAAACCTGAGTTATTGAACAATATAAAAAAAATATTTTTCAAGCAGGTTATCTGGGGATCACTTAATTATTGCACACCAGGGATGCCTCATGATGAAAGTACACTTAGGAAATACGGCTGCCAGAGTCTAAATGATGTAGGGATTCCTTATTAAGGGAAAGACTTGTAGCTGTCTAAAGAATTATCTCATAGCATAACCAGACTCTTTCCTAAGAAGAGTGAATGTTGAGAGCAAGTTGCAGTGTAATCCATCAGATGCCTAAAATAATTCGTAATATAAACCACATTTTGAACTCTCAGATTTTTCCTAGTAAAACAACTTCATGCTGTGATGTACAACGAGAGAACTAAGGATGTTTCATGGGAGAGGTTAAGCAGTTACCTTGTAGTAAATCAAAACCCTATAGTTTGAAGTCCCATGCAGTTGCTTATTCATGCGAGGTGCAAATGCGTAAAAGCTGTCAAACGATGGGTAAAAACCACTGTGCAGCAGTAGCAGGGAGGGCAGGGGAGAATATGTGAGAGAAACAGACACCAAGGTCAGTGAGGAATGGAGGAAGTGATAGAGCAGCATGGTGGGCAACTGGTGGGCAGCCAAGGTCAATGCACCACAGCCATGTAAAGTTTTATTACAGCATGAATTGTTTATCAGTTGGAGTTAAGATGATCATTTCAAATGTGGTTCTTCATGCTATGCAGGCAAGGCATAGATGATAACAAGTCATGGAAAGAGACAGACTAAGAGTTTGTTTTAGAGGTTTGCAGTGGACTTACAGTCCACTAGAAAGTCTAGTCATGTTACCAGCAACACAAGAGTGTGCCTGGGGAGCAGCAAAAATGGGACTGCTGCAAAAGGTGGTAGGAGCACCAAGCAGTTCTTCAGGGAGAGAAGCTAGCTATTGCACAGGTCTGAGGTTCATCCATGCAGCAGAGCTAGAGATGAGTCTGGAGACTCGCACTCCGATGGCATAGCTCAGAGAGAGACTAACACCCCTAGGATGGCTTGAAATGGGCTGTGTGAACCCATGGGCAGGGTGCAGTGATGGGGAGTCCTCATGGGAGACTTGGCAGGAACAGTAAGACTTACCACTGCCCTCAGGGCTTTCATAGTCTCATACTCCTAGGGTCAGAAAAATGACTGGAAGGGTTTAGGGTTTTTTTTCTATTTATGTACTAGAACCTGTCAGATTATGACACTTTTGGCTGTTTATCCAGGATATTCACTAGTGAACAGATAATCCCAAGGGCAGAAATGTCATTCATTGCCTTGAAACTTGTTGCAGGGACTTTCCTGCATTTATGCAGTGCAGGCAGATATTTTAACATCCAGACTGACTCAGGAAACACATGACAAACAGCAGTTTCATTTCATTTAATGCAGTAAATTCTTTCTCTGGTTTCTTGTTGTATAGCATTGTACAGTTCCTACTGCTCTTCTTTCCTTGCCCTGGCTGGATACGTTGCCAATGACAGCATTAAGATCTGCAAAGCGATATTGTATCCGACAGGCAGATGGTGGATTTCAAGGCAGTACATAAAACTGACTTCAGGAGATCTTCATGCTAATACAAAAATAACTAAAAATTTGTCAGGAAAGCATTTGATAATCTTCAGTGGAATATGTGGAATAGAGTTAATAGCAAAGAGCAGAAAACAGCATTGAGGGGAGAGGTGGCATAGTTTTCCTGATAATTGTAATTCCTTTATTGTTTAGTTTCCCTTGAGATTCATACTGTCATGTATGCATCTAGACAAGTTGTGATAGATTTGAAGTTTTAAGTGCTTTGTTTCCTCTTTACCTTCAGTAATAGAGGCATAGCCAACATATTCCTAATTGACCAGTTACTCAAAGAACACTGATGTAAAGGGTACGTAAAAAGTATTCCTTATATGTAGTACTTAAGGAAATTATTACATTTGAGATAAATGCTTGTTTTTCTTCAAGTGTAGTTGATGTTTGCAGTTCGGCAGGTAACTACATGTGGCTTCTGTATCATTGCACTCTGCCTGGAACAGCTGATCGTGAAAAAGTGTCTTCTTTTTATATCATAAACCAAGACATAAAATTATTTGATGATTGGCTGCTTAAGTAAATACTTGGTTGCTTCTGCTTATTGGACCACCTCCTTCCAGTACCTTCTTTCCACTGATTATCTAGACAAGTTGAAGATGAATGCTTTGCATTGGTGACAGTTCCAGTCAATACCTGCACTGAAAGGCAAAAATGCCTTTTTGGCTCTTTTCCACAAGAAATATGTTACCCTGACTTGATAGGCAACTCAATTATATTGGAAGTTACATGGCATTTTGTGGAATCATTGTGGTAACTGGCTTGAGTTTGCCTCATGCCAGCATCCTGTTTTTCCACCTTCCTTTCAAACGAAGTCATACCTAAAATTTTGGCAGTTTTCAAGTTTTTCTAGTTTGCTTCTGTTGTCTTTCACAGTGTAACTGCTGATAGAGAATTTTCTGCAGATAAGCAGAAATCTAAACCACTCCTTCCAGTATGCATGCTGAGACATGCGTATTGTCCTGAAACACCAGTATGAAATCACGGCACTTTCTGAGTGAAGTGTTAACATATGGTAAAGGTAATATATACATGGTTCTTTTAAACCAACGGTTCAATTGAGGTGGACAGAATTAATCATTCACATTAGAGGTGCTGTATGTCTCTGGATGGCCATAACTCCTTTCCCACAACAGGCTGGATCTGATGATCTTTCAAGGTCCCTTTCAACCTGAGCTCCTTCTATGATGAACTCTTGCCCAGAATGAAATTTGGACAAAGATCTATAACAGTGCTCAATATCACTCAGGTTCAAGTAACTGACAGTGCTAGCTGCTGGCCCAACTTTGGTTCAGTACCCAGCAGAAAGCCTAACATACTTTGAAATGTAACTGGGGCTGCTCAGACCTGTGCCTTTTGATTTTGGCCCCAGGGAGTCATGCAAGTGAGCAGTGCTCGAGTAAAGCTCTCTTCATGCTTTGTCGTGCTTCAGTACTGTGTAACTCTCTGTGAGTCTTACAGGAAGAGCTGATTTTCAGGCCTTATTGCCTTTAAGTGCCTTTACAGCATTCTTGTAACCAGACCAAAGTAAGGCTCATAGGGACCTTTTGTTCCAATTTATATGTGTGCTAAACAGTAGCCATTAATGATTATAAGGGTCACCCAAATCTTCTTTTAATAACATCTTTCATACAATTAATTATTAATACTTTCCACCTAGAATTAAGCATAGCCAGCTCCTGATTAATAAAGTAAGAGTCCAAGGTAAAGCAGTAAAATATGCTAATAATTACAAGTCTGAGGTTGCAGGTAAATGTGAATAGCAGAGGATTCTGGCTGTTGAACAATCCGTTGAAGGAAATTGGCTAAAGCAGCTTCATGGTCACCTGAAAGATAAGGAGTGGCAACCTTTTGTCCAGGAGTAATACAGTTCTTCCTGTAAGTCAGTATCAACAGGAGTGAAAATCAAAAGCAAAAAAAAAAAAGGGAACCGTCATGCTCTGGGCAAAGTATATTAAAACCAATCCCATGTAAACTTTTTAAAATTATGTAATTTATAGTGGTGATGCAATCTAGTTCTAAAACAAAGTCTTGAAAACAATGTTTTCATGGGTTCAGCAGTAGCAGTCATTTTTCTACTTCTTAGTAGCTGGTGCAGTGCTGTGGTTTTGACTTTCAGCCTGGGAACAGCGCTGATAACACCGATGTTTTTAGTTATTGCTCAAATGTTTACTCTGACCAAGGACTTTGTGAGCCTCATGCTCTGCCCGGGAGGAGGGGAAACCGGGAGGAAGCAGAGACAGGACACCTGACCCAAACTGACCAAAGGGGTATTCCATACCACAGCACGTCATGCCCAGTATATGAAGTGGGGGCAGTTACCCGGAAGGGCGAGATCACTGCTTGGGTAAGGCTGGATATCAGTCGGCAAGTGGTGAGCGGTTGTGTCTCCTCCCTTGTTATTTCCCTTATCATTATTATTATTGATGGCAGCAGCAGTGATTTGTGTTATACCTTAGTTACTGGACTGTTCTTATCTCAACCCATGGGAGTTACACTCTTCCGATTCTCCTCCCCATCCCTCTGGGAGCGGGGGGAGGAGGTGGGGGAGAGGGGGAGTGAGCGAGTGGCTGCATGGTTCTGTGTTGCTGGCTGGGCTTAAACCATGACAAATGTCCAAAGTTTTTCTAAAATGTTCCCCTGGAACAGAAGAGCACTCCATTAATGCTCCTTGTCACTGGTCATGCCCCTCATTGCTGCACATTACTGAGAAAGTTACTTTCCGGTTAGCTGGAAGATTTCCTTAAAAAGATGATTTTTTGGGTTTAACTAGTCAAACAGGCATACAAATAGCAATTTCAGGAAGTTCAGTTCATTATAACAAACAACAGTTTTGTCTGAAGCCTTGAATGTTTATGCATTGGCATTTATCTTTTTCTAAAGTTAAGAGAGTTATTAGCTGTGCTAAGTTTAATGCAGGTGGAAAATCTAGAGATACATTCAATGGGCATGGAATATTAAAACAAGGGTTTATTGACCTTTAGGCTCATTTATAGCTTTATTTTATGGATCAACTCATTATTCATTCTTTGCAGACCCTAACACATGCTTAGTATCTTCTTGTCCTTTGTCTAGCCATCTGGATATATTACTGAATTGGGATAAGATTCAAACAGGAAGTTTCATATATGAAGACCAAGAAAGAAATGACCCATTATGCGGAGTTGTTTTGAGTTGTTTGCCCTGGGAACAGTGTAGTGAATAATCTGAATTGTTCTGAATAACTAGCTCTGTTTGCAGAATTTTATTATTCACTATGTGAATTGCAACAGCAGTAAATAAGTGTTGTCACAGACCTACGCAGACTGTATCAGTTACTCTTTAAACAGGCTGCAGTAAATAACAAACGCTGCAGTTACTTTTGCCAAAAGCTAGTGAAATATGTGCTAATTAGCTTCAGAATCATTAGATCAGCAGCAACCAAGGAAAGGTTTTGGGGCAGGAGTTGTTTCTTTGCATTTTTCTCCAAAAAAGCAAGCCAAGTAAAAGAAAAATAATTGGGATGAAAAATGTCTTGATCAAAAGACTGTCATCAAAGACTGAATTTTTGAGACAATTTTTTAATGGCAAGTAACACAGGAAAAAACAAACTGATACTCAGGTCAGTATATGAAAGGATTATGATTTATATATGATTGTGTATATGTGTGTATATATATATATTAAAAATTATTATATAAAGCAGTTGTTTATGATGTGAAGTTTGTCCAAGAGCAGGGCAAACTTCAGAAATCAGTAACCTAGAAGTCCTTGTGTCCAGTACCTTATCCCTAATTTTATTAGGGATAAAATTAAAGGTTTCTGCATGCTTCTGTCATGACACTCTTGCAACCCTAAACATAAGTGTACTTTGCTAGAGAATTATTACCTCTTTTCATCATTGGGTCTTTTAGCATGGCTGTGGTTGACTGTTAAAACGTATTGTCCAGAGAAATCATATAAAGTTTTGCTTTTACTATAAAAATTAATAAGATTTTCTTTGAGGCGGACATGGGATACGGAGATTTCCATCTGTTTGATCACACTCAAGTTGCACAGCATATTTATGTGATTCAGGTAATTTAGCTTCTGATTCTGCCAAAAGCCATACAGTTGATAAATTTTACATCAGCTGGAACTGAAAAGGAATGTAAGAAAAATTAATTCATGTGACAGTGATTATAAAATACCTCATGAATCAAGAAAATTAATTAATTTAAACTAATCTTCACTTAAAGCTCATTGGGTATACTAGAAAAGAACTAATGTGTTGGGAACATAGATGTTTCTGTGCGGCACAGCATTTATATTTTCCTCCTGTTTCAGCTCTCATGCCTGCCCTCTGCTGTTGTGAGCTGCAGAACAGCTGGCCTCCTGACCTTTATTGTAATTTGATTTGAGTTAGCAGGCAGACTATGCGCAAGAGTAGAGGTCAGTTCCCTTTGGTGACTGTGTTGCTTCATTATAATAAAAGTGCCCAAGTCCATGGGTCCTGATGAAATCCATCGGCGGGTCCTGAAGGAGCTGACGAATGAAGTTGCAAAGCCGCTGGCCATTCTATTTGAGTAATCATGGCAGTCGGGTGAAGTTCCCGATGACTGGAAAAAGGGAAATATAACCCCCATTTTCAAGAAGGGGAAAATGGATGACCCAGGGAATTACAGACCAGTCAGTCTCACCTCTGTGCCTGGCAAAATCTTGGAGCAGATTCTCCTGGAAGGCATGCTAAGGCACATGAAAAACAACAAGGTGCTTGGTGACAGCCAGCATGGCTTCACTAAGGGGAAATCCTGCCTGACCAACTTGGTGGCCTTCTATGATGGGGCTGCAGAACTGATGGACAGGGGTAGAGCAGTTGATGTCATCTACCTGGACTTGTGCAAAGTGTTTGACACTGTCCCACACGACATCCTTGTCTCTGAATTGGAGAGACATCAATTTGATGGATGGACCACTCGGTGGATAAAGAACTGGCTGGATGGCCGCACACAAAGAGTTGTGGTCAATGGCTCAATGTCCGTCTGGAGACCAGTAACGAGTGGTGTCCCTCAGGGATCGGTGTTGGGACCGGTCTTGTTCAACATCTTTGTCAGTGACATGGACAGTGGGATTGAGTGTGCCCTCAGCAAGTTTGCCGATGACACCAAGCTGTGTGGTTCGGTTGATACGCTGGAGGGAAGGAATGCCATCCAGGGGGACCTCAGCACACTTGTGAAGTGGGCTGATGCCAACCTCATGAAGTTTAACCATGCCAACTACAAGGTCCTACACCTGGGTTGGAGCAATCCCAGACACAGCTACAGGTTGGGCAGAGAAGAGATTCAGAGCAGCCCTGTGGAGAAGGATTTGGGGGTATTGGTTGATGAGAAAATGAACATGAGCCGGCTGCAGTGTGCACTTGCAGCCCAGAAAGCCAACCGTATCCTGGGCTGCATCAAAAGGAGGGTGACCAGCAGGTCGAAGGAGGTGACCCTGCCCCTCTACTCTGCTCTTGTGAGACCTCACCTGGAGTATTGTGTGCAGTTCTGGTGTCCTCAACATAAAAAGGACATGGAACTGTTGGAACAAGTCCAGAGGAGGGCCACGAGGATGATCAGGGGACTGGAGCACCTCCCGTATGAAGACAGGCTGAGAAAGTTGGGGCTGTTCAGCCTGGAGAAGAGAAGGCTGTGTGGAGACCTCATAGCAGCCTTCCAGTATCTGAAGGGGACCTATAGGGATGCTGGGGAGGGATTCTTCATTAGGGACTGTAGTGACAGGACAAGGGGTAACGGGTTAAAACTTAAACAGGGGAAGTTTAGATTGGATATAAGGAGGAAATTCTTTCCTGTTAGGGTGGTGAGGCGCTAGAATGGGTTGCCCAGGGAGGTTGTGAATGCTCCATCCCTGGCAGTGTTCAAGACCAGGTTGGACAAGGCCTTGGGTGATATGATTTAGCGTGAGGTGTCCCTGCCCATGGCAGGGGGGTTGGAACTAGATGATCTTAAGGTCCTTTCCAACCTTTCCATTCTATGATTCTATGATTCTGTAATAAACACCACCAGTGCCGTGGGTGTTACAGAGATGGTCCAGTTTGTTCCATGATGAACGAGGCTATCCAGATTGCATAGAACTTGTAGGATGGGTGCCTGTATCGCAAACCTTTCTAAAGACATCTGGTTTTTGGAATACAAAACCTAGTATTTTTAAATCTTAAAGATCTCTTTAAGATACAGAAGTCTTTCTAGAGTCATGTTAACTATAAATGGTTGCTGGCTGGGATTTATCTTTTGCAGCTAAAATATAAACGCTGTATCTAAGCTCTGTAAATGTAAACTATTCATTGCAGAGATAAAGGAGTTTTTAAAAGGCATACACAGCTGTATTTCCTTGTTATTTTGACCTGCTCTTGCCATTCTGAAGAGAATCCACTTTTGGGTTGTTTTTTTTTTTTACATCTGAGAGAGGAAGAAAGTGTATTATGAGAGATAAATTGAAGTGTGAGAAGACAGAACTAAACCAGACCTTTCTCTGTTGAGAAGTGTGATTGTAAGCAGCAGAGTATTTAGTAGTAATTGGAATGACTTGGGGAAAGAGCAGCAGCTAAATTGTTTATGTAAATGGGTATCATATAAACTCATTTGATTTTGTGTCATACTCAGAGTGTTGTGTAGAGTTTTGTTTGC
The DNA here is from genome assembly GCF_028554395.1 of Pezoporus wallicus. NCBI lineage: Eukaryota > Metazoa > Chordata > Aves > Psittaciformes > Psittacidae > Pezoporus > Pezoporus wallicus. The sequence continues at coordinate 1,508,788 of NW_026637546.1, forward strand.
TTTTGTTTCTGTTTTCTCCTTGTTTTCTTTAGAGTGCATTTGTTGCTGAAGAAAGCAGGGTCAAGTAAAGCTGGTCAGTAGGGTGGCTTTTTAGATTTGCCTGTACTTTTAAAATTGAATAAGGAAGAGGTTTCTTATAGGAGTGCTGGAGGGACTTCAAAAGCTTTGGTCTTCTTTCAGTTCTCCTTAATCCATTTTGCTGGAGGGGACAAGTGATATGGTCCAGACCTATTAAATTGGCACATTTTAATATTTACTTTTGCAGCATTTGCCCACAGATGTGAATTTGTGCTTCATACATTAATCTTCTGTAAGCATGTTTGACTTTAATGGACTTGTATTCTGCTTCAGTGACTATTCAGTAGATAAGTATCTGCCAATATGGAGGTTTTTGAACAAAACAGCATGTCAGACTGCTCACACTTGTGCATAACCAAGTTGATCATAAACTCATTTGACACCAGTGGCATTCATGGTGTTATTCCTTGACTCTGCTTGCTCAGTTAGTCTCCTCACTCTTGTTTTAACTGTCTGACCATTTGTATATAAAAATCAAACACCTCATACTGTCAGAAACTCTTAGGTGGCTGAAGCAGATTCAAAGGATTGATTATATTAAGCTTATAAAAAAGATTCCTTCAAATTTAAGCTCTCCAGAATTACTGGTTTGTTTGATTTTATTTTTAAACCTGACGGGCTTAAAGTCAGAATGTAGTTCATTTGAAAGAGGCAGCAGTGGGGAACTTCTGAGGTAATTACCTAGTTTAGTAATCAGTACATGTTTCTCTGAAATTAAAGTTTTCACTTAAAACTCTGCTCTATTTATCTTTGCATATCATTTAATTAACTAAGAGAAGATTCAGTTGGCACGTGAAAAAATGTATTTCACTTGGTTTTCATGTACTATCATAATTGCTATATGCACTCACCTATCTGGGCAGTTTTATACATGTGGCCAGTAAATAAATCCGTAGCCTGAAACTTGAGAGTTCATGCTGCTAATAATTGTATTATCTTATTTAATACAATTACAAATATTACTCAGCACATACTTTTGTGATTTCTATTAAGGTAATTGTTACATTACCTTCTGACTCTAAACTTCACAGAAAAAAAATCTCATCTACATCGCTTCCACTCATCAGAATAGAAATAATACTACTTTTTTTGATTTATAGGTTGCTTTGTACAGCAGATTTCACAAGAGCTACACAGTTCTTGTTACATAGACAATTTATCAATGTAGTCTATTTGCTGTTTTTTCTGCATAGCTTAGGTATACTCAATATAACATTTTATAAAGCACATGCTCAGCATGATACTCATTGTATCAAGTATGACAATACAGACACTCTGGCTGTGTTAGTGCTGCTTCTTGCTGAATTATTTTTAAATTATTTATCTACAATTAAAGGAGAATTTATAAATCTGTTGATATTTCTGCTTTATCTAATTCAATGTATTTGTTTTCTTTAGGCTGTGCTGAGTCCTCTTATAGCAATCGCACTGAAAATATCTCAGATTCATGAGAGGACAGGTCGAAAGGGACCCACTGTCATCACCTGAAGCCACGGAAGATTGTTAAACCAGGGCCAAAAGCGAAGCAGCAAGGAAGAGACGGGATCTTGCTGAAACATGTTAGCCATTTGTGCCTTGTATGATTATAAGTTTTCTTGGGGATTGAGGTAGGGAGGGAAGAAAAATTCAGTATAATATTAAGCATATTCATCTGCATTGATCTCCAAATACAGTAGTGTATCGATTTTGTTTTACCTTCAATATCTTAATTTCAGATAACAATATAACCAAAGAAAGAGGCCTTAACCTTCAACTGTTCTCAGCAATGTGACAGAGAAGGAAAACTGCTTGATTCTGAATGCTGTGATAAAAGTTGGAGAGATTTCAGTTAGAAAGAGGGGGGAGAAGTCGCAAAGCAAAGACATGCTTGGTAAATATTGTTTGGGATCCTTGTCACCTTCTTGCTGGTTTACAAAGAGGTATACAGAGCATGTCAGAGGCATAAGGGCTGTATACTACACTTTGCAAAGGGTGTATTTCCATACCTGACACCACTCTTCCTCTCCTGTCTCTCCCATTGCTCACACATGCACGCTGGTAGCAGTGTTGTATGCACACTTACACAGGCTCCCAAAGAAGTGGTTATCCCGTATTTTTTTTTACCCCTGCTTTTAAAGCATATCAATGTGACTTACGTATTTAGATTTTCCTGATTTTTTGACTGTGGGTTTTTTTTTCTCTCCGAAGAAAGGCATTTGTGCCATAGAAGCTGATTGTGACCTTCCAGCAATATGTCAGGTGTGGAATCTGGCTGGCTTTTGCATATTCTCCATGTCAGGAGGTGATATTGGTGCTTACTGTGTTAGAGGGGTAATCACTGCAAGTTCAGCAATTTTTCATGAAAGAGTTCTGTAAGTCTTTGGAATACTTATGCGCCACTTACCTCAAAGTGGTAAGTGAAGTGTGTAGTGAAGAGGAAATGAAAACAAATGCTGATGAATTAATAAATAGAGATACTTGTCTGATTCACCATCTGGACATGGTTTGCGTTAGATTCTGCGTAACAGTGGATCATGGAAAAAAAATCTGGGGAGTGCAAGGGGAGAATAGACATCCCGGCATAGATCTGAGAGGGATATTGGGGATATGGACATCAGCATTTTTCTGCTTGTGAAATGATACTTCAGTTCTAGCTACAATACTGTGCTCTGAAGAAGAAAACAAACACTTTATGCATGTGGCTTGTTTGAAAGCTTTGCTTCCTCGGGAACAGTGCGGTCACTTGTATCATTCATCAAAGTGGCAAGGTGCAACTTGCCTCTTTGCAGTGTGTTTCAATTCGTTGTGGTTGTCAAAGTTTAGTGCAATTTATATAATATTTCAGCAAAGGAGAATGTTTTGATTCAACGCTTCTGTCAAAAAATTGCTACGGCACTTAGTACACAATAAAGAGTAATGCTGTATTTCTGTCTTAATACATAATTGTGGACAAGACACTGCACTTTCAAGCATCCTAATAAAAATGCCTTTAATACAATTACATAATGTACTTAATTGACTCTAAACAAATCAGGTACTAATGTTGTCACATAGTATTCTACCTTACCAGTGGTAGTCCCATAAAACAAAGGAGACTTGAAGTTGTTAGTTTCTTATAAAGATTTTTGTGGAGCCCTCCAGGGCATTCTCACACAGTCTGGACATCTACTTTTGATTGTAAGAATATTAATCTTTATAGAAATCTTGTTTAACTAATCTTTCATTTTCCTTATGGATCAACTTCCTCTAGGTGCAGGATAGTAAGCTCTTAACTATTGGATCAGGCGTGGTCGAACATACTCTGGATTATGACACTTAGTTCAAATTACTGGGCCACAGGAAAGAACATTCTGAAAGGCGGTCCAAGAACTTCTAAAATCTTTTACACATTCTCTGACAATGAAATAATTTCTGATCACATGATGAACTAGCTATACTGGAAAGTGTCCTGTTTGCCAAACTTCTGGGACTACGATTTGCACTTTGAAAAGGAAGATACTGAAGCCAGGTGTCTTTCAAGAGGCAGTGGGAAGACTCATGAGGAATAAATCAGGACTGTGACGAAGCATATTGGTGCTTTTATCAGAAAGTCACTAGAGCACCAGCTGCAGTAGATGGCAGTTTGCTTTCATGAAGACAGTCTTTGTGAACAAAGGATATGTTTTAAAATCTCAGTACTGACCTTCGTCCTGGGCTTCAGAAACAATAGTTGTGCCCCTGCACTGAAATGTAAAAAATGGCTGTGTGCAGTTTTGAATAGCTGTCAAACAAAACTAGCCTAACCCCACATCCATTCACCATCCCTTTTTAATGAATGGATATTGGTAATATGTAACAACTGGTATTTTGCACCAGTTGATTGCTTTTCTATACAAGAAGACAAAACTTTGTAAGGCTGAAGTACAGTGTATATCTTTATATCTGGTACATTTGGGGAAGAACCATAGCCATAATCTCATAAAGCGTACAGCTTTTCCTGAGGTCTTTTACTTATTAACATGAGAAATGAATGCTTGGAAAAGAGCAACATAGGTAAGCTTACGCAAAGATGCAAGGCCACTAAAACCAGACAATACATCTAGCAAAGTGAAAACCATTACTAATGCTGTTTGTATTAATATCACAGTATCTGGGTGCTATGACAGAAACCGAGACCCTTCTGTGGCTATTGTTGGATTAGCAGTCTCATGAAGTCTGGAAATTGCAAGATTGATGCATTGTTCAGCTATGATTGCACTAACATTTACTTGGACAGTATTTCTGTTTCCCAAAACCTCAGCTTTTTCTGTACCCAGCAATACAAAGATAAACTCCCAGCATGCTAGAGGAAGAGGAAAAAAAGGAATTCAGAAAGACTAGTGAGAGAGAGAATTATCTCAAGGTACATTAGCAGAGGGCTGACCCAGGACAGAGAAAGAGGCAGCAAGTGGTGAAGAGGATTAGGAGAGGGCAAATTGCTGGATTCAGCTGGAAAGAGATAGATTTGATAAAAGAATACTAATAACACAACAATGGGTTTTAGAGAGGGAAACGGGGAAAAAGGAAGTAAAGGGGAGAAGGGAACATAGTCTAAGAATATTCAATATCACCATCATGGCTTACATTTCTGATGTATATGTAGCCATAATGCTAAAGTTGTTGCCTTGGTGTATGTGGGCATCTGGAAACCCTAGTAATTTTTATGTCTCACTCGTTCTGCAACAAAGACACGAAAAGTTTGCCCAGGGAGGTAGTATATGTTCTGTTCCTGGAAACATTCAAGGTCAGCCTGGACAGGCCTCTGAGCAACCTACTCCAGTTGAAGATGTCCCTGCTCATTTCAGGGGGGTTGGACTAGATGACCTTTAAAAGTCCCTTCCAACCCAAACCATGATAGGGTTCTAAGAAAAAACACACCACCTATAGTCAGTGTTGTAGGTCCAAATCTGAATGAACCCCCATCGAATTTTTACTGTCATCTGCAATTATAGATGCCAGTGGCCTGGATGCAAATTTGCCTCAGTGATTTTGTGGAAGAAAGGAAGGAAACCTGTAACAGAAAAAGGTTGAGTCTAAGCCTGACCTCTTTCTAGTACTTGTTCTTTAACCACAATGCCACTTGTGTCAGAAACAGGACACAGGAGCCCTTTTCCACAGTCTCCAATAAGCTGCAGTGGAAACAAGTGCTTTTAGAGACAGCTCAGAGGACTCAGAGAAGGTTTTTCCTCCTGCAATTGGTAATTCCCTCCTAGGAGCTATGAGCATGACAAGGGTTGTCTCTTCGGTAGCCAGGAAACATAAAACATACTAAGTATATTGTATTGTGTGCTTATACTGAATCATGAACACGTTGTATCGTACAAGCAAAAGCAAGGCATGTTTTAAATACAAAATTTATTCATTAATTCAGTGGTAAAATACTGGCTATTATTACTCCAAAATAAACCAGGTAACTTGGAAGGCATATGATACAAAAATAATCAGTTAAAAAGTATAATTTACAATTTCCAAATAAAAGCTGAGTTAGTAGGTTTCCCAAGTCAGCTAATGTTACAAAACCACAAAGACTTTCAGACAAAACTCCATTTGAGGCACAAGACATTTAAGATTAATTATAGCATGATGCTTTTATCTTGCAGCATAGGAAATTCCTATTGTCAGTGATGTTGACTATTACAAGATACAGCCTGATCATATCTATCTCTATGGAGATTCATTCTGCTTTGAAATACTGAACACATTTATATATATCCCCTCCACCTCCACTCAAACACACAAACAGTCAATGGTTTTCCTGGGCAATTTTAGCCTACGTGGTGCACTGTTTAGGGATCACTGATACATGTCTTCTTCCAGTTTTCTTTGTTTCACAGCTGCAGGACTTTGCCCTGTGCCTGTCTCAAGTGTTTTGACAGGTGCTGCTCTTTCTGAGGTCCCCTGTCTGTCTGCATCCTGTTGGTAACTGTTTTCTTGTGTGGATGGATGAGTATTCGACTCCCCTTCAGCTTTTGGCTTTTGGTCAGCTGTTTGCTGCTGCTGTAGCTGCTGTGCAAGCAATTCATATGGTGGTGGCTGTTCCTGCTCATTGGTTTCACTGATTAACTCTGCGCTGCTTTCACTATACAGAGGTGGAGGGATACTGAAGACTTCTTGCTGTTTTAGTGCAGAGGCAACTGGCAATGGGTTGGTCTGTTTTTCAGGATCTGTGCTGTATTCGTAGGAGGGTGGATAGAAGTCAGGCCTAAGAAAAAGCGAACCAGAAAGAAACACATGGTGAAATGTGATTTATTTCAGAGAGCTAGGTTGGATGCTTTGTCTGTTAGGTTTCCAAAGTTTCAGTGAGTCTTAAACTGTAAATAAAAACCTAAGTAAGTTTAGATCAATGGAATACATTACTATAAAACAGCAGCATAGTTGGAACAATTACTTGTGTCTTTCTACAAAATGTGCTATTAAACCACAGAATTCTAAAAAAAAAAACCTTTCCCACAAAGAGCTCCCACCCATGGCATACAAACATTCATGTTTGTGTGTATTTCAACAAGTGACCAAGAAAAGTTTGATTTGAAGAAGAAAGAGATCATTGTCCAAAGTAGGTTAAATTAGTGATTTATAAATTATTACAATAATCATGGTTTTCCAGTTTCAGAATTTATTTTGCATGTTTCTGCTTATCTAACCAAAATTTGCTGGATGCCATTTCTGTAGTGTCTTTAGAGCGCCTGTTGTCAGTATTTCTGATGCAGATTCCACGGCAGCCCAAGAAAAATTATGCATCCAGTCAGCATGTTAAAGACTTTTGTCAGGCCTAGTGCCAATCAGTTTAAGAAACTCTCTTTCTCAAAGTCTCAGCCTTTTGACAAGAGCACTTCGGTAAAAAGCATGTAGAGAGCTGAAGCTCCCTGCATACCTCATTGTTCATAAGTAATATGAGCACCTATCCCACAGCAGCACATCTGGGATTGTCTGCTGAGATGGAGCTAAGGATGCTCCTGCAGAAGCTCCATCAAGTCAGTGTAGCTGCACCTGCTGCCTCCACGCATGGCTTTGGACTACCCTCTGCAGCCTGCTAAGTTTCCTGTAGAACACCTTACCTTAGTCTTGCTCGCACAAACTGCTGTTTGTTCACATTGCTACTTTCTCTAGCAAATCAAATTTCAGACCACGGCTGTCTCCAGAGAAATACGATAAAATGGCTATGTATTTTTTATTTAACAAGCACCTTGTATTGCTTCATCCATCTCACAGTATGTTTGCAAAACAGCATACCTTCCTCTCAATTCAGCAGCAGCAGTTTGCAACACATACCTGTCTATGGTGCTGACACGTAGCTCTCTAAGGCTGGGATTTAGTATGAGGATGCTGCTGAGGCCCCTGTATTTCAAGACTTCATGGAAAGTGCTCCAGAAAATGCCGGCCACAAGGAGAAAGAACCCCAAAGCCAACAGGCAATAAAACACCAGTTCATTATTTCCACATCTGCAGGTAGAGGAATTCGTTGAAATGCACAAGACCCCCAGACACATAGTGGAGAAACTGAGTAAGAACACTAAAAGACGAATGAAGGTAAAAGCACCTTTTGGCATCCTTCCCGGCAGACACAGTACTTGGTTTCTGCCTGCTGTTTACTTGCTGGGTCTCTCAGCTGTGTTTCTCATCTTCATGCGTTGGTATTTTATACGCTTCAGAATCAATTGGCCTTTGGACAATTAAGAGAAGCATGACTATCTTTTAAGATACTCATTAACTCTTTGAGGTACTCATAAGCTCTTTGAGATTAGTTTGCAATCTTAAACCTATTTTAAGGAAGGAAACAGAAACATCTTGCACCATCCCTTTGCTTCTGTAAATTTCTGAAGTGCATACTGAGCAGCTGCATTCATTGCATGTAACAATTTGCAATGGTTTACACACTTAGCTGGTTTATGAATGAGACCTGTATTTGTTTTGAACAACCCCCTTCTCCAAACCCCCCCAACAAGAAAGGCAGTGTTCATAACTCCCTGTTTAAAGTTGGAAGGGAAAATATACTTCTTTCTTAATCTCGTTTTCATCCACTGAAGTGGATTTTGGTCTCCGTCTGTCCTTAACACATTATTCAACTGCCTTGATGCTTTTAATTGTTCTTTGAAAAAGGATAAATTCTACCTTACAATGTGATACAATCAATGACTTTAGTAAATACAAGAAATCAGCATTGCATAATGTCAAAAAAGGTTATAGGCATACAAGACATCTTGTCTCCAGGTTCAATTGTACCCCAATTCCTTTAGCATCATTCTCTTTTCTCTTCCAGCAGTTTGTATTGAGTGATTTTCAAAAAGGTAAGTGCTCAAAGCTATGCAGGAGCACCTATACCCTGTTTCCAGTTTTTCTTACTTCTGGCTTACTTTTGATGTTTCAGATCATACAGATTGCACACACACATAAATACTGAGTTATTCATGACTGGTATCCAAAGTTCAAGGAGTTACTGTAATTTGTATCTTCTGTAGTACTTGTCCTTCTGCTACCACACAGTACTTACTGAAATAATTGTTTTAATGGAAACACATTTTTGTTCCTGTTTTCTGTTTATTGGTCTGTACTCACTCATCTGCATGCTTTGATTTTATAGCTGGAACATGACAGCATCATGTCTGTGGTGATGTAGGCTAAGTTAATAGTCACAGAAAAAGCTAGGCAGGAAGTTACATTATGGCTATGTGAAAACATTTGAGAATTCAGATACATTCTCGTTCTATTCTAGGAAAAGAGATAAAAAGAAATATTAGGAAAAACTGCTAATGAAGAAGTTACAATAATAAAATGACTCTTAGAAGAATCAAAAGCTAATGAGGCTACACCTCACATGGTGAGAAGAACTGGTTTGTATGATAAACTTCAGCTTCAGAAAAACAAATTAATTTCCTATCCCAGCCAGTTCCCTTATAACTACAAAATTCAAGAGAAGCAAGCGAGACCTGTCAGTGGCAGCTGCTGGCTCTGCAGCATTGTGAAGGCAGAATCAGCCCACCACAGGAGGATTGGCCTTGCAGTGCAATTGCAAGGTGCAGTGAACTGGGGACTGCTCAACAGTGACCCCAGCTGTGGATGGAGGGGTGGCCAAGGAATGAGGTGTTGGTCCCTTGTGGTGCTGTGGGACAAGAAGAAATAAAAGACCTTTTTTTATGGGGAGGCTGTATGTCTGCCAATTGTTTCACATTTGCGCATCTTCCTATTTTTGCAAGCTGCAGAAGATCAATGCTCTCTGCATGAGGCCAGTTAAGTCCCTGACAACAGGCTATGGGTATCTTGTCCTTTAAGAAAACACTTGATTTCAAATTACTGAATCTCATGTAGGATGTATTTGAGAAAAAGGAAGACAAACTGAGGAGCTGAAATAGCCCCATAATGCTGTTTAATTTTCAGTATGCCATTATCTTTCCTATTTTCTGTCACTTAAGATTTTCTGTAATGTTGTTCTTGGCCTTTTTCAACTACCCTGACATTTTGCAGCTTGACTGTTTTACTGGCAGTGAGTGTCTTGGACTGCATCAGGCTGGATGAGCAGATTTCCAATTTCTTGTAGAAAACAGGAAGAAAGCTGCTTCTAATGAGGGTCAGGTGGGAAAAGGGAATGGCTAACATGGTGTAAAGGTTGCCGAGTAGAACTGGCTTCAGACCAAGGTCAAAAGGTAGCAGTCCAGACGCACAAAAAAGCAATTCTTAGGAAGTGTGATTGAAAATTAACTTAATGGATGTTCCACTGGGCGATTTGACAACTGCGACTGTTTTGCAATTTGTATGCCACTTGGAAAGGTCATTGCTTACCCTGTATCCTGTTGAAACCTGTAAGGCAGTTTTCTCAGGAACTAGTTGCTGGAGTTATGAAGCTTAAAAAGAAATCAGTGATATCAGACACATTTTAATGAAATTTTTCAAACAAATCCACATTTTTAAAAATGCTAATAAAATGGAAAACATAGAACTCAGAAAATTTAAAAATAGACGAAATAGATATTTTAATGAAAATATGTGGGATATAGCAGTACCAGCTGCATATCATATTATAGCATATGATATATCACATTACGGGTCCCTTGTGCTACTGCCACTAAAAGATCGTATTTCACCAGAAATTTCAAGATTGTATGTTTTGCTCTAGTCTGAAATGTGTTCTTTTTAATGAACTGAAAACCAGCCTTCTTTTTCTCTTCTTTATATTTAGCACCCTAAATGATTCAAAGGGTATTTTACATTCCTGTCAATAATTCAGTGCAGTTTTACCAATGGGTCTCTCTTTAGCAATTCTAGTATTCATTAAAAATTTGTGCTTGATAGCATGTAAAATTATTTTAAGCTCTGCAGACATAGTCTTTTCTCTGTATCATACCTGAATTAATCACAATGGTTTTTGAGAGCCCTGTAGCCTTTGAGAATGCGTAAGAGTAGAAGCAATGCAAGCATCAAAACTGTATTTCACAGGCTAGTTCCCAGCTTATGAATTTTCTGATATCTATGCAAATCTAGATGTGTGAGCACAGCCAAGGACAGTCTTTGTCTTTGGAGACACTTTGGTGTTACGAGGTTTGGATGCTATCTGTGAATGAATGATTGAACTATATAAAGAAAACAGTTCAGTTTATTAAATAAATACTTAAAAGGATGAGGGCTGAAATAGTTTGTAAAGAGTAAGCTATAGCATTTTTACTGAGAAATTTCCCCAATTAGTTGAGAATGGTCTACCCCAGAAGTGGGTAGAACAAATAAGCAATAAATACTTACAATAAGGAAAATATAGATACTCATCTTTAAAATCACTGGGAAATCTGAGTTTTAACAAATAATATTGAGATGAAGCTGAGGGGTTCTCAGCAGATGTGATGGTTTCTGTTCTAATTTCTTATTCTCAGAAAGAGAATGCTAGCTTCCTGTGTCAAAAATATACCACTAGACATCATTCTGTCTGCAAGAATTTATAAAGGAATCATCTACCATTGAAAATAAAAGCATACTGTATTTGTCTTATACTCACATCTTTTAAAATATCACATCTTACATGATATCCAAGAACCTATGAAAGAGCTGAATAGCATATGCATTCCTATCAACTTACAGGTAAAATACTATTTTGTGCAAGAAATCAAAGCAGGACATATAGCTTCTACGCATACTTCCAAACAGGGCTCAGATAAGCATGCAAACATATGACATGCGGCATTGACCATATGAACTGTTCTGCCCTCCTCTAGGAAAGGTGAGAACTACTCTTGGCATTTGTTTGATCTACCTTTAGTTTTTACATTGAGGAAGGCACTGAAGCGCAGTCCTGTTGGCACTGATGCCATGGCATAAGGAGCGAAGTCAGGTCTTCAGGCATGGCTGTAAGACTTCATCAGTTTTGTCAAAAGCAGATTAAAAGTGAACTTTGAAGGAACTGCTGATAGCTCATGTTCTAACAAAGCACAAAAACCTTACAGTTAGCTCTTTGGTGGTACTGGAAGGTTTAATATTAAAGCAGGAGTTTGTATTTGCTTTCAAATTTGGTTAAATATTATAATATAATTAGATTGAATCTCCTGAAACTCTTATTTGACCTCCACCATTCCAGGAGGTTGGCTAAGCTGTACAATCAAGAATCAGATGCTAACAGATAGTTAGAGTTTAATTGTTACAGGTGTAACTTTTCAGAGTTTTAAGTAGGAAAGACGCAAAAGCTCTGCTATAGTTTCAAGGAAATATCCTGTAACACAGTTTTATGTGAAACCAACAAATAGTCCCAAGTAACAAAGCCTTGACATAACTTTTAGCAATTATTTTTAAGAGAATCTGGTGTCAGAAATTACAAATTGCTGGTTTGTTTTTTTTTTTTTTTAACTGCAGTGCATTCTTTGGTATGTGCTTTCATTTGCAGTGGTTTACCCACCTCTGATTTGGACCAAGAAAGTTGTCCAGAACTTGAGGTAGCCTCAACAGTCCATCATTCATGCAGTCAGGTTTCTGAAGAATCAGGTTCTCAGCACTTCTTACAGTATATCCGAGTTGCTCAAACAAATGAGGGGTTGGAAATCACAAGAAAATACAAAATCAAAATAAATTAAATAAAAAAATAAAGGGGTCAGTGCAGCTGCCTAGGCAGTAGTTAGCACAATCGCACAATAGCTGGTGAAACACATGGAAGAAATCATTAGTCGCTAGCTCACAAAAAGGTTTCACTGTGTAAAATGTTCAGTTTTGTGCAAACGAACAGCCATGGCTGAGGGAGAATGGGTCAGCCATACTCGTTAAAAAAAAACAAACCAGAGAGCAGATATGGAAATTCACAGTAGAAGGTGGAAGTCAGAGATGAAGGTCTGCATTTTGGTGAGTGGACCTAGGAACATCAGCAGAGTACCAGCAGACTCCTAGTGCTCTTCAATTTTCAGTTCAGAAACCTGATACTGGCAGGAAGTACATACACAACACCGCTCATTAACGCGCGAAGCAAGAAGACCTATGTCTAGATGGCTGCTGTAAGGGAAAATGGAGTGCAGGATACTGATACCTCCCTGGTGATTCAAAGAGGAACATGTTCGGACTGAGGATCTGAATTGCACCACCAGCAGTTGACAATCCAGTTGCAAAAGCTCACTAACTTCACAGCTCTGAGAGGATCTCTGTTCTCCTTGCAGGCTGATACAGAATACTGTACTGGCATTGCTTGTCATGATTTGAAGGTCCCTCCCATATATGATATAGGAACATGTCACGCTCTACAGAATGCACATGCCAATTCTGCCTCCTTTGTATTCACCAGCCTTACCCCTAGGGCTAATGGGCACTTCCACCTCAGAAGATGAATTGGTTAGGATGGTCACCAGTTATCTGCAGGAAAGGAGTGGGCCTCTTTTGAAGTCGTCCACTGAGCCCTTCCATCAGCTGTGGAGAAGTAGAGTGAGCACTGTTTCTGGTCAAGGAGGTGATACAGACTGATCTATACATACCTAAGATACAACCTGGTCTGCAACAGCATGGAGGTCCAAATGCATCAACAACTCCAGCTGCTTTATAGAGGAGGTAAAAGCTGTGCTCCTGGTCCAGCACTCTACTGCTTACCTCTTGCTGGGATATATAGCCACACTGGGAAGAGGTAGAAAACCCGCCTTTATTCTTTGGGGTATAAAGTTTAGGAAGATTTTAAGCAGTACAGTTGATGGGGTTGGAACTAGAAACCCTAAGTAGAAACAGAGCTGATGGTGATGCTGGAGGCAGAGTCAACATTAGTGAGACTATACTGTGTAACATAGATTTTTGTTTTGGATAGATCCTTAAGGTATTTGCTGCTGAGCTGGTGGATGATATGATGACACTCAAAAAGAAGCTAAGAAAACCACAGCTTTTGACTGAAAACCCAAGGAAGGGAAGGCAAAAGAAAAAAAGTATAGAGGTAGCAGAAAAGTGGAAAAAGAAAAGGGGAATAAGAGGCAGGGAATGTGTGCTGTACCAGGCTGACTCAGGTCCCTAGGAACCAACAGAGCAATGCAGAAAAAGATAAACATTTCACAGACAGGTGGCCCCACAAGAGGCATAAAAATTAAATCTGCAGTACTGCTGATGACACTCATGGCTTGATGACACAGCCATAATGCAGGCAGATACAACAGTAGGAGGCATCAAAAAAGATCTCTTCTGCAGGAATGTAGAAGCATTAATATCCATACTCAAAAGCAGTGCTGCCATGCATGGCTTATGTTACCTTGGTCAAGGTTCCATTGAGCCTGCAGCTGATGCAAAGAAGCATTATAAAGTAAACAGGCGAATCAAGAGCCTGTTGTACAGGAAGCAACTGCAAGTGCTGGACGTGTTGTACTTGGCAAAGTGAAAGCTGAGAGGCAATATGGTTATTGTCTACAAACACATCAACATGTGAACACCAAGAGGGGAAGAAAAAGAAATATTAAAACTATTGCTGACAGAAGCACAAGGAAAAAAAAAATATGCAAAATAGCCAGGAAGAAACTTAGACTGGAAATTAGTAGGCTTAGAAGAGGGAAATTCTTGGTTCACTTCACAATCATGAGGAAAAAAATATAATAGCTATTAAAATAGCTTAATAGCAATGGACGAAATGCCAGTGAGTTCACACCACAGTGACTAGTTTCCTTGACTCGTATTCCCGAGACACTTCACTTAATCAGGCTTCAGTAAAAGAAGGATATAAACCCTGTAAGAATTATAAAGTTCACTTATTGATATTAACAGATGAACCTGAATGACAGTTTATTGTCTTATGAATCAATATAACATACTCTAACTAAAACAACACTGTTGTCTTTGAGAGAAATAATGTCTGTCTTCCTCTTTCCTTCCTAGCATATTGCCTCCAAAGCAGGAAAGCATAAAAGGCATTTTACCTGCAAAGTTGAAGGTGAAACCTTGTCCCCAATTCATTGTATCAGCAATTTAATATACTTCTGCTGTTGATCATTTGTTTTCTGGAGGAAGAAGAAATGTGAGCCTGCAGCCATACACCTGCAGGACACCTCACACTAGCTTGATGGCTAATGCTTTATTTTCCCAGGTAATTTGTTAGAAGCTGCCACCCCATCTCCCTCGTCCCAGAAGACAATCCCTGAAAGCATGCGTGTCCATCACTGATATCTGTTTCTATCCACCTGATCCACACTAGATCTCGTAAGTAGGATGTCCCACAGTCTTGATTCTGTTTTTTTATTATCCTAGTTATCTTTATTATATTTAATACCCTAATCATTGAATCCATTTGTCTGAAGCACAGAAAAAAACTATTAAAAGGTACAACTTCAGAAGTTTCTCCTCTAAAAATGCAGCTGCTGATCACTGTCTTTATATTTGTGTTACTGCACATAGCCAGAACTACATTTCTGTCCAGGCTCAGCCCCTGGATTTCACAGGTATATGCATCCTTCAAAACTGTCAATAATCTGACCTTGAAGATAAGCAGAATTCAAGCCCCATGCGTTTACTCTTCAGCTCCTACTAAACATTGTGATGAGTAGTTTAGCTTCTGATATAGTGTTTTCCAGTCAGCATAAACCACTACCCAAGGGAATATGTGCCTGCCTCCCAGCTCACAGTGACTGCCCTGTGTCCTTTCCAGCCCCCTTTTCCCTCCCTTCTTATTCAATTCAGCACTCAAATTCAAATGGCCACAGTGTGAATAGAGAAGGGAACTGTTTTTTTCCTGCTGATCTGGTTCATCTTGCAGCTGCTCAGCTCCTGGACCCAAGTGGAGGAGCAGGTAGAAATGGGCAGCTGGGGTACGGAAAGGGGCAGAAATTCACCTTTTGTCGTCTGTGTACTGATTGCATACCCACATTACTGATTGCACACCCACAGGAGAAATAGTTAATAGCTACATTCTGTGTAAGGTTTTTTATTTCTCAGACAGAAGTGCTCCTCTCTAGCTGTCATTCACACTCACTTTCTCTTTCCCCCCTGTTCTTTGTTTCCATCTTCTCCCAGCTTTATGTATTACCCAATTGCCTTTGCAAAGCCAAATTTCTTTATTGCTGCTGCATTGTCATTTGAAACCAGCGAAGTTTCAAGTTTAACAGCAATAAAGTGTTGAATTTTTGCTCTCCATTATAAAACAGGTGTCAATAAGTTGAATAGGTAAGAGGAGCTCAAACAGCTGTAGCTGGAGCACATGGTGTATGAGAAAAAGCTGGGGGAGGAGTGCTTGCTCAGCCCCATAGGAACAGGAAGGGAGCTTATTTTGAGGAGAAAGCCAGAATTTTCTCTGAAGTGAAACACCAGAAGTTAAAAAAGCAGACAGGTGAAAGCTGCAATAAGGAAGCAGGGAGCGGTGCAGTTCCGGCACAGAAACTACAATCTCAAACCTTTCAGATTTTCAGAATTGGGCAACTTGACCTAGCTTTACAGTTAGCCCTGCCTGGAGCAGAAGCCTGGATTAGGTGACTTCCATAGGTGTTTTCTGATCTAAGTTTTTCCTTCGTTTGGCATTACCTAAAAGGCAGCAACCTACTAGCTAGTATTTTGAATATAACCGCCATTATTTCCTATGACAACCATGAGATACAAAAATGTAATTAATTCATATTCCTTCCTAACAGCAAGCTCTTCTTTAACAGCACGCTACTTTTTAGCATAAAAATTTTGTCATGAGGACTGATGATTATTGGTGCAGAAATGTAGCTGGCAATATTTTTCCATAAAATTGAAATGAAATAATGTAAAAGACTGCTGTCCACCTTCGTTGGCTGAATCATTTAAACAAATCCTAAACATGTTGCTATATATTGTGTAACCTTTCAATTATTATTAAGCAGTATGTGCGAGTAGGTTTATTATTTTTAGGCTGAACAGCAAATTTGTTGTAAGACGCCTCACTTTGGAAACATTGCAGACTACCTCTTCTCTATATTATGTTATTTGCTTAATGAAGATAGACACATTCTAGAGGGGAGAGTATCCAATACTTGTGTTTTTTTCAACATTTTTCACTGTTTTCCACTTTCCTAGTGGACCCCATCCTGTCTGCTTGCAATCCACTTTTCTGAACCTTACAGATCCTGTTCTTGCTTACTGCAAAAGGAAATCCTGCTTCCCTTTATCACTAGGCATTGAACCTGAATATTGCCAAAAGTTGATACAGTCTCCCGTTCTTGAGTTATTCTTTAGTACCTCCTTCCTTTGCAATTTGCCTTGCCTTCAGACATTATGTCTCTCAAAATGATCATCTAATCTCTGTTAAAGACTAGTTTAAGGGATGGTTCTTCAAAAATCATCACAATCCACTTGCTGAAAAACAGAGCTTTGAATTAGTTTTTTAAACGTGGAGAAAGCGCATTAGTTTCTATGTTACTCTCTATAGAATTACAGAAAGGGTTGTGCTACGAATATGGGATGATTAATGAGTGAGCCACTTTTAAACATCTGCCGAACAGGGCCTGGATTTGGATCCTCAAAGTCATCTCACAAAGGCTACTTGCTCATTTGGTTAGGAAAACATATTAACTTCTGATTCTCGCAGAGATATCCATGAATGTTACTTTCATTAAAAACCAGCCTTGAACTCATCATGGTTTGAAATGCAGTTCAAGTTTGCACTAAGATGAGTCTCTCTAGATGCTTCTCTTTGTAAGGCAACTCCCTGAATGAAAGTATTCAAAAACTTTTGCAAGTGCAAATCCCAGAAGCCACAGAAGTGAGCAGGTGAGCTAGATCAGTAAGAGAAAGGGATTCACCATGAATACAGTATTACATGCTGCCAATAACTCCCTCTCTTTTAAATGTTTATGGTTATCATAATAACTCATTCCTGTAAGTCCAATATTAACTAAGAGTAAGAAAAACTGTGATATCAGCACATTGCCTTGGGTTTGGCAGCATTTCTAGTGCGTAATAAAAGTGCAGAGCTGGCAAGATGAACATACCAGGTGTCCTGAGCTAACCTGCAGGAATTCACTGCTGCAGTCGGCACTGACATGCATCCACCCTGTGGCTTTCTGACACCTCCAGTTCGAACTGCTCTGCAAGCGTGTTATACACCCAAACTCAAAGGAAAAGACCCTAGATTGCAAGCCAGTTGGTGTGTGCTTCATTGAAGGCTGTAAAGATCTGCTGTAAAAAAGTATTACTTGTATGGGTTGAGACTGTTTCCTACATATTTTGTGAGACAGAGGCATGAATGAGATGCCTTTCTCCTTACATGCTTTGCTGATTCAGGCCCTTTTCCCCTTCATTTTGCCTCGCACTCTTGCAGGTCTTCCTTTGTTCTCTTTCCTCTCATTTTTCTGAGTTTCATCTGCTTTCCTCACACAGCAGTGACCCGTTATGGAGACAGCTGTGCTTCTGCCTCCTTGTTTGCACTGGTTCAAAGGGCTTAGGGGCAGCTGCCACACCAGACCTGCCTTACTCTCACAATAAAACAGCCCTAATGCACCTGAAAGGTGTGTTTCTGAACCCAGATCAGAGCTGGGAACTGCCCAGCTTTTTGCAACTCTGACAAGCCTACCACTTCCCTATATCTCCTGACAGGAGGAAGGCTGTATTTCTGTACTTCTCCAAGTTGGTTATGTATCAACCAAGTGACAGGGACGGAGCTGTTCCAGTACAGACACACTCAGCATGGGTCCCCAAATCCAATAAGTTTTCATTTTCACACCTCAATTTTAATTCTGCTATATCCTGTCATTCACACATTACTGCTGAATGAAACATACTCTGTTTAAAGAACATTTGTTGCTATTCAGTTCTTTTTCACTGGGAGAAATTCAGACTAGAAGAGATATAATGAATTTTTTTCTTGTTACTTGCCTGTAATGCAACTTTAATGATTTCCCCTCACCTCCCCAACTGTGCAACAACAAAGCCAAGCTTTGGACTGAGCAATTCATAATCATCTCACTGTGGGAGCTATTTCCTTTGGTGTAACTCAAAACATGTTGAACTGTTAGTGACAACTTTAATGTTAAGGCTCCGTCTGCGTATTTCCTTGTTGAAAGTTAATTCATCTTGCACTGGTAAAGACATAAAAGCAAACCATCATATTTAGTAGTCTAATTACCCATCTGTATGGAGAATACAGTCTTGTGAACCAAGCCCTCCCCCCTAACAGATTTCTCTATTAATTAATCTTACCAAGGTGGAAATGAAACTAAATGCTCCAGGTAAAAAAAAAAAAAAAAAAAAGAAAAGAAGAAAAGACTGTTTTAGTGTGCCTTAATCCATGACTTTGGAAAAACATGAACATGTGAACGCTTTATCGCCTGCAGTGAGTGAAATAAATTGAGAGTTAAATTGTTTCATAATGTTCCATAAATGGAAGTTTATATCTGTTTTAAAGGTTTCAGTTCACAGTCCTAGTCCTCACCTTTAACTAGCACTCTGAAAAGATGTTAATATTCTTAACAAAAAAAAAAGAAAAAAAAAAAAGCTGATAATTTTTCAATCTATACATCTTTCCCGCTAACCTGAAGTCCTCATTTCTCAACCCCTATTTCCATACAGTGCTGGCACCTTTTCGCCCCATGCAGTTTCCCACCTGGTAACTCTGACCTCACATGAACAATGTGAGGCACTGAACAAACATGAGTTGAAAAAATATCCTTGAACAGAAGAGATTACAGACCAAATACAGGGTAAAAGACCTTATCTGCATCTACTATATGACTGAGAGTACAACGATCACAGTGAGAGAGTTGTGCTTATAACCAATAGTCCTAAATACAGGTTATCTAAGTTGGAGTTCTCTTCCACCCTCTAACTATGATTGCAGAAAAACACATGCCACACACAGAAAGCAAAGCTGACACTGTTATATCCTACTGCCCAAGAAGAGTTTCTCTAACCTGAGACTAAATCCATGGTACTGGGTTATTTGCACCAAAAATGCATCCATGTTCATTAGCTTGAAGGAGAATGTATACTGAAGTCTCATAGAGCAAGCAGGTAGGAAGGAAGATGAAAAACAAATGGTTAGCCTTAAGAATGATTTATAAAGCAAGAAATAAAGAAGTCCCAAGAAAAGTACTAAAAGAGAAATTCTGTGTGCTATTAAAATAAAATGGACAAGTGTAGGATATAAAAGGTCTGAATTTTGTTTTCCTTTTTTTTTTTCACAATAATCAGGCAGATGATGTCTGGAACATGTAAATTGTACGTAGTTGGTTGAGAAATCTTTGTAGATGACTACTACAAAGAGTGTCCATGTCCAAGCTTTTGGGCTGCATGGTAGAGTACTACTCCTGTTCTGTTCTGTTCTGTTCTGTTCTATTCTATTCTATTCTATGGAAGTTGTGGACTGGGTGGCATGAAACTATTCATCGCAGCATCAGCAGTTGTGTCAGCAGCCAGGAAAATTTGCTTCTATAACAACAGTTTTAGCCATCATTACAATAAGAACCCTTTTAACTTCACTTGTATGTTAACTTTAACTTGTATGTTGGCCACATGATGAGGAGCAAACACCAGCAAAACTGTACTGCCCAGCTGTACTGCCCAACAGCCTTCTGCAATGCTGCAGAAGAGTGCTACAGGCCGCACCATCTTGGAATCATAGCACCAATCAATCATAGAGTAGTTTAGGTTGGAAGGGACATTTAAAGGCCATCAAGTCCAATCTGTCTGCGATGACCAGGGACATCTTTAACTATATCAGGTTTCTCAGAGCTCTGTTCAGCCTGACCTCAAATGTTTCCAGAGATGGGGCATCCACCACCTCTCTGGGCAATCTGTTCCAGAGTTTCACCACCCTCCCTGTAAAGAATTTCTTCTTTATATCTAGTCTGAATCTACCTTCCTTCAGTTTAAAACCATTACCTCTTGTCTTATTACAACAGGCCCCACTAAAAAGTTTGTCCCCATAGGCCCCCTTTAAGTACTGAAAGGCCACAATAAGGTGTCCCAAGTCTCCAACCCCCAGCTATCTCATATGGACATATCTCCTATGTCCATAGGAATAGCTACAGGACACTTTCAGAAAAAAAGAGATGAACACTTTTGTGAATTCCTATGAACAAACATCTCCATTAATAAACTGGCAACAGTAATTTTTATTGTTCCCTTTGCTATTTCAGTACCATGAAGTATTATGCTTTCAGAGTTCTGAAATGTACTTCAATTGCTTTCAAAAACAACAAAAAGCCTCCATCTGGTACATAAATGCCAGACACTTTGCATATTTCCGGGAGGGGGTAATAATTATTATTGCATTTACGGAAGACTGCTAAAGGAAGCATCTGAGCAGTACTACTGTAGCAAATTTACCTCTGTGCTTTTGTCTCTGAGCATGCATATCAACACTGGTGTGCAGCAGCTCAAGGCAAACCCATTGTGTATGATCTCTTCTGACAGCCATCCACAGACGTACATCAATAAAACTATTGCCTTCAAATAACCATATAATTTGGAAAAAAAGAAGTGCCAGAAGCTAAGCACAGCAGAAAATTACTTGAACTTGGTTTCTTTTGCACCCCAAAGCATAAGTACATAATATGTAGAATGCAGTTGACATGCATGTATTAACAATTTTCCAAGACATTAATGCAAAATAAATGATACTGTATTTTCACAAACTAATTTATTTTGCTCATATGCTTCCTGTATACACAGAGGTGACATTTGCCTGCTGTGGGAGTGGTTTATATTCATGATTGCAAATGGAAGCAGTAGCTGACAGATACTCCACTATTTCTTTCTCCTCTGTACAGAAAACCCATAAACCCTAACTCAGTCCTGACTTCTAAAGAAACCTTGTCTGATTAAGTGCAGAGTCCAGAGACCTCTTGAAGTAAAGCATAAAAATACTGTCTTCCTTTCAACAAGTGAGGCTCACAGTATTTGCCAGCTCCTGCAGAACTCAGGGTAGCTTTCTCTTCAAGACTGGCTGTACAGAAATCTTGCTAAAACAACAACAAAATTATCCAGTTATAACTCCTTAAATACCTATCACTTAGGTAAAGCACGTAATAAGTTGCTCAGATAGCATCAAGCACAGCAGCTGCAAAGGCAGTCTGCAGCAGAAGCAGTACTGACTGTGTTTTCCAATGCCCCCTGCCCCACATGAACACTAGTAAAGTTTTTTACTCCTCCCGGAGGTAGGAGATCAGAAATAGTGCCTTGTTGTCTTTCTCTTGTAAGCTTCTCCCACCCCAGGTTTTGCTGCTTGGCTGCCAAGGATGCAAGTCCCAGCTCTGGTACGACCCAGCTAAATAGCTGTGGCTCAGACAGCCAGTAAAACTATTGCCTTGTGCTGCTTCATTGTGTGCAGTTGCCTGTGGAGTCTCCTTGTACCTGACAAACCAAACCGTAAGAGGAGCTGCAACATCTCCTGCCATAGCATCTCTGCCATAAAACGTTGCTAGTAAAATGGCTGGAGCAGCCACGGAGCTGCCTCCCAGCTTGATCTGTGGCTCTGTTCTGACAAGGGAGGGTGATTCAGCGCCACAGCATGTTCCCTGTCAGACAGGATTTTACACAGGGAAGCTGTGATGAGAACTGCATGCACACCACTTGGGAAGGGGTGCATGACATGAGGTTTTTTTTTTGCATAGATGAATAATCAGTAGACGTTTGCTCACACAACTGGGCTGATACAGAGCAGTGATCTCCTTGGGAAAGACTATTTGTCTCTTTATCCCTCGCAGGGGGGAGTTGCTTTACATCTGTAGCTGCTGTGTAGGAGCTGTGTATCAGGATACAGCTGTATCTCCAAATGGCCCCAGGGCATTCCTGTGAGGGGATGCTTTATCCTGCAGCTGTTTCCAGAGGAGCACCCTGCCTGGACGGAGATCACAAAGATCCAAATGCCACAACATTATGCACACACAGACCCCATGGAGAGAGCAGCAGTTCAGCTGATCGCATGTCCTGAGGACAGCTGCAAGCATGACCCTCTCTCTGCTGCAAACAGTCGTCCTGAAGATTTGCCTTGTCTTGGTGCCACCAAGGGGTAAGTGTGTGCTTCTTATCTAAGGTGCTTCTCATCTCATACATGAGCTCTCCTCTCCCTCACCTTTTCAGTAACGCTCAGAGTAGCAATAACAGTTTGGGAGGCCTTAATTAGAAGGGTTGCTGAAGGTACTCTGTATCTTTTTAATTGAGTAGAAGCTTTATGGGTTTGGTATGGAAAAACCAAAAATGAGGCAGAAGTTATCCAGTGCTGACAGAAGTTGAGCTTGGACCTGCAGCGTTCAGTGGAAGGAAGGGACAATACACTGGGAATTTATTGTGTGATGGGACTCACGGGATGGGGAAGCTGGAGGTGTCTGGCCTGAGGAATAAAAAGAAACCAGGCAGGGTTTCATTGCACAAAGGAAAGGCTTAGGTCGTTGTGGAAGGGACTTGCCCTTGCTCATCTGTCCTCATTTCAGGAATTGCCTTTCCTGAGCTGGCCAGAAACTGTGTTTTTCTGAAACCTTTTTTCAATCCATGCTTTCCAGGTGATGGGCTGAAGCTCTGGGGTTCAGCTGTGTTAAACTTCCGTGTCTCAATCCAACGCTGGGTATGTTTTTGGGGTTTTGGTTTTTGTTGTTTTTTTTTCTTGGGGGTGGGAAGTGTTGCTGTGCAGGAAACTCCGAAGTGGCGGTCTTTTACTGACACCTGTGGGTACAAGGCAGAATTGCACGCTGGTTCTTGGCGTGGAAAGTCAGGAATTTTAGCTCCCAGACTGGCTGGATGACAGCATCCTTCCTCTCAAAGACTTTTGCCTGAGAAGGGCTCAGATCTATGCAAGGTTCATGACACTGCAGTGATGAAGGCAATGTGCACATGTTGGCCTCTAAGATTGATGTTTGTCTTTCACTGAAGACTGAGAAGGGGAGAATTCTCTGTGCAAAGTGATTTAGGGATTTTGCTTTTTCCAGGCGCCCACCTAGCCGTGTGTTTTACAAGAGCAAAAGCAGAACAAAGCAGTGTGCCTTCTAGTTGGAGCAGAAAAGCATGAGACACTGATACCCATAAACAAGCTGTCTTTGGCCTATCTGTGGCTTTGACTGCTGAGCAGGACAGAGGGATGGGATGAGGAGACAGCACTTGGTTCCCTTTTTTGTCAGTTGCTAGGGGATTTATCAGTACATGGATGGTGTCTTCATGTTCCCACACCTGCAGAGAGAAATCCAGAGCCCAGCTGCAGTGTCTTCACTCCACTCTCCATTCAGGTTATCACAGCAGATGCAAAGGTCTCAGGTTGCCTGGGGAACTGTCATAGCATAGATTCTGTGCATGTTACCTGCATTCCACCTGCATTTTTCTCTAGAACTTCTTTAATACTGTAACATAACTTTGAGGATTTGGGATGCTGGTGGTGGTCTCCAGGGTCCCCCATCACTCCACAGTAGCATAACAGAATCATAAATGAGTTAAAAGAAAAGAAAGAGCCAGCTGTCACATCCTGTCTCTCCCACCAATGAGGGCCACTCCTGGCCATGGAATTCCATGGAATCAAATGAATGAGTGAGCAGGCGCATTAGTCACCAATGTGAAGTATCAGCGCTTACGGTTTACTGTGTTTTAATATAAAGCATGTGCTTATTAGGAAACATTTCTCATTTGCTTCCTGTGTCATCTGCAGTTATCTTGATTGTCTTGATAAAACAACAGCTCTAAGATCAGGTTTGCCCCTGACACAAAGATCTGCTCCAACATTAGCTCCAGCTGAAGCCAAACCTAGGAAGAGGGTCATTTGGCAATCATTTGGGGTCAAATTGGTTAGCTGCAGTAATACCTTTCCCTGTCTCAGAAGTGTGTTCTTCCTGTCCTTCTTGCAGAGTGAACTGTGTGCTTTGTTGAAGGTTTGATTTGTAGTCTCTTTATTGCAGATTTGCATAGTGCAGTGAGTTTGGAATGAGCTGGTTCCTATCCCTATGGCCTATGGCGGGTGTTCTGCTACATGGCTGGACAAACAAGCTCTTCTAAATCATTTCCTAAGTGTTGAAGCAACCTCTGTGGTCTTTTGGAAATAAGTAGTGCCTGACCTAGCAGGGATAAGAGAAACAGAAAGCCACAGTTCTTTTGCATTACTGTGGGATCTTCTTGGGACCACAACATTTTGAACAAAAAGGTTTGCTTAATGGTGCAGCCTCACTACTGTACCAGTAGAAAGCCATGCACTCTCGTGGCTTTCTATAGAATTGGGTTTGTGAGACAACTCATGTTTCCTGTGTCAGGGAGAGCTTGGGAGAGGGAAAATCTCTTGGTGGTAGGACTCTGCTTGCAGTAGACCCTGACCGTACACTTACTTAGTTGCTAGGTTTTTTTCTTTTAAACTTTCTTTGAGACTCTAAAACAGACAGAGATCTCTCTCACAGGAACTATTCCTACCTGGCAATGTTGGCACCCTTTTCTGCATGCTATTTCAGTGCTATATCAGCAATTTCCACTGAATGGCAGCAGTAGCCTGCTCATACAATTCTGCCATGACATACTTAAAATGTCAGGTACTAAGTGTTCAGAATGAAGGTATTCAAATGTTGCCCTGCTCTGAACTAATTTGGACACCTCCCCAGTACTTTATAAATACATGCTGTGTTTACATTTTTGTGATTACATTGAAGCAACCTATTATCATAATGACAGTAATCATTCTGACTTCTGAATATATTAGAAACAACAATAAAAGGCACAGTCAGAGCAAAAAGGGACATCTTTGTCCTTAAATAAAGGCTCTTACTTGTGGGTTTACAAAGTTATGCTGTGGAGACTGGAATAAATCTTCCTCAGTACCTGTGATTTATATACAAGATCTTTGTACATGGATGGTGTAGTCCTAATACACATTTCTTACAGTTCTTCTGGAGTGCAAAGAGTAATACATAATGAGGGGCACAGCAAATGGAGCGGTAATTCTCTTTGACTAAGGATTCAAAAGAATGTCAATAGACATATGCGTTGATGGTTTACATCTTAAAAAGAAGGCATTCCCCAGTCCTTTCTGTGGTCTGTATGCACACATTGCTGATTGAACCAAAATTTAACATTTTGTGCTCCTGTAATCAACTGTGCTCAATATGGAAAAATGCCTCTGTCTTTCCAACATTTCTTTGTGGGAAGTGGTCCACAGAAATTAAAGGCCAGGGTTTACCACCTCTGGTTATCATAGAATCATAGAATGGCTTGGGTTGGAAGGGATCTTGAAGATCATTTAGTTACCACCCCCCCTAGACTAGGTTTCTCAAAGCCTCATTCATCCTGGTGTGGTTATACTAAAGAATTTTTGAACAGTACTCTCTGATATCACTGGTGCCTTTCTATCCCATATGACTTTCTCATTTAACTTGGATAAATAATACTGTGAGGTTGGATAGCTTTCCACTGCAGTACTGAGATACACTTTTATGCCCTTTATGTAACAGAGGTGCCACATTCAGCATCTCAGGAGCCTTATTTGGTCTCCGCGACACATTTCAGATCATAAACCAATCTCGAATTGATTTTGTGTCTGACAAATTCTGGCACTGAAGTTACACAACTAAATTCAAAGGAAACCTTAAGTCTGGTTTGTATGGAATCACACTGAAACTGCAGCTCATCACTGCAAGAATATGCCCAAATAAGCAGTGCTACCATTTTATAAGTAGCTGGCTTGCATGTTAGAGTTAGTTGTTGGTAAAGGGATAGCTAGAACAGCACACAGGCCTATTGAACCTAACAGTTCACTGTATATAAAAATGTAACATACGTTTTGGCCCTTTTAAGCCACTTCAGAATGCCTCCTTGATATTGTGACTACCTATGTTTTCCGAAGTAGCAATTGCAAACTGCATGGTTGCTAGAAGCATATAATGCATAGAAGCCTTACTGATATGCAGTTGATACACATTAGGACAAAATGAGGTTGCAGATATTTCTGTTGTCACTAAATTAAGTAACAACAAATGTTTCTGGAGCTGCTAAAGCTCCTTTGCAAAATTTGATGGTTTGGGTATCCATTTATTTTTTTCTTTTTGCTTTTAAATCTTAGCGCAGTTAAGCAATGCAGTTTTAATGATGATTGTTCAATGAAGCCTGCAGAAGAAAGGAACTAGGTATTTCAAAGCAAGCTGGTTTTTCCTCTTTTCCAGGACTTGACTGATGATTAGAAAAACTAAGCAAACATCATGATAAGCCCCAATTACTTTAATCCACAAAGAGCTGTCACAGTTAATTACTATGCATTTCTCATACAGCTGGAATATAATTACAGTTTTCTGACCTAAGCATCATCGTGGGTAGCTCACTGAAACATGTGTTCTATGAGTTTTCTATGAGTTTTAGTTGTCCAAAGCATGCAGGAGATGGTAAGGTGATGTTTTTTTCCCATGAAGATCACTGTTCAGGAGACATTAGTTCTGGAAGAGGATTAGGTGGCACTATTAGGTGGCACAACCTAAGAGGATCAGGTCAAGCACTATTTCCACTTCTTGTGGTGACTTGTGAAAGGATTGGAGACTGGAAAATTAAGACCAATAGGAATAACCAGAGTTATTGGCACGTGAGGCTAAAAAGAAAAGTTCCTTGAGCTTTACAGAGTTAAAACACAGCATGTAGCGGTATTGTAGGAGACAGGGTCTGAGGTAGGTCGTGGAATAGGGTGAAATGGGGGAGTCATGGTGGAGAGCATTATTAAAGGAGGGCTTGAAAGAAAAAAAGTCAGATTGGTTGGGCAGGAAAGCGGTGTTTGGTGACTTGAACAGTTTCAGCAATGTGCATGCAAGAGCACCTGAAAATGAACATGGGTAAAAAAGGAGAAGCACAGCCAGAAAGCCATGGAGATGGGGGAGCTCCCTGCCCTCAGCCCCAGACTAAGCTCTGACTACGAAGACAGCAAGAGGCAAGTTTAGCTCTTGCATTCTTACAGTTTAGCTCTTGCATTCTTACAGTTTGAAGATGGTATTTTGCTTCCTTGGAATCTAGTAGCTGACAAATTCAGTTAGAAAGACAACATTTTTTTTTCTTAAAAAACAAACAACCACTCCTAAACTAAAAAAAGAAAACAAAACAAAAAAAGTGTTGTCTTACCCCTGCCCACCAGCCCTGTAGTTTGTCCTGTGGATGTTGACCAAGGAGCTGACAACAGAGAAACCCTGCCATCTCCAGATGCTGCTGACGTTCCTTTGCCACAAAGAGGTTGGTCATGTGTTGGTGGGACATCACACCAAAGCACAGGTAATGTGTGTCAGGGGAGACCATAGAAGGTGGATTTGGAATCAAGTCAGAAAAATGCCCTGGAGCAATGTGGGCAACAAGAAGGTGGTGCTGCAGCCGCAGCAGATGCAGGATGGAGGACACCAGATGTCTGTGATCAAACCCCTGCTCAAGGCACCTCTGTGTATTGCTTCAGACCTCCTCACAGGTGGGCATTTCACAGCATCTTTAGGCAACCTGCTCTGGTGTTTGACCAAATTACTGTAATAACAGCTAGCCAGAGGAGAAGTAGAGATTTCAACTGCTGCAGAGCTTAGGCTACGGACCAAGTTCAAGTGCAAACTAAGGCCAAATCCCAAAGTGACTTAATTCTGCAGGGTTCTGAGACCAGTGTTTTGAATGTGGACTAATTCTTGTTTTGATCTTTCTCAAGAAATCTGCATGCCTTAAGAAAAAAACAAAACAAAACCCCGACCCACTGCATGTCTGTGTGTTACTTAACTGAGCATGTGCGCTACAATGATTAGGTGGTGACATTGGAAAGTTAAATGTTGCCTAGTATATTGTCTGTGCTGCACTGATGTGTAGAGGGCACCATTGATACCCACCTGTGCTTTTGATGAAACTAAAGTAGAAAAAGTGCTACATTTTGAGAATCTTGCTGGTATTTAATATTTCCTATCATGTGCCAATTAGGGCATTGATGTGTATTACCATCATTCCAAGGTCCTTCACAAAGGAAAATGTAATTAATTATTCAGAATGTGAGGATAGGAAGGTCCTGATGTAGGAATGTGGCTGTTCCTCATGTCTCCCAGGAGTGTGTTGGCCCATGAAGCCAGCCTGGCTCCATGCAAATAGGAGCAGGAGGCAAAGGCTCCCCGTACTTGGTGATTCTCAAAGGGCTCAACCACTTGTGTGATCAGCAAAGGGCACAGAGAATGCAAACAGAACAGATTTGGGTCAGATCTGTCCCAGAAGTGGTTTAGTCAGCTTTTTCATCTCTTAAAAATGGTGATCACTCATAGCACTGGTAGGTATTCTTTACCTTTTTTTCTTCAAGGAATCATGATGGTGACATCTGAAAAAGTGGGAGGATCTGATCCCTACAGCATTTGCAATACAGGCAGCAGTGTGCAGAGCTCATGCAAAGAAGGCTTATCTGTTCTAAGCTGAACACAGGAAAAGGCCCATGCTCATAACCTAATGTTAAAGTTATTGGGATCTCTTTTGAGAGGGGTGCTGAACCATTAAGGGCCCTGAGTGAAAGATTTTTTTTTTCATGTGTGGTTTTTTATATGTATCTAGTAATACCACTACCTCTTTCTGAATCCTGTCTGAATCAGGTCTGACAGCCTGCTTGGTGCTGCATGGAAGCACAAGAAAGGCAGTTCTTTCTCCACAAGGTTTATAAATTAAGCGATAAGGTTTTTCTTCTTTGTGTGTTTTCCGACTGAGGAAAGCAAAAGCAGGACTAGGGCAGTACTTGTGTAGAAAAAGCACAAGCTGTGCTGAAAAAACACAGGGTATGGAAGAGTCTGTTTTTCCATCCGCAACCACATCTCCTTGGCCTGGCTGCCTCATGGGTGGCCTAGTCCCTAGAGAAACTCACAGCTTCCTGGGTTTTGCTGAGCTGGAAACAGCACAAATCATGGTGTTTTCTGCTCTGTCTGTGTTGTTGCTCCTGATGGGGAGCCTGAGTAGGAATCGTGGCTAGACAGGAAAATAGTTTACTTGAAAATCAAAATTCCTGAAAGTGATTAGAAATTGGGGTTGAAAATTCAGGTTTAAATGAATGAAACACAAGTGATTTTCAAAGTCTCAGAGATGATCTTACTTTTTAGAGGTGAAAAGAAATTAGGCACATATTATAGAAAAAGGAAAGTATGTCTGATCAGACTCCTCTCACGCAAAGGCTTAAGGGAATCATGTTTTATTGTTAGCACATCCCCTCCCTAAATATACTTCTTAAGTCAAACTCTTGTAAATAAAGCAGTATGTGTATTTGTGAGGCGACTACTCTGACAGTGTATATGTTTAATGGTACACAATATGCCATCATATATTGTAATTATCTATCCTAAACAAATACAGGTGAGCTCTGTAATAAGAATTGATGGTGAATATATTGCTTGATTATATGCATTTTTATGTGAAGATACACATCATAGAATAGCTAGAGTTGTGGGACCTTAGGATCATCAAGGTCCGACCCCCCTGCCATGGGCAGGGACACCTCACACTAAACCATGCCACCCAAGGCTCTGTCCAACCTGGCCTTGAACACCACCAGGGATGGAGCATTCACAACCTCCCTGGGCAACCCATTCCAGTGCCTCACCACCCTAACAGGAAAGAATTTCCTTCTTATATCCAATCTAAACTTCCCCTGTTTAAATTTTAACCCGTTACCCCTTGTCCTATCGCTACAGTCCCTAATGAAGAGTCCCTCTCCAGCATCCCTATAGGCCCCCTTCAGATACTGGAAGGCTGCTATGAGGTCTCCACGCAGCCTTCTCTTCTCCAGGCTGAACAGCCCCAACTTCCTCAGCCTGTCTTCATATGGGAGGTGCTCCAGTCCCCTGATCATCCTCGTGGCCCTCCTCTGGACTTGTTCCAACAGTTCCATGTTCTTTTTATGTTGAGGACACCAGAACTGCGCACCATACTCCAAGTGAGCTCTCACAAGAGCAGAGTAGAGGGGCAGGATCACCTCCTTCGACCTGCTGGTCACGCTCCTCTTGATGCAGCCCTGGATACGGTTGGCTTTCTGGGCTGCAAGCGCACACTGCAGCTGACTCATGTTCATTTTCTCATCGACCAACACCCCCAAGTCCTTCTCCACAGGGCTGCTCTGAGTCTCTTCTCTGCCCAACCTGTAGCTGTGCCTGGGATTGCTCTGACTCAGGTGTAGGACCTTGCACTTGGTATGGTTAAACTTCATGAGGTTGGCATCAGCCCACCTCACAAGCATGTCAAGGTCCCTCTGGCTGGCATTCCTTCCCTCCAGCATTATTAACTGAAACACGCAGCTTGGTGTCATCAGCAAACTTGATGAGGGTGCGCTCAATCCCATCCCTGGTAAGTCAATCAAGAAACCAAGAAATCTTGCATTTAATATTATCTCCTATGGACAAACCCCTTGTTACCATGCTTCCGTGCCACTTCTGAAAGCACCTATGATATTGGAGGTGGTTTGACAGCAGTAGACCCTTCCTAATGGCACTGTCAGTGGCACTTTAGCATCCTGTTGCAATGGTGACCTCTTAGGTTCCTTTTTTTTCATTTGGATTTCATTCTATGTGCCAAATGAAGCTGTAATCACAGTGTACACTTCTGCCGGTAATACAGTGATCTAGCCTAACTATGTATGCGTTGCAGTCTCTAAGGGTTGGGAATCAGTATTCATTTTCCTTTCAGGCTATGGTAAACCTGAAGGAATATGACTCCCTTCATGTTGGTCATGCCTGGTGTTTTTTGTCTGAGCAGGATGAACAGGGCTTGTCCCAAGGCTATGAAACAGCAGCCCCAAGTACCCCAGGACAAGGCGGGTAAGAAGTAAAAGAAGTGAAGGTGTTGGCTTCCCCTCTTAATGTCCTTCCAGGGACAGCCCATGTGGGCTTAAGTGATTGAATATCATCTCCTTATGGAGAAATGGTGAGGCTTGGGAAAGCCATTGTTGCTGCATGACAGACAGCTGTGTCACTTGGTAGGCACAGGCAGCAACGTAAACAAGGGGTCAGGCTAAGTGCATTGACTTAGAATCTTAACTTCAACATGTAATTAACATTTCCAAAGTTTCTTGGATCCTTACAAGACTTCTCCCTTTCTGTTGAGCATCAGCCAGTATTGTTACTGGGCAGATGCCAGAGTCCCTGGCTTTAAAGTTTGTAAGTCTGACCCACATTAGCTTTTCTCTAAGTTTTATGTCTTGTTCTCTGATAACAAATATCCTATTCACTTCTGAGATGGAAATAGCAAGTCTTTACAGAACTCCTCAGATTTTATCCATGCAACTGTGAGTGTGTGTACATAATCTGCAGCCAATCTGGTTGAAGCTCAACTCCAAAAACTGCATCATGATTTGAAATCAGTGCTTGCAATACCTTCTAGCATTTTTTAATTAAAAAAAAAAAGTAGTTGTCAGAGGAGGTTAAATAAAACATCTATGGCTGATTGCTGGAAAGGGTGGCTTACAGCTACAGCAAGTGTGACAAATGTGAAAAAGAAAATGATGGTGTGAATGTAAGTAGAATAAAGGA
This sequence comes from Pezoporus wallicus, assembly GCF_028554395.1. Classification (NCBI taxonomy): domain Eukaryota; kingdom Metazoa; phylum Chordata; class Aves; order Psittaciformes; family Psittacidae; genus Pezoporus; species Pezoporus wallicus. The sequence continues at coordinate 1,540,674 of NW_026637546.1, forward strand.
ATAAAAAAAAAAAAAACTAGTAAAGAGGAGTTTGGTACTAAGCAGCAAGACTTTAGAAAAGCTTGGGGTGAATGCCACTAGAAAGCTCCCTAATGAGCACAACATGTGGGGCTGGATAGAAAAGGCTACAGGGCAGAAAGCCAAATAGAGTGCTTGAAAGGGCTACCCCAGTGGCTTAATGGTACATCTGACATCAGGCAAGATGGAGTCTTGCACTGCTGGTTAGAGGAGTGAGAAACACCAGGGAGATAACACACATGCTTAGAGATCCTTGCTTAAAGGATACTGCTTAAGGGAAAAGTCACAGGTATTCTGTATTGCCATACTGGCATATTCTGTATGCCAAATATGGCATATTTCTTATGGTAAGACAAGTACAGTTTCACTGCCTCCTCTGATTTTTCTTGGGAGACAATATTTGTTGATTTGTTGATCATGCTTTCTAAAGCATGATTTAGAAAAGACAAGTGTCTGAAAGAACAATGAAATGCAGATACTTTGTAAAGTACATTTTATGGTATAAATTTAATTTTGCTATTATTCTTCTCATTCCTGCTCTGTTTTTTAATTCAGACCCTGAAACCCTGTAAATGGACCAACTCACACGTGCAGCGGTGCATGGTCTTGTCTGTTCCTGCTTTCTCAAGCTACTGCTTGTTTTGTCTCAGGTGACACCAGAGGACATGTGGCCCTGCTCTTCTCATGCTCATCGCAGCAGGGAATATTACTGAGAAGTGATCAGGAAAACTTTATTCAGGTTCTTGCATTCCGGCCCAGCCTTTGTCAGGAGATGTCTGTTAAGGGCTTACTTTAAAAGCATCATGAAAAACCAACCCTTTCCCAAGTAAGAGCGCACCTTACCAAAGCAGCCATCCTGCAGCTAGCAACAGCATCTCGGTGAGGTGTTTAGCCTGCATCAACAGAGGGCACAATTCCCACTGAAATCACCCTACTTAAAAGGTGTCCAGGCCTGCTAATGCTCTGAGCCTTCAGGTCCAGAAACAGAAAAGAGCAGAACTGTTCCTTCAGGAACAGAAAAGCATCTGCTGCTGCTGCTCCCCGACCCGGGTGTCCAGGTGATTTTGGGTGGGCATTCTGAATTTCGCAAGGGGATTTGTGCATGTATTAGCATAAATGACCATTATCCAGCCTAATTTTCCACAAGCTGGAAGTAATAGGTCAGGTTTTTAACTGGTTGTTGGAACCTGGCACCAAAAATCTATTTAAATGCAGCCCATGGAAACTACCCAGCCACCTCTTTCTTTCCTGATGATTGCTTGGCCTGTGTTCCTCATGGAAACACTGCTTTTATAAACTTCACCCTTAGTGAGTATGTTGCTTGATTTTAGACAGATCATTCTGTTTCAGTAGTTACTCTATAGGAGTCTGGGCTCATGGTTTGTTGTTACATCCTTGTGGTTATCTCCCACCTCAGCAGATCTCACCATCTGCTTTAGCTCTGCTGCCTGGAGCACTGAAATTCCTTCTCTCTCTTTCTCTCTTTTTAAAACTTGCATTGTCTCCTTCATTTCTCCAGTCAAGGAGGAGAAGCTAGCTGATTTCAGAAGCAGGATGGTCCTTGCCAGCCTTTGTAGCTTCAACTTGCAGGAGAGAATCTTCAGCCTTGCTGTCACCACGGGAGAAAGACCCCAGGCCAGTGGGCTCTAGGGTCTCTGGGGGATTCAGCTCTGGCTTTGAGCTCTTTGACTTAGGTCTGTCTCCCATTGTAAGACAACAGTCATGCTGTGGGCAGACCAAGAAGCAGCTGAGTGCCACCCAGCTGTTACTGAGCTTGAGACAGGTATGGATCTACTGCAGAGATGGGGAGGAGGGCAGGTTTCTTTTCCCTCTCCCCATCCAATTGCTCAGGGTGGATGCTGAACATAGAGGGATGTAGGGGCAGCTGAGCCCTGCTGCCTGTGTTCTGGAGAAGATACAGAGAAACTCTTGGCGCTGGTCAGCAGCTGGAAATATGCAAGATGCTACAAGAAAAGCGTTGCCTGTACCAGCTCCTGGCAAACAGTATGCTTTATAAGAGGATCATTGGAGTAGAGTCCTTGTTTAATGCTTCTGAGTATGATCCAAAAGGACATGGTGGTTCTGTGTATGGGCAGTGGCAAAGCATGACAGACTGGCAAACTCTGAAGAGCAGTTAGCCAAAGAGAGTCAGCTGGGTAATAAGTACTGGAGACCAACTGTGTCTTTCAGCAATTGCTGTTGGCTTGGCCATCTGGTGATGGCCACTGCTGATGCAAAACTGAGACCAGTGGAAGCTATGTTTCACCAAGATGTGGCATGAAGGAGGTCTGAGAGAAGATTCTCCTTCTGAAATGTACATCAAAACCTAAAGGAACAATCCTGTAAATGCTTCCTCATGTTTTACTTTCTTTTGTTCTTTTTGGACAACGTATGGGGGTTCTCCATCTTAGAGTTCATGACTCAAAACTCTAAGTGGAACATAATAGCTCAAAAGACAGTCATCAAGTACAAGAACTGTGTATCCAGTGTTACAGACTGCTCTGTACCTGGGTGGGAAGCAGCTGTGTCTCACAGTGGGCTCCCAGTTCCTGGCTTAGGAATTACTAAAATAGATATATCCTGAAGCATAATGTTTATACACTGAAGAACTCAGTGTTTTAAACCTTGCACTTACTTCCCTTTTCAGCCCTTACACTGCAGCTTTCCTTGAACAGGCAGATGTGATGGAGAATGTCACATTCGGATCTAATTAATGTCTCCTTCAGAGGATTTAGAAGGCAGATACTCAGCTGGCATAGGTCAGCATGGCTTGCAGGAGCTGACATTTTGAGATTCACTGTCTGCTGAGCCTAATTAGAGAGTGTGTGGGAGTAAGTTCCTATGTTTTATTGTATAAAGTGAGGTCTGTGCTGCTTTCAGTAAGAGGAAACTGGGGAAGAAGCTGATGGCTGGGAACAGCAGGCTGTTCCCAGTGAGAGTGGAAGCCCTTTTGGCTTCTTCAGGGTCTTCAGAAATGAAGCTCCCCAGGTAATGCAAACCAGCCTGTGAGAGGAAGGATAAACCACATGCTCTGCACAAGTCCCCTCTCTCCTTGGTCTCTCCACATGCTCTGCACAAGTCCCCTCTCTCCTTGGTCTCTCCTGCTTTGCCAAGATGGCCAGAGAAGGGGAGGGTTAAAATTCTCTTGCTCCCTGGATGCCATCTGAAATCAGGAAGGAGCTGAAACCTCTGAGCTGGAGATTTCACAAGGTAGTTGACAGGCTGACCCAACACAGGCTCAATTGAAGCCTGCACATTAAGAAACTCTCAGAGACAGAAATCTTGGGCTGTCGGGAATAATACATTGTGAAAATCAAGCACTAATACAGTTATCTATTTTAATCTTACTGTTTGTAGGAAGAAAGAAAGAGTAGCATCTGAGATAATAAAGTGTTCATAGCTGTTCTTATTTTAACTGCTGCAACAGCTGGTGATGGATGATGCCATTTTAATGAAGAATATCCTTCTGCAGAAAAGTGGTGGTTTTCTTTGATGTTTATTGTCCTTTGGGCTTTGAGTTACTTGAGGTTTACTCTGTGTTGCTTATTATATTCTTTTCTGGTCTGATTGTCATTTTGCCGAGTCACAGCTTTGTTTTTAATTTCCCAGTGACTCAGGAGCTGGCAGCAGTTGTGTGGGCATATGCACTGCAGTGCCGGGCAGTAATGCAGCTCAAAATACAGGGGGCACAGCAGCTACAAAAGAACAGCTTGCGCTTGGCTGGAGTGTTTGAATTTGGCTACAACAAGCTTCTCATTACTGAGTTGTAGGGAATAAAAACAGAGGAGAAAAGCCCCAACATCAAAGTTCCTCCTTCCCTTGCTCCAGAAAGAGATATTTTACCTGTAAAAATTCAATTTTGAATTAGGTGTAACAGAAACCTCAGGGGAAAACAAATGGATCTATTGATATACTGCCAGGGAAGGAACATCTTTTCTAAAATGCCACTACATCTAAAGCAGAAAAGGAAGGTCTGAATTTCTGCTTTAGCTTTAGGGAAAGCACATAAGGCAACTGCTACATCAGCTGCAGTCTTTGCCAAGCTGTTTGCTGATAAGTGAGGGGAGATGTCCTAGTGTCATGATTAAGTAACTCAAACATCACACTGTCCATGACTTTGCTTTAAGTGAAGAAGTTGGTAGGAACATGGTCATTACAGACTTGCTGACTCAAGTCCTCTATGTTCCAGGGTCAAAAGTGAGTTGCTGAATTCAATTCTGATTAAGCTGTTTGAAGATGTCCCCTTCAGGGACACATTTTGAAAATTCAGTCTGGGAAAATGATGAGTGACTGTGGCTGTGATTGCGGTGGCAGTGAGCATCACTGCTGGCCACTGGAAGCAGTCTCATGGAGAATGGGGGGAAAAGTCTGTCATAGTAAAGTCTGCATAGGAAAATGTCCCTATGTCTATAAAATTCATAAATGAATTAACTATACCTGCTGGCAGTAAGCAGTGTTGTATCAGAAAGAGCTCTGTGACCTGCACATCTGCTGTGCAACTCTCTTGCAAGCTTCTGCCTGATTTTCACCATGAGTGCACAGTTTTGCACTTGGAAAGATTACAGTTAAAGAAAAATCTGTGGAAACACTTAAGAAGTAATGGTTGCAGATGGTAAAATCTTATAGATTCTCCCATCTGGGAGAAAGATTGAGGTGCTGGCTGACCCAAAGCCCGCAGGCCAGATCCTCATCTGTAATTTAGAGTCGAGCTTTCTCTGAGGTAAGCACAAGGCAATATTTACTACCAGTCCTAGTTTTCAGGACCCAGTAATTGCCCGATAGAGTGCCTTCAGCTGCTGCTGATGTGTTCTAGTGCAGTATCTTCTGTTTCAAAGAGATCTTCTGTTTCACAGGGTTTAGAAGGAAATTTGGAACTTGCCACCTGAGCATAACTAATGCAGTAAAGGTCTGTATGGACTTGGAGATGCTCCAAGACAACAGTCTGCAGTTATCTCACCTATCCCAGGCTTCCAGCAGGGTGTTAATGGAAGAAGAGATATGGGAAACATTCATGGCTGAAGGAGCATGCTGTTGGTGGAGCCTATGGGTTGCAATCTGCCTTGGGGAGGAAAGGCCATGTCCCCCAGCTGTAGAAAAGGGGTACCTAATGTGTCTGGGTGAAGGAATCACGACCTTACCCCTTCTCTTTGGAGAGCAGATTTCAAGTTCCTGCTGTGGACTGATCAAATTTGGACTATGTCTGCCCTGAGTGGCCATAAGGTGGGTGATACAGGATCAGAGAAGAGGATAGTTTGTCAGATACCCATCCCTTGTTGAATGTGATGGGATGAATGCATGTATTTTATGTGTCATTGGTTCTAAGGTGAATTTTAATTCTTGCTTGCTGTCTGTTCCAAGGCACATCTCGCCAACGTAACTCTCTGCTGTTCAAAATGAAAGTTCAGTGATTGTAATTTTCAGGTTATTATTTAAAATAGTGCTTCAGTGGAGTAAAAATGGTACAAAGATCTTAAAAGCTGCATGCACAAACAGTGGTATGCTTCTCAACCTACAATATCATTGATATTGAAAAAATGCTATCTAGACTGCCAGTCAAATTGAGACTTTGAATTGCCAACGTAATTTTCTGCAAAATAAAGAATTAGAGAAAATAGAGCAAGGTTAACCTGTTTCAATTGCTAATTCAATCTTGTAATCTGCAATCAGACCTGAGTTCAAATATATGATGGAATGGAATCACTTTCTAATTCCCTGCTTAAGAATAAAGTTTCCAGACAAATACTTCCTTGACTGTAGAACAAATCATATCATATGCCGAAGGAAATGCATTTTTTGTATACGTTAGTGCATGTAAGATCAGATGTTTCTAACTGACCTGATGTTCAGAAGTAAATTATAATACCTGGCAAATATGTTTTGCCTTTCAGCAGCAGGATGTAGACATAACTGTCTTGTGAGAGGATGCTTTGGTATTTGTGCATGTTCACATCTGACAAAATCCATCTCTTGTAGTTTTGAAGCTCTTTTGTTAAAGTGATTCAGAATTTGTTATAGTCTTTAGCATCAAATTACTATTATCTATGGTGTATTTTGCTGCATAATTTAATATATGAACTGAACAGTTACCTAGAAGCAAATTTCACCCCACTTTGCTATTAATCTGTAATGGAAAGTATTTCTTCATGCTGTGTTCCAAATTGTCTGCATGTTGTCAAAGTTCAAACTCTTTGGCTGTTCAAACTGTTTGGCTGTAGCATTCTTTCTGCAGATACAAAAATTCATAATGCAGTTCTCCTGTCTCAAAAAAAAACCAAACCCTTGGACTACCTGAAAACACTTGGCTACTTCCAGAGTATCAGACAACTGTGACCACAGAGACTATTATGTGCACCTGAGCTATGTCTCTAGTTTTATGCTCAGCTGAAAGTGGGAGTACTAAATTACAGGCAATATGTAAAAAAACCTTATATTATAAAAATGTATCACACAGCTATATGCAAATCTTGGAAAAAATATATTTAATTGACCACCACAGGAATGACTGAATAGAATTATAATCCACTCTTTCTGCTTTAGTTACTTTGTCATCTTCTGCATTTTCACATTTCTTAGAAGGAACCCATTCACAAGCTTTGCTAGAAGCTAGGCTGGAATGTATTTTATAATCTGCTCCATTTCCATAGTGCTTTGTAGTTGAGAAGTTACTGTAAAGCCTTGTGGTGGTTATTGTTATCTTCACAGATCTGTGCAGAACCACTTTACTGCTCCTTCCAGAAAATGTGGTATCTCCTTTAAAGGTGTTAGTTTAAACTGCTATGGCATATTAATGACTGCCACATTCAAGATGTGCACACAGATTAATTTAGTCACTCGATAATATATAAATAGAGCTTTTATTTAACCATAGGTCATTCTCACTCTGTTTGATCTCTATGTCCAGCATATTGAGCTACTACTAGCTTAATGCAACCAGTATTTAAGTTCAGGATAAAGTATGGGATAAAATTAGCCTGAGATGTCAAAAGGTGGAATTATATAGGTTAGTCCTCATGGATTTATTTTAAGCAAGCAAGCAGGAACTATTTGGAAAATTCTTTTCAGTTGTTGGGTGTTTTTGGAGACTGAAGTTATTCCTGTGCAAAGTATGCCCACAGTTGCTTGTGACCCCAGCATCATCCTTGGCTGAACCTCACCAGAGACCTCTGCACAAACTGGAAGCTCACCCCTGCTCCGCCAGTTTGTCTTTGCAGCCCAGCACTATGACAGCGGTGTAAGAGGACAACAGTGAGTGCCTGTGGCTCCAGCTCTCCTCTGCTCCTGGGCTTCTGCTCCTGGACAAGCATTTGCACCAGCCTCTGGAAAGGCCTCTCTCCAGAAGCTTGCAAGCCTGCTGGAAGCAGCTGGCTTCAGCAGAGTTCACAGTCCTGTCTGGCACCCTTCTCTCCGAGTCATTTAAATGGTGTGCCCCTATCCACAAGGCCCTATTACTCACATTGCCACTAGTGACCCATCCCAGAAGTTTTCTTCGCTGCATACCTTTTCATTATGAGCATCACATGTGCAAAAGCAGTTTTTATAGCCAAAATCTGAAACACGAAGTTTTCATTTCAGATGTGCAATTAAGTTCTGCTCTGGGAATTAATTTCTTATCACTGAAGATTTTTTTGTCCTAAGAAACAAATCCAAGAAGTAGGAGACAATTGCTCAAGACAAAGGGACTACTTATTTGCGAATTGAAGCCTAGGGTTTGCCACCAGCATACTTTAAACTGACCCTTTTAAAGCTGATGGCAAATATATCCTGGTTTCCAAACTTTCCAAACACTGCTGTCGGTGCTGCTGTAGAAAACAATCTGCCTTTCTGTCTCCCGTATGTTGATATCACATAAAACTTATAATGAAGTTATAACCATATGCAAGGAGAGCAAAGGTTTAAACTTCTGATGACCGAGTTGTAAAGACAGTTACAACTTATACACAGCAAATAACAAAATGCAGTGCACCCCAAAAATCCCTGTTGCTGTATTGCAATAGTGCACATAAAGGTTCGTATTTTTTTTAAAACTATCTAAAATTACTTCAGGTCAAGAAGAATATAAACTGAGAAAAATTGTATATTTTAAATATAATATTATTGTACTTAAATGGCTTTTGGAGTGTTTTACTTTATGAAATTTAAAGCAGCTGTCCTAAGCATGTAGTAAAATAAGCAGTATTTTCTGAGATAAGTATGTCTGTACAGAAATAGCACTCTGTAAAAGCTAACAGGTCTTCTAAATATTTGACATATGCTAGAACACTAATTAAATGGTTTGTGTAGAAGTAATGAATGAAACACTAGGAATTGTTTACGAAGGCTTTACACAGAGGTTTTATACAGAGGACTAAATATTCAGCTTAAGCGTTTCTGTGTGATTGGATACATCAATAAAGGCATTCTGTTCTGGGTGAATTCATCTGATCATTACCCATTTTTGCCAGAATTTCATGGGTTCAGTGTTAAATTCTCAAGTATCAAAGAAAGTGTGATTTTTATTATTACGCATTTTTCAAATTCCTGCAGAACTGAAGATTGAAGCACAATGAAAGCTCTCACACATTCCCTGTCATTCACATTACCAAGACAAGCACCTTGTAACAACTGCATCACTAACAACATGAGCTGCCATACAATTAGCTAGTTAAGCTAAATAGATGTTTCAGTGTTGACGAGTATCTTGGAAGTAACCTTCTTGTTAGGGAACCACATGTTGGGATGGTTAAACTACCAGGACAAAGGAAGGTGAATTTATTGGCTATGATTCTATGATTCTATATAGTTACTATTATGAAACAGTTAAATAAGTCAAACAAAATCAGTTTCTCTAAGCAGAATCTTGGTTGGATTTACATTTCTTTTTAATGTAGAGCCATAGAATTATAGAATAGTTAGGGTTGGAAAGGACCTTAAGATCATCTAGTTCTACCCCCTCTGCCATGGGCAGGGGCACCTCACACTAAACCATGTCACTCAAGGCTCTGTCCAACCTGGTCTTGAACACCACCAGGGATGCAGCGTTCAAAACTTCCCTGGGCAATCCATTCCAGTGCCTCACCACCCTTACAGTAAAGAACTTCCTCCTTAAATCCAATCTAAACTTCCCCTGTTTAAGTTTTAACCCATTACCCCTTGTCCTATCACTACAGTCCCTAATGAAGAGTCCCTCCCCAGCATCCCTATAGGCCCCCTTCAGATACTGGAAGGCTGCTATGAGGTCTCCATGCAGCCTTCTCTTCTTCAGCTCCAACTTCCTCAGCCTGTCTTCATACAAGAGGTGCTCCAGTCCCCTGATCATCCTCGTGGCCCTCCTCTGGACTTGTTCCAACAGTTCCATGTCCTTTTTATGTTGAGGACACCAGAACTGCGCACCATACTCCAAGTGAGCTCTCACAAGAGCAGAGTAGAGGGGCAGGGTCACCTCCTTTGACCTGCTGGTCATGCTCCTTTTGATGCAGCCCAGGATACGGTTGGCTTTCTGGGCTGCGAGCACACACTGAAGCCGGCTCATGTTCATTTTCTCATCAACCAACACCCCCAAGTCCTTCTCCACAGGGCTGCTCTGAATCTCTTCTCTGCCCAACCTGTAGCTGTGCCTGGGATTGCTCTGACCCAGGTGTAGGACCTTGCACTTGGCATGGTTAAACTTCATAAGGTTGGCATCAGCTCACCTCACAAGCATGTTGAGGTCCCTCTGGATGGCATTCCTTCCCTCCAGCATTATTAACTGAAACACACAGCTTGGTGTCATCAGCAAACTTGATGAGGGTGCGCTCAATTAAGCATTAAAACTGCGTAATGAGCTTCATGAGTGAAACTGCGCTTAGGAAATGGTTTCACAATTTAAAGTATGCCCTTCTTCATATAAGCATATGTGGGAATAAGCAGAAAATCTTATCCTGCCTTCTTTTAGTCTTCCTTTCTTATAACTGATCACTTGTTTTCAATTATTTTTCTTGAGCTTTTCATTGTAATTGTCTGTAAAACATAGAGAGTGAAATTACTGCCAAAGGCACCTGTAGAGTATTAGAGCTCATGTGTTACCACCGTGTTTGGGTCCCTCTTGTGGATGATCCTGCTTTGTGTTCGGTCGTCTAAGGCCATGTAGGTGGAGCAGTGTCTCACTGTTTCTCAATCTGGTACTGAGACACCCTAGAGCCCTAAACCATGGGTATGACAAGTGTCTCCTGAGCTGAGCTTTGGCCTTTCCTTCTTGTTTGGTGACAGCTGGATGACCCATGGCAACGCCATCTTCCCTCTACTCAGGCGCAGCAGTCTTGATGGTCCACTAAGTGGAGGTCCCCAAGGTGGGGGGAAGTGATAGCCAGGCTGGGTGGCTTTGAGATGGGCTGCCATGGCTTCTCCCTGGTGGTCACAGCAGCACTGTTTGATTCTGAAAACAGAGGTTATGCTCTGCATTGCAGTGTGCAGGGATTATGCCACTGTATTGCAACAGTGCTGGGAAACCTGTTTTGACATTAGGTGCGTGAGTTTGCTCCAGCAATCTGAGTCTAAGCCCTGCTATGACCAAAGCACTGATTTGGACTCATTAGCCAGGTGAAACACAGAAAAAACTATTTTGACTACTCGGCAGTTGGTACAAACTCTGTGAGAACAAAGGTCGTTTGCAGAGATTACTTCATGATTTTTTTCTGAATAACACATATTTTAGATGAGACCTGCTCTTCTTGTTGACAGCATTAAAAAAAGGTAGTATATGTGAAGACAAGGACATCATGCCTGATTATGCAGCAATAGGTGTTCTTTCTTTTCCCTACCAGTGTCTTGAAGGAGGAGTGCAAGTCTGTGCACCAAAATAACAATAATAAGAGCATGAGACTGATTTCCCATTAATATTAGTTGTGAATTAGACAGCCTATGAACCAAAGAGGCAGTGCTGCAGGGAGAAATCCCATGAGGAATCAGTGCTCTGCCATTATAGCAATCAGATGGTTAACTTCTATTATATTTCACTGTGAGACAACTCTGCTCCAGCACTGTAATTCTGATTTAACGTCTAGTATCTAATGCTTTCTTCACTTTGAGTTTTTTCACTTGTTTTAGTGTAAATGGCCAGCTATCACTTGGGAAACATAGAAAATTCTTTCTGTTGCCTCACACATTTCATTAACCTTCTCTCTGCCCTTTGACACTTCTGCCTTCAGGAAATTTCTTTCTCAGGTTTCGTTGCCATGTCAGGCAATTTTTTATTTATTTTCTTCCTTTTCTGTAGACAATGGCGTCTTTAAAATCTGGCACTTCCAAAGTGCATGTGCTCAAGCATGTCCAGCCAACAGATGCTAGTCACTGCAGCCCCACAGCACAACACAGTTTGGGAAACCATTTAGACATAGTAGTCAGGCCTAAATCAAGCAATTATATGCAACGTAGCCTTGTGTGTGAGTACCAGAAACTACTTCTGTATGTGAGCCTCAACACAGGAACTCTGCAATGGGCCAGATTTGAGAAAGACAGTCTTTTCCTCCTTTCCTTTTTCTTTATCCTTGGGAAAGGCAATTCTTAAGAACAGGGATAAAGGGAAGAAAAGTGGGCCAGGTACAATAGTGCCTTCTGAGATGAAGGCCTAATCATATTGTTTCTGTCTATCTAACTGTCCTCATTATCAATCTGTTGTTGAAGGCAGCACACGCAGAGGGAAATAAGTAGATGACTGACTTGTATGAAGTCATGCATGTCCTTTGACAGGACAAAAATACAGTAACTTTGCATCAGTGGAAGCATCAGTGGAAGTAATAACACAGCACAGCAAACTTGCTGGTGAAAACTTCCGTCCCTGCCTGCCCTGGGAAGCCTGTGTGTTGCTGCTCTGGGAAGTTTGTCCAAAACACAGTGGAGTGCATCAATAGTTGATGGTCCTGGGTATGATTCCATGGCTTCCTCCCCCTGTGGAAGAGGCCTGTGGAGGAGGCTAGGTATCTGGCTTTCTTGTTGGCCCAGGATGAAGAGATTTTTTATGTGGCAGTGTGGAACTGCAAAGTTGTGAAAACAAGCTTTGATTTGGGAAAATAGTAATATCATTTTTCATATAGCTAATGCATAAACTGCTCCCCATGGCTCTGCAGTGATGAGCTAACTTCATTCCGCAGCTGCTGATTGAACATCCTTGAGATAAGAGCCTCTTGTGTCATTCCCTGCCCCCTTCATATGCCAGTCCCAACATTATTCCTGGTGAGACCACATGGACCATCACTGCCCCTGATCTGCTGCTGCTGCCAGTGCTCCAGCAAGGGTCTGCCTCAGAGGCCACACGTCAGGGTCCTTAAATAGGCAGAGAAGCTGTGAGAATAGAGCGGGACCAGAGAGAGCCTTTGCTTTTTCAGCAAAAGTGCTGCTAAAAGCTAATGGAAATAGGGGTGGAGAAGTTATTTTTGCAGATGATAAAGAAAGAATATTCCTCTACCCGTAAGTGTCTGCCCACAGTCCTGGGCAGTCTTTGACCTCATGGGTGTGCATGAGTGGACAGCAGATCTCTTTCAGTTTTGCTCTTATCTCATGGTGAGTCCTCTGGTCCTCCATTTCAGTTAGAACAGGCCAAAGATGGGAAATTCTATGATTGGGCACCACCCTTGGCACTACCATGGTCCACCCAAAACTCAGTGCTCATTCTAAATGAAGCAGATATTAAAATTTCATGGGGGATAGACAAAAGAACACTTGTGTTGAGATGTGTGAGGCAATGAGTAACACTCTCTTCCTCCTATGGAAAGGCAGCTCTTATCCTCTGCTCTGTCCTTTCTCAGCAACCTCCTAGTCTACTTCTGACCACCCTCTTTATGTCATCCGGGTGTCAATACACCTTCAATTTTACTTCCTAGTGAGGAACAGTGCCAAGCATTACAAACTTTTGCTGGAGCTGTGTATAGATGTGAGGGTATGATGGACATTTATGGAAGTAGGAGATTATATAGCTAAATAGCAACGACATATTAGTCTCCAAGACCAAGCTGAGGGTGCCTTTGTCTGTTTGTACATAATTCATCTTGGCTGCTGTTAATGAAAGAGATGCAAATTTTACTTTCTCAGCTGTCACTGAGCATGAGACATCACTGCTCCTGTGCCACAGGGTAAGACATCGCTACCCTGTCTCATGGGGAATACTGAATCATAATGCAAGGGACACAAAATCTGAAATTGTAAGTACCTTGATTTCCCTGGATGCTTCTGTACTGTTTTTGTCTACTGCTATTTTCTTCCTTAGATAAGCAACCTGTGTAACACAGGTTGGAATATGGCTCTAAAAGAAGGGTCGCTGATGACATTTCCCTATGAAATATCCATCGGGAAAGGGATGTTTACAGCCTTGAGTTCCCTCCTTCACCCTAATGTGATCCAAATGCACAGTGCCATCTTGATCAAGTGTTATGTCTGGAGCAGGGAAGATCTTTCATTTTGATTAAACCATTCTTACAAAAGATTGCTGCTTACTGTGTTGTCTTCACTGTTTAGTTCATGTTTTCTGCTGCTCAGTTACACAATCCCACTCTCATCGGTCACTGACCTTTTTAGCGTCTGCAGGGGAAAAGCTTTAGCGCTAATGGAAAGACCCCAGTGCCTCTTGTCAGTTGAATTCTGAACATTTTGGAGCAGCTGGAACATTTGACCTGTTTGGGGTTACAGGTATTGCATGGTGCTTGGGAATGGGGTAGGGAAGGCAGTACCGGAAGCTTGCACATGTAAGTTACATTGAGGGGTTATTAACTTTGTGGGAAGCAAACTGTAATATAGCTGAGGGACATGAATATTTGATTTCTTGACTAGGGAAGGGCTTTCTGCCTTCCAGTAATTCACTGTTTCAACAGAGGAACCTACTTGCGAGCATTAAGCATGAAAGTGAAAGTGTGTGGTGATGCAGAGTTACAGCTGAGGCACCCTCAGGTTTGTTTCTGAACACATTGACTCTGAGGCTTTTTAGAAAGTTTGAGCTGGGTTTGTTTCAGTGCAAACTGACTTTTACAGGATTTCTCTCCTTGGGCTGAGCATCCGAGCAAGCAGGAAGTGCTCATGGGCTGGGACCTGCTTCCCCAGAAACTTCCTTGCACTTCAGCTGCTCTGTGGTCTGCGCTCCCTTCTAGTGTAGCACTTGGCAAAACAAGCCCTTGGTGAAGCCTGGTGGTGAAAAAGCACAGTATACGGTGTGTTTGCCTTGGGAACTTGTGGGGAGTTGCACGTGGGCCCACAGTTAAAAGCACAGGCTACAGGTGAGAGGCCCCTCCAGTAACTAGCAGGGAGCTGTGGAAGCTCCAGCCTCCAGGCACGTCTTCCAGTCCAGCTTTAATTGACTGCAACGTGAATTTGAATTCTCTGACATTCCTTACGTGGGTAATAGGTGCACATACAGCCTGGCCTCGTGCAGCAGAGCTGGTGCAGAGCTAATTTACAAGGACTTGTGAAACTCCAAGGTCAGTGGTCTTATTAAAAAAATAAAGCCCCAAACTGCTGGGTATAGTTTGCTTTGCTTATTGCTGAGATTTACCCACCTTATCACAAGCTGGCTTTTGCCTTCTTCTTCAACATATAGCTTTCTGCAAGTAAAATACTGCCATAGCATTTTTTATGAGTACTTTCCAAAAGCTTAGTCTACACAAAAAAGACGTGTATTGTATTTCAGGTTTTAACCTTCCCTGTCATATAGTGGTCTTTTCAGTCTTTGTGTTTATTTTTTTCCCATGGCAGCATATTTGTTTTATTCTGTTTTGTTTTGTTTTGCTTTGTTTAGTTTTCTTCCAGCAGCTAGGCTCTTTGTGCTTCTGTTTTTAATTGCAAAATTCAATACAGTAGGCCAAATCCAGATTTGGTGTAACTTTATTGAATTAAATCCATTTATTTATGTGCAGCATTGCTACATTTTTTTACTGCCTTTCAATATTAAATATTAATGCATGTACCCAGCACATTGATTTAAAGGGCCCTGCAGCAGTTGAATGCTCATCTATAAGATTAAAACCATTACTGGCTACACCGGGTGGCATTGCAGAAGCATTACTGCAGCTCTTACCAGAATCCTTGGCAATTGCAATACTGTTTGTCAAACACTGGGACAAAAGACCTGCAAAACAAACAAACCAAACTCAGCAAACAGCAGTGTGAATAAACGCAGCTTTCCACAAGCTCTGGCTCCTGTTATGTATGTGTAATTACCAATAGCAATGGGGCAAGAAATCAAAACCGTGAGACACATATGGACAGAAATTTATGCTTTCATACACAGAATGCATTTCTTCATCATACCATTTAAATTTGGTTGTAGTTCTCATTGTCCCTACCTGATTTTATGATCTTCAGAAAAAGAATTGCATAGATGGTCTTCTACAATTTGGAAAGCCATGTGTGAGAATCCTTCATGAGAAGGTTTTTCCCCCACTGTGTGTTTCATGAAGAGCTACATGTGAGATGCTTGAGCCCATCCCCTTTCTTTACTGCATCTTTACTGGGTGCTCAGAAAGCCCCACTCCCCCAGGGAGCACATGCGTCTGAGTCTAGCCTTTCTGAGAGCTGTTCTGCAAGGCCTTGTATTTGTTCTCTCTGTCTGGGTGGCAGACACTGAGAGCTGATGATTGCATTGCCTGAAAGCGAAAAAGGCGTTAATTCCTCAGTGAAACACTGCAGCAGTGTTGGCAGCTCTTGGCACAGCCACCGTGGGGGAGCAATGTCCCCATCTCCTGTGCCAGCTCTGAGCTCCTGAAATACTTCCTCTAACAGACTGTGGCAATGAGAGCAAATTGTCATCAGCATGAATTATTTCTGAGATGCTCAGTGACTTTCTGCTGCTGGCACTTGTATTAGTGACAGCGAAGTCATTAGCATTAGAAATCAATATTATTGTGGGCTGATTATGTTTATCAGTAAAGTGTCTGGGTTTGTCTCAAGTACTAAGGCTTAGCCCAGCAGTATCAACGCAGTGCTCCTCAGGGGCTGCTGGACTGAGGCCATATGCTACAAATGAAATGAAATTGCAGGTATATTTTTATGTTTCTAGGCCTAGTAAGTCAGTGGAATAAACAGCTGTTCAAAACTGTCCTTTAATGGTATTGTCAGAACATCATTTAGAACTTCACTGATACCTATTCTGGAAAAAGAAAAAAAAAAAAAGACATTTGTCAAAAAAAGCTGATTTTTCTCCTGAGTTGCCCAAGTTATAAAGCTCCTTTACATAGCTCTGCTGTATGGGAGTGAGCTGCCAGGGCTCTGCAGCCTATATTGTAACATGTGCAGAGCTCAATCCTGTTCTCATGAGTGGCAACACCTGGGTCTTGAGCCATTAAATCTGCATCTGATGTCTTGTGATGGGTGATATTGAAAAAGTCACTTTGGCAGATCAGAAAGCCAAGTGGTAAGCTGGTGTATAACTCTGTGGAGTTTCTCTCTAGTAATTTCTCCCCAGGGTTTTTTATGTGAAATGTATTTGTGCTGTTGAGAGAATATAAAGATGTGGAATGACCTCTGGTTATGGGCTGTATGAGATGGTAGGAGATTTTTTTCCTCCCTCACTCAAACTTAGTACTATTGCTGTGCTTTTCCCTTCTCTGCATTGCCTTATTTTGTCCCTATCCTGTTTCCAAAAAGAAAAAGTATATTTGTATTTTCTTCCCTGATTAATAAAAAGAAAAAAAGAGAAAAAATTTCCCTTCACATAGTCTCTAATTTGTACCAGATGGATAGATTTACAGGAAGACAGGAGGTTTACTATGCATAAAATATGGTACTGTCACAGCTTGCACTTCATCTGAAAGGAACTGGTCTACAGATGACATGCTAGTTAAAGAACAGAAAGTGTTTTTAAAGTTTTGTGCGGGTGGTGACCAATTAAACCACTTTTGTTGCTCTCTGAAATGCTGCGCAGCAGACCGCAGCATGTTTTACTGGCCAAACTGCTCAGGGTTCTTTAATGCTTTTTCCCTTTTCCCTATATACCTGCATATTGTGTGTATAATTTGGTATCTGACCTGTGCTGAATGCTGTGCGTGCATTTGCCTTGTTGCACTCGTGTGCATTTGTACATAAATAACACACATGTGCACACATGTACATTCCTCTGTGTAGATATAGGGCAATAATTCACTTTACACTGTCACTATAGCCTCAATGCATTGATTAATTCACCAGAGCAAGGTACAAATTGAATAAACTTTCAGTTATGTTTTCTGAGCAGGAGCGTACAGAAGGAAACCTTAGTCAGACTGTTAGGTAGGTCTTCACTGTTTATAGGATTACTTTTGTTTCAGCAATTTTTAGAGTGGCAATAACAGCTTTGCTTGCTGTTAGTGGCTTCATCCAAGAGGCTCTGAGCTCTTTAAAATCAATAACATTTATAAACAATGCATCGATTACAATACTTGCACTTCACTACAGGGCACAAAATGGCTTGAAGAGGTCAGGCTCTTGTCCGCAGTCTCAGATCAATGCAGTGACCGAGGGCTGAACTGAGCTGGATTTTTCTGACCCTTAGGCTGTTTTTTCAGCCATTAAATCTCTCGGTCACCATGAACTGGGACTTACCAGCTATCAGCTGGTAAAACTGAGGCACTTTGGAAAGAACAGAGAAAGTGGTATCCTGCAGGTGTCATGAATGACATTCTACATCACTGTGAGCTAGGCACTGACGGCATCAGTTTGAAAAAGCATCCATTTTCCAAAGAGCTGGGTTCCAATGAGACAAAGGCCTGTTTATAAAGGAAGTAACTGTGTATTTTAATTTGCTGTCTAAAGTTGAAGCTTGATATTCCCTTGTAACTGAGGGTTTTCAATACCTCAGTTCCTCTGGTTGTAGAAGAGAACTAAACAATGGCAGTAGTATTGGGAGTGTCATCAGATGCCACAGTGATAGTGACTGTGCACGCATCTTAGGATGGTAAAAGAAAATTCTGTGGTCTTTAGGAGACAGGTAGTTCACACTGTTCTTTGTATTATATTGGCTGAGGTGAACCTTCTTGATGAGAATTCCTATTCTTTTGACCTACAGATGATACAAAGCGAATTGGTATGGTTTGAGCAAAATAGTTTCCCACGCAGTAGCGTAACAGGCTGCAGATTCACCAAAGCACCAGCATTATTCAAAGGAACAACCCTCTCTAATGTGCTTACTCTGGTAAATGTGGAGCTTGATTTCCCACATTCCCATATATGACAAGCAACAGCTACTGAAGAAGCCCTTGCTTTGGCCCTCATCTTCACCTCAAAGAGATAAGGCTTGCATTCTGCCTATACCTTGGTCTGCTTTACTGGTCTAGTAGTACAGTGACAGTTGCACCTCAGCCCTTCCTGAACCACTCCAAAATCAATGTGACCTTAATGCCCTTTGCTGCTGCTGCACTGCACAGAATGTCTTCTTCAGGACATAGCAAGTTTTGAATGATCATAGACTCATAGAATCATAGAATAGTCAGGGTTGCAAAGGTCCTTAAGATCATCAAGTTCCAACCCCCTGCCATGGGCAGGGACACCTCACACTAAACCATGTCACCATGTACAGCAGTTTTGAAGCTTTGTAGCTGGTGAAAAAGATGTTCAAAGCAGAGCCTGTACCTGTTTGTCTTCCAGAGCTTCCCACTGTGAGTTTGGCAGTTTCCTGATCAGATACTTAAGAAAAAAATGTAGTCTTTGGATTTCACTCATTTTCAAAAGTTCAGTGTCCTTTATTACATTGTCTGAGTCTCTGTAGATTGATAAAATGGCAGCAATTGATTTCAAGGTCCATAAAGTGAATTTTGCTGCTGCATCCTGTCTTTGGATGAGTTGTTTCAATGTCAGGAAAGCCACAGTCATCTTGAAGAGTTAAGAGGGAGGGATGGAGTTTATGCTGCAGTTTCTCACTGTAAATAATTCACAAAATATCAGCTGGTGTCAAGAAATGGAAACCTTTTGAACACAAGTGAGATGATCAGTCATGTATTTGCTTCCAAAGCAAGGCTGGAATTAAGCAGGAACAATGCAAGGTACATTAAATATGCAGACATTATAAACTGCTCATTCTCAGACATAAAATTAAAGAACACTGCCTCCCTCCTTTTGCCTTCAAGCAAATCCTCTGGCAGAACTTCCTGCTTTGGTATCACACACTGTTGTCAAGATTGTGGTGCTCTAAAATCTGATAATGGAGGAAAAAGAAAAATCAAAGGGCTTAAAACCGCATAATAGTCACTGCTTAAACCTTCTCTCTGTTTTTCAGAGCAGCACTGCCAGCACTGGCTCCCATCTCTGCCTTTCTCCCAGTCTTTTCACCCAGTCTTTTTCCCTATCTTTTATTTCACTTGGAAAAATAAATAACTCCCTGCTGCCAGGTCTGTGGTTTTTTGGATGCTCCAGATGACTTGGGATTGCAGCAGCAAGAGTCAGTGCAGGGTACTTTCTCACAGCCAGGGTTCAGTGGCTGAAAACCGTGAGGAATGATTCTGCAATTAGCATAAAAGCAGAGCTGATCTATATTATAATATTGCCATTTAGGTTTTCAGCATATTTTATTAACCATTTTCACATCAATTACCAATTCTTAAGCTTCACGTTCCCTGCACTCCTCTCCCCCTGGAAACAGTCAGCCATCCAAATGGCTGGTACTGTAGGGGCTGGGCAGCAGATTTTATTCTGCCTCTTGATTCTCTTTAGATGCCAAAGTAAAAATGGTTTAAAAATATGTATTATTTTCTCCCTTTCAGTATCAGCATGGACTGTAATGTAAGACAATTTTGAAATACTGGAGGAAGAAGGAACGCTTTTAGTGAAGCCCCAGCAATCCCAGTGCAGAGGTGGGTTTTGACAGGTCTTTATGGTGTGTCTGCACCTGCTAGGATAATCTACTGCTGTACATTACTTATTTACTTAATTTCTGGAAATTCTTCAAAAGACTTTCTTATAACCAGAACTGAGTGCTTATTGCCCATAAGGGCAAATCTTGAACCTGCTCATCAGCCAAGCTCTGTCTCTGCTTCTGCAACATGCTCCATGCCAGCTGCTGTGAGACAAGCCCAGGGCTCAATCAGTGTCCTCTGGTACCTAATTTCACCTGGAACAGAGCACTGCCATTGTCCTCCTCCCCTCAAAGCACAAGCAAGTGGCCAGGTAGGGAGCCTTTGCCCCATTTTAGCTCTTGCATTGTAAATGATTAACTGTAAATGAGCTACTAGGGAGGAAAGAGAATAACCGACTTGCTGACCCTCTCATACAGTGTTTGCAAACACTTGCCATACAGATGATGATGCATGGAGTAATGCTTTGTCCTGAGAAAATGGGCCAATTCTGGTTGTTTGAAAAATAGAAAATACATTTGATGAGAGGATCCTCTATCTAAACTGTGCCAATAGCACTCAGGAAGCTGTTGCACCCTGAGGAGGTTGTTTCCCTTGTCCAAGTGGGCTGGAGAGGCTGCAGGAAGTACCTGCAGTGTAAGGAGCTGGCTCTGCAGCCTTGGCCACAGGCTCTGTGAGATCGGAGAGCAACTGAGGCAGAAACAAAGTTCTTCTGATGGCTTCTAATGTGACTTGAAAGGTGTTATTTCTCAGAAGGAGCTGATTCCCAATACTCCCTGAAAGACGGGTAACACCTTGTGCTGAAAGAGAGTGAGGATGGTGGCACTGGCAGCCTCAGGAGAAGTCAAGAGGCTGAAGAGTGTACCTAGGGCTTGTAGCATCATTGTCTGCCCCAAATGGGGAGCAGAAGCCACACCTCCCCCATGTGCCCTGGTAGCTATTTAAGAAAGCCTTGCCTTTTATGAGAGTGTGTGCACTGCATCTGCAGCAGCAGCTGCAGGGCTAATGGAGTTATTGTACCAGAAGATGTTGCTCAATAATACACAGCATTGTTTACAGGGTTTTTGTAAAGCCTGAAACCACTCTGATCAATGGGTATCAAGCAAAATTGCAGAAATCCCTTAAGGGAAAAGAGAGAAGGATCTGTATAGAAGTGTATAAGTGAGAATGATTGACCTGGCAGTAATTTCAGTGGAATTTCTGAGAAACTAAATGGTATTGCATAAAAGTCCTATGTCTGGTAGGAACTGCCAGAGCCAAAGCTGACTTCAGAAGAAACTTGTGATGGTAAATTTATGTAAGGTTTAATAGTAAAGAAGGAGTAGGGAGACAGGTTTTTATTGTGCCTTTTGTTTCTAGTTAGAAAGGTACCAAATCTCTCAGAGCTACAGTCCGTGTAAAATCAGTTGCATTTCTGTATCTGTATGATACATAATTGGCCATCTGGAAGAAAAATTGCCTGCTATATAAATGCTGTCAAGGTAACTGAACAGAAATTGGCCACATAATTGTTCTGTGGTTTTTTTGCAAATGACCTTTTGATTTCATTTGAAAATTTGGCTCATTATGTTTAAAATGGAAAATATGGAATGATATTAGTTTTGTATTTTTGGTTAAATAGAACAAAATAATAAGTACAAGACAATATCTTTTATGGGCTCTCCCTGGGAAAGGTTTCCTCAGTGTTTCAGAAATGTATCAGAAAATATGCTCAAAACCCTGAATTTGGCACATTGTTACTTTCTTTTATTCAGGGCATAATAATCTTCCATTTGCAGAGATGTGTTAGATCAAAGCAACATTTAGATCACATTCCATTTTTTTGAGGTTTGGGAGGCTAAATTTTGTGATTTGGCATTTGCTTCTAAAATGATTTGCTCTAATATGTTTTTACCTCAAGCTCTACCTGTTAGTTTTTTCATAAACTAGCAAATGATCTGCAGTCTCTAGGCATTATATATCCATTACACATCACTGAGCCTTTTCCACATTTTATATGAGTGTTTGCTAATAAATACTAGTTGTAGACTAAAGGAAGGGTGCTTCACAGTGACTGCAGGAATGAACAAGTTGGTACCAAAAAAAGCCCTGGCATGTTCTTCAGTGCTGTACACTGTCTCACACTTGCACAGGTAGAGGAAAAGCCCTGGAGAACACGCTGCCACCTCATGAGTGGGCTTAGTGCTGGGCAGTTAACTACTTAGTGCTTGATCTTTACTAAAGCCTGAGCTTTTAAGATTCCCCCTTGTCCCAAAGGCTAAAAACACAAAAAAATGAGGGAATTTTTTGCTGAAATTTGTTCATTTATTCTAACTGAATTCTGTGTGTTAGGTTCATTGACAAGAGCAGCAACAATAATAAACACTGACCTTCAAGATAAATTTTTTCTCCCAGGTTTTCACAGGCTTCTGACTGATATCCTACTTTGTTGCTCTCCCTTTCAACAACTGGTGCCTGTCTGCTCTGCAACCCAAAGGAGAAAACAAGTTATGGATTATCAAGCAGAATGGGGCATATTCATCATCAACACCTATCACCAGCAACATGGGCTAGGGACAAAATCTGCCTCCATTTGACGGGTCACAGGATCATTCCACAAGAATCAGTCTGTCAGAGTTCTGGCTTCCAAAGAGTGATGATGGCAAGGCAGAGCATTACGGGCTTCATAAAATCAGGTAGCCAGTTTAGCAGCCAAACATAAAACACTCACCTACAATCAGTTAAAAACCTTGAGAGACCTGTGATGATGAAGAAGGTTATAAATAAAAGTCAGAAAAACATCTGAGCTTTCCCCCTTCCAATTTATAGTGAGGTATAGGACAGAAAATCCACAAGCAAATGCATGGACATCAAAAATATTTGCAACTAGAGATACTCTAAAATTAGCCTTAGGACTGAAAATTCTTTAGCTTTTTTCTGTATATTGACATATTGCCTCCAGTTCTGGGGCTTGCTCCAAGAGCTAATGTTTTACCAACATTAAGCAACAGAAAAACTCTAGAAGGAAGACTCTGCATTTGCTTGCTGGGACACAAATATCCTTCAACGGTAAGCATCTGACAGATGATGACCATTTATCACTTTCTTGATACTCTAATAGTAGGAAAATCAAACTTTCATTACTTTTTCCAGCCAGTGTCACTGTTTTGAATCCATTACAGTATGGATTGTAGCTGGCTGACCTTTGAGTACTTTTTCTTTCAGTTAAATGCAGAACACAGTTTTTCCATGTGGCTGTGTTGCTTAGCATAGCATAAACCTGGACAAATATAAGAAAAACATGTCTCTCTGTCTGAAGTATATTTTAAATGCACGGAATAAATGCCCTGTAAAGTGAGATTTCTGTGCATTTTCTCCTATAACTAATCCCCTTTAAGAAACAGAGGAGTTTGGAAGGGCTGTGATAGATAGCTTAATGAAAACCTAAACGAAGCTTGTGTTCATGAAGAACACCTTCCATGGAGTTCAAGTCATCTGTCATGGCAAAGCATGACCAGTGATAGTCTGAAATCTTCACCCTAGGATTTTCATTTCTGCTTAGTAAAGCTGTGGTAAAATAGTTTTGTTTTGAATGTCTTTTTTTAAGGGAAGATACTATTTTCAGGCAATAATGGAAATGCACAGCAGTTGATGGTCTATCTTTCATTATCATTTTTGCACCTGTGTGATGTATTGTTATTAGGGTTTATATTAATCTTAAGTTTTATAATTGCAAGAAATGTGTAAAAAAATGAAAACTCTGAATCTAACTTGTATGGGAACTGGATTGATCGCTAGTAATCAATATAATTTCTTTGGTAATCTTAAAGTGGACTCAGTACCTATGTGTATATCAAATTTAGAAATGTGAATAATTCAATTTAGATGACTACTCACACATGTAAAGTTAGTCTTGTGCCAAAGCATCATGTCGAACTGAGGCCATAAATCTAAAACTGTGACCTAGCATTTTTCTCATAAAAAACAAGTATTTTCAAGGGACGTCATTGAACGTTGAAAAGCACTTCTTTATTTTCACCATTTGAACTAAATATAGAAGTTTGAAACAGTATTGTTACTTTTATTTACAAGGCCTTCCTCCAAGGATTTGTGCTCATCTCATCTTGTTAAAACGTAAAGATGCTAGAATGTACCAAGAAAATAAAGCTCCAGTATTTCTGTATTGCCAGTAATTAAGAAAATGAGATACTCAATGAAAAGCCATTTTTTTTGAGCAGTGGCAGAAAGAAGGAGGTTTAGATAAGCATTCAAACTGACCATCAGAGTTTCTGAGACATGCATTTACTAAAACATATCAAACTGCCATTTTATTAATGCAAATTCATTATTTCTCTTTGGCTAGTTTCTAAGTGGATTATAATGAGGGAGCCCATGCCTGGATCCATAGCATGCTGTTCTGTTCGTTCTCTGGATTAGATCCATAATAAATCAAATAATGGTGATGTCAAGTTTTGTCAGATGGGTTATTTTAAATCACAAGAGTCAAATAACAAAAACTAGCATTTTAATAATACATTTCAGTAGCCTGTTCTGAAAATTGACACGTATACTTGCACCCATGAGACTTAAAAATTCATGTTATTCTGCTCATTTTACACAGAAACATTGTGTGCACTTGTAACAGACATATTTATATTTACACATAGGCACAAGGTAAAGAATATTCTGATAATTCATTACTCTGATAGTTTGATAAGCCTGTATTGATGAATTATTCTGAATTAGTGACCATGTGACTATGATCTTTCTCATTTAAAAACGTGCTAACAAAATCTCTGTATTTGAAATATTTCTCCATTATTTGCAGTTCCCGACACCTGTCTTGAACCTGATCTTGAAGCACTCTTTTAAGCTCTTAGTAGTTGAGGAATTGTGTGGGACTGGATATAACCAGATGTATCAAGGACCTGAAATTTCAAAGCTAACGGAGTGACTACCTTTTTTATATCCCTAGAAGAGCTGCAGAAGTACATGTAACAGCTGTGT
This sequence comes from Pezoporus wallicus, assembly GCF_028554395.1. NCBI lineage: Eukaryota > Metazoa > Chordata > Aves > Psittaciformes > Psittacidae > Pezoporus > Pezoporus wallicus. The sequence goes on from NW_026637546.1 coordinate 1,565,435, forward strand.
GACTATAGTTAATACAAAATCTCTGTTCAGCAAGAGCTTACTGTTTTCTTTGACATTTTATTCCCAAGACACCGTAACTTGTATTATTAGTAGCCTGGCCATTTTAAATGCTGCCTTCAATTCTTCCTTGCTTGATTGGTTTTGCTTTGTGTGCTTTCACAAATCCAAACAGTTGTTATTTTACTTTATCCCTTTCAGCTTGTGTTTGCACAAAATTATATGGTACATTGACTTATTTTCCCTCCCTGACATTAACAAGTGAACTCTCAAACACCACCCCTTTGCTTTCTTGAATAAAATGCTAGTATCTCCAGTCACAAGAAGAAAGAGAAATCATATTGCAATCCTGCCTCCATTACCTCCTAGAGAGTGTTTCAGTCACCTGCACAGTGCCCCGGATGTATCTTTGAGAAATTAATGCTCTTTGTGTGCATTGAATTTTCATGGCAAGGTTTTGGTAGCAGGGGGGGGTACAGGCATGATTTCTGTGAGAAGCTACTAGAAGCTTCCCCCATGTCTGACAGAGCCAGTGCCAGTTGGCTCTAAGATGGACCCACCACCACTGGCCGAGACTGAGCCCGTCAGCAACCGTGGTAGTTCCTCTAGGATAATGCATTTAAGAAGGGGACAAAAAACAAAACCAGAGGAACTGCAGCCAAAGAGAGGAGTGTGAGTATGTGAGAACAACAGCTCCTTAGACACCAAGGTCAGTGAAGAAGGAGGGGAGGAGATGCTCCAAGTTCCAGAGCAGAGATTCTCCTGCAGACCATGGTAAGGTAGGCTATGACCCTGCAGCCCACTGAGGTCCACATCCTCTATGGGTATCCACCTGCAGCTTGTAGAGGACCCCACACCAGAGTGAGAAAGGTCTGAGAAAGGCTGTGACCCCATGGGCAGCCCACATTGGAGTAGTCTGCTCCTGAAGGACATGTGGAAAGGATTCACAATGGAGCAATTTATGAAAAAATGAAGCCCATGAAAGGACCCATGCTGGAGAACTTTGTGGAGAAGTCTCATGTGTCAAGGATCCCACACTGGAGCAGTGGAAGAATGAGAGGAGGAAGGAGCAGCAGAGACAATGTGTGATGAACTGACCACAACTGCCATTCTCCACCCCCCTGTGCCACTCAGTGAAGTTGGGCCCATGAAGAAGGGAGGGGTTGGGAGAAGGTATTTTAAGATTTGTTTTTATTTCTCATTACCCTACTCTTACTTTTGATTTTCAATATATTAATTTCCACAAGTCAAGTTTGTTTTGCCCTGGTATCCAGCCAGGGTCAACCCGTCATGTTCAGTTAAGCATCACCTCCACTGCGCAGGCAGAGGCTGTGGAGATGTCTTGAGTTTTGGGCAGGGGGTGTGCTCCAGAGGGCTATCAGTCACCCTTTGGGGAGTGTATCAAGGCACAGGTGTTTCTGGCCTTTCTGCATGGAGGGCACCTACCACCGGTGGTTTTTGCGGCCATAGTCCCAAGCACCATCAGGGGGTTAGCATTCCTTGATGAGATTTTACTTGCTAATATTTTAAAATTTTGGGTCAAGCTTGGGATATCTTGTGCAGTGACATTTATTGGCTGAGTAAGTTTAAAAACAGGATTTGCTGATTACATTTACTGTACAGTAGGAGACTGCAAATTAAACAAATTTGAGTGTCTAAGAAATTGTGTTTCTGCTGAAATACAGATGAAATATAAGATGTTTCACCAATATCTAGTTAGAGGTGGACCAGAAGGCAGAGTCTAGATGGAATCATGTCCAAGAAGTTATCCGAAGTCCAGAGACAGAGATCTGCAACTGCAAAACTCATTGTTTCAGCGAGTGGTGAAAAGAAACCAGAAGGCAGAGTCTGGATCCAAGCATGTCCACGGAGTTATATAAAGTGCAGAGACAGAGATCTGCAACTGCCAAACTCATTGTTTCAGAGTGGTGAAGAGGAACCATATTCAAAATGCTCCATTACAAAAATAATTGGGAGGTATTGAGATTTGGGAGACAGCTATATAACTGATTTTTTTTTTTTTTTTAAGTTACTGATAATGCTGCTTTATTCCATGGCAGTATTTACAGTATGTGTCCACTGTATTCTGATGTCAGTGTTTGGTCTCAGATGTCAAACAAAAGCCACAGACAATCCAGTGTGAGGTTACTATCTTTCTTGGTGTGAATCCTGACTTCATGTAGTCCTTTTCAGCTGGCAGTCATTAAAAAGGGAAAAATGTGATGAATGGCTGGTGAATAAAAGAGTGTATTCTTTTCATTTAAAGCATGCTTTTCCTTGTAAATAACACGATAATCACACAAAGGTAGATAATAACTGTCTTATTATTAGGATCTCACGTTGTGCCCTAGATGTTTTGACGGCAGGAGCCTCCTGTCAGGATCAGCTGCTGCTCCTTTGTCTTCACCACCACCCAGCACCCCCACCCCACAGTCACAGCTCCTGCCAAGCAGCCGTTATCCCAGTGCACAACGGGGCTGAGGCTGCTTCCCACCTGACATCCGTGGAGAGCATCTGGGAACCTTCATCAATGGCTTGGTACATTTATCAGCACTAGGGGGAACTGGCAGAGGAAAGTTTCTTCATCTCCAAAAAGCAGATGAGAATTGATGCCATTGCTCAGTCCTCAGTTGCCCCTTCTAGGCTGGGATGTGCCAGTGAACCAGAGGCACAATGAGTGATGGGAGCGTGTTGCAAGTGCCCACATCGTAGCCCTCGTGTCCATTGCACCATGGGATACCATTGCCTTTGGTAGCAGTAGCAAATCTCAGCAGAGCTTTGGTTTGACACTGGGACCTTCTCTTTTGCTTTTGATATTTGTTCTGATATATTTGATAACCAAGCCAACGACCAGCCATTTTTTTTGCAAGGTTTGTAATGATTGAATGACATTAGATCTTCAAAAAATTCCTGGAAACACATTGTCATTATTGTAACAACTAATGTTTATGCCTCAGTGGATAAGAATTCTACATTTGCTACTTACCAATCAGATGGATTTTAATCTGGTTATTACAGACAACCAGAAACAATATTAATATTTGACACGACAACATCCTTGCTATTTGGTATTACCAGCACGTCATTTACTTTGTCTACAGCATCACTGCGATGTTTTGCCTCTGAGTTACTAATACATACGTAAAGCCTACATGCAAGCAAAGATAAATTTATCTGTAGAAATAATTGCAAAGTAGGGAAAAGAAAGAAGAAGAACATAGTACTTGCAGAAGGAATTGAGCTAAAGGTGGTAAAATATTCCAGTCATCTTTTAGTTCCACAGAAGCTCAGTAGTTGTTTCACTGCTGGTAGAATAGCCAGCCCTGCCAAGAATATTGTAATTGAAGCTTCAGTGTTACAAAACATAAATTCAGTTTGCATTTATTACAGTTTTGCATTCATGTGATGGTCTATTTCTCTCCTATTAAATATCCAGACTGAAGTACTTACTGTAAAAAGTCCCATCTAACGTCATCCACATGCCAGGCTTTCTTGCTTTATCACTTAAATGGACTTCTATTGCCACAGTGGAAATCAGTCCTCCTTTGTTTTTGTATTTTTTTAGGAGTAGTGCCAATCTTCTGCATGAAAGAATCTACGCAGAATAAACAAAAAACTACAGACATTCAGCAATGCAATTGTTACACTGATTAATATTTGAACACATTAATGGTTAATATTTGAACAAATAAAAGAAGAAATACCAAGGAAAGCTGTTAGAATGTGAAGGCATTAAGGCGCCAGTGGCACTCATGAGTAAAATCCAGCTTGCTGGAACTGTAAAATCTGAAAGCTGCCTTCTGCAGAGGTTACCATAGGAAACATCATCTGGGAGTGGCTGAGCTTCTGCCCACATCTCTTATTTCTGTCTGATGCAGATAATCTGGGAGCAAATGAGTCAGCATTAGTGCAAATTCTGACAAATGGCTCTTCAGTTTAGGTGCCTTAAGTTGTCCAACCCCACGTGTTGCAGAGGTCTGATTTTGCATAGGACAGATATGTGATGAGTCCAAAAGACAGATCCTTACAAGTAAGACACCCAAACCAATGTCACCTCCTCAGGTGACTAAGGTCATAAAACCTCCATTTGCTCAGAGAGGTCAGATGTGGATTTGACCATCCCCAAGAGACACGATCCACTCAACATCAGTGCCACAGATGTTCACATAGCTGGGGAAATGAGGTTCTGCCACCCTTCCAGGCAGCATCACTCTCCGGCAGCACAAGGTGTTACAGCTATTGCAGCATAAGCTGAGTGATGGAAGGCAGATTTCAGAAGACCACAAATGGTGTGGCAGCCATTCTCATGCTGAGCCACAGTGTGTGTATTCACACTCTTATCATGGGAGCTCTATGCACCCATGCGATGAATAGCTGGGTGTTACAGCTGTCACGTACATCACATACACTCCTTCTGTATTGCCATGTAAGATGCAGAGTGACAGGCCTTTGGCACTGGCATATGACCTGCTGCCTTGAGAGCTGCTGAGTCTGACAGACCTGAGTCATGTCTCGTTGTGACCAGTCAGTGATGCGGTGTGCATGGCAGAGCTGCTACATCTGTGGAGGAGGCCAGTGGGTCACCATTGCCATGTCACAGCACCAGCACTGCATTTTCTTGCCCCAGGCTGTGCGCATATATGTAACCATCTGGAGAGCACCATTTTGAAGGTAACTGCCTACAGCAGCTCTTGCTCTGTGTGTTCAGGCAGTGAGATGGAAAACTTCTCCATTAAAGAAAATGTGCTGTGAAGTAGCTCCTCAAGTTGGTGGGGATCCCCTCTAGCACAGCATGCTGTTGGCTGCAGGTATGCATGACTATCAGCCTGCGTGTCAGAGTACATAGCTTTCGATGCATGTAGTTCAACTTGTGTGATGTTGGTGTTTCTATATCACCCACTCTTCCTCATACGCGCTCTGTATGGGGATTTTTGTATTTAGCTGCATCCAGCGTTGCCAGAGAGTAGCCTTCTAGTTTTAATGGTCTGACGAATGAGGCACTTGAAATACTGGAGCTCAACTCCAAGTGAGACTGCAAAGAGCTTACATGTCCTTGGGTGAGAGACTCACTCTCCTTTGCCTCACAGCTCTGTTTGCAAAGTGATGCCCAATATGTTTCTATGCCCCAAGAGGATTATGAGGATGCATGTGAGGCACTTGGAAGCTATTTCCTTGGGAACCAGATAATGAAATCTTCCAGCAGTTCACATGAGACTCAGATGCGATCTGTTGCACAGACACATGGGAATGCATTAAAGGTGCAAGGAGTTCCTGGTGGGAACAGTGCCCTGAAGTCTGCCTTCTGCCACAGCAGTGGGAGAGGTGTTTTGGGGCACAAATGTAAACTCCAGGCCTTCCTAGGACACCTTTTACTCCTATGACTCTACAGCCATACCTCTCCCTGGTGAATACATCTGAGAGCAGTCTTGTCCAGATCCATTTGCAGAACTGCAATCTATGTGTTCATCTAAACTATTTCTGACCATGTTTATGCCGTTTGTCCCAGACCGCTGTAGCAGCAAATTACAGAAGTTACTACTTGCTGGGTAAAGAAGGACTACTTTATATGATTTAGTCTTACCTCCTACTGATTTAATCGCATGCCCCTTAACTGTCTGGCTGCAGAATTTAGTGAACAGCAGTTCCCCATTCAGCTTATAGCGTTTCTGTTTTGGAATCATAGATCATATTCCACTCAGTTTTCTCCCTGAAGGGTTGCAGCTTTCCTGGTCTCCTCTCAAAGACAACTGCACATTCCCTTACTTCCTGTATTCATCATTCCCCATACTCTCCTGAAAGCAGAGGTGTGCAGAGCTATTGAGTAGTGGGTGCGCAGCATTTCATGTAGCAGCAAAATTTCACCTTCTCTCTTGGTCTCAGCACACTTCCCTACAATATCCACTGGCTTTGTTGACTATTCTATTCCCCCCCAAACACTGAGCCAATGATTTCAGATGGCTGTCCATGCAGACTCCAAGACCTCTTGCCTAAATTGTAACTATCGGTCCCAGGTTTAGTGTCATGTAGATATTGTTCAGATCTACTACTACACATTTGTTTGAAGTCATTCTGGAGCATCTCACCACCAACACAGCCAGTGGCTGACTGAAGGAGTCCAGCTGCCACATGCAAACCTACATATATCATTGTTTAACTCATTCTGTAAGTCACCAATGAAAGTGCTGAATAAAAATTATTCCAGCACCTTCCTCCATGGGTTACCACCACTGACTGTTCTCTATCCCAAGGTGTGACACCTGGTCCTGCTCTTTGTTTCCTATCCTTTAACTGACTTTTAATCCTTAGAAGGACATTTCTTCCCATCACTGGCAACACGATTTCTTTGATACCTTTTGCTGTGAAATCCTGTCAAAGGCTTTATGAAAACCCAGATACAAGGCATCTGCTGGGTTCCCTTTATCCCCAGGCTTACAGCACCCCTGGGAAGCTGCCTGAACACGGCAGGGCCCCCGGAGCTCCTCTTCAGCGAGGGTCTGTGCAGACAGCCTGCCTGGTGCACTGGCTGTTCATAAGGAAAGGTCATGCTGCGGAGGAGCCTGCACACCAGAAAACCAGACAGCGATCACCCCCCTGCCAAAACAATCTCTGGCAACATAGCTAAGCTTGAGGTCAGGCTGCCAATAAATCCTCTCTGTCCCTCCTGTGAATGGCCCCAGGCACCCTCTAAGACTCACGGCAGCTACAAGGTCTTCTTAATGCTGCCTTAAGGTGCTTCTGCAAAGGCACATGGGCATCTTCTGAAGATGCCTGAGAAAGCAGAAAGCATAGGATAAGGTTTCCCACGGGTATACCAGCCAGGTTGTCCTGTATCCCATGTGGAGGAACTGAGGTGGTTGGTGAGTGCTCCATGATCAAGACACAGCTAAGAAAAGGTGGAAACAAGGACAGGTGGCTTGGGAAGAGTACAGGGATGTTGTCCGGGAAGCTAGGGACCAGGTTAGGAAAGCTGAGGCCCAGTTAGAATTAAACTTGGCTACAGATGTGAAAGATAACAGGAAGGGATTCTATGGTTACATTGCAAATAAAAGACAGACTAGGGAGAACATGGGCCCTCTCCAGAAGCTCTCAGGAGAACTGGCTACACAGGATTTGGAGAAGGCTGAGGTTCTGAATGACTTCTTTGCCTCGGTCTTCACTGCCAAAGGCTCTGACCGCACCACTCAAGTCTTGGAAGACAGATGCAGGGACTGTGAGAATGAAGACCTTGTGCCCACTGTAGGAGAGGAACTGGTTCGAGACCATCTTAAAAATCTGAACATGCACAAGTCCATGGGTCCTGATGTGATCCATCCACGGGTCCTGAAGGAGCTGGTGAATGAAGTTGCTAAACCACTGTCCATCATATTTGAAAAATCACAGCAGTCAGGTGAAGTTCCCGATGACTGGAAAAAGGGAAATATAACCCCCATTTTCAAGAAGGGGAAAATGAATGACCCAGGGAATTACAGACCAGTCAGTCTCACCTCTGTGCCGGGCAAAATCTTGGAGCAGATTCTCCTGGAAGGCATGCTAAGGCACATGAAAAACAACAAGGTGCTTGGTGACAGCCAGCATGGCTTCACTAAGGGGAAATCCTGCCTGACCAATTTGGTGGCCTTCTGTGATGCGGCTACAGACCGATGGACAGGGGTAGAGCAGTTGATGTCATCTACCTGGACTTGTGTAAAGCATTCGACACTGTCCCACACGACATCCCTGTCTCTAAATTGGAGAGACATCAATTTGATAGGTGGACCACTCGGTGGGTAAAGAACTGGCTGGATGGCCGCACACAAAGAGTTGTGGTCAATGGCTCAATGTCCAGCTGGAGACCAGTAACGAGTGGTGTCCCTCAGGGATCGGTGTTTGGACCGGTCTTGTTCAACATCTTTGTCGCTGACGTGGACAGTGGGATTGAGTGCGCCCTCAGCAAGTTTGCTGATGACACCAAGCTGTGTGGTTTGGTTGATACACTGGAGGGAAGGAATGCCATCCAGAGGGACCCTGACACACTTGTGAGTTGGCTGATGCCAGCCTCATGAGGTTTAACCATGCCAAGTGCAAGGTCCTACACCTGGGTCGGAGCAATCCCAGGCACAGCTACAGGTTGGGCAGAGAAGAGATTCAGAGCAGCCCTGTGGAGAAGGACTTGGGGGCACTGGTCGATGAGAAAATGAACATGAGCTGGCTGCAGTGTGCGCTCACAGTCCAGAAAGCCAACCATATCCAGGGCTGCATCAAGAGGAGCATGACCAGCCGGTGGAAGGAGGTGATCCTGCCCCTCTACTCTGCTCTCGTGAGACCTCACTTGGAGTATTGTGTGCAGTTGTGGTGTCCTCAACATAAAAAGGACATGGAACTGTTGGAACAAGTCCAGAGGAGGGCCACGAGGATGATCAGGGGACTGGAGCACCTCCCGTATGAAGACAGGCTGAGAAAGTTGGGGCTGTTCAGCCTGGAGAAGAGAAGGCTGTGTGGAAACTTCATAGCAGCCTTCCAGTATCTGAAGGGGGCCTATAGGGATGCTGGGGATGGACTCTTCAGTAGGGACTGTAGTGACAGGACAAGGGGTAACGGGTTAAAACTTAAACAGGGGAAGTTTAGATTGGATATAAGGACAAAGTTCCTTACTGTGAGGGTGGTGAGGCACTGGAATGGGTTGCCCAAGGAGGTTGTGAGTGCTACATCCCTGGTGGTGTTCAAGGGCGGGTTGGACAGAGCCTTGGGTGAGATGGTTTAGTGTGAGGTGTCCCTGCTCATGGCAAGGGGGTTGGAACTAGATGATCTTAAGGACCTTTCCCACCCTAACTATTCTATGATTCTATGATTCTAAATCCTAATAAATGCTTTTATTTTCAGGCTTCCATTTTGTATCTTTCTGCTTCATCCAGTCGTGTGGGCACCCCAGTTTAATTTTTCCTTTCTTAGTTTTTCCTTTTTTTCAGAAGCTTACACTAATTAAAGCATAAATTGGAAGGGCTTTTGCAAGAATTTTTATCTTGCTCAGTGTTTTGGCCAGTACAAGAAACACAGTTTCCTGAAAGCTCCAGAACACCCCTTGGGCATAGATCATAGAATCATAGAATAGTTAGGGTTGGAAAGGACCTTAAGATCATCTAGTTCCAACCCACCTGCCGTGGGCAGGGACACCTCATGCTAAATCATATCACCCAAGGCCTCGTCCAACCTGGTCTTGAACACTGCCAGGGATGGAGCATTCACAACCTCCCTGGGCAACCCATTCCAGTGCCTCACCACCCTCACAGGAAAGAATTTCCTTCTTATATCCAGCCTTAACTTCCCCTGTTTAAGTTTTAACCCCTTACCCCTTGTCCTGTCACTTCAGTCTCTAATGATGTCTAAGGTGTCTGAGAGGCTTTTCTTAGATTTTTTTTCTTTCTGCATCATGATATTTTGTTTATTCCTGAAAACACATCCTGTGTCCTAGTTAAACCATTTTCTTACAGTCACTGGTCTCCCCAGTCAGTTAATTCTGTTTATCAGATGATATGATCTGTCCTGGGGATTCAGAGTAGGGAAAATACTTTGCGCATCACTACAACCTGGAAGCCCACCGAATTCAGCATGTTGTAGGTGGAGCAGGTCTGAAACCTGAAAAATACAGCATCGGTGCTCCTAGAGCTCAGCTAGTAGGTACCCGAAGAATCACCAGGTCCCCTCTCTTCTCCGCTCTTTAATCTGAGCAAGCGAAAGGAAACACGAAAACAAATTTGTTGAGGAATGGTGTGGGAGTTCTACCAACTTTGCAGATACTTGCTCTTCCCACCTTGGTTAATTCAGCTAAGGAAAAGCACCTGAACTCAAAAGTGAGGCTTGCCCAATATGTTGGTGTTAGTCCTACTGCTGTGGGGTTTTGCTGACTCCACAGTCCTGGTGACACCAGGGGTTTATTCCTGCAGGCCAAGAGGGATTTCCTTGTGTTATCCCATTGTTTTGTGTTTGGCAAGGTTTAAACATGTACTTATTTGGAACAGATGCTTTTATTCTGCTTTTGCAAAGAAGTCGTAGCTGTGGCCATGGTTTTTGACTCCTCTTTGCTGCTACAGGGGTTTCTGTTTCTTGACATCACCAAATGAGATCAACATGTCCTGTTGATGTCCAATTTGGAACCTGTAATTACCGTGTTGTTTCAGATTGCCCACAGAGCAGCACTGCCCTTGTCATGATTATTTACAATGACATTGCTATTGGCAACAGAAAGCTGTATTTAAAGTAAAGTAAATGAATGTATACTTCTGCAGTATCAAACTCATTAGAAGTCTGGAGTGAATACCTTGCTACCCTTGTTCGAAAATTCTCATTTGCAAAGGTGATATTTTCTGTTAGGACAAGAAGAAAAATGCCATCATAGAAAAGGTATTCTGGCAACGTACAACGAGATTTGCAAGAGGTTTAGGCTTTTACTAATGGGCTGGTGAGTTGGAGGAGCCATAGGGCTAGTCTCAGCGGGATCCACACCTGAACACAAAGTTCTTCTGGAAACTGTGCTTCTGAGAGCTGTTTTCCTCATGGACATCAATTCTGCATTGTGCCCCATTTTGTAGTGAGTGGTAGCATGTTAGGCACAAGGAGTTGTAGCTTCCGCAAAAGGGGATGTCTAAACTATAGAAGAGGTGGTGATAGATTAAAACCTCTCTAAAACATACTGCCACAATGAGCTCCGCTCCCTCCAGGGAGAATTGAACAGGGAAGCAGAAAAAATTGAAGAGTTTGCTGTTCATCCCCAAAGTGCTCCTGAAAACTTTTATTTTCTTATTTTTCAGGTCTGGCCAGATCTTAAGGGTTTTGTTTTCATTTGGTTTTTTGTTGGGTTTTGGTTCGTTGTTTGTTTTTTAAAAAAAAAATTTATCTATATAGAAACAGTTTATAGGTATTTAGCAGATAGCTTTGTTAGCTGTGTATAGTTTCTGACTGTTCTTAGGGCTGAGGCTGCTTGTATACCCCAAACCTTATGAGTTTAAAGGAAATATCCATCCACTAGCTGGTGTTTCAAAGTGGTTTCCTTTGTTGTGGATTGAATTCTGCATGTGCAAATTCCTTAGTCATGAAAGATCTGTTCATGATCCCTTGCATCCAAGAGTGCAGCAGACCAATGTCTATTAATCAGGCCGATACTTGACTCATGCACAGATGGTCAGTGGACTCTGCAAACTCTGCTTGCTTCTTGTAGAAGTGTGACTGCAGCAGCAGCACCCAGATCACATATTAATAGAAAGCAGCATGCAGAAATCTGATCCCATGGAGGCTACAGTTATTTAGGTTGGATTAAGAAGTGCACGTCTGTGTAATTGCAGAGCAAACTCAATGTTTTAAAAGATACTGAAATGCAGTGGTTTTGTGAAAGGCCTGATACAAAACAGATGACTGAGGCAGTCATAGCAGATGAAGAATGAATGAAACCAGCAGCAGGGCTTTCGTGAAGAGCTACAGCAAGATCTTTTAAACTGCTGTAGCCTGTCTTGTTAAACAAGCAATGGCCCTAAAAGTGTACAAATATAAAATTTGCATAGAAGTTTTCCGCAAGTTGTTCAATAACCATACCATGTTGCAAATAGGCTGCTCCCTCATGTTCAAACTGGTAGCTCTCTCACATAACCCTGAAGGTTACTGGGTGCCCCACACAAGATGCCCCTGCACCCCAGTGTCTCATGGCAGGCCAATGGCAAAAGCCTAGCAAGAGTGTTGGCTGTCAGGGTTACTTTTAGGGGCAGTCAACATCTGATGACATTTGGATAAAGTATATAGGAGCTCTTAGTTGTGGCCATATCTGCACTGACACATGATGGTGCCAGGGCCGGGGAGCACGTGGAGAGGGCAGATGTGCTTTTGTCTCTGTCACCTCTGAACTTCAGCAAGTCTTAAGCTTTACGCTCCAGCTCAGAAGCAAGTACTGTGCTGTAACACCTCCATCTATGGTGATGGGGGGATGAACCAGGTTGAGATGTCTGATTTCTGTCTATGTGTGTGGAGGGCACTGTACTGTGCCTGGGCTATAGACACACACCTCTCAGTTTTAAATGCTATTGATTGTTCATTCTTTCCCTTCAATCCCTTATTTAAGCAATAAAAGTAATTCAAGCTTGAATCCATCCATAACAGGTGAAATAAGGAAGATGACAGCTGTCCTTCATCAGCCTAAAAAGTCATATCTGAACGAGGACTACAAAATTTTTTGTTGTTGATGTTTTTCATGGGGTTTTTTTTTTGTTTGTATGTTTGTTTTTTAGGTTTTATTTTTCTGTTATTGCTGTTGTTGGGGTTTTTTTTTGTGTTTGGTTTTTTTTTTCCAAAGAAACAAAAGCAAGCAAGCAACCAACCAAAACCACTGGTGCTTGTGACAGTGAAACCAAGTTACAACCACCCCTTTAGTCCCATGTTCAGTCCACATCCCAGGCTCAGCCAAGCATTGAGGCAATACTAATACAGAAAGTGTACCTTCGGCTCTCAGAGAAGCAGGATTTGGTGGGGGCCAGAGGCCAGATATTCCTGCAGGACTGCAGAGCATGAGTGACCTTCACTGGTGCATTTGGGATAGAGCAAGTGAGAGAGACCTTTAGGCTGCTCTCTCCTTTAGAAATGGTGTTTACCATCACTTGAAGATTCAAGTGAAAAAGAATATACGTGTTTTTTTGTTTTGAAACATTCTCCTTTGCACAGCAGTATGAATTGAAATAAAAAGGATAATACATACAGAATGTCTGAAATACAAATGAAAAAGCAGTGCAGTGCTGGGAATGGAACATGTTTCAGTTGACCCAGATCAAAATTATTTCTGGAGTTCCAATTTCTGGAAACTCGTGATATTTTTATTTTTGTTCAAATGTAACAATACCAGTGTGCAGCCAGGTAGCATGCGTTGCCATTATTTGTTTCCACAGCACCTCAGAGCAGAATCTAAGTAATATGAAGCCTCTTTGCATTTTGATACAAATAAGGGTATATTTAACAGAAAAGAGGCCTATATCTACTTTTTACAAGACAAGAAAATGATTGCAATTCAGCCTTTTTCTTTCTGGTTTACCACAGGTGGAAGATTTGGGCTACGTGGGAACAATGCAAACCGGAGCTGCTCCTTTGTTTGGTAGGTCAACTTCATGTGGGAAGTGGGTTTTGACTGCATTCAGTTTGATATGGGCAGAACAACAGGCTGTTTGTTTAACAAGACTAAAACCATGTTGGTCTTCCTGCCCAAAAATATCTCACAACTTATCTTGTGACTGAGGTCAGCCTCAGATAACTGAGTCCTTGTCTGCTCCCCGGTGTGAGTGAGAAGGCAGGGAGGAAGGTTTGCATTTATTCTGGAGGTTCACACTAGGCTCCCTGTGGCCCATGCTAAACAAGTGTGTTGTGTGTCCCCAAGACCCACAGTGAAATTCTGCACTACACTTATTTACCTAAGGCCTCATTTCATTTTGAACAGCACCCATGCTGACTTGAACAAAGAACAAATATGGGAAACCTCTTGCTTTTTAACAGTGCTGCAGTACCACAGGAGTATTATAAGCACAGTAGCTAACAGGGCACCAGCAAAACACATGGGCTGCCTTAGCTGATCATTTTCAATGATCATTTCACCTTTGAAATTCTACACAGGCTTTTTTTACAGTTATACTGAATAGCAAATAACTTCTGAGTACATACTGCAGAGAAACATGATTTCCTTTGAAATCACATACATCTAAGCAGAGCACGTATGCAAATACAGCTCCCTTAATAAAATTCCTCCACCAAGCTATAGAAGCCATGGCAATTGTACAGTTATTCAGATACTATAATCTGAATAGAGATTATCTTTTTCATGATGCAATAGCAATAACAGTATAGATAAAGTTGATGTATGGAACTTGGTTCCTGTTTAAAGAAATCACATTGTAGGTCACCATGGCATACTTTGTCTAACATAAAGTTTGCAAACTTAGAGCACAATTGTAAATAATTTAGAACAGTACTGTAAGTCTTTGGAAGCTTGAAAATAGCTTGAAAAACTACTGAAGTTTTGGATTTCCATGCATTTCTTACCATTAGTGTCATATCAAGTCATCTAGTTTAATAGCAGTCATGTGTTTCTTATGCCTTTGAGATAGTCATCAAAGACATCGTCTGGTATATTTTAGTTGACCATACATTTTTATTGAAATCTGAATGTAACTGTGGACAAAAGGCATCTTGAAGCTGGATCTATATGGAGTCTCTTTCCATAGTAGGAACTGAAACTTCTCCTAGCAGGTCTTGTCTTGGCATATAGCATAAAGTTTGGTGACTGGATGAGTCTTAGCCTCAATTATTAGCCCTTTCTAGTAGCAGCTGGATATAAAATGGTTGCAACAGAGATGCTCTGATACACCTTAAGCTCCTCTCCTCCTTCACGTCTGCATGTAGGCAAATGGCCTCTGCATTTTGCTCACTATGAAGAAAATACAATTGCAATCTACTACTGACACAAATCGGCAAGGCTTCCTTGCCTCTTGTGGAGATAGCGGGAGAATGCTGTCCTTGGGGCCTAGACAGGCTGAATTTTTAGTTGAATGTGATCAAACTGCAACCTGAATTAGTGATTTCAGGTTGTCTGAATCACAAGTACAGTGCTGTGCTCTGTTCAGTACTTGATATCAAAAAATCCATGACAGTTCCTGTTAATAATATAAATGTTAACCTGCTAGCTAGCTATATATGGTCATGCAATATGTTGAACATAATGTATGAATCAGTTTGGTCCAGCTGCTGATGTCCTAATTTCTTTTATGATATAGTAGTGCTCAGCTCACTTGGCCAAGGCTGGCAATATTTCTGAAGAGATGGGGCTTTTCAAAAAGGGCAAGACTATTGCTGGAATTTAAAGGGAGATCTAGAGCTCAGGTCACTCCCTTTCATTTCAGAAAAAAAGCAAGAGTTGAATTTCATGAAGCTATTTCAGGCTGCTTTTTCAACCAATGTTTCTTTTGCCCAGCAGCTATTGAACAAGATACTTTTGATTCTGCACAAGACAAAAATTGCTCTGAGATTTTTTTTGAGACCTCTGCTCCAGAATTTTCTCTGAAAAAAAAACAAACCCAAAAAAACGAAGGCCTCAGGGTTTGGTTCCTGATTTCTTAATGCACTGGAAATAATCAGCAGTGAATCTTTCAGTGAAAGAAAGGGAATGTTTCAAGCCCTCCTCATTACTATTCACAGACACTTTGGAAATAAAAGTTCAGAGTGGCCTGCTGTCCAGAAGGTCACATTCCCTTATTTCTCTTGTAAATTTGCCCAGGGAGCATTTCACACTACACCAGCCTGAATTATACTGTTCCTGACAGTGATGTCAGAATGAGCAAATGCTGAGGTCATTTGCAAGAAATGCTGCCAGCATGGCACAGCAGTCTTCAGCTTGTAAGCCTATGCTTTCCCTGTCTTAAGAAACACTAAGGACAGCAGAATAACTGAACTTAGTCTTAAGAAACACTAAGGACAGCTGAACTCCTTTCAGCTGCAGTTTGATTTCACGAGCCTTTGTCTCTGGCTGCAAACAGGCAGGGTTCCCTGGGCACCTTACTGGGTTTGGGTCTGCCTTCTCCAGGCACTGCTGAAGGAGCCAACTGCCCATGGGGACAAGTGGCAGGGATGAGTAGGGTCCACAGCTCCCAGCAAGGCTGTCTGCAGCACTGCTGCCTGTGCTGCCGCTCCCAGGCTTTCTTCCTGATTGATGTCTTATGTCTGCAGGAATAAGATTCACTGTGACCCTCTTTGGTATGTTCTATATTTCCCACATATTCCATTGAGAAATGGTCTCTAGATGAAAATTTTTCTTGTAAAAGCTCAGGGTAGACACAACAGTGAAGCAGCTATTTATTAACATTTTTGCAAAAACAGGTGTTCTAGCAAGTAGACACACATAGCAAAGGCAGAACTATGGTTTATATTTTATATCCTATCCACAAGTTACCTCCCTTGTTTCCCCATTGTTGGGTACTCCAAGGCTTACAACCTATTCGACACGTATAATCTACATGCTAACTGTCCCACCTCTGTTTATATCTCCACTTACTCAATTTTGTACACCTCTTGCTTTTATTTATTTATCTCCTTTTATGGTTCAATTTCATAACTCTCTGGCATACAGGTAATACCCCAACTTACTGTTTAACTACAGAACCAGTTTGCACCAGCTTAGTTTCATAGGTTGTACAAAGATACCATTCTTCTGAACCACAGAGTGTGTCTGTTGCCCAAAGGTGACGTCTTTAAGCAGTGTGCCTGTTTAAGTCATGGTATTTCAAACCCTTTGTTCCATTCACTTGGTAACTAGGCCCCAGACCCAATATTGAAAAGTCTTGATATTGCAAAGCCTTAATATTAGAAAACCTTAATATTGCAAAGCCCTATCTCAAATATGCAAAAATAACACTGTTTCTGTCACATTCCAGTTCCCTGAATTTCAGTGAAATACCCCCTTTGATCCTTCTATGACATGGAGTCCCACTCTGTCAGCAGCCACTCATAAATATCAAGTTTGCCATCCAGGCCAGACTATGGTAACTTTTAAATCTCCTCTCCACATCACCATATTCCATAAGGTATAGGAGGGTGCAAACAGCTTACAAGTGCTGTGCATCCATACATAGCTGGGAAGTCTGTTAATCGCAATATTCAAAGCTCAGTAAAGCAAAAGCTAGGTGAGCCTGGGCATCTGGGTGGTCATATACAGTCACAGGGACAGAACTGGACTTAAACTGACTGGCTCCCATTGAGTAATGGCTGTGTTAAAGAGCAGGGTGCCTTGGCAGAGAAGTGCATGCTTTCTCTGAAGCAAGACTAGAGAAGAAATGGTGGAGCAGGAGCTCCAGCAGTGCCTTGTCAGCTTTAGTGACAACAGTGTAATGGAGGAGAACTGCCATGCGAGAATAGAGGAAGGAGTTTAACCCTGTCTTTCCCTCCTCCACCTGGTTTCTTTCACCACCAGTGTCGCTTCTGACTCAAGCAGCGCCATGCGGTACTCAATATCGGCACACAGCCGCTGACATGAAGATGAAATGGCAAATCGTTGCCCTCCCGCTGCCTGCCTGCCTGGCTGTACTTCGCTGTTCCTCCCCCCTGTGGCCATGGTGAGGCTCGGTGGGAAGTGCGCCTTCCCTTGCTGTGCCGGGCACTGTGAAGGACAGCCATACTGCAAGCGCATCTTTCTTGCACAGTTGGTCTGCCTGGGAAAGGTGGTGAGTTTCAATGTTTTTTTTCAGAGAGGAACTCTCATCATAACTGCAAAGCTCACTACTCTACTGATGAAGGGACAGAGAAGGATTGGTTTTCCTTGTGGAAAGTGGGCGGTAAACACTGCTGGCAGCTGCTAACTGCAGTAAAACCACTCAGCATCTCTGACCTGCTTTGCATATCTCAGATTGCATGCCCCAAAACCTGCAACATTCAAGTTTCAACTGTTGATTGCAGTGAACCCCATTATGCTGCTTCCAATATTTTTTTCAGTTACTTTTTACACTGGAGAGATCTTGCCCACCTCCTGCAGTTTACTTTCCAGCCTCTCCAGCATTTCCTTGCTGCTTCCATAGTACCAGGCTAAATTAATCCTTTTTTCATCTCATGCAAACCAGATCCCTGACACCCCTGTGTTCCTCCCTGTTTCTGCTGTGCAGCCCTGGTGATGATATTTTGTTGTAGAGGAAATTTAAAGGCTTTGCCCTCCCTGCTGAGTCTTGCACTGCCTGTTGTGACTTTGTTAACTACCTAGGGTGCTCTGAAGGCAGAACTCTTCATGTATGGCATTTAAAGGTAACAAAAAAATGCCTTTAGGGGAAATAATTACCAAAATTTATAGAAGAAACAAGAGTGGACGCATGTCTAGGTTTGTGTGTAGTGCTGTCAGGGGTGTGAGAGCAACATAGGTTTAGGGACCAAAGCCTGCTCTGGCCTGGTGAGGTTAGGCATCTGTAGCAACAAAGGAGGAGCAGCACTTAGCTCAGGAAACGCTGTCTACAGGACTTTGCAGTCTCTCCAGTTAAGTAAGAATTTTTCTACCTGCCCTAAGCAACACAGTACTGTGATCACTCTGGTAAAAACATACAAGCTAAGCCCTTTATGTATGTCTACATAGGAGCACTCACTATGCAGTGCTGGGACTTGTTTTTCTGGAGCTGGAAACTGCTCTGCCACTGGTTGCACCACTGGTGTCCACTGGCAGAAGCCATTCACTGCCTCCATCCTCAGTTAAACTAATAGGCACAGAATAATCTGCTTTATGTAGGGATTTTTTTTGCTTGCCTTTGACAAGACAACAGCATTACAGTATTGAATATCCTCTCTAAATTTAGTACAGGGGCCTAGAGTGCTAGTGAATTACAGCTCTTTGAACTGAGACAAGTCATGTAATAGAGGATTCATGCCAAACTGAATCTGCTGTTGAAATAGAAAAATTGAGCGTGATAAATATCCTCGTATTTTGGAGAAGTCAAAGTCTTTGCCTTCCGTTTTCTATGTTAGGCATAGATACAGAGATTCACAAAGAAAAATATGCTGTCCACGCATATGTAAAGTGCTGTTGAACTGGTATGAATACTGTTTGAATTCATGACTGTAGAAACATGAGACTGGAGGGAGACAAACACTAGTATTTTTTCCTATTGAGAAGATACACCCTCCAACTCCTTGTTTCTCACAGTCACCTGTGACCTCCAGCCAAGGCCGAGCTTTCTGATTGCTACCTGCAGGACAAACGTGTAGTAAGTAACAACATCTGTTCTGATAAATTTACAATGTAAATAAACAAGTTCAGTAAAGATTTAGAGCCTAGTGTTATGGCTGGCTTTCTGAGGTGCAGAAGAAACAAATTAACTGCCCAAGGTCACATCAGAAGTCTGCTGGAAGGCGAGGACTTGCTGCAGCTCTTGTTATACATCCAGATCATCCTGGGAGAGCTCAAAGAGGGCAACCAGCCTGTCTGGCTACATCTGAGCTCCTTCTGTATTTTGTGATTGCGTGCATGGAAACTGTTTATCAAATCTCATTTTATAAATACTGTCAACGGTTGGTTGTAGGCTGGTTTGGTTTGGTTTTTTGTGGTTTTTTTTTTTGTTTGTGTTTGTTTTTGTTTTGCATTTTAAACTGTAGTGTTTGCAAACAGAACTCTTGGTTTGCCTTTTAAAGCCCAGGCACCATTAGCAGTGTCAGGTCAGATTTGATTCCTTCGCGTAACTGCGGTTATTGCAGTTACTGGAGTTACGGGAGTTATTGCTGAATCTCAAGGCCTCCTTACAGTCCTGGTGTTCACTGTTACTAGCCCACAGCCAGGACCTTGCAAGTTAGTAGGGGACTGCCCTGTAGAGATGCTGGGTCTCCTAAACCTGCCAAGTGTGCATGGCATTTCACAAGCTGTCCACCCCCTGCTGACATATTTCATAGAATCATAGAATAGTTAGGGTTGGAAAGGACCTTAAGATCATCTAGTTCCAACCTCCCTGCCATGGGCAGGGACACCTCACACTAAACCATCTCACCCAAGGCTCTGTCCAACCTGGCCTTGAACACTGCCAGGGATGAAGCATTCACAACCTCTCTGGGCAACCCATTCCAGTGCCTTACCACCCTTACAGTAATTGTTCTTTAATTGTTCTTTGTACTTGTTTCCATGACCATTTTGTGCTCTACAGCCAGCACAATTTGACCTCCTTGCCACTTACCAAGCGTGGAGCAGTCTGCATTCAGTTTCCTGGGGACAAATGAAAGCGAGAAAAGTCTAAGTATGCTTCTTCCTACCAAAAATGGTCAGAACTTATGCTGGCAATCACAGAAACAGGTATGAAAACAGAGAGTTTCATCAGAATTGTACTTACCGAGAATGGTATTCCCCCACAACCAATCCATCACATGCTGTGGTACTTCGAAACCAGCTCCCTTCACTCACAATGGCATTTCTCATTCCTATTTTCCTTCTTGCTTGTTGAGCTGCCTGGATGCTAGGACAGGCATTTCTGTTTTGTGCGTTCAGTCTGTTCACTGAACAGACTTCTGTTAATATGTTTATGCCTCTTATTTCTCCCTGGCCTTTCCTAGCAATATTACCTGATGACAGAGATATGAATTGCACATTTAATAATTACCTTTATAAACTCTGCAGGTTTCATTCTTGTACAAACTTCGTATGAAGTCATAATGTGAAATAACTGATGGTGAGTTTGGGTAGCTGCTGCATACATGGCGTCCATCTTATAGGGAAGCTTTTTCTGGTCACACATGGTTACAAACTTTTTGTGGAAACATTTCTGTTCAGTGTGGAAGACTATTTCTGAAGCATCTCTGAAGCATCTTGACTGCAAATTTTACCTGTGTGGTCAATATCCCTCTCCTTCCTCACCAAGCCTGCAGATCTGATGCCACAAATGAGTCTTTGTAGCAACAGTGCAGCAAAGCTTGGACCCATGATGGCACAGCTTGGTTCTCCAAAATGGCATATACTCAAAGCCAGCACTACCACATAGCCCCTAAGTTTCTTGGTCTTCTTTGGAGTTGGGTGATTTGCTAGCACAATTGCTTTTCCTATCTCTCTTCTGGTTGACTTCTCTTCAAGAGTAACTGCTTTCTTCTAGGTGTTCGGTAAGTGAGGCTGATGATGCCAATCTTTCTTCCTCATGCTTCTGGTTTTGGTTCAGGATCACCATGTCTGTAAGATCAACGCAGATCTTTTAGGTGGTAAAAAAGTGACCACTTCAAAGCCCTTGTTGCAGTTCATCTTAGCTCTGTAGAGGATTATATGACACCTGAGCAAGTTCCTTTGTGTCCAAGATGAAGCTGTCTTTTACAAAAGTGTCTATGTCTCAGGTCCTATTTCAATGCTGACATGCACTGATTTTATTCACCCTCAATGCTTCCCTCTTGCTGCTTTGGCATACCTGATTTCTTGCACTGGTGTATATCATGAAGTATTTTACTTTGCAGTATTTAATCTAGAAACAGTTGGCATTTCCAGACGTCTAGCAGAGACCTAGAGATCTAGAAAAGTTGTGAAGTCAAGGTAAGAAAGTCAGGTCTATGACACCAGGCAAATGATGCCCTCACTCAGAGTCATATATCTAGTGTTTAAGCTGGCACATTTCATGAATGTATTCAGCTATATAGAAATACCTGCATGTGCTGGACAACATATACCCATTGGCATAGGCATAGTGGAAAACACTAGAAAAGTATGCATCTTTCAGTTTTAAAATTCAAAATCAGGGAGATCTTTCTAAAAACTAATCTTGCATTTCAGTCTTAGTAAATTGTCATGGTTTAAACCCAGTCAGGTAACTCGTTCACTCACTTCCCCCCTTGTTTCCCTCCCCCTGCTCCCGGAGGGACGGAGAGGAGAATCGAAAAGAATGCAACTCCCACGGGTTGAGATAAGAACAGTTTAGTAACTAAGGTATAACACAAATCACTACTGCTACCATCAATGATAATAATGATAAAGGAAATAACAAGGGAAGAGAATACATCATCTCACCACCAGCCGACTGATAACTCCCCCCCCCCAGCCCGACCAAGCTCTGACCGATACCTCCTCCAGCCCTGCAGACTCCCAGCCCTTCTGGCTAACTCCCAGTTACATCCTGGGCATGACGTGCTGTGGTATGGAATACCTCTTTGGTCAGTTTGGGTCAGGTGTCCTGTCTCTGCTTCCTCCTGGCTTCCCCTCCTCCCTGGCAGAGCATAAGGCTTACAAAGTCCTTGGCCAAACCAAAACATCACTATCAGCTCTGTTCCCAGGCCGAAAGTCAAAACACTGCACTGCACCAGCTACCAAGAAGGGGAAAAATGACTGCTACTGCTGAACCCAGGACATAAATAAAGCACGAGTCTGGGAGAAATTTAATAATGGTGGGTAGGCTTCATGCTCTACCCATAAAAATGGGTGTATTTCAGTGAATTATGTAGTAATCATTCCAGTTTATGCGATAAATATTAGAATTATAGATCCTTTTGCCCCACAGATATCATGAAACAAAGATACTGCTGTCTGCTCCTGTAGATTGGCTGGAGAAAGGTGCCAAATCAGAGAAAATACATGTATCAGAAAAATATGTATTACGCATATTCATAAGAATTGATAAGAGATTTCAGATTCTGTCTTGTGATATGTATGTAGTTAATAAACCTTATATTTTGCATCTAAAATGGCATATTCAAGAAAAGTGTTTAGACATGAAAAAATACCTCTGGATCACACTCATGCACATCTATATGGACAACACACATACAACTAGGTAGATAGATATAATATGACAGAATGACCACAATGGCAACTATTGGCATACTATTACAGAAATACCCAATGCACAATACGAAATGTAAATGAGACATTTTAGGAAAGTCATTAATGCCTTTTATTCGTGCCTCTGGAAGCTGAATGTTGCCTTGTTCTGGGTCTGTTTTCCAAAAGGTTAGCAAAGTGCTAATTAAAAAGTGTGAGGAGCAATCAGTTTCCTAACAGAATTTATTTTAAAACAATTTTTAGTCTGAGCCTCTTATCCACTGTCTCCACAATTTATCCTCCTCAGTATTGGTAAAATAGCCAAAAAAATACAAAACAAAATAAAAAATTAAAAATAAAAAATTAAAAAAAAATGAAGTTTTAAAAGATTCTGTAAGGGATTAAACCCATCCTTATTCAGTTAGGCAGTGGATTTTTGTGATTGAAATAAAGGCCCAGTAAATCAAATCACAATGGTGAATGAATTAAATATCTAGATCTACAGGTCATAGGTGACACGTTTTTAGCTTGAAGTGAATTTTATAACCTGGACAAGAGCTCTCTCGCAAAATCTATAATCTTAAAAAGTGATAATATTTTGCAAGCAAACTAATGAACCTTTTAATTAATTTTTTTTTACAGTAGGCCATATGAAGTGAGGTTATTGAATCAGGGCCTAGTCTGGTCTCATGAAGGATGTTACCTATGTGGGATGTCACCTGGTCATCAGGGCTGCGATACTCTGGCATCCAAAGGGTCAGCTGAATTCTCCAGGGATAGCAAGTGTGCGCTCAATAAGAGGAAAGAAGAAACTGCAGGTCTTGAATCCTAATCTTAATTAGAGTACTAAACACTATAATCATGTTACTTATTATTCCTAACAGTGGTTACTGGAGGCAATAGACATGGTGATCCACATGTGATGTGTAAAATGACGAGTACAAGAGAGGAAAACTCCCAGAGAACGCATATAGTACACAACAGGGAAAAGGCATGTAGAAAGCAGAAGATACTATCCCCAGATTAATAAGCAAAACTGCAGAAATGACTGAAGATACAGAGTGAGACACACTTCAGATACAAATGAATTAATTATTGAAGACACATGCTAAAAGAAGGTAGGAATAATATCAAAAAGCTTTCAATTATTTACACTTTATTGCATGAATCTGTAAGTGATGTGTCATGCTTTGTCTCTTACCAGGGCTGCATAGAGAGAGCAATCACCAGAACAACACCACCAGCAATTTGCCTCCCATCAAATCTATGGTTGTATAGATCCACTTTCTCATTTACAAGTGAGATTTCACACAGGAACAACTGAAAAGTCACCTGCTGGGAAAATAGCTTCATGATCACTGGCCTGAGTATGCATAGGCATAGCAGGCAGCTGAAAGGTGTTATTCAGAAATACCCTTTATTATTAAAAGAAAACAAGGCTTATGCGTCTTTCTCATTGTGAAACATGGTACTATTTATCTGACTTTTCATTTCTAAGTAGTATACTGATAGCTTGTTACGCATACTTCATTCTATTAAATTGAGCTGTGATTTCTTGGAGCCTGACAAAATGTCTGATTTTTTTTCAAATAGCTGTGCCAACTCATGCATGAGATAGCCTAGCTCTGCCTTTGAGAACAGCAGCCTCCCGCACCTTTAAGAACCCCGGGACTAAACATTTCAAACAGTGATTTCCAAGCTTCCCCTATGCTCCTCCAAAGCTCCAAGACTCTGTGACTGAAGTAATTCACCAGTTCACTAGAGCAACATATAAATAACTTTATCATACCAGACCTATATAAAAATAAAAAATAATAAAAAAATAAATTTGCAATAAGAATTTTTGCTTTAGCTGCGGATTGTAAATCCCATGTCCTTATAACTTGGACTCCCCTTAGCCTGGCTGAAGAATTTTGTTTTCTGAAGTAATATCAATGCCTGCTCCATAATGATTTATAAATATCAAAAATAACAGTGAATGGTTTTATCTGTGATTCTCACACATCTTAGAGGACTACATGAATTCCTACACTCCTCTTCACTCCTAATCACACTCCAAACACCCAAAGTTTATTGGTTTTGTCCAGTGTCTGGTGAACTTTGGGAAGAAAGTAGGTAAAAGCAGTGGAAAATAAGTTCATCAGCAAATACTGCTTGCATGAAAATAACTCTTAATGCTGCTAAGTATCTTCCTTTCTCTCCAATTTTTTCTTACTGTGTTTTCCAGTAGGCACTAAATGATGAAGGCACGCCATATGCCGGGTAGCATGGTCACTGTACCCTGGGGAGTTATGACCTCCCTCTCCATGGCCCCAAGCGAGACTGCACCTAGGGTGCTATGCTGGGGGTTTAGCCCCCTGTTCAAAACGGATGTGGGGAACCTGACGAATATTCAGCAGAGACCCTTTGAGACATCAGGTCCTGAAGCATACTGTGGGGCTGAGGGAGCTGGGCTGGTCTGCAGGGAAGAGACTAAAGTACAGTCTGAGTTGCCAGCAGCTGTGTAAGGGGTGACTGCCAAGGTGATGGGGCTGACAGCATCCAGGTAGCAGCATCCACAGAGGTGATGCTGCAGTGCTGTAGCTTGCGAGCTCAGGGTCAGCTCCCTACTCACTAGGAGGTTGTGCAGCACTGGTACAGGTGGCCCATGGGCGGGTGTCCATACTTAGAGGCTTTAAGGGCTTGGCTAGGCAAAGCCTCAGTAACCAGTCAGGGAGCTGGAGAGGTCAGAGCAAAGATCTCAAGGGTGTCACCCCAGCCAAAGCTTCTGTGATTCTCTGATTGTTTGAACCTATGAGCCATGCCACTTACTTAAAAGTTAAATTCAAAAAAGTTTTCTGCTCATTGCTCTACAGTTCTCAGTGCAGGAGTTCTCCAGCAAACTGATCCTCTGATCCCCTCTCCCCACCTTCCCCCTGGTCTGTGTATGTTCAAATAGATGGCCCTGTCAGACATTTCCCGGGAATAAGGTTTGTTGTTCATGCAAGCCTTACTCTCTCTCTGATCTGCCAGCTTGTACAGAGCTGGATTTTAACACTTCGAATGCAGCTGAAGACAAATCACAGATCATGTGTAGGTGCCATTTTTGCTCCAGAGCAATAACGTATTTGTAGCAGCTAAATGTCTCAGCAGCAGATGTCAAGGTTTTACTTTTGCTTTTTCAATCTGAGAGTTCATGTGGCTGTGAGTAAGGGCAAGAGGCCTGAGCTTCTCAAGCAGGATTGAATCTTTTGTGTGTGCTAAGGAAGAAGTTTTCCCCAAGACAGCATGAAAAGAGGGTACCATGAAATGTTGGAGAACATGCTGTAGGCTTTCTGACTTTCTTTGATTTCACAAAACAAAGTTTACTCAAGCTTTCTGAGACACAAAACTTAATCTACAGAGAAAGTGATGAACCAATTGATCACACTGACCTACAGATGGAAATACCTCAAACACAGGCACAGAAAGAGTATCTATATGTCTATTTATATCTATTTATCTACTGGTCATCTAATAATGGTACTTTCATAGAAACACCACGGTTGCATCTGAAATCAGACCACCTAATATCTGCACATAGACTGCTAAAAATCATTCTCACTTCAATCAGTCAGTTCTTGCAACTGCCACTTAATGAAACACTTAATGAAGACAAGCCATGGTGGTTGTCTACATCTGGATCTCTCCATCCAGGAATTTGTTCATTTACTTTCATAATTTTAATTTCTTTTTTTTTACATAGGGAATTCCTCTGTGAAGACATATTAGCTAAGCTTACAACAAGAGAGGAAAATGAAAGCAATCCCCAATGGGCAATATTTCAGCTCCCGCTGTAAAAAGCAATTAATTCAATCACGTTAAATATATGGCATACAAGAATAGGGGTCGCGGTCAGTGACAGGAACAAAGTGACAGAAGCTGGTCTCTTATTAGCATAGCAGTGGTGAAAGAGAGGAGAAAAACCCATGGCAAAGACATAGGAAGTAAAAAACACCCCTTCAGACAAGTATTTGGAACTGACCCATGTCTAAGATTGTCACTGTGCAACATTCTAAAGTCATTTATGATCACTTGAGAATTTCCCATGTAACTTAGCTTTCATTTTTGATGCTGCTTTTCAGCTACTTCCTAAACCAGTGGGTTGTTTGCCACCCTTCTTGTTTGCCAGTGTTTCAAGCCTATCTCCTCCTTATAATATTTTTTCATTATAATTTTTAATAAACATAAAAATTTCAAATTAGGTCAAGAAACCTATTGACTTCCACCCTGTCCAGTAAGAGTAAATTCATATCCAATGCTTTTTCTCCAGGACTTAACCTTAAAACCTGCAAGTACCTCACAAAAGAAGGCAATAATAAGCCATTGCAATTAAAATTATGCATTTTTTCATATGGAATTTTGCAATTTCGCCTGCACTTAAGCACCAAACTATCATCCAGAGCCAAGCTATGATCACAGTTCTTAGCCAATTCTGCAAGAAACTCTAGAAGAAAGGAAAAAAAAAATCCATTTCCCCTGCTTTATCTCTGCTAATATAATCAACTATTTCTCTTGCCTTTTTCATCCTTGTTATTAGCTCTGACAGTGCTAGAAAATTCCAGGCTGCTGCTTAGAACTCACACCTTTCTTGCAAAAGTTTTTTCATCACCTTTTGCAAGCTGACACATGTGGATTCATAGCATCCAGGTTTTGCTACAAAATTTACTGCAATATCCCACTGCAAAGTGAGAAGTATCCCAGATCTAACCATAAAGACAACTCAGCTTTAACCTTGTTTTTACCGTAAGTTATTTCTTACCCATCAGGCAATTTTGTTTCCAGTTTTTGGTTACATTTCTTGTCCACAGCTACCTTCAGAGCAGGATTTGGCACGGTCTTTTAGCAGGGATGTGATTGAATGAGACACCTGCAGCTTTTGCATAGCATGTACCCTTTAGATGGGATTTTGATATGTGCAAAAAATACTGTCTTGGTTGAAGGGTATGGAAAAAACTCCCTGTCTTTTTGAGGGTATGGCTATTTTAGCTCTGACTGCTGTCACTAAAAAGGTCCAGCAAATGCGCCGCTAAAAATACAGAGATTATTTTCTGGCTATAAATAGACACTTTGAGAAATTAATACAAACCTCAGAGAGATTAGTGGTTACAGACACATGTAATAGCTTGCCCTGTGGAAGATGTAAGCCACCTTGCACTTACAGTAAGTGGTAAGAATGTGCAGCTGGGGGATGAGCTGCATGTTCAGCCCTTCTCTCTGTATTGTTTGCCTGGGTATCTGGAGTGACTCTTTTGAATAAAATATAGCTACAAGCTTCCAGTGAAAGATGGCATGAGGGTGAGGTCAAGCTGAGATCCGTCATGTCAACCCAGCTGGTGAGCTAGTGAGGGTTAACTCCACCAGACCTGTGGGTTCAGGCCTGTGGTCCACCCTGCCTTGCAAAAACTACGGGGAAGTCTGGGAGATGCGCAAGAGCTGTTGCTTGTCTCCTCCCCTGTGACATCTCCTTTACAGCAGACGTGAAATAAATCAAGTCACAACCTGAACTGTATTTGTCATCTCTGCTGTGGTTTAGGAGCATGGATAAATTTTCATGAGCATGTATCTGGGAAGGTAATGAGCAATGTTATCTCTTGAGCATGACACAGTCTCCAAATAATGACAGATTCAGATTTGTTAATGTTCTTTTTTTTTTTCTCTAACAGCAACAGCAGAACTGCCAAGGAACTAATAATGCTCCTCATGACCAAAACTGAAATGACCAACATTGCAAAAATGCCCATCGAAGTGGTCTGATATTCTTAGTCAGAATGAAGATGTGCCAGAAACTCCTGAAAGTGCATGAGGGACATTGCTAAAACTTGTTGATTTACGTAGAAAGCCCTGAAATGGCAGGGTCTTCTAAATGCCTCTGATCAATGCCTAGTTTGGCTTGCCAAAGCCCACAAAGGATGCTGGGGCTGGAAATCAGGAGCCGCTGACTCCCCTGTCTGTTGCTAAACTGCTAGCTCATGTCTTTCTATTAATGTTGGTAGTATTTTTAGAAATGCTCTGTGTTACTCTTTTCACTTACCCATTGAAATGTGTTTGTTTCCTCTTGACCTATTGGTTGAACTGTAGTTACTGTTTTCACCTTTTACAGCAAAAGTGACAGACTTGAGGAGATACTGCTATAATCCTTTTGGTATCTTCTGACTGTAAACTAAGAGCTGGTGACCATAAAACCAGCATCTGCTCTCCTTGCTTCTGTTTATCACTGTTTCTTAATCATTAATTTTTACTAGGCCAATCAGATGTCTGTGTTTTGCCTGGTGCAACAGAGATGTTGTTTTCTGCTTATTTTTAATTAAAGGTTAACTCAAGTACCAGGGTTTAACTGCCTCTAGAACTCAATTTACAGTATGCTGGTCTGACTGACCTGGCTAATACTGCTGTGGGCTAATTATCACCGTGATGGCCACTGTGCTAGAGGGGATGTGATGGGAGAGGTGAGAGCTGTACTGCTGCATAGGGAACCCCTTTTGTTCTGCGATGCTGGGAGGAGCAGTCGCAGTCTCTGCCCAAGGAATCTGAGGGGTTTGCCTTGGAAAGGAGCTAACAGGGTGGAGGTGAGAAGGCCCTGTAGACACCCAACAGCTGTGGACATGTAGGGAGAGGAGCAACAGCTCAATGCTTTTTCCATCCTGTGCTGTGCCACAGGGACATATATTTTCACATGCCCTGCAGCTGAGCCAGAGAACTCCTGGGCACAGGATACAGTAGGTGCTAAAATCGCACAGTGGTGTAAGAGGCACTGAGCTTCCCAAAGCAAAAGCCATTAGGAGCTGCTGATTACAAGCCCAGCTGCCCTGCCCACCCTGGGCTGCAAGCTGCTGCTGGGGCAGCTTCACAACATACTTGTTCTGTCCTACCCCAAGTACTGGCTTTTGGGAGCTGTCAGTGATGGGACACAAAAAGATATGAAGACAGGTTAACCCGGTACAGCACTTCCTATGCAATAATTTTCTTTTAATTCTTTACCTTCTTTTTGTTTCAAGGCTGTCTCAAAGGACAAAAACAAATAATAGTTGATACCTGAATGAAATGTTCAGAAATTATTATTCTTTGTACGTTTTTCCTCAGTATCAGTGGGATTCTCTGTAACTCAGCTGAGCAGGGTTATGTGGGACACCCTACCAGGTTTTGGTGTTTTCTCTATTTCCAAACACTTATGTTTTAAAAGTCTATTAAAAACTGTTTGAAGACTTCTTAGTAAGAAAGGTCTGCAAAAAAAAAGTTTACTTCAGTAGCAAATGGAAATAATTCTCCCTTAAAGAGCTCTGCTTTTTGAATACCTGTACATTTTCCTACGTGCACAGTATCAGGAGCTGCTATTAGCTGAACTGCCTCTCAGACATACAAATATAAAACATACCAAGCATTAAACCAATGATTGTGTAAACTAGGGGATATAAGGTTTATATTCTTCTCAAGAGGCTGAACTTACAGGATACCCAATCAGGAATTTTGCACTGATTGATTGTAAAAGGGAAAATATACACATTGCCAAATGGGAAATCCTGTGGTCCCCATAGAATCAAAACTTTTTTCTCAAACCCAGCATGCACAGAGGAGGTAAGGCTCTAACTGCTGTTACACTAGGGTGGAGAGAGTTTGCTATTAAAAACCAGAAACATTCATGAAGCTATCAAGGGTGCAGCCTCATAAACCCACAGAAGCTACTTTTGTGGCAATGGGCACAACTCAGGATCTGACATGAAGCGCCATTAAGGAAACCTGTTGGAAGCAGCTGTGGCTATCTAAAAACTGCAACTTACTAGTTTCAGCCAAAACATCTCTCGAAATGATAGGAGACAGAAACTGGATCACGTGCTCATATCCTCATCAACATGTCTGTTGCCTGCTGGCTTTGTTCAAGGAGATGCCGCAGAGTTATTTTCCTTCAGAAAAAATCCCAAGGGAGGGTGAGCATAGTAAACAGCACCTGCCTCACCAAGGAGACAGGCAAGGCAATCCCTGCGGAGTACTGCATGCATTAAAAGCCTCCATGCCTAGTGAAGGGAAACAGAAATTGCACTATAAACTGCCTCCCATCATCTGTCTAAAGAAAGCATCCTGCTTTACCAGAAGAGTCCTGATTATAAGAAACAGGGCCACCCATCTTTTAATTACTGAAGGACAGTGAACAGCTTAAAAAAAACCTGCAAGGGTGCAAGTAGTTGAGGTTGCTGTTTCTCAGCTGCTGACTGCAGCACGGGCCACTTGAGCAGGCATGGAGATGACCCAAGGAGCTGAACTAACAAACCCCCTGGGATTTACCACAGTGAGGTTGTAAGTGAAAGAGACTTCTGCAAACGCCATCCAGCTTTGAATGTGCAGACCAGTAGCCCCTGCTCTGCAAGGACTGGTGGACAGCTGTCCAGAAAAGCACAAGTCTATGGTCTGGTCACTGAGATTTATAGTCTTATATGATGCATTTCTGAACCAAAGAAAAATTGCTGCCAATTGCAAAAGGAAGGTAATTGCCCCTTCCTAACAGAGGGGCAATTTTCTTCTGACAACATTTTGCAAGAAATAATGATGAATGAGCAGAGGTTTTCTAGACAGCACTCTGGTGGTTACCTGTTCTTTTGGGAGCTGAGCAGAACATTTTGTTACTCTAGTTAGTCACTGAGTCCCAGTAGTGTTTCCTATTTACATGCAGACAGTCTCTGCTCTGAAGAGCTGATGCGTTTATATAGGGACAGTGCAAACATTCAGCTTCCTTAGTGCAGTAAAACACTCAGCTGCAATGTCTCCCAGGTATGTTGTGTGACAATGTCAGTAGTTCTGGCAACTGCTGCAGTCTTCTGGCTATCGATAGCATCCGATTTCTTTTATTGTAAGCCTGTTTCCCCCCCCCCCCCCCCCCCCGGTTTTCTTGTTAAACCTAATCTTTCTTTTCTCACATAGCTCTTACTTTAAAACCCCTTTTCTTTTATCTGGGTTTTGGTGGTTGGGGGGGGCGGGGGAGGGTTGTGTGTGTTATGTTTTTTTTTAGGGGGTGGGGGAGAGGTTGGTGTTTTCCTTTTTATTTTTTTTTCTTTTTTACAGAACTGGAGGATTTCTAGTGTTTTTAATGTTTCATGTATTTTCATGGCATTTGTTACGTTAGGCATTCCAGAGGCCCTGTGCTAAGCTCTCACCTTGCTAGAAGTCTCTGCTAGGAAGACTCCCATTGGAAATACTCCAGCTTCTTGATGGAATGCAGCTTTATCTAACAGGCATCCATCCAGTCCTGGTGGTCACATAACAGGGACAAGTTGTGCTTAAGCTGGTCACATAACTGGGACAAGTTGTGCTTAAGCATTTGCATCCTGGAACCTTCATCACGCTGCACATCACTAAGAGATGTGGAGAAAAGGAAGAAAACTGGGAAGAAGAAGGACAGTGATAAGGGCCCAAGGACTACAGCAGCAGCTGCTGACCATGGGGGCAGGTGGCCTCAGTGGAGGAAGGAAGTGTCTGAGCTGTGCAATGTCCTTGGCCCAAGGTCCCAGCAGAGAGAGTTCTCTTTGCCAGATCTCTCACTGCCTTTGGATGCTTTTCCTAGGCTTGCTGGTTTGGTCTTTCTCCTGGTGGCATATGTCTTAACGGTCTGTCCTGGTTTCTAGCAGGAAGGTCACCATGCCAATTCTTGTGGCGCAACAGAGGCTAACAGGTTGCCTCAAGGATGTGCAGCTCTCCTCAGGCTGTTACCTGGCCCTGCCAGCCACAGGGACTGAGGCACCTGCCTTGTGGAAGCACTGTGCTGTGCCTGTCCCCCCCCCACAGCCTTCCCTGGCTGCACTGCCATCTCTTGGAGACAGAGGTGTTATGTGGACCTTTAAATTAGACTTGCAGCTACTGCTGTCGTGGTTTTGTAACTAGGCTATAGCAGTTAACCAAGCTATTCCTACCTCTAGAGCTTAAATCCTGGCGCATCTTTAGAGAAAAACAGGGAGTTTTGATTTTGGTCAATTGCTGAGGTGAGTAGCTCGAGAGAGGACGCCTTCAACACCGGAGCGGGGGGGAGATCAGCGTCCAGGAGCCTCAACTCAGAGCGACGAGAGCCACCGAGGGAGCCTCAAGTCCTCGACAGGACCTGCCCAGGAGCCGGCAGCTCAGCTGACGAGAGCGAGCAGCTGACTCATGGTGGGGGGGGAGCCTGGAGCAGCGGCGCCAGCCATGAGTGGGTAAAAACCTGCCCCAGGGAGCGCGAGCAGCCAGGAGCGGGTCGAGGCAGTTCGCGCGGGCAGGCGAGCGGGATGGTGAGCACTCGGCGTGTGAGCAGGGCCCGGTCCGGGAGCTCTGCTCTGGCTGCCCCGGCGGTGGCAGCGCAGGCACCCAGACAGAGCCGGTGAGAGGGGAGGCTGCAGTGCAGAGCTGTGGGTGCAGAGAGGGCCTGCACTGGTCTGGTGAGGGGAGGGTGCGCAATGGGCAGGGCTGCATTCGGTGCTCCCTGGTGGAGGTGCTCCTGCAGCAGGGGCTGAGCTGCGGGGTGCTGTTAATAGACTGCGAGATGTCAGGGAAGCTGAGAGGAAGCAGGAATGCTTGCTCCTGGCCCAGACTGTGCAGGGGCCTCGAGCTTCCCCTCTGCCTCATGAAGGAAAGGAGGAGGCCGTTCACCTGGGAAGCTGGGAATTAGTGACAAAAAAAAACAACAAAAAAAAAAAAGAAGGAAAAGGACAACCAAAAGCGAGGGGCTTCCCCCTAAATCCCCTGTCCCCACGCAGAACCGCTTTGCTGTCCTGCAGGGAGCTAATGAGGAAACGCACTCGAGCCAGAAACAGCCGGCTGATGCACTGCTGAAGAAGATCTCTACTGGTGCCCCCAGGAAAAAGCGGCGGGTCGTAGTAGTAGGGGACTCTACACTGAAAGGGACAGAAGCACTCGTCTGCCGGCCAGACCCCGTCTCAAGGGAGGTGTGTTGCCTGCCGGGGGCACGGATCAGGGTTGTGGCAGAGAGGCTGCCTGCTCTAGTAAGTCCCACGGACTATTACCCACTCCTGGTGATACATGTGGGTGCTAGGGACATAGATAGTAGTAGCCTGGGGAACATAAAGAAGGACTACAGAGCCCTGGGGGAGGTGGTTAAGGGCTCTGGAGCTCAGGTGGGCTTTTCATCAGTTCTCCAGGGTACAGGGGAGGACCTTAAAAAAGCTGGGAGGATTGGCCAGGTTAATACTTGGTTAAAAGGGTGGTGTCATAGTCAGGGGTTTGGGTGTCTTGAACATGGGACCCAAGTTTGTAGGCCAGGTCTAGTGGGGGCTGGTGGAGCTGCTCTGATAAAGAAGGGAAAGAGCAGTTTTGGTGGGAGGCTTGCCAGACTGGTCAAGGAGGCTTTAAACTAGATGTGTTAGGGAGGGGAGCATCATTCCATTCCAAAACACCCAGTCAGTTGCCAGAACCTATAATAAATGCCTGGAGCGATGTAGAGATATCCCAGCCGCTCCAGCCGATGAGCTGGCTTCAGTTGGAGCTCAGTTGGAGGCTCTGATGCCTCTATACAAATGCCCGTAGCATGGGGAACAAACAAGAGGAATTAGAGATGTGTGCACATCTACGGGGGTATGATATAATAGGCATCACAGAAGCATGGTGGGATGGCTCCTATGACTGGAGTGTTGGAATGGAAGGTTACAGGCTCTTTAGGAAGGACAGGCCTGGCAGGTGGGATGGGGGAGTTGTCCTTTATGTTAGGGATAGGCTGGAGGGTATGGAACTCTGTCTGGGGACAGGTGAGCAGCCCTCAGAGAGTTTGTGGGTCAGGGTTAAAGGGAGAACAGTGATGGGAGACATTACTGTGGGGATCTGTTACAGACCGCCTGATCAAGGAGAACCTGCGGATGAAGCACTCCATAGACAGACAGGAAAAGCCTCACGCTCACAGGCCCTTGTTCTCATGGGGGACTTCAACCACCCTGACATCTGTTGGAAGGACGGTACGGCCCGGCACAAGCAATCCAGGAGGTTCCTTGATTGTGTGGAAGACAACTTCCTTCTGCAAGTAATAGAGGAGCCGACAAGGAGAGGTGCCATGCTTGACCTCATGCTCACCAACAGGGAAGGGCTCGTAGGAAATGTGACGCTCCAGGACAGCCTTGGATGCAGCGATCACGAGATGCTTGAATTTGAGATCCTCAGGACAGTGAGAAGAGCATGCAGCAAGCTCACTGCCCTGGACTTCAAGAGAGCAGACTTTGGCCTCTTCAGGAGCCTGCTTAGGAAGGCTCCATGGGATACAGCCCTAGAGGGCAGAGGGGCCCAAGACCATTGGTTGGTATTCAAGGATCACCTGCTGCAAGCTCAGGAGTGTTGCATCCCAACCAGAAGGAAGTGCAGCAGGAGGGCCAGGAGACCTCCTTGGATAGATAAGGAGCTCCTGAGGAAAATTCAAATGAAAAAAGAGGCTTACAATAAGTGGAAGCAAGGACTGGTGGCATGGGAAGAGTACAGGGATGTTGTCTGGGAAGCTAGGGACCAGGTTAGGGAAGCTAAGGCCCAGTTAGAATTAAACTTAGTTAGAGATATTAAAGATAACAGGAAGGGATTCTACAGGTACATAGCAAATAAAAAACAGACTAGGGAGAATGTAGGCCCTCTCAGGAAGCTCTCGGGAGAACTGGCTACACAGGATTTGGAGAAGGCTGAGGTTCTGAATGACTTCTTTGCCTCGGTCTTCACTGCCAAAGGCTCTGACCAAACCACCCAAGTCTTGGAAGACAGATGCAGGGACTGTGAGAATGAAGACCTTGGGCCCACTGTAGGAGAGGAACTGGTTTGAGACCATCTAAAAAATCTGAACGTGCACAAGTCCATGGGTCCTGATGAGATCCATCCGTGGGTCCTGAAGGAGCTGGTGAATGAAGTTGCCGCTGGCCATCGTATTTGAAAAATCATGACAGTCAGGTGAAGTTCCCGATGACTGGAAAAAGGGAAATATAACCCCCATGTTCAAGACGGGGAAAATGGGTGACCCAGGGAATTACAGACCAGTCAGTCTCACCTCTGTGCCTGGCAAAATCTTGGAGCAGATTCTCCTGGAAGGCATGCTAAGGCACATGAAAAACAACAAGGTGCTTGGTGACAGCCAGCATGGCTTCACTAAGGGGAAATCCTGCCTGACCAATTTGGTGGCCTTTTATGATGGGGCTACAGAACTGATGGACAGGGGTAGAGCAGTTGATGTCATCTAACTGGACTTGTGTAAAGCGTTCGACACTGTCCCACACGACATCCTTGTCTCTAAATTGGAGAGACATCAATTTGATGGATGGACCACTCGGTAGATAAAGAACTGGCTGGATGGCCACACACAAAGAGTTGTGGTCAATGGCTCAATGTCCGTCTGGAGACCAGTAACGAGTGGTGTCCCTCAGGGATCGGTGTTGGGACCGGTCTTGTTTAACATTTTTGTTGCTGACATGGACAGTGGGATTGAGTGCACTCTCAGCAAGTTTGCCGATGACACCAAGCTGTGTGGTTCAGTTGATAAGCTGGAGGGAAGGAATGCCACCCAGAGGGACCTTGACACACTTATGAGGTGGGCTGATGCCAACCTCATGAAGTTTAACCATGCCAACTACAAGGTCCTACACCTGGGTCAGAGCAATCCCAGGCACAGCTACAGGTTGGGCAGAGAAGAGATTCAGAGCAGCCCTGTGGAGAAGGACTTGGGGGTGTTGGTCGGTGAGAAGCTGAACATGCGCCGGCTGCAGTGTGTGCTCGCAGCCCAGAAAGCCAACAGTATCCTGGGCTGCATCAAAAGGAGCGTGACCAGCAGGTCGAAGGAGCTGATCCTGCCCCTCTACTTTGCTCTCATGAGACCTCACTTGGAGTATTGTGTGCAGTTCTGGTGTCCTCTACAAAAAAAGGACATGGAACAGTTGGAACAAGTCCAGAGGAGGGCCACGAGGATGATCAGAGGACTGGAGAACCTCCTGTATGAAGACAGGCTGAGAAAGTTGGGGCTGTTCAGCCTGGAGAAGAGAAGCTGCGTGGAGACCTCATAGCAGCCTTCCAGTATCTGAAGGGGGGCTACAGGGATGCTGGGGATGGACTCTTCAGTAGCGACTGTAGTGACAGGACAAGGGGTAACGGGTTAAAACTTAAACAGGGGAAGTTTAGGTTGGATATAAGAAGGAAATTTTTTCCTGTTAGGGTGGTGAGGCACTGGAATGGGTTGCCCAGGGAGGTTGTGAATGCTCCATCCTTGGCAGTGTTCAAGGCCAGGTTGGACGAGGCCTTGGGTGATATGATTTAGCGCGAGGTGTCCCTGCCCACGGCAGGGGGGTTGGATTTAGATGATCTTAAGGTCCTTTCCAACCCTAACGATTCTACGATTCTATGATTTAAAACACTTGAGGTGAGAGCACTGGCCTAGAAAATTGCTCTGTTGATTAATTACATTTACTGATTTCTAAACAGGAGCTTTTTTTTTTTTTTTACTATGAATTCAGCTGGCTTCTGCTTCTAGCCATTCAACCTTGTTAAATCACTGCCATGCTGAAAAGCTTTCTGCCAGTAGTAATCACCTCTACATGCAGCTAGTCCCAGACAGGGAGCGAGTTACATCATAACCTTCCCTCAGCTAAATTGACCAGACTCTGCTTGCTTGGCAAAGCTTTCCTGACTTTCCATTGTTTTTCTTGTTCTCCTCCAAGCTCTTTACAGTGCTGCAATGTGGTCACCATGGAGGCTCCCAGCAGAGGTGTGGGATTCCACAGTGCTGTACAAATACCATGTATAGGTATAGGGTAACTCCTCCCTGCTTCTTCTGGTCATTGTGGTCACTGTGTTTCTACCTACTTTGCTAGGCAGGCTGGCAGGGCAGGGTTAGTGTATTTACCTGTTTGACTCTCAATCTTTTTGAACTCTGGCTTTCCAAACTATGACTGTATTTTTGTGTCTTACAGCCTTCACTCCTATGTGTGTAACTATCACCATGATGTGATATATTGATATGAAGTTGTCTTACCATTGGGACACAGATCTGACAGTAGTCATGACCTGATCTACTCACTATTCTACAGTTCTGTCTCATCTTCCAACTTTTTCAGCTGTTTCTTTGCCGCCGTCTAGAAGAAAATACATCAAATAGCACTGGACTGTGAACAGACTCCTTTGGCCCACCAGAAATACCTCTATTTATCTTTTGCCTTTGTAATTTGGAGATCTAGTAGGAGGCAGACTTCTGAATATGGGTTTGCTAAACACATACAAAGGTATCTTCTGGCCAAGTTTATACTGATGGGTAGGGTTTATCCAATGTCTGACTAAACTGGACTGAAAACTCTGCTGAAGTAATGTTTGGTAGAGATCCAGAACTTCATAGTTCATTCCAGTCTTCAGACCACAGCCAGTCCTATGTGGCTGATTAACAGCAATTTTCCAGGAGTTAAACTACAAGGCATGTTGTGAAGGCACGCTTAAAAAAAAAAATAATAAAAATTAAAAACAGAGAAACAAAACCCCCAAAAGCCCTTCTTGGGTTTGATAGCAGCAGAGCTCTAAGAAAAAGTTGAACATAGAAATGCAGGCTTGCACCTCTGCAGGACAGAAATACAAAACAGGCCAGCTGTTGACAGCTGTGTGGGGTGGGTTGATGGGTTTGTTTGGTTTTATACCTACTGACCTGAGGTGCTTGCCCCTCTCCTGGGACTGCTGCCACCCAGGTAGCTGGAGCCAGGAGGGGTGGTTATTATGTCCCCTCTGCCCTCCAGCCCCACGATGTGGGTATTAAGTGCCTGGCCCAATCCCAGGCATGCCTTCTCCAGGCAGGTGCAGAGGGCAGCCTGAAACTTTTGCTAGAAATAAAGGCTTGGTACATCTAGCAGAGCTAGAAGGCAAAAGCCTGCTTTGAGATAAGAAGAACAGCTGGCATACTGAGATTTTCAAGGTGGAGAGCAGCTGGTAAAGATAAACAGGGGACAGTATCATCTGAGGATTAGCAAGTATGCTTGACTCTGTGTGATGGAGCAGGAGGACATGGGGCTGAGGAAGAAGGCTGGGGTTGGTGGAAGAGGTTGTTTCGATCTGGGGGCTGTGCTGAAGGAGTGGAAAGCATCCAGAACACATTATGCTTTTATTCATGCAAATGTCCCAAGAAACACCTGACAGAAAAAAAAAAAAACATCTTCACTATGAGAAAAAAGAGTCCAGGCAGCACATACCTCAGCCAAAAGCCCTCCATCTTTTCAGTGGGAAGAAATAAAATTAAAACGAGACCTGGGTACTGAGAGGTGAGCATTTGAACAAAGGGAAAGTTCAATGGGTTTGTGCCATTGAATGATTTATATCTTCTCAGCTTTATTGTGGTGACGATAATAAAATAGAAATAGGTCACCATGGCTTAAAGGTGAATGATGTGTGGCAAGTTTCATGTACCATGTTTTTCTTAATATATTTACTGAGAACTTCACTGACTCTAGGTATTTTGCATGTATCAAGGCTTTTTGTAAGGTCTTATTTTATGCCACAGCTCAGTTATCTGTAAAGTCAATGCAAACAGCTAGGACTTTTTTTTCTCTAGATATTTAGTATTGACTTACTGGTCATCAGACTGGAACCTGCTGGACTTTCATGCATATGGTCTCTTCACCTCTCCTTCTCAATAAGCTGTGGATTGCCTGTTTAAATATAGCTATTGTCTTTTGTTTATAGCTGTCCTGCAATGTGAGTTCTTTCACAGTCTTAAGAATTCATGTTGCTGCTACAGTGAAGCTCAAGCAGTCTGATGTGATTGTTCATTTATCATTTGTGAAAATGAATTTCCAAATAAAGCCTTGTATATTGTCCTCCATTCAATGGTGAAAAAGAAAGCCTGAAGAAATAATGATTAAAACAAAGCAAAAAAATACCCCAACAGCAGCAAAAAGACAAAAAACCTCAAAACCCAAACCAACACACAAACCCTCACAATAGAGCTGTTTACTGCGGAGTGTTTCCTAAAGGCAGAAAAAAAAAAGAAAAAAATACAAATGTCTCATTAAAAAGATATTCCATTTCTCAAAGGCAGCATAAGCAACCATATGATATGGCAGTTTCTATAGTGACTAGTTGTTTTCCTTTGAAAGCTTGCTAAGCAGTCAGACAAAACCAGAGTGACTGAGGTGTTGTAATTATTTCCCTTCTCCCCATCCCCCAAAATACTGAATACACAGATTTTCTGCCCTTGAATTGGAAATGCCCCTCCCCATGAAAGAGCCTTTGTTGCAAGATGTAAAAGAGGGGGAGGCTTCAGAAACAGCTCAGCAGTGGTGTGGAGAACAGAAAATCAGTCAGCTAGCTGAACCAGCTTCTGGCTTGTGGTCTGGCACATGATTGGATCCAGCGGGACCATCGGTGGGACCACTGCCTGCTGGGGATACCACCCCTACCTCTGGGGCACTGCAGCCTCTGTCCTTGAAGGCTAGTATGAAGAGTAGTATAAAGAGCATTAACAGCACAGCGTTGCAATTGGGCTACCTGAAAACCTCTGCACTGTGCAGTGGCGTGGCACAGAGCACAGTCAGAGACCTTGGGAGAGAGACACAAGCTGGTAGTTTCAATGAAAAAGAAAAGCTGGTGGTTTGTTTTTTTTTTGTTTTTGTGTTTTTCCCAGTTGAAGGCCTTTGTTCTTTTCCAAGATCTTTGCCCTACTTTTAGTTGATAGGGATTTAACAGCAACACTTTGGCTCTGTGATATGAGCACTTTATGGTAGAACACTGAGTGAAATCACATGCTTGATTCCTGCTGTAAGTTTTCAGCTGATTTTTGTAAATGCCTTGTTGAGCACTAATTCCTAGAGAACAACAAACCAGAGATGGGCTCAGCAGAAGTTTAGTTATTTCCCCTCATGGCTGCTCCTACTATATTGGTAATGTTCTCCTTGACATTGTCACTCAGTGCTTCAAGAGCTGCCAGACAATGCCCTGTGGCTGACTGACAAGAAGTGAATGTAAGCACTTTAGTCATGGGGAAAAAAGCCTGAACCACTTGGTGTCTAAAGAAATACGACTTACCTGACAGCCGAGGCTGCAGTAACATTGAGCTTAACTTCACCTCTAAAGCAATATTGCTCCAAATATGTCCTGGCTAATTCTGAGTAAATAATTCAGCAGTGCGTGACTTACTTGATTTGTTTCAGCTCTCCTTCTTACAGAATGGTGGTGAGACAATCCTGATTTCCTATCCTCGAGTTTCTCAGTGAAATTTCCCCCTCCTTCCTGAACTCTGGATTTATGGCAAACATTTTGCTGTGAGAATTCAGTGTTTAAGACTGGAGGCACATTGACTAGATTATTAATCACACAGTGCTGCTCTGTCGTTTTGGGTTTCATGCCATTTCTGAATGGATATAGCTTGTGATCAAAAGCTTGGAAATAATTCTGCTTGGAGATGGGGTTTTGGGTATCAAACCTGTGAACTCAAAATTTGCTCTTTCTGTAGTAGCATAGGAAAAAGGGAAATTGTACCAATAATTATTAGAAATAAACACAAAAGGAGAGAGTCTATTTGAAGGAATAGCCAAATACATGCATACCTTTTCTAGTGGTACTTTAAAAGACCAGTTAGCGCAATGACTGTGAAATGTTCTTGTGGTAATTAGTTTTATTGCTGCTGGATGATGTTCTGGTGCTAAAATTGAGTACAGTTATGCTATGCCTTTGGAAGGACAATTCTGTTTTTGATATATTAATATTCTAATACAGAGTAACATAAAAGCTTTGAAAAGGAAAAAGGGATGCTGAAGGGTGAATTTTTGGCAACAGAAGCATTATCAAAATTGTTGGTGCTTTTAATCTACAATGCACTTAGATAATGCTTTAATTTTTAAAAATAAAGCGCTATCAAAGTATATTTTAACTGCCCTTATAGTGATGAGATTGAATTGTGGGTGAGATTATGGTCTCAGTAATTTTTCAGCCTGATGCAGTATCTTGCTTCTGCATCTATGACAAATCCAGCTAGACAATTCTAGACGCACTTGTAAAGAAACACCATAAATGAGCACAGTGTCCACACATCAATACTAATGGAAGGGTAACAAGCTGGTAAAAATTACAGCACTGCTCCAGAAATTAAAAAAGACCATTTTAATACCGACTCTGCCACAGACGCTCTCTGAGACCTTGAACAGGTCCTTGAAGTTTGGTCAACCCAAAGCAGTCTGGGCTGCCTGGTCTGAGCTGCAGTATTTTCAATGGTGTAGCAGAGCATAGGTCAGGATCCAAAGTTAGACTGACGTAAGATGCTTTACACCAGAATGGCTTATTGCCTTCTTAGAAGGGAGTATGCTTTATGGATACAAAAATAGTGTTCATGGGTGGGATTCTCAGTATTTGTCAGAGCTGGCCCCATTTTCTTTTGTGGGATCAGAATCAGTGTAATTCAGGTTGGCTTTGAAAAGCTAGCCCTACAATAATTGCAGCATTACTGCTAGCATTAACTAGTTTGTTTGCAACAGCAACTGAAATGCCACCCACATCACCTTTGTGACTTATGTATTGTCATTGTAAAGGTGTTAAAAGATTATAAATAATTTCATACCAAAGTCTTTTAGTTTACTGCCTGCCACGGTTTGTTTACAGATTGTAAATGGATACTCTAAAGAAGAAGCCTGTGATTTATGGAAGCATTTGTCGCTTCGGCTGATTTTGCTTCAGCGCAGATGCATTTGTGAGATTTACATGTATGCTGGAAAGGAGCCTGGAGAGACCTTGAATTTTTTTCAAGATGCACACTCAGGCTTCTGTGTGAAGCAGCAATGCTTGCTTCAGGAATCACCTTCCTGTATGCATCCAGTCTTCTCAGGAGACAAGCAGTGACAGACCTTGCTGCTGTCACTCATCTGACAGCTCTGCAACCCCATGTTGTCCGCCACATGGGAATGAGCAGCTGCTTTGGCAGTTTCTGCACCTGTAAAGAGTTGGGTTTCCCAGCTTCACCCCTGGTCTCAGCCCAAGTCCCTCTAGCACAGTGGGTGCC
Source organism: Pezoporus wallicus (assembly GCF_028554395.1). Taxonomy (NCBI): domain Eukaryota; kingdom Metazoa; phylum Chordata; class Aves; order Psittaciformes; family Psittacidae; genus Pezoporus; species Pezoporus wallicus. The sequence continues at coordinate 1,607,635 of NW_026637546.1, forward strand.
CAGGAAAGTAGAGGACTGTGCTAGTTTTTCTCTTCCTATATGAGCTTTGCTGGGCTGATGACAAGTGCATCTACAGATTTCTAACACACAGGGGAGGAGCGCTGGCAACTTTAAACCCTTGCATCTCCCCAGGTCTAAGGTCTGCTTCATTCTACCCCAGGTAATGCCTCTCCCACTGCATTTTCACCTTTTTCATGCTTCATTTTGCAAGTGCTCGCTTTGAATGAAAGCTTGCCTGTGTTCATGTTGCAGAACTGAGTTTTGAATTGATAGCAAGGTTTGTCATCAGCTGAAACCAGAAGAAATAAAAAAGGTAACAGGATTTTTCAACTTACTGAATGCACCTTTGTGGTGCATTCATGTCCCTTCGCAGGGGGGTAATAACATTGCAGTGACCTTACAGGCTGGTCAGATGGATGTGAAACAGGCAGTGCTGGCTTCAGGCAAGGGTAGGAGAAGGTTGTATACACGGGCTTGACTGATACATATCTGGTGGGGGGAGAAGCGTTCATTAAAACAGCACTTCCCTGAGTTGCAGGTGAGCACTGGGGCCCCTCTGAGATGATTGCTGTGCCACATTGTATGTCACAAGGAGAAACCTGGAGCCTGAGGGTCATCAAATGCTAAACTGATAAGAGGCAGGAGGCACTCACTGCTCTAAAAGCTCCCACTTCAGCAAAATCTTACGTGTTGCAAAGAGTAGCCTGAACCAAAATCTGAGATGCTAGTGGTTGTGAGTGCAAAGGAAATATGGAAGCAAAAGCTGTGGCTAGGCCATCAGTGAGAGTGTAGGAAGTAGCATACAGGACCAACCTACAGGTACCCAAAGATGTCCCAGAGTTGTCTTTCCTAAAGTATTATAAGAAAATATGATACATCTGGTATTAAAGAAATACCCAGTATTATAAGAAACTCTGCTTGCAGTGACATTTGCATCATGCAAGTGATAAAAATGCTTTGTCCACAAAACCAGTTAATTTTTAGCACTAGAAAAATGTTGTGTTCCAAACAAGAAAGAGGTATTTGTTTTAGACTAGATGGAAAGAGGCAGTAGCTGGAAACATCCTGGTATCAAAGGAGGGTATTTCCACACTGTTAATGAGACATCATTTGTCTCAGCTGATATTACTTTCAAAAATTCTTTACACACTCAATTAGCAAGGAAGTTAGAAAGTATCTACAGAGAGCCAGAGTCAGCTGGCTTTCTTAACAGTGAATCAATATTGTTAATACCTTCTGTATTGTTGGGGATATGAAAAACCTAACTGGACATGCTCCAAGTCAGCTTGCTACCCCTGACCCTGGGGCAATGTGTGGGACTACAGAATCTCCAGAGGTGCCAGCCTGTCCCCACAATTTTGTGATTCTTTTTCAACTAATGCAAAAGCTGGTATTGATTTTTTTTTTTTTTTCCCCCACAGAAATAAACAGATTTGATAGGTGCATATGTTACCTGGTTTTAGTGAGCAGCTGTCAATTAAACAGAAAATTTAAAGAGGGATGAATTTGATTGGAAAAATAACACAGGTACTAGAAATAAAACCAAGGCTGAAAATAGTGGCTTAAAGCAAACAGACCTGAAATGAGATTATTCATTCATTGAAAAACACATGAGAATATTCTAACAGTAAATCAAGGGAAACTGAGGCAGCCCAAGATGGGCTTAGTTTGGTAAAGCTGAGACCAGAGCTTTTTTAAAAAAAAGACAATGCTCCCATGTAGACAGAGGGCATCCCACTGACCCTGTTGGGGTGCTGCAAGCCAGCTGCTTTGTTTGTCTCCATCCCAAGCTTTGTGATACTATTCCAACAGTCCATTCTGCCTTGTCAGACTGGCCACTTCCACTTATGGGAGAAAATGGTGATGGCAGGTCTTGGCTGGATGTACAGGGCAGTGTGACCTACTGGTCATTAAAATGTCAAAGCCATTGGATGCAGGGGTCCTTCCTCCTGTACGGCCATCACTGGCATGGCTGAGGGAAGGGTAAGCAAGTCACACCAGACTACCAGTTTGCGTGAGTTAATTGTGTCACTGCTCAGCTGCTGTTAATGCTCAGTTAGCACTTGCTGGGACTGTACTATGCCCAGCTGATAAAGGCAGCCAGGAGTAAAATCAGACATTGCTTTTCAATTGTCAAAAGAAACGTATTATTCTTCATGGGTAGGTACCTATTATAGGGTTTGCAAAGGAATACATGGAGTAAGATTTCTAAGCAATTACCCTGGTTATTAGAGAGGCCAGTGTTCATGGAGCCACTTCTAAAGTCACTGAGACTAGGTTTCAAAATATCAGGAATTAAATAGGTAACACTTCTTGGTTATAGCACCAGTAGAGATCAGTCATTTTCCTTGTGTTAAGAATAAAAGACAAGTGGCTTTGACAATCATGATTAAAATCCTACTCTGTAGCAAAAAGTAGGGTTCAGACACCTGAACTGGTGATATCACCCTGAGCATCTCTCTGGAAGGCCATTATTTTTTTTATCATTTCTCATTTATCCAGAATACTTTGGCTGCAGTGGCCACATGAAGAATGTCTTTGCCTGAGTCCTCTGTAGTTTGCAAAGCTGCAGAATTCTAGTAGCTGTTGTGACTGTAGTGAAACTTCATCTCCATGTGCTGGAAACAGATCCATGCCCAGGAATAAATGCTGCATGGGATGAAATTTCTGTGACCAGCTGTCCGTGACAAAGCAGCCAGCAACAAGACTAATGCAGCAACATGTCTTGCAATGAGTTTGTCATAACCAGATGTCCACAGTAGTGATTTTACGATGAAAAAATATACAGGAAGAAGACAAAATTCAAAATGGCACTCTGTTGTTCTTCATATCTGAAGGATGTTTGCAAGAAAAAAAAATATCCTTTGTGGGAATTAAATTAAAAAAACCTGACATGCATCATTTAAAAGTTAGCACTCAACCCTAATAAGAAGGGGAATGCAAAGGAGATTGGGCAAATGATTGATGCAGGCCTAGCACACCTCAATTCTATTAAGGCAGCAAGATGACTGGTAAGGCTGAAATGCAGTGTCAACACTACTTGAATTAATTTGCCAGCTCCAGCCCTTCTCTTGCTCCTGCAGCTGTGCTGAATTCAGTAACCAGAATGTGGATGCTGCTACCATGGGAAAAAACAGCACTGGCAGGTGTTACAAGGATTCAGTTTGTGACCATTCTTTGAGCACGGCATGATGTTGTTTTCCCTCTTAAGAGGGTGGTAGGATATGGGGGGAGGTGCTGAAAACCCTCTTCCGTTCTAACTGCAAGATTTATTGATTCTTGAGACTACTGTGTTTTACAGTGATCTGCCTTTTCCAGTTAATGCAACTTAAATCTGAACCTGGAAAATTTATGATGGCTTTTTAGATCAATATAAGCTTGCCCAGAAGCAGATTGTTTATGCACTGACCAAAAAAGGGAGAGAAGACAAGGTTAGATGTTTCAGTAGTAGAGCAATAAATATGCTTTGGCAGATGAAGCCTAATTTTGCTATGAGGTGATACAGCTATTTGAGACTTCAAGAAGAAGATCACACATGCCACAGTCTAAAAGTAATCTTGTTTAACTGTAAATAAAATTTTTAGAAAGAACAGCAATAAAATTTAAAGGAAACCTTTAAAAGAAACTAAAAAAACCCAAGCATCCAAGCATCTCATCTCTTCCATGCACTGCCAGAAAAAGCCTGCACAGTTTTCTGAGGGGAGACAACCATTGGCCCTAATAGTACAGCTGAGTTCTGAGGAAATACACAGGTTCGGTTTTGGTTTTGTTTTTTTTTTTTTCTTATTACTATTATTATTTTATTTTTAAAAAAGGAATGCTGTCTGCTACTCTGCTACTGAGATCTCAATCTTTCTTTGCCAGTTGGCCAGCCTAGATGACTTGTCTAGGTCACTACTAGATTTCCCTTAGTCCTCAAGGCTGTATCTCAAGCTCTGATAGGCAAGAATACATGTCCCTTTAAGGCAAGTTATATCATGATTGTCTAGTATGGTTTGGGGTGGTTTTGTTTTGTTTTGTTTTGTTTGTTTTGTTTTGGGGAGGGAGTGATGTTTATATGAGACCATTGCCTGAGGTAGCTTACTGAGGCAAATGAGAACTCATATGAACAGCCAGAACAGTCCTGAAGGCTCCATACAGTTTTTAGTTCAATTTTTTTATTTTAACAGGTTGCCTATTACAGCCATAAAAATAAATGTACTGCAATAGGAAATACTGCAATATAGGAATATGATAACCTTCCACGGCATCTCATACCAGATGGATTTGCCTGAACAATCATGTGTGATCGATAAATGGTTGAGCAGTGTTCTCTCAGTTTATTTTGGGTTTTTTAACCTCTTCCTTTCCATAATAATGGGCATCCACATTTTGAATGTCTCTTCAAGACTGTGGCATCAAGTGACACCTGCCACTCTCACCCCTCTCCCCACTACTGCTCCCTCTCCCACCCCAGCTTAAACTTTAAGAACTGGTATTGCTCTAGGTCTCACATAAACTCTGGTAGGCATGAATTGCATGTTTTACGAGGATGCAGACTTGACTATCAGTTGCCTGGACCACACATAAATGCCACCATCAACTTCTTCATTGTGGTTCTTGATTTCTTCTTTTTTTCTTATTTTTTTTTTCAGAAACATGTTCAAACATACCTATCACAGAATCTCAAAGCCCTCCAACTCCAAAACTTCAGGTTCAGTAAAGATGATATTGTTCTGACCAGTGCCAAGGTCATTACTGTAGAAGTTGTCAATACTTGGCACACAACTAGCAAGAGAGCCTATGCATCAGCTCAGTAGCCAGGTAAATAAGCGGAGATGTGTGGTACTGATGTCATTGCCCATTTTTCATACTCCAGCCCTTTTGCCACTCAAAGGCTGTACCCAGTCAGCAGAATCTGCCACAAGATTTCTGTTCAGCTGCATGCAGAGGAACAGATATCCATCCATGGCCTGTGATAAGGGTAACTGCATGAAGCCTTGCCACTGCACGCTCCCAGAGCATTGCCAATGGCACAGAGGGGCAGCAGGCAGGAGATTGGCTTAACCTGTGGTTGCCTACACATGTTACTTCATCCACTGTTGATATTCACAAAAAACCTGGAAAACTGTGCAGTCTCGTAAATGGTGCTCTCAGGTAGAACTTCTTCAGCTTCAAGTCTGGTTGTGAAGAGGCTTGTTCTAGGGGAATACCTGCAGCAACAGCCTACATACACAAGCAGTCATATACCCACCTCAGCCTCCTCCTGGTAAGAGTGCTAAACACTTTCCCTTGCCAGGACCACTGTTGCTGAGCTCACCCTGCTCTGCTCTGAACAGAAAACATATGTTTCTTAAACTGAAAACATCCTCTAGGTTGCTGGGAAATAATACAGATTTAAGATCCTGAGTGTCTGGTGTTTAATGAATTGTTGAAACAAAAACAAAATGCCCTTTTGCTTCTGTTTTGTAATGTGTGATATCCTGGTACTGCAGTCTTGTCCTTGTTGCCAAATGCTTCTGAGTTCCAGAGTCCCCATTCAGCTTCTGAAACTCTTTGTGAAAATACCTACAATCTACTGAGGAGGACTGTGAGTTGCATGAGCATTAAAAATATGAAGAAAAGAACATTAATGCTTTCAAAATACTGAAAAGTTCAACAAAGAAATGTGTTAGGGAAGCAACAAGATGTCCATTCCCAACAGGTGTTTGTTTTCATTTCAGTGAGTGAAATGTGCTTGGCCTTCCAATGGAAAGTTGGGATCCTCCAGAATAAACTGCTGATCTCAGGACAGTATGGTCTTCCATCACTGCTTTCCTGATACAGCTGCTGTGGACTGCAAAGCATTTTGCAGATGCCAAGCCTGCGATTCAACCCTTTCACCTGACAGTCTGCAGACAAACGCGTTCATTTTCAGTAAAGGTTGTAAGTTAAAGGCAAGCAGGAGAGCTATAAAATGAAAACGTATGCCATCTGAAACACTGTGACAGAAACAATATACAGCAGATATTGGTAATGCAATGTAAATATTGGAGTCAAGCCCAGTAACAAAGCTAGAAAAGCAGCATTTCGGCTAACAAAACACTGACAAAACTGGAACAAGGAGAAAGAGTCATAAGCTCGTCAGCCTCTGTTTTGCCCTGATGGTTTGGAATTGCAGCAAGCAGGGGTTCTTGTTTACAAAGGGCATCTTTCATCTCCATGCTGCCAGTGACAGTGAAAGGCAACAGACATCTATTTTTTTCTGTGGTCACTTTCAACAGTGAGGCAAATCAGACGGGAAGATGCAGCAAAGACCTTTGTAAAAGTAAGGTAGAAATGATGTAGGATAATAACTAGAGAGCTAGAAATGGGCTTGCAGACCACTCTCTGCAGAGCCAGGCCTGCTTTCATTTGTTGCTGCTTTGTGCTTGAGGGACATTTCCCCCAGGAAAATTCACATATACGTGCGTTACTCTGTGTGCGTATCTATGTCCTTGCTTTTCTTATTCAGCTTTCCCAGGAGTAGCCCACAGATGACAGCTGAAAAGTTCTGGTGGAGATCCTGGTTAGTGGCTCCAATTTTGATAAGGGTTGCTCACTTGCCAAGTTTAGAGTTTATTTAGTGTTTGATCTAGTGGTTAGTTGCTGCTTATTAGAGGTTATGCACTATGATGTATTTGGACTCAGTTGCAAAAGTTTAGTGTAGAATTATTAATTGTCCTGGGTTTGTAAAAAATTGCTTGCAAATTTCAATTTTATGTCTCCAAATAAATGGTGATTGTGTCTGCTCTGTTTCAGTTGGGATTAGTAACACTTTGTGCTTTCATCCAAAATAAATCTGAAATAGCTTCACTCTCTTGTTCTTCAATGATTGCCCAATTTCAGTAGTGTCATTTGTGCTCGTATTTTGGATTAAAACAGAACCTCCTCCTCTTCTTATTTTTTCACATTCCAGCCTCTGAATTTGAGTTGATGAGTGGTAGAAGTCAAAATGCCAGTGAGATTTAAACTAATATTTGAGTTCACATGTACATATGCTGAACATTCTTTTATTTCTGCTTTCAGAAGTATCATTTCTGTATGTGTGCAAAGGCTAACTAGAAAGTATCTAACAATGAATGTATGAATTTGAATGAATGAATATCCACTTGCATGCAAAAATAAAGCCTGTATGTTTCATATTTGGTTTTAGAGGCAGGAGTTTAAAAACTAATACTGAAAATAGAAAGTAGGCACAAATGGCGAAAGTCTAGAGATAAATTGATGTGATGACTATAAAGAACTGCAGAGGTTGATAGGCACAGTGATTAAATCTTATGAACCTTCAAGCAAATTCAGTATTAGAGATGCAACATGCCAAAACTGTCACTGAGTGTTATGCTAATCTCCCATTGACTTTTGTGGCAGTTCCCCTTTCGGGATGATGGCAAGTAGCCAAGGGCTTTGAGGCAGGTGGCAGCATCCCAGAATATATCAGAAATGGAAAAACCAGAAAATTTTGCTATCAAGCAACTTTAAGCATGTTGGGATTCAAATCCTGCTGCTGTCTTTTAATAGGGCTTTGTGATGGATACTCTGTGAAATACTTAATCTTCAGTTTTAAGATTCCCTGACAGTGGAAAGCAAGCAAACCCAAGAGTCTCCAAAGATTCAGGGAGGTGACAGTAAATACATTGATGAGGAAGAAACCCAGAAAATTTAAAGTTCAAGTACAGTGCTTTTGAAATTAGAGGAGGAGAGTACCTGAGAAAACTTTAGAGATCAAGGAAGGTAATTGGACTCTTTATCTCGTCACTGCATCCAGGAAATGTGCTTACAACTGCTTGGGCAGTGTCTTCTCTGAAGTCCTACAGTACAATGCCCTTACCTTGGAAAAGGCTGCAGCAACAGGCGAAGATATTCCCTTTTCATTAATTTGTTTTTGAAGCTTGTCCTAAGATGCTGTTTATCTGTTGATTATTTTTTTTTTCATGCAAGTAGGGCCTCTATTGCCCTGATTAGCTAATTTTGTAGAGCTCAGGTGTTCCTCTCATGCAGTGCACTAGAATTGCTGGTATAATACCATTACAGATCCACCATGACCTGAAGCTTCCTGTTTTCAGCAATACGACTCTGTTGCTGATTATTTAAATGTCCTCTTATTAGTAAGTGTCCTCCTGTGTTGAGAAATCAGACATCAGTTTTATTAAACTAGACATCAGTTATTAAAGCATTATTAAACTAGACATCAGTTAGACTAAAGTCAAACTAATAATTAAAAAAGAAAAAGAGAAGTTTGATCAATTTTTGAAGTCCCTGATTCATTACAAAAGTCTTTTGTGCTCACCTTCCCCCTACAGTAAACACACAAAGAAATATAGTGATTGGAAATGACAGTGCAGACCGTGTCTAAGGCTGTTAAAAAAAAAAAACAAACAACAAAAATAAAGAAAAACAACAAAACCAAAGCATCTTGGAAATGTCTAGTTAGGAAAGAGAAAAGGGGAAGAGAGGAAAGCAGCACTGATGGATATGAAAGATGGATTGACCAAAGTGAGATTCAAACACAGCAAACCAGAAAAAAAGCAGCAGAGACAGGGAAGGTGGCATCTACAAAAACCAAACCCAAGGCTTTTCTGCAGTCCAAGGCCTTATAGGAGACTGCTGGAGTAGATGAGGTGTCCTGTTTTCGTCCCTGCACTTTATCGTCTATGTATTTATACACAAGTGATGGACTCTGCTTTTCCCCCCTTCTTAAGCAATGAGCAAAGAGATCAGCTCCCAGTGCTTGCCCAAAATCCACATGGACCTGTGCAGGAATTGTGTCCCCTGCAGTCTTTCAGATCTTGATATTTTTTCCCACCCTGGCTTTTAAACAAGATTTTGGGGACATAGAGGAATACCTTGGAGAAATAGTAACATTGGCGGCAAGATAGCCTTGATCGTTTACAGCTGAGAAAAACTGGAAGAAGTAAGCTTGTATCATTACATTTTGTGGAACCCTTTTGAAGCCGAAAGGGTTCTGTGGAGTGTAAAAACAGTCGAAAATATAAATGGGGCTATTTCTGAAATGTAGTAATAAATGTATGGGGCCTGATTTATTCAGCTCTATGTTTCGCCTTCAAAGATCATACCAAAGCATCATGTTTGCTTACAAAAGCCCTAAAGCTACAGGAATGTTAATGGAGAGCTGGGATATCCTGTGCATTTGAAGTTAATTCACTTTCACTGCTGATCAGGCCATTCAATTTGAAGCAAGCCTGGGCTACCAAGTTTGGTATCTGAAGGGCTGGGAGACCCTATTATGGCCTCTGACCCTTCCTGCTCATCCGTATTTCAGACCTTGGAGGTTGCTTCTCTGTGCCTGGAAGAGAATAGCCTTTATAAAGGTAGGCAGGGGTGATTGAGATGTAGGTGGGAGAGGGAGAGCTGGCTCTTCAGAGTAGGAAAAACCCTTTCTTCTAGAAGCCAACAGCCCAAGAAGCGACGAATTCAGTTCCTTTGAGAAGAGCACTTTTAATCCAGGTCCAAAGGTTGTAAAGAGGAACTGTAGCCATAAGAATGAAAATTATGTCATCCCTGACGTTTTTAACCGCTGGTTTATTTTAAGCAGTACCTCTCAAATGTTAAGAGCAGTTAGTCAATATGTTTGTTTCCTTCTGATACAAAGCTGAATAAGCAACTCATGCATGAAATACATCAAGACCTGTAATTTTCCATTGATTCTATAAAAAAGGGAATTTTCCCTGCAAATAAAATATTTATTAAGATAATTAAAATTAATGTGCTGCATTTGGATTTCTATTGCTTCCTTTCTTCCATGAATATCTAGGTATACACTTCTAACATATCTTTGAAAGACTGTTCATCATACAGAACTCTAATGTGTAAATGCATATATAAAGAGAAATATGTTTGTGTGTGTCTGTATTTGTGCATGTGTGCAGAGATAGAACATGTATATATATATGTGTATTAGTCTTGCTACGTAGCATATATATATTATATACAAAGAACCACAGTGCAAATATACAGTGCATATTTTTAGCATGGCTGGAAGGCAGCCGTCATGATGGGGCGGAAGGTGTACCATTAGCAAACTATTGTACAGGAAACAGACATTTCATCCAAATGCATCAAGAAAATTCACACCCTTTTGTGAAACCCAGTGCTATATTGAACATGCAGTTTAGGAGGAGGCAGATGGTGAGCACAGCTAATCTACATGAACACATGCTCCGGCTATCCCTGCTTTATCCTCCTCCTCATGCATCTATTTGTTTGGGGCAATTGTTTAATTGCATTATTGGTAGGAAAACATTGGCCTTAAACATTACATAGTTGATGTTTTTGTAGAAACAGCCAGGATTGAGCCAAAAAAAGTACACTTTCATCTGTCTGAAGTAGCCACTGTTGTTTTCTTTCATATTTCTGCAGCATTCAACACCAAACTGTTCACCCTGGATTTCGGCTAGAGGATAAAGATGTAACACAAGTGAATAATGATAATAACAATAAAGTATTCCTGAGTGTAGATGAAGCAGAACTCAATAATTAAATATACCTTTTTTTTTTTTTTTTTTCCTCAAGGAAAGGGTATACTTCTAGCCAGGTGGAGAGTAAGCAAAGGTTTGTGACATCGGTGTGTGTCTTTGCTCTGAGCATCACAATGTGCTTGTTTCTTGCATACAGAAACTGTACCTTCCTTTATCCCGTCAGACTTTATTGAAGACTGGGAAATTAAGAAGTTTATGAGTTCAGTACGACTATGCAAGTAGGGTGAACTTCACTGTGAACTTTTATTTCCATCCCCTTTGCAGTGTTCTGTGGGATGGATTCTCTGCTGCATCTGAGCTTTCCCCAGGACAGTAGGTGGGCAGCATCCTCACACACATATACACTATGCTGGGAACCAGGCAGGGTCCAGCCACATGTCTCAAAAACCCCAGAAAAACACTGCCTGGAGGTGTTTAGACTTCTAGACTCCTTTTGGCCCCTCAGGGGTGCATTTGCACAGCCCACAATATACATTGCATCAGGCATCATCAGATACACATGCCCAATGGTCTGCTGTTGGCACTGGTGCAGCTTCAGAGGGGATCATGCTGGGGAAGAAAGACTGTTGGCTGCAGCTGTGGAATGAATGCAAGGGGAATGGGCAGGGGGGTGCCCCCAGGTGTGTGTGGAACTGGTGTGCATGACTGTGGGGTAACACAGAGCACATTTGTATACCTCTCCCTCCTCATCCTGTAGAGCAAATGACATGCCTGACATCAGGCACACAGCTACTCAGAGGGCAGGGAGAAAGGGTATCTGTGGAAGACTACAGGATAAAATGTGTCTAATACAGAAGATCGATGAGCAATGGGAAAAAAGTACATATAGGACTGCTATTTTTCTATCTTTAAAACTGCACTGAAAGTATTTGAGTTAGTATACCACATACAAGGTACAAACGAGCTTGCTTCTGAATTTGTTTTGTTTTTTTTTTTGAGATGGTTTCTGTGTGATGAAGAAGCCACTTTTAAGTCAATCAAACTATGTATAAATGGATGGAGCACATTTCACTTTAATATGTTATTCTTTTCTATATTTACAGTAGTTTCACATCAGCAGGCAGGATGCTGATCTCATTTCTACCAGAGCGAATCCAGAACACCTCCACTGGCTTTGATGTTAACACATGGCAATGAGAATCTGACAGCGCAGTGTGCTCATTTATTTACCAGCTGTCACCTAGTGATTGTTGGTTACATCCTTCTAAACTATTGCTTAACCCTAAAAGCAGCAGTGCCATTCTTATTAATCCTATGGCCTTGTGCCCAGGTTTTGCACATATGTGATGTCGTGTACATGTAGCAGTACTCTGACAGGACCTCTGTACCTACACAGAGCTGCCCTGTGAGATTCTCAGCAAGAGCACTGGTTCTGGGTAGCGTTTCAGGCTAAGCTGATTTACCCATTCCAGGCTCATTGGCCCTGCCTGCTGCAGGTGACACAACTAGAGTCAGAGCAAAAGCTAGGCACTTGGTGTGGGGGAACCTTCAAACTGTTGGGGTTTTTTTTTGAGGGGGGTATGAATGGAGATGAGAAGGCAGTGAGTTGAAAAGACTCCTTACCAAAGAAGAGATTTTAACATAGCAGACGGCTAAATGTGAATTATCTTGCATGATGGTTCAAAAAGTCATTCTTGTCTGAAGAGCAGGGAATGAGTTAGCCCTTCAGAGATTTCTAAGTCACTTTACAGCCCTTGAGACCCCCTTTTAAGAGTCCTGGCAGATGGTTTTTCTCTTTCCGGTATCCTAAAATTTGCTGAACCACTTCTGGCAGCAAAATGTAGTCTTGGAGTAACATCATAAAGTGGATGCTATTCTGCACTGTTTCTTATTTCATAAATAAGAATCTGGTAAGTGGTGTAAATATTAGCATCAAACCCAGCAGCATCATGATACCTCCATGAATTTTCTGATCTGAATGCTAATAAATTTTGTCTGTGTATGAAATTAAATAATGCCTGCTCAAGGGATGGGATTAATAAATTAGTATAGATCAGTGCAATGTCGTTTGAAAGCAGTGCCCAGTCTCATGCTGATGCGATTGGCTCTGGACAATAAGACAGTGGCAATGTTTTTTTCTGACAGAAGAAAGACTGCTCTGTAATTCTGCTCCTGGTGTTTCATTCTGGTTTAGCCAAATGACCTCCAGCCTCCTCCTGCATTCGCTGAAAAACAAGTTTTTTGTACATATATAAATAAATAAAAGATCTGGCCAATATTTGGAACCCAAACATTTAATTTATTTTCTATTACTTTAATCCAGAAGCATGGTACATAGGCTGTAGCTGCTGTGAATCAGCATGTCATTACTGTGATATGAAGCATATGTTTGTGCTTTGACAGAAAGTAACACTCCTTTGTAGTTTTTCTTTTTCCTTTTGCCAGTTGTGACATCAAAACCCCCTTAATCTTCTATCCCCTATGCATTAAATATGAAATGTAAACACCATTTATCAGTAAAAGACAGCATGATTTTCCATTCTGGCTGTCTAACAGTATCTCTTATTTATATAGGAATATCTTCGTATGCATCTAACTTTTTATTATTATTGCATTCTCAGCATTGCTAGCTGGGGCAGGAGTGTGGACCCCAGTGAAATAAAGATGTCTAGATCATGGCAAATCAAGTGAAAGTCTTTGCTACATTGGTACTGAATATGGAATCATACCATTGAAGAGTCTGTGTTATGGACTACTTCTGAGTAAAGGAAAGCAGAGTCCAAAAGGTAATGATGAAAGAAATAACGAAAAAGAACAAATAGCCAGGTCTCATCAAGAGATGTTCAAGGTTATCGTTACAAATGAACAAACAGTGAGTCTTCACCACATCTGTGTGGTATTTGTTGGGAATTAAGCACCACAAACATCGGTTCCTGTGCATGTATTCAAGAAAGTGCTAAATAACATGCAAAAATGCAAGTAAAATTACAAAGCAAAGGACATTATTCTATCTATCTTAAAATGAAAGGGAAGAAAAAAAAGGCTTATAAAGGCAAGAGTATGGAAGTGTTCCTTTCCAGGACTTTAGATCATAAGCTTATGACTGCAGGGTATAAAAATCAAAATTGCAAGGAGAGACATGCCACAACCATAAGAAAACCCATCATCAGCCTCCTGGGATATCATTAAAGTGATAGAGAACAAGATCAAAATGGTCTGGATAGTCATTTTCAGAGTTATACTGATGACATCCGTCCAATGGCTCCAACATCACCCGGACTGCAAATTGAAGGGGAGCTGGCAAAAAAACATATTATGGAATCTTAGACCATCATTTGCTGTTACAAGCCTGTACTTATACAAAGTAAACTTTATGCTACTTATTTTATTTTATTTTTCATGTTAAATGCTGTTGTACAAGTGCAGAAAGCATGCAGACAGCCATAAACCACATTTTAGCTCAACCATCACCAGCATATCCTATTTTTTTTTTTTGTTTCTGTGGAAGTGAGGGAATAATGAATATAATGGATCTAAGTGAAGGCAAATGATACTTACAGCATATCGCTCATTTGGTAAATGCAGTCTTGGCAAAAGAAGAAATAGAATATTTCTACTATATTTATATTACTGCTGTAATATAAATTCTATGTTCTATTCTATAAATAACTTAGCAACAAAATGAAGGCTAAGGAGAATTTCTATCCTTTATTGGATGCAGGGCAAAGGATGAGAAAGAGGGTGAGGTACTTAATGCCTTCTTTGCCTCTGTCTTTAATAGTAAGACCAGTTGTTATCTGAGTTTCTAGCCCCCTGAGATGGAAGACAGGGACAGGGAGGAGAATGAAGCCCCCATAATCCAAGGGGAAATGGTTATTGACCTGCTACATGACTTAGACACATGCAAGTCTATGCAACCACGTGGGATTCACCCAAGGGTACTGAGGGAACTGGCAGAAATGCTCACCAAGGCGCTTTCCACCATTTATCAGCAGTCCTGGCTAACCGGGGAGGTCCCAGCTGACTGGAGATTGGCAAATGTGACCTCCATCTACAAGAAGGGCTGGAAGTATGACCCAGGAAACTACAGGCCTGTCAGTTTGACCTCAGTGCCAGGAAAGGTAATGGAGCAGATCACCGTGAGTGCCATCATGTGGCACGGACAGGACAACGAGGTGATCAGGCCCTGTCAGCATGGGTTTTTGAAAGGCAGGTCCTGCTTGACCAACCTGATCTCCTTCTATGACAAGGTGACCCACATAGTGGGCGAGGGAAAGGCTGTGGATGTTGTCTATCTAGAGTTCAGTACAGACTTTGACACTGTTTCTCACAGCGTTCTGGAGAAACTGGCTGCTCATGGCTTGGATGGGTGTACTCTTCATTTGGTATAAAACTGGCTGGATGGCAGGGCACTAAGAGTGGCGCTGAATGGAGTAAATCCAGTTGGCAGCTGGTCACTAGTGGTGTACCCCAGGGCTCAGTACTGGGGCCAGTTCTGTTTATTATCTTTATCAATGATCTAGACATGGGGATCAAGTGAGTTTACAGTAAGTTTACAGATGACACCAAGTTGAGTGGGAGCGTTGATCTGCTGAAGGATAGGAAGTCTCTGCACAGGGATCTGGACAGGCTGGATCAGTGGGGTTTGGCCAGTAGCATGAGATTCAACAAGGCAAAGTGCTGGGTCCTGCACTTGGGCCACAACAATCCCATGAAATGTTCCAGGCTTGGGGAAGAGTGGCTGGAAAGCTGCTTGGTGGAAAAGGACCTGGGGGTGCTGACTGATGGAGCTGAACATGAGCCAACTTGTGGCCAGGCAACCAAGAAGGCCAACAGCATCCTGACCTGTGTCACAGTGTGGCCAGCAGGGCCAGGGCAGTGATCATCCCCCTGTACTGGGCACTGGTGAGGCTGCACCTTGAATCCTGCTTTCAGTTCTGGATATTAGGAAAATTTCTTCACAAAGGGAAGCATGTAGCAGAAGGCTGCCCAGGGAAGTGGTTGAAGTATTTAGGAACATGGTTCAGCAGTGAACTTGACAGTTGTTAAGTTAACAGTTGGTCTTGCTGTTCTTAAAGGTCTCTTCCATCCTCAATAATTCTATGATTCTATGTTTTTTCCAGTTTCAGATGCCCACAGTGAGAGGTAAGCTAATGAATCACTATTTTGGATATTGTGTGTCCTGACTACCAAATACAGTACTGGGGCAAGCAATTATAAAGGTATACACTGAGTATCACACAGAAAAATAGAAATGAACAAACATGCATTTGAAACAATATATAAACCTTTATGGTCATTTATATCATAAAGAAACATTTCAGTTAATGTCACTTTGCAATGCCCCTGCAAACTATTTTCATCTGAAGGACAATAATTTCATTGATCACCACGGCATTGCTTTTATTTTCACTAATGGACCTCGGGATAGCACTGGTCATCAACTGTACCTGTACTTATCCCTGCCTGCAAGAACTGTTTCAGAATCTGAAAGCTGTTATTTGACTAAACTTCATTCTTAGCCAGAAGTTGATTCATCAGAGTGCTTTGATTAGGAAAAAATAGGATAAGAGTTAAAGGTAATACTCGTTCTTTTTTGCAGGTGAAAGTGTCCGTGACAATATCAAAAAAGAGGTTGTATGGCTCTTACTTAATGTCTGCTCTCATTCTCATATTCACTCTGGTAGAATTTGCCCTTGGTTATCCATTCAATTCAAAAGGCTACAGGAGCATTATCAAAGAGAGATATCTGTCCCCAAACAGATAGAATATCCTAAGTGAAGGGGTGGCTTTATGTAATTATTTATTTTGAGGGTGCATAGATTTGAATTTTTTTAGTCGGGGAGGGGGGGGAGGGGTGGGGGGAAGGTTGCGTGTAATCCATGAATTCAGCTGGAATATTCTTTATTGCTGCTTAGTAGCATGTGAAGCCAAGCCATGTACAGAGTAAGGTTCATGTCCCGTCTTGGGCCTGTTCCTTGTGTAGGTAAACCAAGAGCGATATTGCTGTCTGCATTGTACAGACTGTGTGCTTTGTCAAGAAGATGTTATAATGATTCTTTCTGTGCTAGCTGCAATAATCTAAATAAAGCCATTCAGACTAAAAGCATGTGTGAGCTGTGAAGATGCATAATGCAGGGTTTCATGGAATAACAACAATATTGTCCAGAATTTCTAGTGCAACTGGGAACTGTTGAAAATTAGAGAGCAAACCGTTTTCAGTGAAGTAGTGCAATAAACCATGAGAATTGTAGCTATAGAGCAAACAAGCAACAAAATTTACTATCAGGCTCTGTGTACTTTCCTTGTCAAAACCCATGTAGTTTGAATTATCAGATGAGCTTCTTTCTATGGTGACTGTAATGTCAGGATTGTTTTATTTTTTCCATGTGTTGGAATAAACAGAAAATACCCCTCTCTGCTGGTGACTATGAGAGAGCTATAAGCTCCCTGAAAGAGCTTTCTCAAAAAACCCCTTTAGCCAAGTTCTGCTTTAGAAAAAAAATACACCTAATTGAACAATCAGCAAGGAGAAAGAAAAAAAAAGTCTTTTTTAATTGAGTAATCTTTAGTCTTTACTCTAAATTTCAGCAAATTCATTGTCTTCTAAGATTGCTGCATTGCTCTGAATGTGACACTTCTGTTCTCACACCAGTGACCTTACCCTTAAAGTTACCCTTACCTCTATTTTGTCAACATGGCAACTGCTGTGTTCAGCAGTGACCTAGGGGCTACTTGTCCAGTCTCAGATCCCTTCAACACCCTGGTGGAAGTGATAAAATTTACCATTTTTGTAGCACTTCTCAGTGTTTTTTTACTGATGTTGAATGAAACTAACAACATTGAAAATGATGACATTTGAAAAATCCAAGGGAAAGGACTGAAGAAATTGGCTTGTAGGAGAAAAATCTCTAAATCATGGGAAAGACTTTTTTTCATTCAAAGTAAAGAATACTGTCAATTCAATTATCACCTAGGGTTCACAGAGATGCATTTACCTTAACAGCTCATTTCACACCGGTGGAGTGTGGGGGGGGGGAATATGTGGAGATGGATCTTAGGTTTGTCCCTGTGTGATAAATATAGTGCAGGGAAAGGGACTGGGAGATAATGGTAATCTGTAGCTCATCAACTATATATATTTTTTAAGACTACAAAAACAGTGCTTCACCCTATTGTACCTCAGAAAAAGGCTGAAGCTTGACTTCTTGTTTCACCTTTCAAGCCGTAAATGGATACTGACGGTAATCAGCAGACAGTGGGCAGCTTCTGAGAATGCCAAGTGGGGCAGCTTCCAAAGCTTTCCAAAGCACAGTTTCTATCTTGAGGAGAGAAGGAGGGAGTTGAGTTGTGCCGCATCAATCTCCTTGCAATCTGTTCTGGCACTATTCCCTGTGCTGTGCAAGGGAGTTCAGTCACCCTCCAGGATTGCCTTCATCTAGCAGCTAGACTAATAAAGGCTGAGGACTGAAAGAAAGTGCTAGAGGAGAAAGCAGTGAAAATATTGACGTGGGTTTTATTAGGTGAAGGATAAAAATACTGTATAATGTAGCCCTTCTTTCATGTGAGGCTGAGGCTGGAATGCAATAGCAACCTGTTTTTGAAGCCAGGTATGCATGAGAAGCCTCAAGGTCCCCCATTTCAGTGATCTAGATAAAATGCAAGAAAAGCAAACAATACAAAGCAAATTTTATGCGCCGTTGTTTGAGACAAGCAACCTTCCTTGCCTGCATCAGAAAGACTGCTCCCCATCTAGCTTAGCTGGCTGTAAGCTTTGCTTTATCATCACTGCTGAGCCTCCAGCTGGATGGAGTCCTAGGGCTAAAAGCCTGAAACATCCAGAGAGGAAGCACAATTGGCAGCATTTGCTGATGGTATAGTACCTTTCAGGGCAACTTGCTTCTGGGCAATCAAACTGGAAATTTCTTCAGAGCCTGGTGGTGAAGACTGCACTTGTATTCTGCAGCCACCTGCAAAACTAATTTTAAGCCAGCTTCTGATCCCATCACACCACCGAAAAGAGCAGCACAGTGGGAAAATACTCACTTGTCTTCTTTTTCTCTACTCCATTCCACGTTTAAGCTTTATGCAAAACTTCATGGATTGAACTTTTCCTTGGGTTTACAGTAGCAAATGAAAATCTAAACGAGGGGAGGTTCTCTGTTTGTCTGTGTTCTCCCATGTTACCCATCATGCCGAACATTTTGATGACAAGTAGAAGCCACATTGGGCTGGCAGCAGTATAGTCACAGGTTACTTTTCTTCTAAGCTGCCTGGGAAGCAAGAGGCATCTTAGCTACTTAGGGTAGGGCTAAATCTGGGAAAAGGAGATGTGTGATATTTCCACTTGTCTTATGCAGCTCTGCTCTTGAAAACACAGTTCTCAAGCCTCTGGTGGTGGTGTTACTATAGAGATGATGCCCTGTGCCACGGCACTCAGCAAATTGCATGAATAAAGTCTGCCAAAATATTTCTGCTAAGTGTTTTCTCTAAGAGGGAAGGTTTATATGACATGTAAATACACACCCAGATGCTCTCCTTGTTAACTGTTACACAGAAATTTTGCAGGTTCCTGATTTCCCAAAGTGGAATGTCAGCTCTGCTTGACTTTTTTTTTCTTTCAAAAGGTTGATTTAACTGACAAGGTAATACTGTACTTCCCCAACCTATGTATGGGCTCACAACTCTCCTGCAACACTTAGCTATTTTAACTGCAGCCCAATTATTGATCACAGTTACGCTGGGGTGATTTTTTCTTTTCTTTCTTTTTTTTTTTGGGGCAAGTGACTATTTTCCTGAGTACTACATTGAGGTCAGTGCAAGCAAACCAAGAGACAATATGGTCACAGGTAAGAAATCAAATGGTATCTTGTGTTCCCAGTTGGTCCCTCGGCTGTAATCCACCTGATCAAGGTCTACACAAGAGCAGCCTTTGTTAGATGGCCACCTAAACTGGTCTGCCCCTCAGACAGGCAACCAAAATTACCATTGCATGTTATGAATTCTCTTCTGTGTTACAGCAAATTGCAGAGACTTCAGGAATTTGATCTGTGTTTCCGGCTGGGTTTTGAACGGTGCGGGACTGGTGTGATCACACCAGTCTGCCTGTCAGGTTCCCTCCTTTCTACTCCTTGTGACTTCTGGACAGGTTTCAACCAAGTTTGACAGAGTGAACGATGTTGCAAATGTTCTTGTGCATATTATAAGCATTAGTAGCAGTGTAGAGGGAGACAAATTACCACCCCTTTTTCAAACAAAGGCTCTAAAATGTCATTATTATACACTGTTGGCAGTAATCTGTGGCTAACCTGTGGCTGTATCCTGCTCAGCTCTATGTGTAACGCTTGGCTGGAATCAGTATGCATACTCAGGTGGCAGTACCACGAAAACATAGCAAGGAAAGCTGGGCTCACTGTAGCGGGATTGTAATAAAAGAGGCAAGAGGTGCCAGCAGGGGTTGATATCATCCTTCTTGGAATATTTAGCATCTTGTAAAGGAATGCGCTTGCTTTCTTTTCATACCCTGTGAATGTGAGACTCTGCTTTCCTTTAACAACAGTTTCTAGCTTACATCCTTTTCAAGAAAAGCTTGCAAACAAGACCTATGGGTTTCAAAAGGCAAATTAAACAAGCAAACACAGACAACAAACTTCAAAAGTTTATTTTTTTTTAATTTCATAATAGTTTAAAAATTCTTTTGATCTGAGTGAGGGAATGTTTTCCTAGTGCAGCAAATATGCTTGTTTAACTTCGTAAGACAAGTTCTGTTATCTAATGCTCTGCTGAGTACAGTAACACATCTGTAATCAAACTGTTTGCCCATTTACTTTAAGCAGAAACCTGCTACCCTATGTGCTGCTCTACAGTAACTAGTTGACATGCAAGAATCTGGTCATGTGATTAGGAAAATTTAAAGCAGGTAGTGAGCTCTTCTTTCAGATAATGTGTTTCTTCTCAAAAAAAAACCAAAAACCAAACATTTAATGAGTTGGTGGGAAAGCAAGTAAAAAAACTCTAGACACAAAATACTGGTACAGTTATTGAGGTTACAGAATACTGTCTATGGATGGAATACCCCTATTAGCAATTCTAGCTCTAAAGATAGAAACAATATTTTGATGATATTTAAGCCTCGTTTAACTCAATGTTTGGAAACAAATTTTTTCTTGTATGTGGGCTGTTTATAAGTTACAAATTTTAAAAGCCTTTCCAGCTTTCATAGTGTGTCATCTGAAGACTGAAGGTGCTGAAGGGTGTATGTTTTTTTTCTAGATGCTTAGAACTGAAAAGCAATAAAAGTTAAGTACATGAAAGCTCAAAATCAGTGAACAAAAGTTTACGTTCAAAAATTCTTCTTGAAATATGCAGTTCTTATTAATATCTTGAAGAAAGCTGAGTCAAGTCCCGAAACACTGCAGATGCAAAAAAACCCCCAGACACAACCTGTTCCATTGTTGGGAACATAGAATCCTAGAAACATGTAGGTTGGAAAAGACCTTTAAGATCAAGCTGAACTGTTAACATTGCCAAGCCCACCATTAAACCATGTCCCTAATTGCCACATCTACACATCTTTTAAATACCTCTAGGGATGGTGAATCAACCACTTCCCTGGGCAGCCTGTTCCAATGCTTGACAACCCTTTAGGTGAAGATGTTTTCCCTAATACCCAATCTAAACTTTTCTCGGTGCAACTTGAGGCCATTTCCTCTTGTCATATCACTTGTTACTTGGGAGCCTCCTTTCAGGTAGTTGTAGAGAGTGATAAGGTCCCCCCTGAGCTTTCAGTTATCCAGATTAAACACTCCCAGTTCCTTCAGCTGCTCCTCATCACACTTGTGCTCCAGGCCCTTCACCAGCTTCATTGTCCTTCTCTGGATCCGCTCCAGCACCTCAATGTCTCTCTTGCAATGTGAGGCCCAGAACTGAACAAGGGATTTGAGGTGCAGCCTCACCAGTGTCAAGTACAGGGGGATGATCACTGCCCTGGCCCTGCTGGCCACACTGTGATACAGGCCAGGATGCCATTGGCCCTCTTGGTTGCCTGGCCACAAGCTGGATCATGTTAACTCAATCAGTCAGCACCCCCAGGTCCTTTTCCACCAAGCAGCTTTCCAGCCACTCTTCCCCAAGCCTGGAACATTTCATGGGGTTGTTGTGGCCCAAGTGCAGGACCCAGCATTTGCCTTGTTGAATCTCATGCTACTGGCCAAACCCCACTGATCCAGCCTGTCCAGATCCCTGTGCAGAGACTTCCTATATTCCAGCAGATCAACACTCCCACATAGCTTGGTTTTGTCTGCAGATTTACTGAGGATGCATTCAATTCCCTCATCCAGATCATTGATAAAGACATTAAACAGAACTGGCCCCAGTACTGAGCCCTGGGGAACACCACTTGTGAAGAGTTGCCAACCGGATATAGCACTTTTTGCCACCATATTTTGGGCCTGACTATTCAGCCAGGTTTTGGTTTGGTTTTTTTTGCCCAGAGAAAAATACACCCAAACAAGGCATGAGCAGCCAGTTTTTCCAGCTCAGTACTGTAGCAATTGTATTCATGAAAAAGTCTAAATTTACTATACATTCCTCTATGGATGTATGGCATACCTATTGTTGATCAGGTACTTAGTCCATGTTCATTTAAACATGAATGGTAGACTCACACAGTATTTTTAGTCTAAGGACACAAGGAATTAGATAATATAATCAGGGATACAACAGTGGTGGCAGTGATATATGTTAGATGCCTGGTCTTTCCTGCTTTCAGTGTCTAACTGAAATATGTCTTGGCCTAAGCACAACCAGGATTTTCTAATTTGTTTTAAAGATGGCTCCAGGAAGATTTTGCCTATAGGAATCCAGTGGAGAAATTCCATTTAAAAATACTGAAAGAGGGTAGATTTTGATTAGATATTAGGAAGAAATTCTTCACTATGTGTGCGGTGAGGCACTGGCACAGGTTGTCCAGAGAAGTTGTGGACACCCTGTCCCTAATGTTGAAGGCCAGGCTGGATGGGACTTTGAGCAACCTGGTCTAGTAGAAGGTTTCCCTGTCCATGGCAGGGGGTTGGAACTAAATGCCTTTAAGTTCCCTTATAAGCCAAACCATTCTCTGATTCTATCATTCTATGAAATTAGATTATGCTTTAAATACAATTATGGGTCTCCAGCGTCAGGAACACATCTTTGGAAATCTCTGCTCTCATGCTCCCAGAGTTTGACACAGTCCTGCCTTGCATTGCTTCATATCAATATTTTCAGAAAACATGGTCCTTTTTACATTGCATGAAAGCACAGTAAATCTCCCCTGTGCACACACACTTGTGTTTGTTGACACTCACCATTTTCCTCATTGAATTAAGCTTAGAGCAGGGAGCAGGTGTCAAGCTGAGGCTGCAGCCAGGAGCTGTCTCTTCTCAAAGATGCTGCCTCCTTCCTCATTGAGGACTGTGTGAACATGCCCAGGGGACAACAGGCTAATCAGTAAGGTTGGCCCCATCTGGCACTGGGGTCCCAGGACTGAAGAGAGATGGGGACAATGTGCCTGGAACATAAAACCTTACATAAACCAGGTGAAATATTCCCAGGAAATACAATCACACTGCTTGAGTGTTTTTGACTGTGCCTGAATACAGCCTTATTAGCCTGAGACTGGGTATGAATTAAACTTTGTATGTACAGTCTGCAATGTATTAACATTATATTGGGTCTTTTGAATATGTAACTATATTAGGAGTAGCCAGCAGGACTCTCAGGATAGAAATAACAAAGAAAAATGATGCAATGAGGATCAAAGACCTTACCACAAACTCTGGGGAATTTGTTCAAAAATTGTTTGGTGAACAGCTGATCCAAAGGGCCTGGCTTGACCTTCTGTGAAGTTCAGGAAACAGGTGGTGAACTGTCGGGTAAGGAGAAGAAAACCATCAAGACAAAACTTTGCAAAAAATTACTAATTTGCAAGAGTTGTTTGGAAGTTCTTTCAGAAATTAGACAGCTTGTCTAGAAGCTTTCCGCTTCTTTTATATCCTGCTCTGTTCCTATCATTGGGTTGATCAATACATTGTTTTAAGGAATCTACCATATTCACCATCAGCCACTGACTCACAAAGGGAATAACGTCAATACTGGACCCAGTCAGGCCTCCTGGGTAAGGAAGATCACTGCTCTCACTTATCACTTAGCATAAAAATGAGAAAACAGCATGATGGGTTTTCTGAAGGGATAACATTGTAAAGAGGAGAAGAAGCTGAGTTGCAGCTATTTGCCTCACCATGAACCCTGTTAATTTATAAAACATCTCCATTCCAATTTCAATTAGAAATATTTTTAAAGAAAATAGTCCTTGTTTGAAACTGGTGCATAGAATTTTGTGTTAATGCATATACTGAATTTGCATTCTAAAGCATAGCAAATATAGCACAAAATGATGTTCCAGAAGCAACATTCAAGGCAAACTGCTTATAGGCCCTTCGTTTATTAAGAACAGAAAATCAATCTTCTTTCAAACATCTTATTGGACAGTACTTGTAAGCATCCGACTAATGGCATTATTAATGATTTTGTACTATGACTCACTGGTTCATTATACAGATCTGGAGAAAGCTGAAAGTTTAGTGAAGTCCTATCAAGGTTTTTTCATTGAGAAAGTAAAAATGCATGGCACAATATGTTCCTTTTCTTCTGGATCTGGATTAATTTTGTCTTTCATGCTCTAAGACAAGGATCTATAGAAATCAAGCACAATTTGCATACTGCTCAGTACGTATTAAGTGTAGGAATTTATATCAGAGACCTTAGTTAGAAGGCTTGTCTTCCTCATCTTACAGTATAGTCAACAAAGTGGAGGGCGGGGGAGTTCTTGTACAGCTCACTTCGACTCCCTGACTTCCTCACTGCAAGTAAGACTTAAGTAACCTTTCTTACTACTATGGCTGTTCTATGCACTCTAATGATTTGACAGAGTGGTGATGCAGATCCCACCTTGAAAACAGGAAGAACTGAAGTGCAGTGCTGATATATCTGAGGGAAGGAATTTTTATTGAAGAAGGATGAATACAGTAATGAATTATTTAGTCATTGTTTGCCCATGTGAGGAACTTTCCATTATTTAATTAAATGCCAGTTTTGGTACCAGTGACATTTGTTTGATGGAAAACAAACCTTTTATAGAATGACCTGCATTACAAAATGGCTGTGATCTCTGTGGGTTGCTAGAGAACCACATGATATCCAGTAAGAACAAACCCAAATCAATATTATGGGATGAGGTTATGGGTCAGCATCTACCAATATGACATGAACACAGAGGAAAAAGAGGCAAAGTAAATGAGCTTTCTTTCTTCTAAAGTATATATCAATGTTTCTCCCCTCAGGGCATTCTGGTGGTCAACAAATATTTCAAGAAGCAAAATCAGAGGTTCATCTCCAGTCGTTTCATTAGCTACCTTTTTATTTGAACAGTTTAGGTGACACAGAGCAATGAGGTCACTGAACAAATGACAAAGTGTTCATTCATTTCAGCTGAGCTGAATGGGAAGGTGCAGCATCCTCAGTCCCCACTGCAACGAGCAGAGGAAAGAGGTGCTCCCCCGGATTGCTGCTCACAGAACCACAGTTAGGGTCAAGCATCTCAACATCCCCTGACGATATAGGGAACAGACAAATTTCCTTCCTAACCTGGAAACACAAGTTTGGTGACTTTCTTAGAGAGCATGACTGTTCCAAATATTCACTGTGCAGTTTTCAGACTTAGCCTGTAATGGCTGATGTTGGGAAATCCTGATGTGAAAGTTACCCAGAACGTATGTACGCACCATAAGTAGTAATGCACAAGGATGGACCATTGCGTTAATAAGGCTGCAGTGAAGACAAGAGGTGCAGTTACCATGGTCTGGAAATGATACAACCCTGAAACTGTAAAACAAATGGGCCTCAATTGTCATCCCATTAAAAAAAAAACAGGTTTGGTTTTTTGTTTTTGTTTTTTTTTTCCCAGTGATTTCATTATGCCCTAGATTAGATCCAGTGTGAGCTAAGGCTTGGGAAGGTGCATAAACAAATTTGAAAATGACAATATTTTATTAAATTGGACATCAGAGGATGAAGTGTACATATTGAGGAAACCCCATTTTCTGGAAGTGCAACTTCTTAGGAAAGGCTAATCCAATTGAATGCAAAAATCCTAAATGTTTCAAAGAAGACTATAATCTGTTCATGTAAATTTACACATTGTTACAATCCCTATGAAATGTTGAACATGCGTTTAAATCATGTGGCTTACGCACAACTTATTCCATAGGCTTACCCTACATTCAGCCAAGAGTGCTGCTTTTTTTCTAGCCCTTCCTTTAAACTGAAACACCTGCAGTCCATCCCAGCTTACAATAACACCCACAGTTGCATTTGGGGTTCTGCTTGTGGACTAGGGACTTACTGTTATGACCGGGGCCATGTGTTTACACTATCAGCCATTAAACCAGCAGGAATCTTCAACCCCGATCATTATTACTGAAGTCAGCATCAGTCTAGTTACCAAGCTCTTACCAGGATGATTAAGATGTGACAACTGCACAGCCGCAAGGAAATCGGATCATCCTCTACCACTATCCACAATATGTGTAAAAATAATTCTTCCAGGTGGTTCAAAGCATTTGGCTCTATGCCTAGCAACTCACCTAAGCACTTTGGGGTAGCGTAATAAAATACTACTTGTCATGTCTTATTGCTTAATTATTGTTATCATCTTCCATAATTTCAGTAAACTGGGCGTACTGCATACTGAGGTTATACTAAGTCAGAGGCATTGTATCACAAGTACAAAGAAAGCCGTACTACTACATTGTACTAGATATACTATTATCCCATCACAGTAAACTTTTCAGTCTCTTACATTTTATCCCAGTGGGAAAAAAAAACAACAAACAAACAAAACCCAGTTTACAGGAGACTTTTCTTCAGTGTGCCTGGGTCTTAAATTCTTTGAGAATGATAAACTCTGATATGATAAACTCCCTTGTGAATATTACCACAGCATGCTTAAAATGTATCTGGAGAGTAGATGAGGAGACCCCTCAGGCTAGGAGACAGTGAAAAGGAAAGCAAAAAGAGAATGATCATTTTATATTACGAAAACTCACTTTCACTCATTTGCAAAATGACAACATATCCCTGCT
The DNA here is from genome assembly GCF_028554395.1 of Pezoporus wallicus. Taxonomy (NCBI): domain Eukaryota; kingdom Metazoa; phylum Chordata; class Aves; order Psittaciformes; family Psittacidae; genus Pezoporus; species Pezoporus wallicus. The sequence continues at coordinate 1,634,249 of NW_026637546.1, forward strand.
TTTTTAGTCAATAACATCAAAAGCATATATGCTTAAGGTAAGAAACAAACAAAAAAGCCCAAACAACAACTGAATAACATTAGCAGAAAATTCCTTAAAAGCAAAATATAAGTGTAGGAAATTGAGCAGAAGAAAATGAATGTAAACAGAAATCCAAAGAAGAAACTTCTCTGTTTTTTCTGTTCTCTAGGAACTTACACCTACCTTTTCTCCTGTGTATTTCAAACATCTTTCTAAAACCAAGCGAATCCACAGTTTAAAAATGCAAATGCAGGAGAATGGTGAAGGTTGAATACATGACTTCATATAAATATGTCTGTGTGACAGATGTAAAATACATTGTTTCCCTTGGCAGGTGGTCTTCTCTCACTCTTTCAGAATAACCTAAGCTTACTATCCTCACTAAAATAAGATTTTATAAATTTTTACTGCCATTAGCAATAGAGAACAAATTCAGCTCTTGGAAGATTAGCCGGATTTTATCCTGGTTTATTTATCATCAAAAGAACTGATAATTAAATTCTCAGTGCAAAGTGTCACTGTGGATGCATCAGCCCAAAATAACCGAGCTTGGCTTTCAGCATTTATTAGATTCTGGTGTATGTTTTCCTGTTTGTGCTCAGGAAGAAAAAAAGCAAAACAAAATAAAGCTTTAGAAAAGCTTTTAAATGGAAATTTATGTAGAAGCCACTGGAAAACAATTCTAATGAAACAAAAATTCTATCTGCTGCCCCTAGTCAGACAGCAGGGGAACACCAAATTGGAGCTAGGTTAGATGCCCCTGATTAGTTCTTGTGCACTTGCTGCTGGTGCAATAGCACCTGTCCAACTGCAATAGCGGATGGACAGGCCGAGTCACCAGTGACACAATGCAGACATAAGAGTAAGGCAGGGGTCTGCAAACAGTCTGGAGAAATTTCTCCTCAAAGACATAGAGTTCAGAGACATCATAATACATTCAGTCTGGAAAATGCTTACTCATGGGAGCATCCCATTGGCTTTTGGACTTGGCACCAGAGCGTGTTGGCATTGATTGAAAAGAAGAGCAGCATGGTGCATAGCAATCCTGTGACATGATGCTCTGGCTCTGCTTTGTACAAACAATCCTGTTGATTACAACAGGGGTTTTAGTGCAGTCTCTGCGTGCACAGAAATCTTCAGGTGCTCTCTCAGGAGCTGTAACACACAACTCAGAAAAGGTAGTCTGTGGTCAATCAGCTGTGGTAACCTGCGCCTTCACAGAAAAGCAGATGAATTTGATAAAGGCTGAAATTAAATTAAAACCATAACAAGTTGTTCGCTCAGTCTTAAAACCCTGGAGGCCATTGATGAGTGCTGTCAGTATTTGTTACCTTCCATAATTGCCCAGAGGAGGAATGAAAGCTTTTGCAGGGATCTTGAGAGTCAGGGAATGCCAGAGGTCCTAACTGTATGCACAGATGACCACTGCTGCAAGAAAGTATTCTGCTTGTCTGAGGGGATGAAGCGACTTTTTTGGCCAATGCCTACCTTGAATTACTCTTTGATTTTGCAGGGTTCCAGAATCAACTCTCTTCCTCTTTTTTTCCCCAGCTGGTGAATTCCCATCCCACACCTAGGACACTGATTCTTCTGCGGAGAGCACAAAGGAGAAGAACTCACCAGGTTTAATGTTTGTTTCAATTCTTGACATGATGCAACATCTGGCAAACAGGATACTTGAAAAAAATCAGGACAATTCTGAGGGATAAATCATGGCAGAACCTTGTCTTTCCCATGTCATGGTGCCAGCTCCACAAGGACTCTTGAGGAACTGCTGTGGTGGGACTAATAGGGATTCTAATTAGTGTAAGGCAAACACTGTATACGAGAATGCACAGTGATGGTGATCTCTGCCCCCTCCTGAACCAAGGGCCCTTTGGCAAAATGCTCAGTTTGATGCTTTCCCTGGGCAGCCCTGCTACCTGGACTCCACTTGGGCCATCCACTGAATTCTGCATTGTGAGCCTTAGTCAGCACATCCCAACCTATTGCAAAACACTGATGACTAGGGATGACTTATTAGAGAGCAGATAAAGCACAAAGAAAGAAAAGATCACAGAAGAAACATCCTTAAATCATCTTTAGTTTGTATCACCCTATAGGACTGCATGGAGCAAACAGATAAAGAATAATCAAAAAACAAAGGGAAGGGAAAAAAAAGAAAAAAAAAAAAAGAGCCATAATGATGCTGCAAAATTGTACCAATAGTAATAGTGCTATTAAGCCACAAAAGAAAGTGCATGAAGGTGGAAAGGAAGCTGATGGTCAGTCTTGTAGGTGCTCTTAATGAAAAAATGTCATGTTTTGAGAGACATGTAAAATGAACATTTCTACTGTTTATTCTGTAAGAGTATCAAGTTTGATACAAATGTAGGAGTTTTTGGTGTAGTCGAAATTCTTAAAGAACTGGACTATTGTGTCAGTAAGACTAAACAGTACATCAGTAGAAGGACTAAAGCCTCTTCAAGTCAATACCAGAGTCACAAATTACTCTTACAGGAACAGGCCACATTTAATTTTAACTTACTTTAAATATTTAGGTGAAATCCATGGTCTCTGAAAAAGAACTAGAATGAAAGGCCCCATCAAGACCCTTGCAGGAATGTAGTTTGCATGCACAAAAAAAAACCTGGCAAGGCTAAAAAAGGAGGCATTACCCTGATCACAGCTATGAAATCTGTGAAATTGCCATGGCCTTGAAGAGCTGGGCTGTTCCCACTGCAGAACCATGGTCTGCTTGACCTCTGCAATAGGGAGATCCAGGAGCTTCCCATGTTCAGAAGCCTGTCAGTGCACTGTATGAAATAATGCTTGCCTGGACTTTTTGCTTCCTATTATCTATGAAGTAGCAACATGCCTTTTCTACTGTAGTGTACTCAAGAGAACATGAGAATGGACCATTGTAAAATAATAATCAGGTTTAAATTCTACAGAACTGGTAGTTTTAGGCAACTTCTGCCAAGTATTTTAAGGCATGTCTTAAAGCTAGATAAGAATATCACATAGAGTATCTACTTGCTGTTCTGTTCCCAGAAGCAGCTTTAAATGATTCAGCCTGGGGGGGAAACAAAAACAGATGCTCTTTGCTTTAGAGCATCTCCATGTGCTTTTGCCATCAGAGTGGGTAGGAAGGAGCAGTGTGTGACTGACAGCACATCAATATTTTTCTCCTCTATGCTTGCAGCGAGTTATGGGACTAACACCTGACATATAAGACAGCTGCTTGTCTTCCAGTGGGGCTGTGGACAGGGTGTACTGCCTGGGCAGGCAGGTTTCAGGCAGCCTGCGAACTGAACATAGGTGTTACAACAGCCAACTCCCAGCTTCCAGCTGCCCCCCAAATTAGTGTATATATAGTAATTCAAAACCTGTGGCTTGACTTGCACTCCTCTTAAGTCAAGAGGGAGCTCTAAAAGAGGTTTGAAAGGAAATGTATTAAGCCTCTGGACTGCAGGGCTCCTCAGGTTGGTGTGCTAGTAGTAGTAGTTCTGTATGTTCCAGTCTTTCCACAAGAATTAAAAACTTGCAAAACTCACCTCCTGAAAACAAAAGTACATGACATTATCAACAGATCATTCTTGTATCTCTTGTTCAGAGGGGGTTCAAACTGTTCAAAGAAAGCTCAAAACTACTGCCTGATGACAATTCATAGAATCATAGAATAGTTAGGGTTGGAAAGGACCCTAAGATCATCTAGTTCCAATCCACCTGCCATGGACAGGGACACCTCACACTAAACCATGTCACTCAAGATTCCTTCCAACCTGGTCTTGAACACTGCCAGGGATGGAGCATTCACAGCTTCCTTGGGAAATCTGTTCCAGGTAGAATCATAAAATTCACATTGTCTTACCATTATTTTTGCTGCTGCTCTTTCAACTATACTTGCGGTTTTGCAGTAAAATGTGTGTCATTGTTTTTGATGTTTTTACTGTCATTTATTGCTGAATTTCAAGGGTCATTCTAATTAGCAAACAGGGTCTAATTACTTGACACTGCTTTATTATCTCTCCAACAGTGGAGAAGCAATCATTTTATTTTTATGCAAAACTATGTGTTTTTTCATAGCAAAGTTTATTCAAAATTATTAATTTCTGATTTTCTTTTTCTAATAGTCAAGAGGAAATGCTTTTTCTTTTCATTTCTCACTGAAACTAAATAAAGTCTTTTTCCTATTTTTACGTCTAACTTCTTCTGCCACTGAACAGATAGAGGAAAATTATTTTGATAAAAAATAATTAACTTTTTCCACTTGGAGCTAATACAAAATGTTACTTGATGTTATTTTTCTCACTTCAAGAGAGAAAGCTGAAAGTGAGAGAAAATGTTACTTTTAAAAGCAATAGTGTTGCTTTCCTCACCTTTTTTTTTTTTTTTAACTCCCCCTTTTCTATGGGAACTGAGCACAGCTCTTGGCAACCTACTTTAGGGGGCCCTGCTTGATCAGGGTGACTAGGATAGATGACCTTCAGAGGTCCCTTCCAACCTGATTCTGAGATTCTGTCACCTCCGGTATTGGCTGGCATAGCTTCATCTCCAAAATACATTAGGCCTTAACTGCCTTTTCTTATGAAAACCTACCCTCTAGGAACTTGCTTAATGACACATTGTGCAGTCCTCAGATAGGTGTTTCTCTCAGTGAAGACAGTCTTCTAAGCCACCCCACTTTCAGTAAGGTTCTTAACTAATTAATGCACATGGATATGTGACATTTGTCCTTGGATGAAGGGGTCAGCCTAAGGGTTTGTGCATAAATTAAACCTCATTTAAAACCTGAAGAGAGGAGTTGGGTATACCCTGAATATTAGTGGGTAACAAGTAGCATACGCCACCAAGAAGATTGTTCTAGTTTTAGACTTCAAGCACTTAATTTAAAACTGCCTGTTTACTCTAAAAAATTCCAGCTCTGCCAGAAAAATACAGCTTTGCATGTAATGTTCAGCTGTTTTCAGTTCAGGAACACCAATTTGATATTGGACAGTATGTCCAAAAGGAACAAAACCAAAGCGAAGCAAACAAAAGCCAGGCACCAGTGGGTATCAATCATTGTCTCTTTAAAAGAGCAATCCATATTCCACAGTCCACTTGAGTTTTGGTGTTTCTTCTGTTGAAGTGGCTTATCTGTGTGATGTGGCTGCAGCTAGGAAGCTGGTATCGCTTTTGAACAGTAAGAGTCACATGGCACTGAGTCAGCTTTGTACAGTACATGTCCATATTTTGCTCAGCAGTGCATCTGTTGGTATGCTCCATATTACAGCATATAAATGGGTTTCCAGATAGGGAAGGATGATGACAAACAAAACTACCTGACTGCAATACTGAAAGGGCAAGTCACAGCACAAACACTGACCACAGAGCTGGGAACCTGCAGCTTCCTTAGAGACATCCAGGAGGTTAAAGCATCTTTTCTTGTCTAATTTCTATCTCAGATGAAGTGGCATATGCTTGTGAGCAGGTAAGTGCAGAGGCCTACATCCCTTGAAGGGTTCAGCACAAGACCATTTTCTTCCAAAAGCAGCCTCATGTCCTTAGGGTTTGAATGACACATCTCCCATCACAAGACAGTTTGACTGTAAAAATTCACCTTTTATCATATCATGTTCTAGCTGCATATTACTTTACATCACAATATAAAATAGAGGACTTCCTAGGCAGGCTATTTCAAACATACCTGTATCACCTACCTGTATGTAAGAATCTTCTTTGTTGATAAAACTCATTCTCTTCACCTCTTTTCACATTCACAGACATTTTTCCAGCAATGTGTATCTTGTATTTTTCTTAAATAAAGTGCTAAAAAGCAAATATAAGGGTTTTTTTGTGTGTTTTTTTCTTCTTTTCTTTTTTTTTTTTTTTTACTGTTGTGTATGTCTCAGAGTAGTGCATTTAACCTGAAGTGTTTGTGAGGCAAGTAGTTGTTTTACCTTCATGTCCAGGAACCGGTCTGTTCTGCAGCTAGTTAGCAAGTCCCTTTGGCAAGCCCCTTCCATGCTCCAGAGACCAGCTGCTCTTGTTGGTGACTAAAAAAAAAGGCATATCCCAAAGCTACATATTGCACTGATTGAAGCCAAAAGCTGGCTTTCTCCAGTGGATACCATGTGGCAAGTCTTGAAATTATGTATAATTTGAATACATATTATATATGTATTATAATACATATATATATATATATACATATTAAATATGTATATATATACATATAAATATTAGGGTGGGGGTCATATAGGACATGGCCACAGGGGTTGGACATTATTTCTAGGTAGGCACATATACTACCCATGCAAACTGCCAGGATCAGCAAGGAAACACCAAATTCACAGTTGGGCTCAGATGAACAGGGGTACCCAAAAAGCAACACTATGAATACCTTGTGAACTTTGGAAGAACTGCTGCTAGCTCTTCTGCACCCATGCCATTGCATTTGTTTCATCAGCAGTGACAGCTCTAGTGAAGAACAAGCACCATTGCTCTTTATCACCGCGTCATCTCAGCCACCCAACGTGGCTATAAAAACGCTTGCCTGCACCCAACCTTCAGACTAAGGGCAGCTCAGAAAAACATTCTACTTTGAATGCAACATCCAAACACACCATGACATATTAGCCAAGGCTCTCAGTGTTTTTATTTGCATTTATGCAGAGGAACTGTTCATATTAAAAACACTAGGTGCTATAGGCTGATGAAACATTATGGACGAGCACCTACAACAATGACATTTCAATCTTTGTGGGTGCCTCCAGGCAAGTGAGACAGATAGCAGTAGTGACAACCTGAAATGCATGTTAATTAGAATGAATCCAGTATGTCCTAGAACAAAGTACATATGCTAAGAAACAGGACTGATGTATTGGTTCATCCAGGCAAGCACTCTGTGTTTCTGAGCAGCCAGCAGTGAATTTGTGCAGTCAGTACTGGAAGGAGCTGCACACAAAGGAAGTGTCTTCTCAGTCAGGGACAGAGGTTATCTTAAAAAACAGGCTATAAAAGTTTATATCCTTCCCTAGGTCACAGTGAGATTTCTCCCACATCCCTTCAGCCATACAAATAAGAGGCTTAGTGTAAACTAGTGCCTTGCTTCTGTCAGTAAAGTGAGAGGAACATCTCAGGCTGATTGATCTGACTGCTCTATCCCATTTTGGAGAGGATAAAACAGGAAATAATTTGAGTTTAACTCTAGAGTGTGTCTCAGTGATTATTGGGAAGCAAATGTCTAACTTTTAAGTGGTGAGGAATGAAACTTTTGTTTTCGTAATTGCAGGTGCTTTCCAATACCATTGCTGCCTGGAGTTGCTTGAGCCTGGTCAAAATTAGTCCTTTGAACTCCCGGAGCTTTAAGAGTATGGGTTTCAGCAGCTTGTCCACAACCTGTGCTTTTGTGCCCTAAGTCATACAAGCATGGGCCTTGAACATGTGCAGAAAGGCTATGTTTGAAGCATCTTAGTAAGTTAACTGCATTCAAATATAAAAAGGTAGCAAGAATATTTGGGAGGAGGGGGGGGAAGGGAGGCAAAATATGGCTCAACTATGCTACAGTTCGATGCAGGAGAGAGGACCCCCAGACTTGGCCAGTGGAACTGCTTTTTCACCCGTCGACGCCAGCGGTGCAGCTGCAGCCTCTATGCCGGCTTTCCCGGACGAGCCCCCCAGGTTTGGCAGGGCATCACCTGCGGCTCCTCGGGGCTGGGACTGCGGGAGGGCGCAGGGAGCCGAGGCAGCAGAGCCAGACACTGCGGTGATCAGCCCGGCAGGGTGACGCCCGGGAGGTGGCGAGAGCAAAGGACGAGGTATAGTCTAGGGGCGCGGGTCCTGTCCCAGCCGGGCACCCCGGGGCATCCCCTCGGGGCGTTGTTCGTCCCCCGCGTCCTTCCTGCTTCCGGGGGCCGCCGCGGGCAGGATTTGCCGCAGATGACATCAGCTATGGATGCTGGAAAGGCGGCGGCGGCGGCGCGGGGATGCGCCGGCTCCCCCCCCTTCCTCCTCCTCCTCGCCAGGTCCCTGCCCTGCACCGTCTCCGTATAAAAGCGCCGCCGCCTCCCCACCCACCCTCACTCGTTCCCTGCCGCCTGCGGAGCCGCCTTCTCCTCTCAGCGCCCCGGAGCCGCGGGGCGGAGGCGATGGCCACCGTAGTGGTGGAAGTGGACTCGGAGCCCTCCTGCAGCATACCCAACCCCACCTCTCCCTCGCCCAGCCTCTCTCACCGCTTCCTCGACAGCAAGTTCTACCTGCTGGTGGTCATCGGAGAGCTGGTGACCGAGGAGCACCTGCGGCGGGCTATCGCCAACATCGACCGAGGTGAGGCGGCTGGGAGCGGTCACGCCGCAGGCAGCGCCGCGGCACCCCTCCTGCCAGCGCTTCCCCCTCCTTGGTCGCGCCCGGGGTTCGCCCCACACCCCGCCGACCCCCGCAGGGCACGGACACGCCAGTCGCCAAGCCGTGGTCTCCGGCTCTTTATTCCCCGGGGTTCCGCCGCAGAACCCTTCTCTCCCAGCTCCATCCTTCCCCGGTGGGGTGCGGATGCTGCGGAGAACGGCCTCGGGCAGGGCCCGGCCCCGCTCCGCTGCCGCCCTCGCGGGGACCCGCACTGGGCTGGTAGCAGCAACCCCCAAGCCATTGTCAGGTGGAGGGGCCGGGGCGGGAGCCCGCTGCCGCCGCCGATCCCGTCTGCCCGGAGTCGCGGGAGGGTGGGCGTGGCGCGGTCCGCACTGCGGTCCCTATGGCAGCCCGGAGCGGACAAAGGGCGGCGAGCGCGGCTGGGGATGGGATGCATGGGGCTGGGACGGGCTGGGCTGGGCTGGGCTGGGCTAGGGGCTGCTGCTGCTGTCCGCAATCCCGGTCCCCCGCCGCCAAACGAGACCGGCGGCGTTAGGGGCGTTTTCCATCTCGGCGGCAAAGGCTGCCCGAGCGAGAGCGCGGCCGCGCCTTTGTGTCCAACTTTGGGCGGCGAGAATTCTCTTGGCTGGAGGATTTTGCAGGATCCGAGCTTTATAAAAGCGTACATACATTTCAATAAAGAAAAACCATATGGGTAACACGGCGAACACCTGAGTGCTCAGCCTCTTTATTGTCCGGTTACCGGATACTTTGACTCGCTGTTCATTTGTCCTTTTCTTAAGACGGCAATACGGGAAGAATATGGCAAGTGAAAAGACAGTTTTATAAGTTCTCAGTGTGGTTTCTAATACAATAGATTGCGGTGTGCATGCGGGGGGGAGGGGGTGGGGTGGGGTGGGGGTGGTGGAAGCCCCGTTGCAGTACTCAGTGGTATGAAGCACAAAGAAAATTATTGCCAGACCCTACAGTCTGTTAAACCCAATTGGTACCTGATTTTGTATAATATATTTTGTTCTGGGCTGGCGAAAACGAAGATTTCAGAAACCTGCCATTGTTAGAGGGAGGAAGAGACCCTGTAACCAAGAACTGCTATCAGCCTTGTCATGTAGGTGTGGTTCAGCAGTCCAGCTAGGACTTCGTTTGTCTCTATTGTTGCTTTCTCAAGCATTGTTGCTTTTGTTTGCTATTTGTCTTGATTCTTTTTCATGACTTTTTGTGGTAAAGGGCTTCTTCATCACAGCTGACCAGCTTCACTGTGACCTGTTCATCTTTATTGCTACCATTGTCTCCTAGGAAGAATTACTGAGGCAGATGCTTTGTCATTCAGAGCTTCTTCAGCATTGCACTTTCGAATTCTATCTAATTTTCAGTTGTGCCAGAAGTGAATTGACTGCGTTTTCATAAAATTATTAAAAATTATAAAGCAAATGGATAAAACTTCTGTCCTCAAGACAGAAGTCATTCTTCCTCTGAAGAAATGCTCTTCAGTCTCTTCTTGAAGCTTCTATTATACAGTTGTTGCTGCATAGCTCTGTTGCTGCTACCTCCTGCCACTAAGCATCTTATAGTTTTAGATGTTCGGAGGAAACGCTCTGGTCTTTTTAGTCATCTTTTTGGACTAGAAGTCACTTTGCTCCTCCTAGTGTCAGAAGATCTAATTGAGATTTTGCCTGCTAGGAAAAAAAAAAACCCTTGATCAGATTTTGAGGTACATTGTTCTGGATGAGTACACTTGGAGTCTGAAGCTCAGTCTGTGAGCCAAATAGGGTCTCAACTAACCTCTCTTTCTTTGGAAGCTCTAGTGCTCTAGTTTGGAAGAAAATGCTTCTTTCAGCCGTTGTTCCCCACAGAGACTTAAATGCATTTTGGGTTCTAGATAACTCTGCCTCACTGTCTTCTCTGGTACATTTCCTGAGTACCTTCACTGGAAATTGTGGATTCATGCGCCAAACTGCAGAGCAACGTGTCAAAGAAAACATCTGCTGATAATACATCAGTGGCGTGATGCTACACAACCTGCTGGAATGCAGAGTCATCTCTTAATAGATAATGAAGAGGGAATGGTGTGGCAAGATGCATTTTCAGTAATTACGTTTGGGTTGTGACTTTGCTAAGGAGGCAGTCCTCCGACCCACCATTCACCAAAAAAAGAAGGGAGAAGTGAAGAGAAGCCTTCAAGAGTTTTCCACTAACATGGCAGATGCTACTGGGTGTGCCCTGACTGCTGTCTGATTAGTCCTATGCCTAGTGGCATTACACTCCTAAGACTGCAGAATGAAAGCAATAGCTCCAGTTCAGCAATGCTTCCGTAGTTACGTCCATGCTGTTAATGATCTACATGATTGGATTGACCTTGGATTTTGGTTCCAGATTTACGCCTGTTCTACCCAAACCTGATTTGATTATATAATGTATATAATACATTATGCTCTTTTATAATATACATACATAATCTTTGCATCTAGACTGCTGAATCATGCAGCTGCAGATTTGGGATATTCTATCCAAATCCCAGTTTCAGCTTCTAGGACTACTTTGTGCCTGGAGTGTCTAGGCTTTTTTTTTCCCTACTATTTTGTGTCCTGTATTTTGGACATCACCTCGCTCAGCAGTCTGTACTATTCCTTCTCCAAATCTTATCCCTACAGCAAATTTGGATTCCTGACAAAAGCAGCTAAAGATGGTGGACATGCTGCTATAATTAGCAGCATTGCTGAATCATAGTTCCTGTTGCTTAACTGACCTCCAGAAGGCTTTGTAGTCTCCCTGCACAAGCTTGCTGTCAGAGGCTAGTGAGCTGTCTGTCTTTGAGCTTCTTGAAGTTCAGCACTCATTCATTCAATGTATTTCAGCTTCAGGATTGATGGTGGTTTACTCGTCACAGTTCTCATATGCACTATACATGTGTGGTATTATATCATCTTTACCTTCTTGCTCTCAAATATTCCAACACCTGGAAAACATTAAAGCCTGCTGAGCTTTATTTGTCTGCCGAAACTGCGCCCCAGAAATGCACCATATGGCCAAGATGTTTTGGAGAAATGAAAATAAGGAGACTTACAGAAAAGACTTGCAGCTTATGCCTCAGAACAATGATGCATCAGTCAGGAAGTGGAGGTGGCTGGTTATGGCTCAGATATTTTTCTCTTGAGTGGTTATGAAACAGGCAATACTGTATTTCCAAATTTATTTAAAGCTACAAATGGCAGTTACTAAATAACTGGTAGCATATTTCAGTAGTAATCATGTTTCTAACTGGACTGGGATGCTGACAACAAAAAGACCTGGATGAATTCTTCCTGAAGAGGCTTCAGGCTCTTGAAACATAGATGTTCATACTTGCATGGAGAACCTACCCAGAGCTCCAATGGCACTGCAGAGCTGGTTTCTCTGCACTTGCTCCTCCTCATCCTTCTACCCTACAACATGGCTTCAGCCATTGAGAGCCTTGACATTTCTGCTGCCTTGAAAGAGAATGCATCAAGGCAGACAGTGTTGACAGTAGCATTCACAGCCTGAAATCCTGGCAAAGGCACCAGCAGGAGTGACAGTGCTAGCCTCGTGGTGAGGGAATGGCCACACATCTCTTCAAGTGTCTCCTCACCAACCCTCGAAGTGATTTAACTCAGCAATTTCATGCAAAGGCATAGTCAGGTGTGTGGGGAGGGGCTACCAGAAACTCCTTCACCCGCAGTCACTTCTGTGTTTGCCAGCTTATTTGTGTAAGTCTAATGATATTCCTTTAGGGAAAAATGTAATGTTGGTGTTCAAAATTACAGCAGTGCCTGGACTCACCTGTACTGCAACTGCCTGCTCACTATTTTTCAAAACTGGGCTTTTCAGAGCAATTTCAAAACAAGAAAATTATTGAAAGTGTTAAGCATGTTCTTTTGTTTTGTTTGGGGAGGTTGTGTGGGTTGGTTTTGGTTTGTTGGTTGTTTTTCTTTTGTCATAAAAGTCTTGTGGAAAGAATAATAAATTTGTCTTTTGACTGCAAAGTTGGTTTTTTGTTTTTTTGTTTTTTTTTCTCTAGTCAGATTTCAATCCGCTTTTGATCATGCGTCAAGTATTTAACTTTCTAAATAGCTGGGGGGGAACAGAGAATAGAGATGTTCTGTATAGTTTTTAAAAGAAAAAAGATCAAGCGTAGCATTTTTAAGTCTCAAAACCAGAATTGTGATACTTCATAAATAAAAGATTACTTAAATTTTAATTTAAAATACTGGATGCTTCAAAGCTTTCAAATGAGGAAGTCAGCAATTTAATACTTTGCATTTAAATATTAATTTGCAATGTTCTAGGTGATGCTTTTTTTTTTTTTCAGAGGAACAAGTACAGTGGTCCTGCAATATGACTTAAGTGTCCTTCAAGTGGTCCACTCTTTCAGTTTTGTAAATCAGTTTTGTGTATTGCTATTTTAAAGTGAAGTCAGGGACATCATGCGGCTACTAGGATGTGGCACGAACAGTCCTAAACATGGGGCCATGAAGATCATCACCCACTGGAAGGTGGATTCCTCTTGCTTGTGACTGATTCCTGTGCAGAGTGCTACTTCTGAGCACTCAGCACTTTCCAAAAAATAGCTATGAGCCTTGAAAGGGAGAGAAGCTGATTTTGCAATTTAAAAATATGCAAATAACATGAATGCAAATGGAGAATCACTCAGTTAAAACTCCAAAAACAGTGTGCGTTGTATTTTGAATTTTAGGAATCCGATCATGGGACACAAACTTGGTTGAATGCAACTTGGACCAAGAACTGAAACTTTTTGTGTCTCGCCATTCAGCTCGATTCTCTCCTGAAGTTCGAGGTGAGTTTTTAGGAAGTGTTTGACAAATGTTAGTGGGTTTTGGTTTTGTTTTGTTTTGGTTTTTGTTTTGTTTGTTTGGTTTCTTTCTTTTTTGTGACTATTGAATTAATAAATATTTTGGAGTTGTATGGCCCACTTTCATTTGGGAGAAGCTGAGGGGTGGAGGGCCTACCGTGACTCACAGGAACATTCTCTGGCTTGTAGGAGGAAATGAGAAATTTACGGGGCTCATAAGACTAATTTTCTTTTGCTGCTTTTTCTTGAAGCCTATCTTTCCTTTAGAGGATTCATACAATAAAGCAAAACAAAAAAATAAAATCCGATTTTGTGAAGTGTAAAATTCTGTGTTCTGGTTGCATGGGAATCAAGTGTTTGGTAAGTTTTCTAACACCTCATTACTTTAACACAAATGTTGAGTGAGCATAGGTGGAATGGATCACAGTTTTCACGTAAAAACTTATAACCTTCTCAAAGGAGGAGAGGTTGTTTTCATTGAAATCATTGTGGCCATGTGCATATTACTAGTACAACCTAGCACTGATGAGCACTAGATGGTCCTGAAGATAGTACTTAACTGCGATGAAAAGGGGTATGAAATGCTGTATTATGCTACTCTGTCACATTCCTGGGGTCAGTTATTGTACACTGTTGATAATGAGATCCTGATGTTTCCCTAGCATGACAGCATTGACCTAATGGTTTTGAGTATGTCTTGTGTACAAAATGTCTTGTGTAACTAATTCTTCCTCTTTCAGCATAGGTTATAGCAGTTTTTGCCTTATCTTCCCATATCTTTAGAGAGTAAAACATTGCCAGAGGTAAGAAAAAAAACCAAAAAACTCTACAGTTCTCCTGTTTTGAAAACTAACAGAACCAATATAACAATACACAGTGTGAAGTGATTTAGTTAAGGGATGTAGCTCCTGATAGACATGGAAGTGAACTCAGGCCTTGTATACATATTTTTCATTTCAGTTGACATGTCATGAAGTCAATTCAACTTCTCAATGACATTAGTTGCTTTGTTTTACAGAGAAGGTAGATAATGATAAGTCAAATAAGCAGAATATATCTGTAAGGAAAGCAAGATGCAATGCATTCCATTTTTAACATGTATGTGTTTTACTTAAACTTCACGGAGTAAAAAGATCCTGAGTGTCTCCTTTAGCAAAAATATTCCAGCATGTCTTGTTTAGATGATACATCCTAACACCATTACTTGAATTAAAATAAAACATACTCAGCTTTCCTATGGTAAATAAAATAAGATTATGAATCCCTTTTTTCAACAGAATGACTATAGAATCCTCCAGGATTTTTTCTCTAGGAATTGTATTTTGGTTTGATTTTTTTTTTCTTGTTTGTCTAGACTTGCCTGTTTAGTCATTGTGTTGAATTACAGCTTAATTGCATGAGACTGGGATTCATCAACATCTCTGTGACAAGCAATAATGAATGTGTTTTTCACCACTGCTCAATCTTCAAACAATAAACTGCCAACATCCATGTTGAAAAATCATTAAGGGAGCCTGAAACTTGGATAAAGGGAAGATCAGGAAAAAAGCTATCCCTCTTGACCGATTTCTTGTCTAAAATTCTGTGGGGAAGCCCAACGGCACCTCCAGAAGCCCACTGCCCAGATCAGAGGATCATCTATTTTAGTTTTTTCTTGTGGTTCTCTGGTGCTGAATCTGCATGAGCTCCCTTGATCATCTCTAATGTTTGACAGGGAGAAGGGGGTTTTGATGCCATTAATAAAACCTCAGAATGTTTGACTTCTGTTACAACACCCAAATGTTGAATATTTAAGCAGTGAAATAGTCAATGTTTGTACAAAAGAAATGATTGTGAGTAAGTATTCTCTTACAGTCCCAAACTCAGAAATTCTGCAGCATTTAGGTAACTAGGGGACTTTTTGTCCAAGGAAAATATTCATCCAAGGTGATGGGGGATGTAATTAAACAGCCTTTTTCCCAGTCCTTTGAGAATGAACTCTTTGTGCAACTTACAAAGGTAGAGACAGTTTGCTCTTGAAGAAGGCTTAGAGTCATCTAGTATGTCTGCTGAGCTCCTCGTATAGTTAGGTCTGACTGCTGACTGAAGCCTGTTTGATAATGATGTTTAATTATGGTAATTGCAGTGCTGGCTCAGTACATGCTTGTATGCTTCTCAGAGTAGCTCAAGGATATGCACAACAGCAAAGTGAAGAGTAGGATGATTTCTCAAAGAGGAAGCCTGGAGGAAGTGGGACCAAGCCTGTCCCCATGCCATGTGCCTGCAGTGTCAAAAGAGAAGCATGAGAGAATATCTGTCAAAGCATTTATGTTTTTTTCAGTTGAGGAATTTAAGGTGTAGTCCTTCTCCCTGTGTAGTGAAAAACAGTGTACATATTGATACTACAGGGAGCATCCCAGCATTCTTTTTGTGCTCTTTTTAAGGGAATGGATTGTCACAGTGGTGTTTATGCATCTTATATTCAGCTGCTGGGCAACTTAGGGACGACTTGTAATTCCTGAAAAATAAGATTCAGAATGTTCTTTTCTGTTACCTTGTAAAGCAGCTGAGTTAGCAGACTCTTTAATAATACCACATTTTGCGGAAAAGTTGGGTGCTGGTGAAAAAAAATGAGTAACAGAGCTTATTAGCTGGTTGCCACGACAACTAGCAACATGACTTAAAATGGGTACTCCAGTGCTTGCCTCTGTTCTCTGCCATGTACTGATAACTTCCATCTTATGTTAATATCACAAGGATAAACATTCAAACAATGAGTTGTAACATGTGCATGGTGAAAATAAACTGTGTGTTGGATGGAGAGGCAGAGCAAGTGGAGACTTGGGAAGAGCTCTGTTGAAATTGCAGCTGTATCTGAAGCTGCAGCTGTACCTACCAATCTTTTGTTAATTAAAGTTTCAGCTGCATAAAGCAGCTTCATAAAAGACCAAGTAAATGGGTTTTGGGGTAGAGGAGGGTGAAACCATTGAGGGCCTTTCTGCAAGACACCTGCTGTTTTGTCCTTCAGCTTCCTCCTGAGCCCACTTGACTGTTGCATTGGTGTGTATTCAAGCCCTTGCCTAGACTAAATCTACTTTATTTAAGTAGCTGTTTGGTAGTTAATCACCCCTAACCTTTAAGAGATACCTCCTAAACAACGCACCGTGACTACTTTGTCCTGTTCTGATGAAGAACATGTATCTGTTGAAGACACGTTTCCTATTTGAGCAGTACCAGGAGATCTCCTGTTGCCCTAAGTCAGCAGTTGGTGACTGTACTGTTTTGAGTCCTTCTTTACCTGTGCCCAAGACTTTATTTCCTCCAGCCTGCCTGTGGCCAGGGGAGACCTTGGCAAAATGCAAAACATGTTTGGTGTCCCCTCGGCAGCCGCCTACATCTGCAGCAGCAGTTGACTTACTTACTTCGGGCTTCCTAAAGAAGGTCTTTGTTCTCTGAAATGGTCATGACCCCCAAAAAGCCTTAACAGTTTTCATTCTGGAAGTTCCCATTTCAAAATTAGTGTTTAGAACTGTTAGTATCCTGTGGGGAATTTTTGGATCTGGGAATTCTGGTCGTTAAGGCTCACTCAAGATCCAAACCCAGTTAATATCACACCTAGTAGTTTGCAATGTGAGCTTGTGGAGTTGCTGATAAAACCCTAAAGGGCATGGATTTACTGCTGTCCTACTGGAAACCAGTTCATCAAAATCTGTGAAGTAAGACGGCATATCTTTTTGAGCAAAATCTATCAGTTAAAAATGAAAGAAAAAGATCCAAGAAGTCAAGACTGTATTTCTCAACTGGTGTCAGAGCAC
This sequence comes from Pezoporus wallicus, assembly GCF_028554395.1. Taxonomy (NCBI): domain Eukaryota; kingdom Metazoa; phylum Chordata; class Aves; order Psittaciformes; family Psittacidae; genus Pezoporus; species Pezoporus wallicus. The sequence continues at coordinate 1,651,220 of NW_026637546.1, forward strand.
CATCATTAACTGCCTTGGAGTTCAATTCACATAAAATCCTAAGTAGTCTGGTATATGCATTTAGGGACATCCTATAAATGTAATTCTTCAGCTATTAGAGACTATGATAGTTGAAATAGCTATTGAGAGGAGTCATTTTAGCTTGCTGGAGAAGTTAATTTTAGTTGGCTACCAGCCTTGTTTTTTGTCTTGAAGTATTCATGCTTTGGAAGAAAGAAAATGGAGTCAGAATAGGACTTGAACAGGGAATTGAGCTGACTCAGGCTGCTGCGACAGTGAATGGTATCCCTGCAGGGTGCTGCTGCCATCAGTTCAGGGCTGCAGTCTTGGGGCTGCCCAGCAGAGCAAGGCTGGGGATCTCCCATGTCCTTGCAGGCAACAATTGGCTTGGGGGCACACACCCAGCTCTCATCCACTTGCCAGCTTTTTCTGTGGGATATATTAGGATTTTGGTGGCTCAGGAAAGAGTTACAGTGCAACAGCCTACATGTTCGGATACAAGAATTGTCAAAGCTTTCCTTTCTTAGTACTAATCAAAATTCCAGAGATGGGCTAATAAGTGACTTTTTCTTCAGTGAATAAATTGTTGCGCTTATGTGACAATCATTCTGGCACTGACTTCCATTTCTGCTTTTTTAGGAGTGATCGCGAAGAAAATTAGCATGAATTTACATTGCTGCCAAAACACCAGTACCTGCTAATGCTAAGATGTTAGCATGAATCAGCAAAATGACTGAGAGGTTATTTTTAAATGCCTTGCATCACAAGTACATACAATAACTTAAGTGGCCTTAGAATAGCCCCTGTTTTATGAGAACAAGCTTTTGGCCTGTGTGGGGCAGCTACCAGAGGTATGGGATTAAGTTTGCTGTGAATAATTATAGAATTTCAACTCTGTTATGAAATTTGAATCCCCATTCCTCTTTAATTCAGCATACATAATGGTATATTCCCAAGGTTATTTTGTTAAAGGTTACTTAACAAAACCTTATGGAATTATAATTCTTAATTTGTCTCTTATGATACTTCAGTCTTTCTTTCCTAATATTTTGTCTGTGTAGGACATTTGAAACTGAAGACTTAAACAATATTTGCCCATTACTATTTACGAATGACTTAACTCTCATCTCTTCCATCATGGATTTATAATAAATGTGTAACCGGAACATCATTGCCACTTTTTCATCTACTTTCTGGTTGTAATCGACAACCTTTTTCTCAGATGTCAGTTTTTCTTAACTTTGCCAAGACTTATTTTTTTTCAATTGCCTGGAATTTCTGCTACTTTTCAAGATTGATCAGGGAAGGACTGGAGTTCCCTGGTTCACTGTAGGTGTGAGGAAACTGGTGTCATGAAAAGTGTCCCAGATGCATGGGACAGACAAAACAGGGTAGTTAAAAATTAAAACGGAGAAGAAGGAAGCCTTGCTTTCACCTTTTTATGGTTAAGTCATTTTTTGCTGGCACCATCATTGAACTGGGAAATATATATGGGATGAAGTCTGACAGAACCTTGAGAAGTGAGCCCAACTAAAGCAGGCTTGCTTCTGATCTTGGGGCTTTGAAACATTCAGTGCACATTCTGGCATGGTTATTATGGCCATCCAGCATGGTTTCTGAACCTCAGGCTGTGCCTTTGGTCTTCCAAAACCTGCATGGAGTTTAGGCAAGCTGAAAAAAAATTAATAAAGAATTATTTTCTATGTGACCAGTGCTTTAAGTAGATGTAGTAGGCAATGCATTCAAGAGTATCTCTGGATAGGATTTAATGCTTGTCGCAAGCTAATGATTTAATGGCATTACTCATAATCGTTTGTCTAACACTACTGAATTTTTAAAACTTATCATCACTAGCTGCAAAACTCAGATTCTAAAAGTTCATTAGAATTGGAGGATTTAAATATTTTTCAATACTAATTAGGTTTTTATACATTTAATGTTTCCTAGCAACCTCATAAATTTTAATCTTCCTGACCACTTCTTTAATAATTGTATTACAGAATACTATTCTTTTTACATTTCAATCCACTATATATGAACAAGCTTGAAATGGTGTACTTTTGGTTGTTTGGTTTTGGTGTCTTTTGTTTTTTTTTTTATTGGGTCCTGCAACTTGAATTGCTGGATCAAGTGAAAAACATAGCACCTTTCAACATAACACATGGAAGACATGGAAGTCATCAAAAAGAAATCCAAATGGAGATGGTGTATTATTTAAGTGATTGATTCTAAAAATAAAGGTGGACCCCTTTGATCATAACACTGTCTCAACTGCATAAATAGTTTGGCTGCAGCAATCATATTCCTGAACTGTCTCTAGTGGGAATAGTTGCTCTGCACCTAACAACCCTCTATACCTATTAAAGCCTATAATTACAAACAGAATTACAATTTCTCTCTAGCTTTGGTGGGATAATGTCATTGTATGTCAAGTAGGGGATTATCATGTGGAGGAAGACTTTGCCAGCATTCTCATTCTGAGTTGAATAGCAGGATCTGATAGTATTAATTTGTTAGGAGGAGCTGTTGAGTGGGGGAAACCCACTTACTGGGCTATGGTAATGGGTGTTGTCCTCCACAATCAGTTCTAGAGAGTAATCACAGGAAGGAGAAGACAGAAAGCATTCAGATTTCCTTAAACAGTATAGGCTTACTATTGAGTCCATTGAATGGTATGATGCCATTGTACATTAGAGGCATACTTACATAAAAAGGCACAGTTTTGACTTCTGGATTGTCTCGGGGCCTGTGCGCTCCCTTTGTGATTAAATTGGTTTAAACTGAAAGCAAATTCCAGGCCAAGGAATCATTTTTTTTGCAGAGAATCTGGAAGAGACTTAACGATTTACTGTATTTTAGATGTCTTCTACTCTTTTTTTTGTTTCACAGACAGTGTTAGATGTTTGCAGAGTTGATGCCAATCTAACTATCAGCCCGCTCTTAACTTGAGTGTTTTTCCCTGAAAATGTTGGAGGCATCTTGGAATCTATGAAACTAACTGTCCTCCTGTGCTTTTTGGGTTCTGAGAATCTAATGAGTTTTCAACACAATGCCTGCTGCTTTCCAGGGGGGTGGTAGATAGTGTTCCAAGTTCAGCCCAGGGCAATGTTCAGGTCCTGGCTTAGTAGCAGTTTTTCTCTTCTTGTCTTGTAGTCACAAACAAACAGGGATGACTTTAAGAGAAGGGGCCACTTTGAAAGCTTTTTTTCAGTGTTGGAAGTGAAAGAGTTGTGGTGCAAGGCAGCTCTATGTAGAGCTATCTACCAGCTCCAGGTGAGCTGGTACCCCTACCCATGACAGTGCAGCCCCATGCAGGTGCAGTTCCAGACTTCACTCCCTGGGAGCAGAATGATCTCATCAGTGATGGGCCTCTTAAAAGATCATCATGAGATCTCCTCGTATCAGTATTTAGCTTCACCACAGCTCTGAGCTGGCAGACTCTACTGCCATGTTTCAGAGACAGCTTTGGTATGTCTGCAAGGGAGTTTTTGCATGTACAAAGCGTACAGGCTTTAATCTGTGACAATGATGTCCAAGACTATTTTTTCCCATTTTCCTGATTTATCTTTTTGTTTCTTTAGCTTATTTTAAACATTGTGTCCTCCTCCCCTCTGCTTCCCTAAAATGAGTGCAATGCTGAGACTTGATATTAGCAGATGTTTTCAAGACTACAGAGAAGCCTTTGCTCATCCTAGATTACACATACTTTTTTCTTCCTTTCCGCAGTGATGATCCTCCTGCAGACTTCCTATATGTCACAGTAAGCCGCGGTAGTTAAGTGGTAAAACGTGAATGGCATCTTGCCAGTACTGGCACTTCCAGGCTTGCTGCCTTTCTTGGAGCCACACCACAGCAAACAATAAGGGAATGTGTACTTTTTTGAGAGACAAGTTCAGAAAAAGCTGTGGTCAGAGAGAGCTCAGCTCAGAAATGTTTTGTAGTTCACCCTTTATATAGTTCTGGCTTCCCCTGCTGTTAAATATGCTGGAGGCTACTTCTGGCAATTCCAGCTTTTCTGTTGTTCTTCCTTTTGAGCAGATTGCTGTCTCTTTGTCAGTGATTGTTACCTTAACCTAGGCGATGATTAAATTAGATTTAAACCAAAGGCCTTGCTGAACCCCACCAAAAGTTACTCCTTGTACTATTGCATGTCTGTGACTTATTTCAAAGGTGGCACACTCCCAGAGAATATTAAGTCCATGTTAGACCTACTGTTTTTTGTTGGATAATCTGGGTAACCTAGACTAACCAATGATGTTGGCTGTGTGGACTGGACACAATAAAAAATCTTATCAATAATCATTGGGGGAAAAAAAAGATGTTTTCAAACCAGCAGAGATGTAGCCTATCCGGATCTGCCTTGCCACAGTTCTATGACAACAGTTACTGATTTGTAAGTGGAGTTAACGGGACAGATCATTTCCACTGAGACGATCAAATTTGCAATCAAATCAGAAACTGGCTGTGTAAAGCTTGGAAACATGGTTCCTATAGCTGACGGCACAGTAACAAACAGATTCACTGCTGAGTTTGATGCTTTTTCAGATTTCAGGCTCAAAGGTTTAGACTCTGAATATTCCCACCAAACCTTTGAAAAACTCTTGAGAATCATTTTTGAGATCCTGTAAAATAAGAGGAACCATAGGAAAGTGCAAACAATCTCAGTGTTGCGGCTCTATTCATGTTTTCTCATTATCTCTAATGTCTTTTAATTTGTTACTACTACCAAACATTATCCTTTTCCAGTACAAAATTAAGCTATAATAATATACCTCAGGTTCAAAACTCATTTCCTTCAAAGTTTCTACATAAATTTCAGCATAATGTCATGCAGTTACACATACTTGGTTTAAAAAACACTTTGAAATGAGCAATCAAAAAAGAAAAAAACCCCACCAAAACCCAAACAAACCCCAAACAAACTAACATTTTTGTTTTCTTACCCTTTCCCTTTTTTGTAAGTCGTCTGCCATAGAGTTATGCTCCCTCGTGCTTTTTTACCAGTAGATGGCATTCTTAATGCCCATACTCATACTATGCAGTAACTGAGCACATGCAAACTTCTGTACTGTTTTTAGGTCGTAGTAGTTAATGTGAGACATATGTTTTCTATTTTGCTCTGACAACTTGCTCGGAGTTTAAATTTCAGAAAATTCAGCTCTGTTGACTGTGGAGGATGAAGGAAGACGCTCATTTACAACTGTAAATGCACTTATCAAACTTCAAATCTTATAGTCAACAAAGGAAAAGCAAAGCATAGCTCATACAGGTGTGAAGTCTCTCAGTTAGAAGACCACAGATAGTGATCATTTATGAAAATGCTTAACTTCACATTAACTCTGCAGAGCCAGCAGGGGGAAAAGCAAGACCCCTATATATGCAGCTATGTTTGTGCATAAATTAACACATGGTGTAGATACAGCTGAGGAAATCAGCCTTACAGATTATGTATTCAGATCTGCATTTTCAGGATATCTCTAACAGACCTGAGCTTCCCCTCTTTTGAAGCTGCAATATAACCACACGAAGAAGTACAGCAGTGCCTCCTCTCCCATGTTGAATTTAGAGCACAGGTTGGAATAAAAGACCTGAGATATATGCAAGTAGACTCCAATTTGCTTATCAGGTTTAATGTATCTCACATGGTTTTCCCTGTCTCAGTCTAAGCTATACCTGTCTGTTAGGAATATAGGCACTGTAGAACACACTGAATCAAGAGACCTGGAGTTTAGTCCTTAACTTTTCCCCTCAAATACATGAAGGCTGACTGTAGCAGTCACACTTAGATGCTGTGGACAGTCTTTGATACAGATTATTCAGTTGCAGGGATGTAATGACATTGGTTTTTGTTGTGGGTTTGTTTTTTTTTTTCTCTTGCTTCAGTTTCCCTTTGGGGACTGCTCTGCAAAGTGTGCCAGTAGGGAGCCTAGCATCAGTGATTTATGCAGTGTGATCTTCATTAGAATTCAAAATGAGGCTACCAACTCTTTTCAAATAAGCTGCCAGCCAGATGTTAGAAAGTAATTACTACAGGGATCACTCAACTTGATTTGAAAATAACACCAAAGATGAAAAGCTGAGATTAGCCATTCACCAATTTGTGTAACTCCTTCAGATCTGAGTTGTGTTTAAAAAAACCACATGTGACCACCATTTTATGAAGCTGAATATCCGCACGTCTCTGTGGACAAAATACTTTTGATATACGCAAACACTGGTAAATGGACATTCAAATAATTTTCAGCTGACTTGACTGTGGGCAAAGTACTAGGGCTCTAAAGGCTGCTGAGAGCAGCTCTCTTTTGCCACTTACGTAAAAAAACCCAATGCAAACAACAACCGAAACCTCTCAAATAACAAAAAACGTAGCCAGGAATTTATCTTTAATTGTGATTGCTGCATCACTTTGACAAATTTGCTTTTAACATGTGTAAATTATGAGTAATATTACTGAAAACAGAAGGGTCCCACCAGATCTACCCTGTTATGTGTTAGGGCAGCACTGGACTGCTGTTGAAGAATTGCAATTTGTAGATCCCATTTATAAAGAGTTGGAGGGAAGTGTTTGTGGGGAATTGGATTCTACATAAAATTAAATGCAGCATTGCTGGGTTGCTGTGGCACCACTTGAAATAAAACCCAGCAATTCTCTTCTACGGCTTCCTTGTGAGCTGGGTGGTGCTGGCATTGGTAATCAATCAGCTGACTTCCATTAGACCTAGACATCTGTAGGAAGCTGAGTGCTTCTGCAAATCTTAAGCCAAGCTGGTGAAATATTGTCAGCCATCTCTAACAAAGCTCCATGTCAAGTGAGACTGAAAAGCTTCTAAGTGCAGCCGCGTGTCTGCGGAAATGTGTGCTTTCTAATTACTAAAACGTTCTTGCTGGTCCTAAATCCAGGATGCTTACAGCGTAAAAGTTAAAATACTATGGGGAGGTGAAGTAAATGACATTTTGATTACCCTTCTTAGTGACTGACACAACCTTCAAACCCTGGGGAAGAGAAGTGGCAAGGAGGAGTCTTTTGCCTGCTGTCACCTCTGCTGTGCCATCCCCTCCTCTGTACCATGCTTATCTCATGGCTGAGGGTTAATTAGAAGACTTTGAGGCTGAAGTTATGGAAGAGAATATAAATTGCGTCTGTATGGAGTATGATCTGGTGGAGTTCATTAGCATGCAGGTGGAGTTTGTGTGCTTCCCAGCCTCTTTTCCCAGAGCTTGTGACTTCCAGGCACTTCCACACTCCAGCAGATCTGTTGTGCCTTATGGGGCTAGCCTGCATTTTCATATTAGCACAGTTTAATTAGGCAAGGAGAGATTGCTGTGTCTCCAGAATGATCTACAGATACGATAGATTAGTATTTATTACGAAGATTCTTTCAAATAAATGTCTGCTCTGTTAGACAGGTTTGCTCATTCAAAGGCCCTAGAGTCATTTAAGAAACAATTAAATCCTCTCTGGTGTGAAGAAGAATACTAAAAAGGATTAATGCTGACAGACTGTGCACTCTCTCTAGTTTCAGCTGTGTTCCTATGCCTTGCTGTTCTCCTCTGATACGTAGGTTTGATAAAGGGAGCTGAGTTCAGGGCCAGCTGCCCATCCCTTGCAGCAGTGTAGAGTGTAAGAGAGGACATAAAAAGCACCAAGGCATTGGCTAAAAATGATCAAGCCTAGCAGAAATATGCAACTGTGAGGAATGTACAGACATTATGCTAGGAAGAAATTTGGAGAGCTTAATTCCATAATATTTATCCTGGTTATCCAAATTTGATGTGAAAGATGAGTATGACGCAGTTTAGCCTTCTAAATGCTCATGTAACTAGCCAGATTTACAGTGGCCATCCAGGAAATGCCACATAATGAGCTTGCGTGGTCAGGTCATTGTTGATCTTATTTTTTCCTGATTTCTCCTCCTCCCCCCTCAAATTAATTTTAGTGTTCTGTGCAAGGGTAGCAGTTTTTCCCTAGGGAGCATGTTGGAAAAATATGCAAGATCTGCTCAGTTGTGAGGATTTGCAAAGGACCTGTATAGAAAACAAACATTTCTCTAAGTTTTATGTAATTTGTATTTATTTACATGGTTGAATTTGCTACTCATGTTATTGCATATATATGACTATGTAATATATGTTTAAAATACTATATATTATAAATATTCCTATTTTTTTAATTTTAATTTTTCAGGTTTATGTCTTATGAACTACACAGTAATGTAACTTTGTAGAATCATAGAATCGTAGAAATATAGAACCAGCTAAGCTGGAAAAGACCTTTCAGATCATCAAAGTCCAATCTCTACCCCAGGAGTGCCAAGACCACCACTAAACCATGTCACTGAGGGCCTCATCTGCACATTTTCTCAACACTTCCTGGGATGGTGATTCCACCACTTCCCTGGGCTGCCTGTTCCAATGCCTGAGCACCCTCTCTGTGAAGAAAGTTTTCCTAATATCCAATGTAAACCTCCCCTGGCACAGCTTGAGGCTGTTACCTCTTGTCCTAGCACTTGTTACTTGGAAGAGTAGACCAACCCCCACCTCAATAGAGCCTCCTTTCAGGTAGTTATAGAGAGTGATAAGGTTCCCCCTGAGCCTTCTTTTCTCCAGACTAAACACCCCAGTTCCCTCAGCTGCTCCTCATCACTCTTGTGCTCCAGACCCTTTGCCAGCTTTGTTGCCCTTCTCTGGACCCACTAAGTGTAGCCATCTCAAAAAAATGCAGTAAGGACCACAACTACCAAATTCTCAAACTGACAAATACATCTGATTTGACTAGTTCAGCATAAATGAATCTCCCCTTTCTTAGCTGGAGTTTTCAAATGTAAACTGAATTTGTAGCAAAAAGAAGTGTTGTATCTGTCATTTATTGAAATCCGTCAGAATTTTGCTCTTGATCTCAGTGAAGGCAGGTCAACCCCAACGTTATTTATTTGTTCAAACATTTATTAAATATTTTTTTTATTTGTATATTTGTTGTTATTATTTATGCTGTTCTCAACAGGCATGCAGTTTTTTCTTAATTTAAGAAAGAATACTTGGGCATTTACGCAACTTAGAACTATCATCAGGTAGGTCAGTTGCTAACATCTAGTAAGAGTTCTCCTCTCAGTGTAACTCCCTCAGAAAATTAAGTGTGCCGGACTTACCATGGTTCATATGGGAAAAAAAAATGAAATCATGCAACTCTGTCTGTCATGCAAGACAGTGGGGGCTTCCAATGGAACCTAATGGCAACCTTTACATTTCTTCAAAAAGAGAAAATACTGAAACTCACAGAATTTCTCTTCCCCCAAAAGAGAAAATAAATTAAATAGTTATTTTAATCTTTGGGGAGATGCAGCTATATTGGTTTCATGTTCCTTAAGCATTACCCTGCTTTTTTGGGTGTTTTGTTTTTTTTTAAATACTGATGATGAACCTAAAAGTGTACTTGAGTTGTGTTCATTTAATACTGGGTGGGTTAAATGTCTCACTAATACTGACACTTTGTCATTCTAATGAAGTACAGTTCATGAGTGTCTGTACTTACACAGCCTGTGTGCTTAGTGTGATACACTAAAAGGAGTGTATCACATCTGAAATAGCATTTTCTTCATTGCATAGTCTAATTTTACCTGACATTCTGCCAAAGAGGGCACAAGCTTTCTGCAGGAAGCCACAGAGTATCTATGGTCTCATTTAGACAGAATTAAGTTATTATAAATCTGTTTCTAATTATGTTAATTAAATATTACATCATGTAGATCGACCTGCTGTAATCTTAGATATTTCTTTTATTGTTTTAGTAATTTGCTGTATTTGTTATGCATGAAAAATGCTTTTGATAACCCATGTTGATCATACTTGCTAATGAACCAATGCCTACCATTATTGCACTTAAGGATATACTTCAGAACATCCAGTGTTAGAGGGCTGATAATGAGCACAACAGCTGAAGACACTGATTAATTTAATCAGGGTTATTTTGCCTGCTGCCAAAGTATAGGAGGATAGATGCTACCAGTGGAAAATGTTGGAGCATTTAACCTGCAGCTATGTATTTAGGGAAAAAAGTCAATTCAGCCAGCCTGTTTCAGAAACATTGATAATGCAAAATGTTTTCTTCATTATAAAGACAGTAGTTATTTACTACCTTGTTCAGATCAATTTATTATGAAGCAGCATGACACTTTGTACTCTGAATCATAATATTGCTCAAAGGTATTCGCATGAAACTTGCTTATTTAATTTTCACTGGATTACTCTTCTCATTTAAACAACAACAATAATGTAAAGTATAGAGCTCCTACAGCTTGCAAGGGTTTTTTTGCAATATTCTCAACCTAATTTTGAGATTAACCTTTTAAAATGCAGGTTCAGATTTCAAGGATCAATTTTTTTTTTACTTCTTTTTTTCCTTTATGTGGAAAGCTGAATCTTTGTTACTATTTCTCTTAGTTCAGCCAAAACAGTATGCTTATCAGCAAAGGGTACAGGCCATTTTTTATGGCAAAATTTCTCTCAACCCATCTGATTGAGAGAAAATGGATAATAAGCACAACTTGCGCTAGGTCAGTGATTTCCATTGTCAAAAGAAAGAGGCCCAGCACAACACTTAAATTTATGTGGTTGGAACCCAGATGCATAAAAGCCGTACTTTGTCATTGAGATAGATATTGTTAATGGAATTGCCTGTGTGAGTGTTGTCTGACAGATGATTAATAGATCAGCACTAGCACAGCTTCTCGAAGGCTGCAGATACTGTCGTCTAAGTGACAGGAGGAGCGATCAGTTAGTGGCAGCAGCTCCCAGGGGAGGAACAATAGGGACTGAGGAATATATCAAGGAATATATCAAGGGAAACATCACAGAGAGACTGCAAGGCTTTTTGTCACCTTCTATGAAGTCTCTGGATGTGCCTCATGGCTATAAAAGAATAAAATGGCAGAAATATACTGTTGTATCTTTCACTAATACTTGGGCTAAAAGAATGGCTTCGAATTCCTTTAGATTTGCTTATGTCCAGTTTTCCAATATTTTCCTGTCAAACCACCATCAATATTTTTCTTTTTTTTTTTGGTGACTGCTGCTAGCAGAAACCCTGAAGAGAGAGACAGATTTTTTGCTCTCTTTTCTGCCCTTTAGTGTGCTCTTTCCAGCACATCCCTTCTCCCTACCAGTCACTTCCCCATGGGGCATGAGCTGTGGTCTGCTCAGACCTCTTGTGATACCTGGTCATAACTTTTGCCAGGCTCAAGCAGTTAATGAGAATGGCCAATTACCTAAGATAGGGTTGGTCAGACACTCCTCAGTTTTCACAGCTGCCAGCTGGTTTCTTGATCTCTCAGTGATATATACAGATCAAAGAAGCCAAAGTTGACACAGGCTTTAAAATAAGAGCCAAGTTTGCCCACTACTTTTCTGCATTTCTGATTTAACATCGTCCAGGTAAGACTGCAAGAAAAGAGCTCCAGAATCACTCTGGATGTTATAGAAAAGCCTTGGATTTTTTTCTTGTTCCAGTTTTGTTTTGAGATAGCTTTTGAAACAAAAATGCCACAAAGTGCTAGACTTGGTACATCCATCCACCCTGCAGCCAATCCTAGAAAAGACCTGTGCTAATGCTGAGAAGAAGAAGAGAAGCAGGTGATGAGGGAGACTAGAGGTAACTTTTCCTCAGTATTATGCAGGCTCACTGAGCAGGATTTATTCCTTACTAAGGAAAATGGTTTGTTGGGTTTATCAAACTCCAAAGTAACTAATATTGTCTTAATCTTACTGTTACTTGAAAAAGCTGTTTTAAAAAAAAACACGTTGAAGCTAGACCTTTAAAAAGCCTGTTAACCCTTATATATGAGCTCAAGGGCAATCTTTCTGTTTCCAGAGTAACATAATTTTTTCCTTGGAGGCAATACTTATTAATAGCCAATACTGAAATTCAGACCTGAAAATTGCTTTTGTGTTCCCATGAAAAAAAATCAGTGTAGTACATACTCCTTGTTAGCTGTGCTCTTCAAACATAATTTTCAGGTTAATATGTACTAAAGGAGAACTCTTATAAAGCTTAAAACTTTAAAATATTAGTAGGTGAGTAGCTCTTCACTAGTTGGACAACCTGTTCAGATCAGTTGTCAGCATAATAATATTCAAGGGGAAAGATAATTCATTTCTGTGTTTCTTTATAGTTGTGTGTTTTCTATTTATCACATTCATTTGCTAACTTCTGCTGTACTAACCTGATAACTGGGGATAAATTTCAGCAAATCTTGACGTGGTCACATACTTCAGAACTTTAAATGGCTGGTTTAATTACCAAGAAATCTGCATTTGTTAACAAAGTAATAAAATGCAGAAATAGGGAATAACTCCCCAAGTGGGAGATCATACATGTTACTACTAATCTTGCACAGGAATGCTTACTCTGCATAAATAGTTAACAGTTTATATGTGTATGTATAATTTACATAAATGATGTAAAAGCCAAAGCTGACATTTCAAAGACTCTTTGAAAAATGATCTTAGTATTTTCCTTTCCTGTCCTCTTTAATGGAACATAAGAGATGGGAAGCCAAGCCTTTCCTTTGTGCCTCTTTTAAACAGACTTACAACCTGAATTTCTGTAGAAAGAAGGCTAAGCGAATTGTCATTAATACCACAGGAACTCAGTAGAGTCCATATATTATCAGATATGACCAGTCAGTGCTGCTACAATCTATTATACCTACTGACAACTGCTGATGTCTCATCAGTTATATGGCACATATGGCTATGTAAACAACATAATGCACCCTATCAGAAATGAAGGCATACAGAGGGGAGATCATTCCCCCCAAGGAACATCCAACTGTGCCCTTGTTCTGGATGCAGGAGTCAAGGACCCTGAGCCTACAGTGTGTGCTTGACCACTTGGAAAAACTTCATTCTCCCAGACTCAGATCTTTCTGGCAGCTGCCAACCCAGTTCTCTTCCATAGAATCATAGAATAGTTAGGGTTGGAAAGGACCTTAAGATCGTCTAGTTCCAACCCCTCTGCCATGGGCAGGGACACCTCACGCTAAATCATATCGACCAAGGCCTCGTCCAGCCTGGTCTGGAACACTGCCAGGGATGGAACATTCACAACCTCCCTGTGCAGCCTATTCCAGTGCCTCACCACCCTAATAGGAAAGAATTTCTTCCATATATCTAATCTGAACGTCCCCTATTTAAGTTTAAGCCCATTACCCCTTGTCCTGTTGCTACAGTAGGTGAGGAAGAGTCCCTCTCCAGCATCCCTATAGGCCCCCTTCAGATACTGGAAGGCTGCTATGAGGTCTCCACGCAGCCTTTTCTTCTCCAGGCTAAACAGCCCCAACTTTCTCAGCCTATCTTCATACAGGAGGTGCTCCAGTCCCCTGATCATCCTCGTGGCCCTCCTCTGGACTTGTTCCAACAGTTCCATGTCCTTTTTCTGTTGAGGACACCAGAACTGCACACAATACTCCAGATGAGGTCTCACAAGAGCAGAGTAGAGGGGCAGGATCACCTCCTTCGACCTGCTGGTCATGCTCCTTTTGATGCAGCCCAGGATACCGTTGGCTTTCTGGGCTGCAAGGGCACACTGAAGAGGGCTCATGATCATTTTCTCATCAACCAACACCCCCAAGTCCTTCTCCATAGGGCTGCTCTGAATCTCTTCTCTGCCCAACCTGTAGCTGTGTCTGGGATTGCTCCAACCCAGGTGTAGGACCTTGCACTTGGCATGGTTGAACCTCATGAGGTTGGCATCAGCCCACCTCACAAGTGTGTCAAGGTCCCTCTGGATGACATTCCTTCCCTCCAGTGTATCAGCCGAACCACACAGCTTGGTGTCATCGCCAAACTTGCTGAGGGCGTATTCAATCCCAATGTTGAACAAGACCGGTCCCAAAACCAGTCCCTGAGGGACACCACTCGTTACTGGTCTCCAGCTGGACATTGAGCCTTTGACCACAACTCTTTGTGTGTGGCCATCCAGCCAGTTCTTTATCCACCGAGTGGTCCATCCATCAAATTGATGTCTCTCCAATTCAGAGACAAGGATGTCGTGTGGGACAGTGTCAAACGCTTTACACAAGTCCAGGTAGATGACATCAACTGCTCTACCCCTGTCCATCAGTTCTGTAGCCCCATCATAGAAGGCCACCAAATTGGTCAGGCAGGATTTCCCCTTAGTGAAGCCATGCTGGCTGTCACCAAGCACCTTGTTGTTTTTCATGTGCCTTAGCATGCTTTCCAGGAGAATCTGCTCCAAGATTTTGCCAGGCACAGAGGTGAGACTGACTGGTCTGTAATTCCCCAGGTCATCCATTTTCCCCTTCTTGACGATGGGGGTTATGTTTCCCTTTTTCCAGTCATTGGGAACTTCACCTGACTGCCATGATTTCTCAAATATGATAGCTAGTGGCTTTGCAACTTCATTTGCCAGCTCCTTCAGGCCCCGCAGATGGATTTCATCAGGACCAATGGACTTGTGCACGTTCAGATTTTTAAGATGGTCTCAAACCAGTTCCTCTCCTACAGTGGGCACAAGGTCTTTCATCTCCCAGTCCCTGCATCTGCCTTCCAAGACTTGGGTGGTTTGGTCAGAGCCTTTGGCAGTGAAGACCGAGGCAAAGAAGTCATTCAGAACCTCAGCCTTCTCCAAATCCTGTGTAGCCAGTTCTCCTGAGAGCTTCCTGAGGGGGCCTACATTCTCCCTAGTCTTTTATTTGCAATGTAGCTGTATGTCGTGGTTTAAACCCAGTCAGGTAACTTGTTCACTCCCAGTGAGTGGTGTCGGGCTGACAACAATCGAGGGCCCCCCACACACACCGGGGCTCTCCCCTTCCCCGCTCCTGGGGGAATGGGGAGGAGTATTGAAAGGGTGCAACTCCCACGGGTTGAGACAAGAACAGTCCAGCAACCAATGTACAACACAAATCACCACCGCTACCACCAACTACAACAATGATAAGGGAAAATAACAAGGGAAAAGAATACGATACCACCGGCCAAGAAACGGGTCCCACCCGGAAGCCCGTGTCCTTCCGGGTAACTCCCAGTTACCCCCCACCCCAGCCATGATGTGCTGTGGTATGGAATACCTCCTTGGCTAGCCTGGGTCAGGCGCCCCGTCTCTGCTTCCTCCCAGCTTCCCCTCCTCCCTGGCAGAGCATGAGCCTCACAAAGTCCTTGGTCAGGGTAAACAACACTTAGCAACAACTG
This sequence comes from Pezoporus wallicus, assembly GCF_028554395.1. Taxonomy (NCBI): domain Eukaryota; kingdom Metazoa; phylum Chordata; class Aves; order Psittaciformes; family Psittacidae; genus Pezoporus; species Pezoporus wallicus. The sequence continues at coordinate 1,666,424 of NW_026637546.1, forward strand.
AAAACATCGGCTTCACCAGCACTGTTCCCAGGCTGGAAGTCAAAACACAGCACTGCACCAGCTAATACAAAGGAAAAACATGACTGCTACTGCTGAACCCAGGACACTGTAGAATTCCTTCCTGTTATCTTTAATACCTCTAGCTAAGTTTAATTCTAACTGGGCCTTAACTTTCCTAACCTGGTCCCTAGCTTCCCGGACAACGTCCCTGTACTCTTCCCATGCCACCTGTCCTTGCTTCCACTTATTATAAGCCTTTTTTTATTGAAATTTTCCTCAGGAGCTACTTATCCATCCAAGGAGGTCTCCTGGCCCTCCTGCTGCACTTCCTTCTGGTTGGGATGCAACACTCCTGAGCTTGCAGCAGGTGATCCTTGAATATCAACCAAGAGTCTTGGGCCCCTCTGCCCTCTAGGGCTGTATCCCATGGAACCTTCCTAAGCAGGTTCCTGATGAGGCCAAAGTCTGCTCTCTTGAAGTCCAGGGCAGTGAGCTTGCTGCACGCTCTTCTCACTGTCTTGAGGATCTCAAATTCAAGCATCTCATGATCTCTGCATCCAAGGCTGCCCTGGAGCATCACATTTCCAACGAGCCCTTCCCTGTTGGTGAGCATGAGGTCAAGCATGGCACCTCTCCTTGTCGGCTCCTCTACTACTTGCAGAAGGAAGTTGTCTTCTACACAATAGAGGAACCTCCTGGATTGCTTGTGCCGGGCCATACCGTCCTTCCAACAGACGTCAGGGTGATTGAAGTCACCCATGAGAACAAGGGCCTGCAAGCGTGAGGCTTTTCCTATCTGTCTGTGGAGTGCTTCATCCGCAGGTTCTCCTTGATCAGGCGGTCTGTAACAGATCCCCACAGTAATGTCTCCCAGAGCTATATTCCCTTTAACCCTGACCCACAAACTCTCTGTGGACTGCTCACCTGTCCCCAGACAGAGTTCCATACTCTCCAGCCTATCCCTAACATAAAGGACAAATCCTCCTCCCCGCCTGCCAGGCCTGTCCTTCCTAAAGAGCCTGTAACCTTCCATTCCAACACTCCAGTCATAGGAGCCATCACACCATGTTTCTGTGATGCCTATTGTATCATACCCCTGTAGACATGCACACATCTCTAATTCCTCTTGTTTGTTCCCCATGCTACGGGCATTTGTATAGAGGCATCTGAGCCGAGCTCCAACTGAAGCCGGCTCACTGGCTGGAGCGGCTGGGATATCTCTACATCGCTCCAGGCATTTATTATAGGTTCTGGCAACTGACTGGGTGTGTTGGGATGGAATGATGCTCCCCTCCCCCAACACATCTAGCTCAAAGCCTCCTTGACCAGTCTGGCAAGCCTCCCACCAAAACTGCTCTTTCCCTTCTTTATCAGAGCAGCTCCACCAGCCCCCACTAGACCTGGCCTACAAACTTGGGTCCCATGTTCAAGCCACTCAAACCCCTTGACTATGACACCACCCTTTTAACCATTTATTAACCTGGCCAATCCTCCCAGCTTTTTTTAGGTCCTCCCCTGTACCCTGGAGAACTGATGAAAAGCCCACCTGAGCTCCAGAGCCCTTAACCACCTCCCCCAGGGCTCTGTAGTCCTTCTTCATGTTCCCCAGGCTACTACTATCTATGTCCCTAGCACCCACATGTATCACCAGGAGTGGGTAATAGTCCATGGGACTTACTAGAGCAGGCAGCCTCTCTGCCACATCCCTGATCCGTGCCCCCGGCAGGCAACACTCCTCCCTTGAGACGGGGTCAGGCCGGCAGATGAGTGCTTCTGTCCCTTTCAGTGTAGAGTCCCCTACTACTACGACCCGCCGCTTTTTCCTGGGGGCACCAGTAGAGATCTTCTTTAGCAGTGCATCAGCCGGCTGTTTCTGGCTCGAGTGCGCTTCCTCATTAGCTCCCTGCAGGACAGCAAAGCGGTTCTGCGTGGGGACAGGGGATTTAGGGGGAAGCCCCTCGCTTTTGGTTGTCCTTTTCCTTCTTTTTTTTTTTTGTTGTGTTTTTTTGTCACTAATTCCCAGCTTCCCAGGTGAACGGCCTCCTTCTTTCCTTCATGAGGCAGAGGGGAAGCTCGAGGCCCCTGCACAGTTTGGGCCAGGAGCAAGCATTCCTGCTTCCTCTCAGCTTCCCTGACATCTCACGGTCTATTAACAGCATCCCGCAGCTCAGCCCCTGCTGCAGGAGGACCTCCACCAGGGAGCACCGAATGCAGCTCTGCCCATCTTCCATGGATAAGGATTACCAGTCTGCAATGCTCTCTTTCTGTGTTACCTTCTCTCAACACTTCCTTGGAATGTCTTGTATGTTCCTGATGTTGCTCCACTTCCTTTGTGGGTTTCCCACCTAGTTATACTGTAAGTCTGTCAGAATAGGAAATGTATAATTTCCATAAAAGACCACCAGATTATTATAAAGGCCAAAACCAGATGATTCACAAGGAATTTTTAAGTTGAGGGAAATAATTTTAAGTGAGTGTTTGTTTTTTTCTTTATTTGTACAAGAAACAAAACCAGTTTGGGCACTAGAAATGTAAATAAACCCCAGTGATTTTGTAAACTTTCATTACTCATTTAAAAAGGATACAATAGACTTTTATTTTGCGTGCTTTTTTTCCTAAGGGAAGTGAATTACAGTAGTCAAATTTAACCACTCAAAACCAGTAGTTTATGAAAAAAAACCCAGCAACTGCAAATGTCTTTTTGTATCTATACTCCTGGGCCATGCCTCTAATGAGGTTACAACCCAGCTTCTACAGGTATGCTACAGAAGTTCTTATCTGTTAGATGAATTCTGAAATATACCCAGATCCCAGGAGAAAGTGCAAGAAGAGTATTTTTTGTCAGGAAATTACATTATGGCTGTATCTCGTTTTGTCAACTTTCTTTGCTAGACCACTTCACCTAAATAGCCATGCATCCAGACATTGTCTTATGCTTGTTCCTATTCTATATGGAAAGTAGAGCATACATTACCTCATGATAGGTCTACCTGCAAGTCTGCTAAACTATTTTATGTAATATTATAAAAGTAGTCAGGATTTTTTAGAGGAATCATGCAATAATATGATACACAGTGGATGTGAGATAACAGTGTAAAAGACTCAAGCCTTTTTTCAAGAGAACACTTGATGAATTCTTAAATCTTCCCTTTACCCTCCTTAATTCCTGAAGAATTAAAACTCTATTGTTTAGTGATTACTATGCCCAAAGCAGCCTCCAACCATCACATCACCCACAAGTCCTTCTCTGTCCACAAACAACAGGTCCAGTGGGGCACCTTCTCTAGGTGGCTCCCTAACCAGATGAGTTAGGAATTTATCTTCCATACACTCCAGGAACCTCTGACACTGTTTCCTGTCTGATGAGTTGTATTTCCAGCAGACCATCTGGTAAGTTGAAGTCCCTCACAAGAACAAGGGCTGGTGACCGTGAGAATTCTCCCAGCTAATTACGGAATATTCTGTCTGCCTCTTCCTCCTGGTTGGGTGTCACCCACCATGATCCCAACATGAACCCAACATCTGCCTTGTTGGCCTTCCCCCTGATTCTTACCCATAAACACTCAACCGTATCATTGCCGTTAATCTCTAAACAATCAAAACTCTCCCTAACATACGGGACTACCCCGCTGCCTCTCCTTTCTTGCTTATCACTTCTGAAGACCTTATTAGCCATCCATTGCAGTACTCCATTTGTGCAAGTTGATTTTAAAATAGCTTTGTATAAGAACTGTTGCCTTTTTTCTCTGTTGACACTCAAGGCATCTGAGAACTAGGCGGATTACTAGTTGCTGGTTGTGCTTGAGACAGCACTGCAAGAAATTGAAAGATGTCAGTGCTTGAGACAACAGTATTTACCCTTAGGGACAAAGGTAGAAGTCTGACCAGGCAGCTTGTTTATATTTAGCAAACTCCTTTCTCTGCTCTTGCAGAATATTTATAATGCATTTATTTTTGTGTCAGCTGATAAGCTGTGAGCTGTAGAACAGGGGATCACAAAAGACAAGCGTGAATAAAATCAGACATAGGAGTCGGGAGAGAAATAATTTTTCATCTTTCACTTGTCCTGAAGTTGACATTGGATAAGTATCTGGTATGATAGAATTTGTCTTCAACAGCAGAAGAGAACATAAACTAGAAGGTACTCTTTCTTTGTAAACCAAAGAAGGGTGGCAATCTGGGCGGTTATTTGCATGTACACTTAGAGAAATAGGCAAATGTGAGAGTTAACAGACAATGATGTAAACCAGTTAGCACCTTTCCAAATATGTTTCTAAAATACACATTTTTAAAGTTTCTGTAAGAAATAATTAAAAGCTAATACATGACATGAATAGATGGGAAAGCAAGAAATCGTCTTCTGAAATTTTTAGAACAACCTTAGTGTCGCAATAACTATCGTACTACACAGTTGGGTCTAATTCTGAACTTCATACTTGGGTGACTCATTCAGTGGACTTACAGATATGGGTGGATCCTATCCTTCAAAGACTTAAACACTTTCTTATGTTTTAACATAATCTTTCTACAGACATTTAAAAAATGACACTTTAAAATGTGGAGTTTTTAAACTTTTTTTGTCTTCTGATTTCCCTTCTTAGTCTGATTTTGTTGAGAAAAACTTGAATGAGAAAATAAAAAAGGACACACATCTCTGCAGATGCTTGGAGCTAAATTAGTAAGATTAGACAAATGCATTTAATTTAAGTTGTTTTTAAGCATTATACTGAAATGGTGATTTTTCTTGGTACAGTTTACCACAGCTCTTAATCCATCTGGTAGACAAGCTAGAGAGTTTATGCTGGGACCACTGCTGCACACGTATGTGCCAAAACTCATCTGAAGGAACTTTTTCGTTACTAAAGACATTCCCAAGTAGAATTTCTTAGGCCTATTGCTAAGTGCAGGCTAAATACAGGGTGACTGTGAATTCACTGTTGCTATGCCAATTTACACTCGATGGAATCTGAGCTGGGGGGAGTAATTTCCATGTAACTTGCAGATGGGATATAGAGCTATATGAGAGAGGATGAATAATTTATGTCTGAATTCACAATATTAGACCACGAACCAACTCACAATTAACTTACTCTTAAAACCATGGGGAAATTCGCACTGTGGTGCATGGTGAATGTAATAATTCATAAAACATTAAGTTTTCTTGAAATTGTTAATTAGCAAGTGAAAATATTTTTGGCAGTGTGAAAAATCCTATATTTTTATTTTGTAAAACATATTTTGTAGACTCTTGTTTTTAATCATTCTTTAGTAAGTTTGTTCAATTCCCACTGAAGTCAGTGGAAAAAGTTCTGTTATCTGAAGGCCAGTTGGATCAGCCCTTATTCTGTGTAATTTAGGGTGTTTCTTCTCTTTCCAGCATCTGTGATAGATGGTGGATGAGAAATCTACACTATACTATTAACTCTATACAGAAGAACAATGTCTTATATTCCATAGTATGTATGTTATTTTTCTTAACGCATCATGCACAATAGCTGTATCTGCAACAAAGAAAGAGCCTTGTGCACAGCTAGTTATAAAATAAAGTATTTCCAAAATGTTCATTAAAAAAACTTGACAAACAGAAATACAAATAGTAAACAGACATTGACTTGTTTGAAGTGCAGCTGTAGAGCAAAATGTGTGATGGCTTTATTAACAGCACCCAGAAAATGATAAAAAAAACTAGCAAATGTGATAGTGAGGGGGAAACTAAGCAGGTGGAAACAAAAACCTACTTAATGGTAGGAATTCAGTTGTGACACACAAGCTATTCTGCAAGATGTCAAGACATGCTTTGCGGACAGGACCTTGTATTTGTGTCTGAGTGACCACAGCTGTAAGCCTGTCCTGACATCTACAAAGAGATGAGATGAGTCCCTGCAGTACCTAGCTATCCTTTGAACATTTCACATCAAGGATTAGAAGGCAGAATAATAACCTTGATGCCACCACTGCTTTGCAAAGGTGATTTGTCTAGGCCTGTCTCAACTCTGAAGAGTGGAAAAAAGAAAAAGAGAGTTGAAGGGGAGAAATAATGTCTGACAATTCACACAGAGGGTGCACTGAGGAGCCCAGAGGTCCATTAAGAAACAAAGTACTCTTGCTATTAGTGTCCCAGCCATCAGCTTAAGAGGTCTGATGTCATAGCCACAGGCTCGGCGTGGTTATTTCAAATCTTTGTGCTCACCCACTACCTCCCTCCCCAGAGAATAGGGTTATTTTTTTTTGTCAGAAATGTTCTTCAGTAGCTGGAGGCAATGATGCATATCGTTTGAAGGTAGAACTGGGAGTGGGTGACAGTGCTGTTTAGAAGTAGGGGAGAAAATAGTTCTAAATTACACTTCAGGCTGTTAGGAGGAGCAGGAGTGAATGCTCTCTTTACAGCAGGAATGGCTGGAGTAGTTAGCTGTGGTAAAGATGGCAGAGTGCTCTTCATTCTGCTCCCCACAGATCTGCTTTCTTGCAGACATGCTAGCACAGTAGGAACATCTTGTAGAAGTGCTGGCATGCCCCAGTGAAGCATAAAAATTGGGGTTGTGTTCAACCATTGTTATAGGCAGTGTCCATGGAGTTTGCTTAGGGATGTTGTAGCTTCTCTGTGATTTTGCTGCCTTTTTTATTTTGTATTTTATTTTTTTTATTTCTATTTTTTTTCTCTAGAATCTTGATTTGTAACACTGCCTGTAGTTACTCCGTTACATGTGACACTAGTCTCCAAAGCAAGTTTTCAAATTTGTGAGTGAGAAATTATATAAAGAGCATGGGAATAGTGGTGAGATAGGAATCAATCCAAATCAAACTTCCAGCTAGGAAATGCAGACTACTATAACACATGAAATATTTGATAGAGCAGCATAAGATACTTGAGGGAAAAAAAAGAGTAAGAATTATTAAGCCTCAGTTTCTTTTCTATTGCACTGATTTTGGAATTGTATTTTAATCTGTTTAAAATGGACAACAGAGGTGATTACCTTTTGAAAATTAGGTTACCAGCATCTGTAGAGGATTTTTTTTTTCAATTATAGTTTTTGACACAAAAAAACCTGTTCATCTCACTTGAAATGATACTCAGCATTAGGGATTGTGCAATCTTACCAAGTTTTCCATGATTCAGTACTTTAGCAGCTGAGTCAGATTAATAAAAGACTTTTGTTTTCTATGGAAAACTTCTATTGATTTTACAGTTCACTGCTTCCATTGATTCTGTTTGAAATGCAAATAATGGCAGAAACAGTAGGCCAACAGCTGCAGCCGTGAAACATGGCACTCACCCCAAATGTAAATGTGACACACAAGGACTAAGGCCCAGTCCCTGTGGCCTGGAGGGGTTTTGCCAGGAATAAAGCAAGCAAGTGCTCCCAGGAGCTATGGAACTAAGCTGGAAAGAGTGTTGAAGCGAAACCAAAAGTAGAATTTTGGTGTCTTTCACTAAAAATAAAGATTGCAAAGCTGGTCAAAGATTTTAGTTAAGCATATTTTAATTGAAAATACCCTTTCAATAAAATTCATGTTCTCTTAAAATGTGTTTTTCCTTAGATTAATGATTTCTCATGTATAAGTGAAATATTTCAAATCTTATGTTCATTTTTCTGACCTCACAATTTTCAAATTGAACATGATGGAACAATTCAGTTCCATTTAAAAAATATTACCAGAAAAGCATTGTTTTGTTTTCCATGAACTGTAAAACTATTATCAGATTCTTACAAAGGCTTTCTGTCCTCAGTCTGTTCAGGGAGCCGGGTGAAGGAGGAAGGTCTGCACAGCTGAGGTATGGGCACTTTTTCAGGTTGTAAGCAGCAGTGACAGCCATGGCCTGGTGTGCTGGACTGCCCACATCCAATCTACTAGAGAAACTGCATCCAGAAGGTGTCCTAGACATGTATACTGCCTCCATGCATCTAATAGGGGCAGTACGTGCTGCTTTTGTGTTACTTGTTTCTATTGCATGGTTGTGTCCTTTCACATACTTCTCACAAGATGTTTTGATCCTGAAAATTACAGAAAAAAAAAAAGACAGAAAGGAGCTAAAGAACAAGTGGGGAAAAGGACAAGTGAAGAAAGGGGGAAGGTTTTACAATTTATTAGCACAAACATTCAACATTTTGTGATGCTGGTGCAAAGGAAATCAAATTCCATGGTGCTAGGTGAGGGGCCAACTCAGCCTCATTGTAAAGTAAAAAAGCCAAACCTTCCCAGGGGATCTGATTTCCTACTGCTTTTCTGTTTCCTTCTGAGGCACCAGGAACTGCAAGTAGCCAGCACTGTATTTGTCCAGTGAAGACAGATCCTTGCAAGCTGCCAGACTGTACCTGAGTGGTGGCAATTCCTCTGACTGGTGTTCAGATCTTGGTTTTACAAAAGGAAAGAGGCGGACTCTGGTATTAAGTTTTTCAGAGGCAGAATTAAGATCTTTCATGATTCTGAAAGGTCTAGAATTTACTGCAGTACAAACTGTGAAGATGTGCCGCAATCCACAATTGAAAGGAACCTATTGTTTAGTGCATTATCCGATGCTAAGACAATCAATACTTTCCTTGGAGGTTAGAATTACAGTGCTATAGTAACTGTGAGCATGTATGTGGGTATAGACTAGCACATACATAATAAGTCTGACAATGGTGGGGTGACAAGTGCTCAGATATTAGGAGTGGATAGTGAAAGTGGGCATATTAGCATTGGCATGTATCAACTTTCACATAAATGAGAATGAAACACTGTCTTACAGGCATGTTGATATTCTGATACAGGATGGACCAAACTGTATCACTGTAATTAAAGCTTCAAGTCAGACCTACTAACTGATTTTATGCTCAGGAATATATTCTTCTCCCAAACATAGTTTGCATATACAGCTCATGTAGCTTGAAAGCTGACACATAATCTGAAGATATAAATGAACCCTTGATATTTTTAAGAACTGTCTGCTTTGACTTAATTGAATGTTATAAAGTGCTTCTGAGATCTTCCTTCATTAAATGAAATATTATAATGCCAGCTGAATCCATAGTATCCCTAAGCAAATCATGAAAGCAATTTTTAGCATTCAAAGGAGTGTGGCACGGGATATTTTATAAATATGTTGAAATGACAGCAAATGTGCTGTGACTTGATGATACATCTATAAAATGTAAGTCCACATGCTTTGATCTGAGGGAACAGCAAAGATGTGTTTACAGTTGCATATCAAGAGCTAATATTCGCTAACAACAAATAGATTAAATCTGCGTACAGGGGGAGCTGTGCCAAAGAACTTGTGTTATTGTTTTATAGCAACCAAGCCAAAGACAGTTTCCAAATAAATGTTCCAGTTTCCATGGGATTCTTTGACTTTTTTTTTTTTTTGTCATTATTTGGCATATGGAAAAGGAAATATTTCCCTCAATTATAGCTATTATTATGAGTGTTTTATTGACTAACATGTGAAATATTAGTGTCATGGTCAAATATTAGAATTTGACTGGACTCTACCCGATGCTTTGTTGTCGTCTAAGTTAAAAACAAAAACACATCACAGTATTTTAGGAAAACAAGGCAAAGGAGATCTGTTGGAAATTAGGAATCTTACTGAGACCTTCAAGCTAGGAAGGGGTGCTAGGAAAGGGAATAGAGATGTTTCAAAATCTAAATCTGGTTTATTCCTACCCTGTTAGTGGTTACCTAAAGCACTAGAAAGCATGGTTCTGACCCACCGGGTTTTTCCTGGAAGTGATGGGGAAACAAGTTTACCCACCTTGGCAAATCTCTCTGGTGTCAGACAAACCCAATGACCATCCTTGCAGAGGACAGGTCCTAAAACTGGGATGCAATCTCACAGATCCCCAGTTTGAACAATCCTGAGGTAGTGACAAGGCCATCTCATGTCTAGGTGATACTTGTTCTTTTTGATGGTGACTGTGGTTTCTACCAAGCCCCCCCCGAAGCGCCCCCTTTGCCTTGCAGATCAGTAAATGTGTCTTCCTCTGGTTCTCTACTTCAATTGAGTAAGTGCTGAATGTTCCCAGCAGTGTAGTTTCAGTGTAAGGATAAACTTATATGTTTTTCTTTTTATCTTTCCTAGCTATGTGCAAAGAATAAATAACCTCTGTATGTAAAGATACAATCACTTACCCCATACCTACCAGCAGCCATACCCAGTTTCTCCTTAAACATTCATAAAAAATTAATTACTTTTGCCCAATGACCTATTAAATATTGAGCACCAGAATATGGGATTCGGCTGACACTGCTAGGCTTCTGTGGGGAAAGCCACTGTAACCAACAGCTCTTGTTATGGGTATTTATTTTTTCTAGGTACCTAAAAATCTGCTATTTCAGTGTTGTGTTATACCACTTCTGTTTCAAATGAGGAAGGTACATGGTTCTTCAGATTTGGTGAGATTTTCGTCAGTCTAGCTAGGATAGTGTAGTAATGAGGAGCGTGGGATGCAGAGCTCATCCTGTGTGGGCTACAAGTTGAATAAGAGAGTAATTTTATGTATCAACTGAAAATTATAGAAAACCCCAAAACTATGCAATGACTGTTCATGGAAGAGGAGGTTTCCAGAAATCATCTTTAAGTTAAGAAAAGCAGGCAATATAGAATGCTCTTTTCTTAGGAGAACACAGTGAAATCTCACCCTTTCTGCAAAGGTGATGCTGCCTTGCTTCCTGCTACGTGTGCAGACCTGGTGCATACTGTTTACTGTAAGACAGATGTGGCTTGAGGCATATGCAGCCTGAATTTGTACAGCACTTGATGGTCCTAATGCTACTTTTGGACTTGACTTTCTTGATTTACCATGTACACATCTATTCTTAGACAACACAGAACATTACACTATTGTATCTATCTGAATCAGGAAAATATTTCTCTCTTGATTTTTCCAGGTGTCTTCTTCAGGATATCTTGGAGTAGGCCTCCTCTTATATTGGCTTGTTCAAGGGCATGCTATTAAAGTTTATTAAGATCTTTAGGGGGTCTTGCCAAATGCTATAGAATTCCCACTTCTGCCGCAGATTCTGCAGAATTTTGGGGGCAAAAATTCCCTACAGGAGTTTTTGGGACTAGCTAGATCAAAATGAAGATGTTGGCTGTTGAAAAATGATTTATACTAACAAAATTTCAACAAAATTTTTCTGTTCTCCGAATTATCTGCATAACACCTTCTTTTAAGAAAGTCCCAGTACCTGGTGGTTTTCTGTTTGTTTTTTTGTTTGCTTGTTTTCTGGCTCTTGTGTCCCCCAATTGTTTCATCTTGGGGAAACACAGCATGAAGATAATTTCAACAATATGACCCTTGGGGCTACAGATAAGAGACTTCCTACTTGAGGTCTTCCAGAGTATGTTTCCAGGAGCAATCAGTGCACAGACAAAGCATGAAGCCTGCTGGGGATAGGGGCCAGAGACTTGGAGGGGCCATCTTTATAAATGAGAAAGTGGGTTGGCTCTCTTAATAATCTGAAATGTTCTAGATCCCGTGATTTAAACAGAAACTTTACATTTATAGGATCCACCCAGAAGCTACCACTTTTAATAAATGATCAGTGTCAATCATAACGAAATTCCCAGATGGAGTATAGATAGAAGACATCCTTTAAATCTTACAAAATAAAAGTACCATGCATTTCTTTCTTCAGCGTTTTCATTTTAATTGCAGCCCTCACTTCCCAATGTCCGCATTGACGCATCAGCTCTATTAATAATATTCTGCCACACATCTCTACAGTTCAGTTTTGAGATGAGTGTCGGTGCACTTTTTCTAATTGCCTTTAAGATCTCCTCTTGGCAATCTATTGCTGGAGGCTACTTGGTGTCAATTGCCGAAAGTAATTAGAAAAAGAAATTTGTTTAAAACATGTTGATCACCATTCTTCTTGCTTGTACACTTGGATGCAAGCCAGAGGAATTAATTCTAATACTGAGCCTAGTGTGAAAAAGTCTCCTTAAGTTTGATTTTTGTAAATTTCTAGATTTCAGATGGTGATTTTTTTTCACAGCACAATGAAATCTGTATGATAAAACCAGCTTTAATTGTTCAGTTTTTGCCTGCAAGCAGTTGCGTAGTGATTGGTGGCCTTTCTGTTCAAATCTACAATAAAACTGATTTGTGGGTTAAGTCACTAGCTGGTTTAAGTCAGCATGACTCTGCTGATTTAATTGGTATGCACAAAGTCAACCTAGTTAAAAATATTTCTGTATATTAAAGAATAGCATGGATAGCTTCTATAGATAAGACAATGCTGACTGATAAAAGAGACATCTCTTGTGGTTTTTGATTTACTTGTTTATCTTTTGCAGATGTCTTTATTTTCTCTGATTGCAGTCTTGAATTAAAATCAACCCTGCAGCAATTTTGCATTTGGAAAGTACTAGGTGGACTTGATCATTATGATAACTCAAGAAGACAAGCCTGTGTGAAAAGCATCACAATATATATTCATTCCTAACTAAACATCTCTGTATTTGAATCCATGATGCTTAACAAAAAAATATTAAAAAAAATTAAAGATTTGTGTAGTTAAAAATTAATTAAAAAATCCATTGTTGAGTTACAAATCCTCAAACTGAAAATAAAAACACATGTTTTTCTCAGTGGGGGAGAAAGTGTCAGGAGATAGATTCATAGCAGCTTACAGACTAATCTTCTAAGCAGAGCCTGGTCTGTGCATGTGTTATGGAAACAGCTTTCCAGTTACAGGGCACCATGTGGTCACCTATGGTTGATTTAAGAAGCAAACACTGCCACAAATGCTATTAGTAGTGTGTAATGAGATTAACTCCCCGTAGTACTTGCAATATCCTTGAGGTTTTTCCCTGAAGCAGCACAGGGCTGATCACCACCTCTTAAACAATAAAGAGTTTAATCTTTCATTGTTGTATGCACATAACTCTCATCGGCATTAATAGGAGTTAAGCATGCACATGAAAAGAAGAATGGACCTTAAAGTTTAAGTAATCACGGTATGCTAAAGGTTTCTCACAATTTCACAAAGGACCAGGCCAAAATTGTATTGACTGTTCCCACTGGGAGACATTAAGTATTTCCAGAGATTTGTATTTTAAAGGCATAAAGGATGATTAGAGGATCCAAAATAACAATGAAGATTTATGAAAAGATAAGAAGGCTTAGTTGTAAGAGACAAAACCTGAGACAGAGCTCATATTTAATTAAATGTTTTACCTTTCCATGACAGGGTGAGCTTTTGCTTCAGTACTGTGTACCGAGCATTGCGGTAAAGTGTCTGGGAGTTTGGTGGATGTTTATTTCGTTGGAGATGACAGAGTTCTCCGCATCGAGCGGAAACTATTTAACTATACAAATCTCCATGTGCAGGTGCAAATTCTGTGCCCTCCTTCAAAAACTTGCTGTGATTGTGTAAGCAGAAAGGATCTTCCCATTGTGGGTCAGCAAAAGTAACCCTCTGCTCCTCAGCTCAGAGACTGCCTGAACTATTTCTGGGGGCACCTGTGTCTTCCATGGACAATGACTGGAAGTATGAAAGTGCATCAGAAATGGTAACTCAAACACTAGAAGATCAAAACAGGTGCTTTCAGAACTACATCTGTTTATCTCTTATTTTTCCATACAGAAATTGGTGCAGCAAGAGTGTCCAGGGCCAGTAAACAAACAAAAAAGAGAATAATCCAAGCTAGACTCTTGATTGGCCTCTGAAGTCTGCCCACTTCATCATTTGGAGGGCCAGCTTTTGCTTTTACACTTGCTGGTCCATTGATTTCTGATTTCCAAGCCCTTTGACTTCTGTTGCTGAGTAATTTTTTTCCTTGGATCAGTGGACATGAGCTATCACTGTTTGTTCTTCATACATTGTTTTTTGATACTACAATTTCCACCACTAAATAGGGTAAAGCTTTGTCACATTTCGGCATTTAAGTATTAAAAAACGTTGACTTTTTGAGATGCTATTTGGATATGAGTGTATATTTCCTGAAGACACTTATCATTTCTTCCCTCTCTTCCTGTTTTCCTGTTTTGATGTATTAATTACAGAAAGAATTGACTTTGTCAGTCTTATAATGTAGTCACATTGGTTATACTTAAGCACATCATCAGAAAATTGAAGGCCAAAGACTGGAGGGACTATTTATGGCTTGTTTTAATTCCAGAAATTAATGTTCCCTTTGTGTTGAAACATCTAGCTGGCAGGTGCACCTTCTCATTTTCTTCTTTGTAAAACCTGTAAGTAATTAATAGTACTTGCTTGAATTGCATGCAGAGGCAATTGATTTCATATTACATTTGCAATTTGCATCATGATGGAGAATTATACACATCCAGTAAAGAATCAGAGGATGAAGATGTTTTGAGGTTTTCAAGTGATTCGCTCTTGGCCGTACAAGATCTCTGTCTTCAGGCAGAACAATTGCTCTGCTCTTTCAGATGGGGAAAGCAGTTGCTGCTAGGATAGGACAAAGAATTCACATCCAGAAATTGATTAGCAACACTGCTTATTGTCATGGCTTTTTTCACTGACTATATGTAAAGCAAAATAAAAGCTTTGGGCAAGTTGTCCCATGGAGCTGGGAAGCCAGATGGTTGCCAGGGGAAAAGCTTAAACCTGGTTCTCATTAAAGGCTTTCAAATAGAGCATCTTGTTAGCTTTTGCAGTGGTTGCAGAGGCTCGGGGATATTCCACAGCTGGTACATTAGTTGATAGTAATAATACGCTTAACAGAATGACAAGTTTCTAAAGCACACAAAAGTAAACCCAAGTATTAAAAAATTCAACTTTTCCACTCTAATACAGCTGTTATGATTGTGTGATTTGTTTCGGAAACAGCAATAAAGCTGTGATGTTGTTTGTGAAAGAACTTCACAGTGTTTTAAATTCAATGTAGATCATGTTTAAGAAATTATTTTGGTAAACAACTGGGAATTTGTATGTATATATATACATATATATGTATATGAAAAATTAACGTTACGGTGCAACTATCAAGGATAGGTTATAAACTGTGGAGGTTTTCCCCAAGAAAACTTATTCATTGCCAGACTGTATGAAGATTCAGCCTTAAATAATTTTATATCCTGCAAAATTGTCTAACCTGCAGTGCAAGGCTTCCTGCATCAGCCGTCATGCTTGCAAACAGATCTGTCATTCATTATTCATAGGCTGCCAAGGCAATGAAATCCTTCTCTGATTTGAACTAGGAGGAAGGATAAAAATTATATATAAACTGAGAAACTTTAATAAATACATGTCAAAGAAAATGTGCTTGAGGAAAAGAATGCATTCCCCATGTGTGAAACTCTCATAGGTTGTATTGACTTGTCTGACTTCTGACAAAAATGGCAGATGAAGTTAAAAGTAAGTCGCATAAGCAGTAGTGACCTCAAGATCAGAAATATCCCCCAGAGGATTTTAATTGACGCTTTGTTTCGACTTCAGCTGCCATAGTGATGAAAACCCACTAGCAAGTAGGCTGTGGCAAACTGGAAACATTAACAGAGACTTTTTGATATCAAAATCCAGAGACTCGTTCCTGAAAGGAGGGAGTAAAACACTAAAAATGTATTCAAGTGGTGATGTCTTTGAAATAAAAAGGCAGAGTAATGAAATATATTTTCCTGAAATATTCACTGCAGTATTTATCCCTTTGTTACACATTTTGCATTTACATCAGCTTTTCCCTGATGCTGCTTTGCTCCACTTTCGATATGAAGGTGGAAGCTGTGGTGAAGTGCAAGGAAGCATCTGCACAGTGTGCTGCAGAGAAAAAGAAAAAACTCTGAGCAACCTTCAGAGTTTGCTCTTGAGTCAGGTTGGTGAGGGCAGAATGGTACAGCCGAGCACTGCAGCACAGGAAAGTAAAACAAAAAGATGTAAAAAGGAAGTTTTAGCAATGGCAACATTTGAAAAGGAGTAAAGTACATTTAACTGAGGTTGCTTTTGTTTTTCTTTTAAATACAGGAAGGATCTTGGCTACTTGCTTAAATTCCATTAAGGACAAACATAATGCTGATATTCCCTATCTTGTTTTCAATATCAGATATTTATAATCATAGAATCATAGAATGGTTAGGGTTGGAGAGGACCTTAAGATCATCAAGTTCCAACCCTCTGTCATGGGCAGGAACGCCTCAAATTAGACCATGTTGCCCAACCTGTCCTTGTTGTCCAACCTGGCCTTGAACACAGGGATGAAAATTTACCACCTCTTTGGGCAACCTATGCCCAGTGCCTCTCCACCCTCACAGTAAAGAACTTCTTCCGTATATCTAATCTGAACGTCCCCTATTTAAGTTTAAGCCCATTACCCCTTGTCCTGTCACTACAGCCCCTAATGAAGAGTCCCTGCCCAGCATCCCTATAGGCCCCCTTCAGATACTGGAAGGCTGCTATGAGGTCTCCACGCAGCCTTCTCTTCTCCAGGCTGAACAGCCCCAACTTCCTCAGCCTGTCTTCATACAGGAGGTGCTCCAGTCCCCTGATCATCCTCGTGACCCTCCTCTGGACTTGTTCCAACAGTTCCATGTCCTTTTTCTGTTGAGGACACCAGAACTGTACACAATACTCCAGGTGAGGTCTCACAAGAGCAGAGTAGAGGGGCAGGACCAGCTCCTTTAACCTGCTGGTCATGCTCCTTTTGATGCAGCCCAGGATACAGTTGGCTTTCTGAGCTGTGAGTGCACACTGAAGAGGGCTCATGTTAAGTTTCTCATTGACTAACACCCCCAAGTCCTTCTCCGCAGGGCTGCTCTGAATCTCTTCTCTGCCCAGCCTGTAGCTGTGCCTGGGATTGTCCCGACCTATGTGCAGAAGCTTGCATTTGGCTTGGTTGAACTTCATGTGGTTGGTACTGGCCTGCATCTCAAGTGTGTCAACGTCCCTCTGTATGACATCCCTTCCCTCCAGTGTGACATGGCAAACTTGTTGAGGGTGCACTCAATCCCACTGTCCATGTCACCAACAAAGATGTTGAACAGGATCTGTCCCAACACTGATCCCTGAGGGGTACCACTCATTACCCATCTCCAGTTGGACTTTGAGCCGTTGACCACAACTCTGTATGCGGCCATCCAGCCAGTTCTTTATGCACCGAGTGGTCCATCCATCAAATTGATGTCTCTCCAATTTAGAGGCAAGGATGTCGTGTGGGACAGTGTCAAATGCTTTGCACAAGTCCAGGTAGATGATGTCAGTAGCTCTTCCTTTTTCCATCAGTTCTGTAGCCCCATCATAGAAGGCCACCAAGTAAACAGAAAACCTTTTCTATTCCTCACTGATCTCAGTGGCAGTTTTCCTATGGAGTGCACTTGGATTTGAGTTAGAAACTGTCATTTAAAGCAGATTGACACAATCATATTTTGTTATAATTAAGATCAAAGCAAATCTGGTACTTGTTTTCCATAAAAAGCAGCCCTTGGAAGAAGTCCCAAGCACTTTTCCCTTGATGCACAAATTTGCTTAGCATCTCTTAACAGCCCAGTAAATGGTTTTGTTTGTAATGTGAAAATACTTGGGACTTGGTATGACAAAGGAACACTTAAGCTTCTAACTCATCTTGTGAATCACGTTATATGGTAGTGTTCAATAAAGAGTGGACTGTGAGTAATACCCCACAGAGGTATTGAGAAAGAAGCAGTATTTTTTCCAAATAAGGTTGGTTTTGGCTATTTGACAGTTAACACTGAGTTAGGATGTGAAAGAGATTCCTTTTCTTCCGTGCGAAGTTAAAATACCACATTGTGGGGACTAATGCAAACAAATTATACTGAGAAATGGTCTGTTCTTTTCATGATTAGTTTCTGGATCTGAGATGTTTTCCAGTTGTAAAAAAAAAAAATTCTTTCTTTCTAAACAGAAAATTCTTTTTGGAAGGGCTAATGTTGTGCAGCTCTCTTACTTTTTCCTGGTTAGTAACACTCCCAAATGCAGGCTCAGATGAGGACTTTCACTGACCTTCAGGACTGATGAGTCAGCTCTGCATCACTGCAGTCTCCCATCCTTTGTGCCTGTTGGCTGCCATTTTCTATGCAGTACAAGGGCAATGTGCTGTGCAGCTGAAAATTAAAGCTCCAGGTCCATGGATCAGTTCTGCAGTGTATCATACAGATGCCCTTGCCATTTTCTATGCATTTAAGACTTAAGGGTAGGCAAGAGGTAAATGTGAGACAATGAAAAGATTAAAGCCTAAAAACACAGGTCTGACCATAGTATACATGCCATCGATTTACTAACTTGCTGTTAACAGCTTTTTAAGATAACTACTTGTAACAGAGACATGTAACTCAAGACAGATGCTTACAGTGAGTCTCACATTTGCCTACTTGCTTGCCTTAAGTTTATGAAATACAAAAACTAAGAGAGGAAAAGATTAAGTTGCTTTGCTTTTGCCTAGATAGGACAAATTTCTACTATTTTTTAAATATCCAGGCAAGTGGTTTATAGAAGAACTTTAGCTCTGGGAAGCAGTCGAAAGAAACAATAACCCATTATCCATTGCTTTTTAAGTATTCAGTGTTCTTTAATGCACAACATAGTGATCTACCTTTCACAACAAAAAGGATTGTGTAACTGCAGCATTCTGGTTGGTTTCTAAAGATTCAGGTATCTGTTTCTATATGACCTTGGAAACTGTTTCCCTATCTCTCTTTATGGGGTTAAAACCTTTTCATACCTTTCAGATGTGTTCTAAAGATAAACTTCATTGTGAAAGTAGTTGTTCAGAGACCACAGTGTATGTAGAGGTTTAATCTATAAAACCAATATGTGAAAATGTTCCTGAACAAGATTAAAAACAGAATTTCGGGAAGCCATTCTTAATTACGAATATTTTGAAGGAAGGTCCTAAGTTTGTTTGTTGTTTTTCTGATGATCTTAATGTCCTTTCCAACCTTAACTATTCTATGATTCTATGACTAGCAAGTGCTACATATTGCCTTGAAAATAATGGAAAAGGTTATACAATTTATATAAAAAGGCTTTAAGGGCAAAACAATTGAAGGATAAAACATAAAGGCACATACAAATATTTCGATATTGATGAGTGCAGCAGTCTTCTAGCTTTCTCTGAAGCCTCTTATTTCAAGGTTGGAAGGGTGAATCCTGAGGGAGATGGTGACTTTGGGTAAATAATTGTATGGGAAAGCCCATGTCAGACACTGGGGTGTCCCGTTGGGACAAGGACAGGGTGTTGGCTTCTCAAATCCACACTGACTTACAGCCATGCTATTGAGCATGGCATGATGGCCCTCTGGCAAACAGCCATCACTCTTCCATCTCTTTCTGAGCAGATATTAAATTGCTCTGCTCTATCAACACATTTTTGGGGTTGGTTTTTTTTTACTTCCTATAACTCCTACAACAGGAAATCAAATCTTAGTACAGGGTCATAAAGCTGCACTCACCTGTCTGCAATGTATAATTCCAGCTGTGCCAGTTCAGATTTACGTCCTTTGTTTGCCATCCTCTCACTGAAATTGCAGTGCTGCCAAATAGTGACAGACAAGGCTTCTGGGATTTGAGCTTGGTCTACCATGTGGATTGTAAATGAGACAGGTCAAGAAAAGACAGAAACAGCAGAGTTCAGGGACAGGCATGCCTGACTACAGCAACAATTAGGCATCAAATGAGAAAGCAAAGACTGCTGCCAGGGACCCACCATCTGCACAGCAACTGGTTAGGATGTTGGGTAGTTCCCCCAGAAGTATGAAATCTTAGCTATTGGGAATAATTGATTATAGTGGGATGGATGAGGAAGGTTTGATTTGCTGATCAAAGAAGTATTCTAATAATTAAAGACAGCAACTCACTTCAAGAAGAGGCTTGACTTTTCCCTGTTGGTAGCAAATTTTAATGCTCAATACCGGTAACTGGTAGCTGAACTCCTTGAACAGATCAGTGCTGTTGTGTGTCTGCGATACTTATTTTTACTTAAGCCAAGTCAAGAGTGAACCCATTTGTCAGAACCACTGGATTCCACTGTTGTTGCAAGTTCAGTATATAAACAGCAGGTGTATCCTTGTTCCCTTTGATTTTATTGAGGACTTCAGCAGTCTTAGATTAAATTTCAGTCCTGTCCAGAGTCTCAGTGAAATTGATAAGGAAATCCCTGGGGTACTTTGTTCAGTTTTTGTGGCATATCCCCTTTTTCTGGAGACAAACCTATTTCAGTAGGCATTAAAATACAACATATAAACTTTCATTGTCAGTGTGCTTCAGACTGATTTGCTTCAAATTTTTTCAGTCTATTTTAGTACTGCTTTGTTCTGAAGAGATTTTTAATACTTTATCAGTCATTCAGAGAGCCCTGAAATTGTAAAACATCAAGAATTATGCCAAAAATTATTGTTTCTGAAGGTGAGGAATGACAGCTGAGGGCAGTAATTTGCCCCTGTCAGTAACAGATGGGAGTGAAAGGCCAGCAGTTTGTTTCCATTTGATAAATGGCTGTATTTTGACAACAAATTAGATGTCACAGGAAGTTGGCAAATAGTGCAAGAAATCAATATTTAGTGTGAGAAGTTGATACCATTAGTCTGTTGATACATAGGGTGTGTGAAAATGTGATTTAATGCCTAAAATTTACTTCAGCAGATTTCAATGGGAGTGGGTCACAGAGGGGTGAAGTCCCCTGTGAATACTTGTAGTTCTTGCAGCAGCTCCTAGCACACTCGGTTCATAAGCCTGCCAGTATTGGAGATTAAAGTTTGAGGCAGAAAATATAAATTCATCTATGAATATTCATGCAGACAGGTCAGCTTGCTTTCCCTCACAGTCCTGAGCAAGGATTAGTTGACTGGGTTCATGTACAGTAAACAGAGGCTGAGTCTTGCAGTTGCTGTTCAGGCTGCATCATCATCTTCTGTTTAGCCTTCCACTTTCAGGGCTCTATTATTACCTGGAAGTAGAAACTCAAACGAGATCTGACAGGTAGGAACTTACCCAACAGCTGAAATGAAATATATGCAAGCCTTATTTCATTAAATAAATGTGAGCTTAAAAATCCTAAAATACAACATGCACAACATTGCCTCTCAGGACTTGTAGTTAATAAATTGTTGCAAGTCAAATGTGAGTAGGAAAAACATTTAACAATCACCAGGCTGCAGCTGAACCATATGAAACTTGAATATGAATTCCATTTATGAAGGGAGAAGATAAAACACGGATTTATGCCTCCTGGAGAGTCACAAAACAGTTCAGTATTCCAGCAGATCAGATGCAAGAATGATTAATCCAACTTTGAGACATAATTCTTGCAAAAAACATGTAGCATTAGATATGAATTTGAACTATTGGATATGAATTTCTGTTCAGAGGAGGCAGGTTTAAATAGTCACAAGTAAAACAGTCAGTCTTTGCAGTCAGTGTCACTCTTTCAAATCTTTGTCCCCATCAGAGGGCTCAGCAATGTTAGTAGAGCTGACTCTTTGTTCACAGCTGTCACACTAACTCAGCATCCTGGTAGGTATATGGATTTTTATTTTCACCTAGAAATGTGTAAAGTACTCTATTATTTGTACATATACGAGAGTTCTTGCTGGAAAAATGACTGTATCTTCCTTGCACCCAGCTTAGATTTAAGAAGTCATTGGGCTGAATTAAGCACTGGAGGCAGTGAATCTGTCTTCTCTGACGTAAATGGAGTTATGCCTGCGTTACACGCTCCCCATGGTGTCAGCTATTTAGAAGACTGACTGATCAGCCTCTGCAGCTGCTGGCATCACTTGCAGGGCTTTCTAGAAGAGGTTCAGCTCTTGTAGTTCAGTGCCTGTTCGTTATACAGCCATTTCTCCGTCAAGTCTGCAAATAATTTTCTTCTTACTTGCAGATAAAGAACGGCAGATTTTTACATAAGAATTTGGTTTGGCAGCTCCATAAAACTCACTACCTTGTTTAATGCTGTACTCTTGCCTATTTGTCCAGCTTGTAGTTCATGTCAGTGGAAACTTAATGTGCTCTGGTGGCCCTGTCTCAACAGAGAAGGTGAAGGGGATGGAGTGTTCCATATCCTTTATGCAAGATTTCTTCAGATAATTGATAATCTGTAAAAGTGAATCCTGATCCTTTTTCCTTGGTCTGGAATCATTGTCATTTAGTGCCTCAAGGTAGACAGTGGGGAGGTTTGGCGGCTGGTCACAATTATAGCATCATTTGACAATTATGCCTGTTGATCTTTGTGTTGAAAACAAGGAAAAATAGATTTATTCAGTAAGTATAAGAAATAGCAACCATCAAATAACCAGTCATCCAGAACTCTGGATTCTCTGTTGATAACATCAGCAGCCATGCTGAACACAAGGTTAACATGTCTTTTTTGGAAGATAAATCTTAAGTCCCCACTTGAAAAAGTAGGTAAAACAATTAGGAGGTTGAAATTATCTAAAATGTATGGGTTATTGCATTACTGTTGGCTAGGCAAAAAGCTCCTTTTTTTCCCAAAGGAAAAATACTTTCCCTTTCCATTACATTTTGTGTTTGCATAAATGTAACATAAACATTGTTAAAAGTGAGCCCCATGA
Source organism: Pezoporus wallicus (assembly GCF_028554395.1). Lineage (NCBI taxonomy): Eukaryota > Metazoa > Chordata > Aves > Psittaciformes > Psittacidae > Pezoporus > Pezoporus wallicus. The sequence goes on from NW_026637546.1 coordinate 1,688,896, forward strand.
TCATGCTGTTTGATTGGCTTGTAAAGATCAACTATGTAAATTAGAAATCTGTTCAGTCTCACTTCCCTAGGAAATGTTAGTAACACCAACCCTATCTTAATAATACTGTTATAACTGCCATTGATATTTGGCTGAGTTGAGGAGTAATACTATCCTATGGCCATAGGAACTCAGATGATGCATATGGAAATGACCCTTTAAGCAATTGTCATATGCTGTTTACTTCTCCTCTCCGCTCTGGTTCTGAATCAAACAGCTACAAAAACTCTTTATTCATATCTGGTTTTACTGTAAAGCTTTACTTAATAAAATCAAGTATGTGCAGATACTTAGATTTCTTCCGGACCAGATTAATATTCTTTTCTGGAAGTCTTTAGGTGAGACTTTGACTCGCTTTCTAGAATCAGTAAGCAGGTAAAATCTATTCACCCAGCCACTTCTGTGCAACCTGGAAGTTTCTTCCTTCCTTCCTCTGACTCTCTCAGAATTATCTTGTCAAATGCGTAGTGATGGGCTGCAGAAATCCAGTAAAGTCAATATAAAGTAACCCCAGATCTTCTACACAAGTCTCAGATTCTCCCTCTCCATCTGTAGCTCAGCTAGTCACAGTCTCTTTCCAGTTTGTGAAATGCTGTTGCTGCTTTCTGCTCTCACACTGTGATAGTTTGCTTATTTGATAAAACTGTTCCCATGGGCGACTTCCCTTCACTGTATCTGAATGTCTCAAGAGATCATGGGGGGCAGTAAGCCTGTGTCATTCTTACAAGACTGTAAATAGTTTTTTAAAAGATGCATTTTTTTATTTCTCAAGTAGTGACATGGGATATCAACAATTTCCTGATATCAACAACCGTGTTGTTGATATCAGCAAGTAGCCATAAACTTCTCAAGATTTACGTGTGTTTGGGAGCCCTCATAGTGACTCACCCCTGCCAGCACCGGGTCCCCCCACCCTGTGTGATAAGCAGTAACACACGCTGATGCTGAGGCATCAAAGAGGGAGGCAGCCACACATGCAGCTCTGAGCAAGCACGGTGTCTAGGGTGCAGACCTCTATGCTTGACCCTGGAAATCAGTCTCAAGGTGCGTGAATCCATGCACCTTGAGACTGGCTGGGTGTCTGGCCCATGGGTGAATAAGACATAAGTGCCCACCATTGGTGCTGGTCAGCAGGAGCTGCGACTTCTCAGGTCAAATCTCTCACAGCTACACACCTTGGACCAGCTTCAGTGAAATCCAAAGTGGGTGCTTCGAAATGAACACTGCATCTTTGTCGAACTTTGCATGTGGCTAATTACATTTCTTTTCTACCTGTGTTTAATGTGTTAATGTCTAATCATGTATGAAGCTTAGTCTGGCCTGAAGCAAAATGTGTGCTCTCTGCCATCAAATGTTAAGGGAGGAATCTCCGTGGCAACTAAAGGGTGGCAATTTCTTTTGTTTCCTTACCAGGGGTAAAGACTAGATTCAATAAACTCTGCCTAATCTCTTGAGGGAAATCTGCAGAATAACTAAAATATCAGATTGCAGAGCATCTTCTAAAGGAGTCTGTAGTAACAGAACCATCTGGATGCTTTATTGAATGTAGCCTTATGTATGCATTCCTGTTAGGCAAGGAAGCAGAGCTATAAAAATAAATTGAATTACAGAAGATAATGCCAGAACTGGATGCTGCAGTGGGAGACCTGCCCTCCTCCCCATTTGTAATAGACAGTCTGTCTCCTTCTGTCAATGAAGTATAGCAAAAAAAAAAAAAGATGTTAAGAAAATCATGTTTCTTAAAACAAATTAGATTATTATATACAAGTCTCTGGGCACTGTCATGCATAAAAAAGTAACCTACAACCCCATCTCACGTTTTACTTGAGAACATTTAGGGTTTTTTTCCTTCTCCTTCATTTTCTATCAATTGATTCTAAGCTCTTAATATAAATGCAGACCTTCCCTAGGGCAACAGCAAAAGACACAGCACACTGTGAGCTTGGTGGGCAAGGAGGAGGAAGGCAGGAGGGGTGCAGGCAGGGCAAGGAGGAGGAGGAGGGCATCGCTGGTGCAGGCAGGCTCACTGCTGGGGCAGCACCAAGGCGGTGTGGGAAAAGCTGGCTGCCCACCCTCTCAGGCTGCCCCAGCTGCCTGGTGCTCCCAGGAATGCAGAGATCTTTTCAGCGTGGCTGTTCTCAGCTTTGTCATTTTATGTTTCTTTTACAGGGGAGTATTTTGAAGCTGGCAAATAGGTGACTTGTTCTGTGTCCCTTGTATGTCCCTTTAAGCGTAATTATTTATTTTAATTAGTTAATATGGCACCGAGCAGTTTGCTCAGAAGGGACAGCTCTTATGGGCTTTTTGGACTAATTACCAGTCTGGATTTCTGAATGACAGTGTGGCTGCTAATTAATCTCACTGCAGTTCTCACAGAAAGAGACCCCGATAAGAACTTGCCAATTAACATAAGAAAAAAAATGTCAAGGGTTCTGTTGTGTTTTCCTGGCATTCACTCCCAGTCAGATGAATATCGCTATTAAATACGGAGACAGACTGCTAAGTATGAAAGCCAGTGGGCTGCGAGGCTGCACCAGTCTTGTCCAGACATTATTCATTCAGGAACTAGCTGTTATTTGTACACCCGTTCACTCTTGTTGCCTAACATTGCTTGCCACAGTTTTTGTAAGCAGGAGGAAGATGAAGCAGGACAGCATGGCAAGTGTCTGACCACCATCACAGGCAACTTCTCGCAGAATCCTGATGTTAATCAGTATTAGCTGAGGGCTGAAAGGGGAGTTTTGGCAGGGTGGGTTCTGGCTTTCACCTGGTTCGTCTGGTGTGGCCAGGGACCTGGGTCTGCATGGGGTATGCCTGGTTCAGGACCACAACCACAGCGCATGACATGGAGCAGAGAGTGTCGTGCAGGATGGCACTGGTGGTGGTGGGCAGCAGGGACACCCTGAGCTCCTTTGCTTATCTCACAGATTGTGCTCATCAGCTGTGGTGGGCAGAGCAGTATACAGCCCAAATATTCACTTTGCTTCTTGCTAGGGAAGTTTGCAGCACCTTTCTTGCTGCTGCAGCTAAGCCACTGATAGTTGCTGGAAAATCTCATTTAAAGTCACCTTTACAGGACTGTGTAATCTCAGATATATCTGTGATGTATATATGTGAAAATACAGGGCCAGATGCTCAGCTGGTGATGGTTACTCCAGTCCCTGACCACACCAGCTCTGTGAGACCACAGTGAGTTGCAGGGACTCCCCCAGCCAGGAGGAAGAGACAGGGCTTGGCGCGGTTGCCAGTTGGTTTCCGTTACCTTGAATTTCCCATAGCAAAGTTTCTGGCTCACAGGACCACATGACATGGGTGTTTCTGAAGAGATGAGCTGTACAGCAGCTGTGGTGGCCAGTGTGCAAAGCTCTGGGTGACCAGAATGCTGTCGCAGAACAGGATGTACAACAAGCTCATGGGAAGTCCTGGTTTAAACCATACTGGTTGCATTACATTTCTTTACTTTGTTTTTTCCTTTCTCTCTGTACTTGCAGGTCAGAAGATTCTTCATCATAGAAGTGATGTCTTAGAAACTGTAGTCCTGATCAATCCCTCAGATGAAGCAGTTAGTACTGAGGTAAGTCAGAAAAATTAATTGCATGTGTCATAAAAAATCCATGAAGTGGACAGGATCAGAGCAGTGAAAGAGATGTATTCTTCGATATCAGTTACTGCCTTGCAGCTTAGTGACTGGCAAACCCCAATACGTCTTTCAGAGTCTTAACAGAGTAAAAGTGGGTCCTAACCATGGATGAAAGAACATGTTAGGAGCAAAAGCTGCAAAAAACGTCAGCCACCCTTTGATTTTCTCCCTGTTTTCCCAGACTCCTGACAAAACGTCAGAGGCATAGGACAGAAACACACCTCTGATCTCAGTATTCATTTTTTTCATAGTGCGCCAAATTCCCTTCTTAAGTGAAAGCAGTTGTAGTGAAGCTGCATCTACTTTTCTTCTGTTCCTTTATTGTTTGGTAGCTTGGGATGCCTATTTTACACATGGAGAAAGTTCCTTGAAAGACAAATTTAGGTCTTTAAGAAGAATTATCAGCTATGTGATGATTCTGGGTTAATCTATCTGTCTTTCAAAAAGCATATGACATGATCAACAGACTCTGGAGACTACTCAGAAGAGGTATTCCTTATGAATTCCTTGTGAACTCACTAGAGTTCATTAGAGTCGAGTCAAAGAAAGGGGCACGTAGCTCAAAAACAAAATTGACAAACTCAGCTAGTGAGACTGAAGGTTGAAAGAACAGGGATAATTGTGTTGCCAGCCTATGCTGGAGAGCACTGACATAGTACCATTTCTGTTAGGAAATGAAGCAGCTGTGCTTGTAGTACATAATGAAAAATCTATTTTGTTACCAGCCTTAAGTGATGGTTGAAAAATAAAAGAAAGGAAGGACGACTCTGGAATGAAATTTCTGCAGTTGTTTAAGTTTGAATAAGTAATTCACCTTAGTTAATGGCAGCTTATTCACTAAAAAAAATATGCTTGAAAATCTCTTACAAGCCTTTAGAGGTACTTGGTGAGGAGCAGCTGCATAGCACCTCTTAATAGACTCAGACATTCAGAGTAAAAAGCTGTGATGTGATTGTGTGGAGGAGGGAAGAGCCAAAGGAACAGACAAAAGTAGGGAAATCAATTTTCTCTTGCTGTTGTTGCTGTTGCTTGTCATACCTTTGATGGATGACCATACAGAAGAGCACAGTATGAGGCCCACTAATGACTTCTTTACTCCTTGGGCTCTGGAAGATGTTTGGCTAGGTTACAGTTAATCTCCTCTTGCTAGACTGCGGGAGGCAATCTTTTCTTCACCTTCATCTTGCCCAGCTGGTTACAGCCAGAAGTTACAAGCTGAGATTTACCTTGGCTGGGTAAGCAAGATGCTAATCGAACACAAGCCAGAAAAAGACAGTAAGAAAGAGGCAGAAGAATTAAATCAGAGGTTGGAATGTCCCTGCCCATGGCAGGGTGGTTGGAACTACATGATCTTAAGGTCCTCTCTAACCCTAACTATTCTATGATTCTAATAGTCATGCTTTGCTCATTATGGCAAACACAAAACTTAGTTTCATATGTCAAGATATTTCCAGGTTGTACCTGGGGACACAGTGATCTACCACGGAGCTCAGACTTCACCACAAGAGGACTTAAATCTTTCCATTCAGGAAAATCAAAGATTACATTAGAAGAAATTCCTGCTAATCTGCCTGGCAATAGCCGTACTGGGAGTTAGAGCATGGATCTGCCCACAGCTCATCATATTCAAATCAAATGCCAAAATACCTCCCAGAAGAGAGGAACAAAGAGAGAGATTCTGTAGTTTCCCGAAGAAAACAGGTTTCTGAAACTCCCATGAAAAGTTACTTCCTTCCCAAGAAGTCCCCATTCTGTTGCTCTAACCCTCCTGCAACTGTACCGTTAGTCTGGGAAAACTGCTGATCGACTGACACTCCTGTCTGTTCACCCTCCATCTTTAGATCCATTTTGACTGAGCCTACATCTTACTGTCTGCTTCCTTCAAACAGTTTGGGACTTCAAGCAACTTCTGTTCAGGTGGAGCTGAACAGAATCATCACCTTGCAGTATTTCTTCGGAAATCAGCAGTCTTGAAATCAGAAGACAAACTTTTGGTAGTCCTTAGGGAAGCCTTGGTTATACCCAGACACAGAATTTATGTGTCTCTTGAAGGTCTTCCATGTGTGTCATACATTATGCTCTGTAATCTGTTAGGATTTATTTAGTCTTTTTCTTGCCACAGTTTGCTAGCTCTATGGAATGTATTTAATCATCAATTTACGAAATAGGTTGAAGGGGAATTATGTGACAGTCACATATCAGTGATTCACAAGTCAGGAAATTCTGCTGTTGAAAAACCTGGTGAGTTTAAACATAAGTTGGCAGACTGTCCAGCACCACTGCCAGCAACAAGAGAAAACATAGAAGAGGAAGCCAGTTCTTTTATGGTCTTAATACAGCTAAAGCAGACAAGATTTGAGTAACACACATCAGCCGTCTGCACTTATCTGTATTTTTGTCTGAAATAAAGTAGATATACTACATCCAGCAAGAATATTGCTGAATTTAGAATTATTTAATGAAGTTAGCAACAGACCACCATTAGCTCTGTGTTTAATTCAAGGAACTTTCTGCTGCTCAGTATCACTTATTTAATAATATAACAAAAAAAATGTAGTAGAGTTGGGATCTTCTTTCAGGTAGATACTGTTCAGTGTCTGTTTTCTACTTGTACTGAAAACATGAGTTGTTCAGGAGAGATTCAGGTCAAGCTTTTCTGGCTCAGCCTCCCTGGTATGAGCAGGAATTATTTAACAGAAGTGATTGCTTAACAATCAATATAAATATTTGACAGAATATGAGAACTGAGGTGATTATGTCTTCTCCATGGAGATGAAGCTTGGGTGCAATATCATGTGGAGTTGTTCCAGATGGACTCTGCTCATCTGATTTAGTACATGGATAGCAAAGCTCTGGAATCAGAATTCTGGTTTAACTTACTTCCTCCTTAAACAGAGGAATTCATGCACTCGAAATTCATACCTTACTGTAGGCTGAATTGATTTTTCAGTGTTGGACAAGACTTTCAAAGAATTTGCAAAAATTTACTCAACAATACGGAAGCTTACACAGGCTTTGCTTAGTTTTGTTCTTAAATTTAGGTTTTGTTCAGCCAAAAAAATATACTGAATATATGGATTTCTGTTAGCATGCAAGTGAATCTCCCTCTGGGGGGGAAACGGAATTATTAGAGCTGTAGTGAGGATCAAGTAAAGTAATGAGCTTTAAAATAGTTATTTTGAAATGCAGAAGACGTTTATTTCACAGTAGCAAGCTCATTTGTGCTGTCAGACATCCATTTAATTTACTGTATATTGAAAAAGGTCTTGGGTTGACACACTATAAAAACTTACAGTGTTCATAGTAACATAGATGTAAATGGTGCATGTGACTGTTTCTGGGTGCTTGAAGTTCAAATTTATGATGGCAGAATTGTCCCTTACCTTTCTAGATGATCCAGTTTACAACAGGATGACAGTCTACATATGACACGCTTATGTGTGATTTGTGGCTGTTACTTTTCAGTGATGTTTTCACAGCTGAATGGCAAGTAATGCTGTACTCTGGGAAAAGAAGAGCAGCCTTCCAAAAACTGAGTCTGACACATGTGGTTGACCCTCATTAACGCATGGGATACAGTTTACCAAGGCTGTTCTGACACAGTGCTATTAAGATTCAACGAGTTATACAAGGAATATGCTTTTTTTTAATGGAAAAAGTTTTGCAACTTTTATTCAGATTTTATTCTGTTCTGCTCTTTGCTCTTCTTTTCCATGTCATTACTTTGGTTTATTCATCAGAGCTCCTCTCAAATTGTTTCTTATTCCTCCATTTTTCCCTTTTGTACCTTTCTTTCACTTGTCTTCCGTAAAGAGTACTGTAATTTGTTTCAACAGTCTGGTGCAAAATATGTTTTAAGTTAGGAGAGAAGAACTGCCCATTCTCAGTAGAATATAGAAACACGTGGTAACTCCCATTATTGATGTATTTCTCTCTTTCACTTTAGGTGCGCTTAATGATCACAGATGCCGCAAGACACAAGCTCCTTGTACTGACCGGACAATGCTTTGAAAACACAGGAGAACTCATTCTTCAGTCAGGGTCCTTCTCCTTCCAGAACTTCATTGAGATCTTCACAGATCAAGAGGTGTGTTCAGAAAAGTGTCTTCCACACATTGTCATGTGATGGCGGAGGTTTCTAAAAGACTAAAAATGGCCTTCTGTGTTGGTAGAGCTATCATTGGCAGCCTGATGCTGATGCTTTTACTCTTCAGTATAGGCTTTCTTTCAAACATTTTATTAATTTACTTTAGACTAGATGTAAATTGCTTACCAAAATAATTAAATTTTAATTTGGGAAATTACACTATAAACTCCAAACACATAAAATCAAGGAATCTTTGGACAATGGAAGGATATAGTGTTGTGTTTAAAATATACTTTTTATTTACCTAAGGTGCACATACACAGCAGGCAGATTGACACCAGGTTATTTCTTGGTGGCAGCTAAGTAATAGGTGACATTAAATAAGATAGAGGCTGTCTGTAGGAAAGCTGTCGTTTTTTTTGCATTGCCGATCAGCGTGGGTTCTTTATAGTAGTGTTAAATATTTGGCCAGTAAATCTTGTGATTTTTACGTACCAGAAAGATATGTATAAGGTATGCCAGTACTTAATGCTGTTTGTTTCATGACTTGTTGTTTTGCTGTCTTGCTTAATGTACTGTGTCTGAAAGCTCCCATGGGGGAGGAACCCATAGTAAACAAGCTGTCACACTTAATTTGGCTGCTGCATAAGTATATATTTAAATAAACTATATGGCTGCATCCCTAGGAATTTAGTTTCCAAAATTCATTAGGAGCATGTCAGTGGAATGAAACTTGAAAGTTCAGTGCTGAAAAAGTCAAGTTTGCATAGCTCCAACATGACATTATGGTATTCATTTAATCCTGTTCTCAAAGCCTCTTTGTTCAGCATATGATTGTAGGTTAAGGAAAGAGCTGGGTTCTTGCTCTCTGAAATACGTGTGACACCTAAAATTCACTAGCAGTATGCAGAGTTAGTTACTTTCTTAAGAAATTCCAAGCCCAAGCTCCTTGCATCTCTGATCAGTTAGCAACACATTACTACTTTATGACTATATGCAAAAACTAGGGGCAAATCTTACCATTATCATTAGGAATTGAAACTGTTGGCTGGAAAGCAGAGGGGTGGTGATTGGCAATGCATTTCAGCCACCAAGGGTTTGCTACAGTGATGGGTACACAGGGCATACTCCCATGGGCTATGAGTAAGGCTCACTTGGCCGTCTCTGTGGCTGTCAGTAGGCTCAACAGCCAGCTGCCATGGCTCTTTGAAAGTGTTGGCTTCCAGCTTGTTGCTTCTGAAACCTTGGGCTCTCACTGCTTCTACAAGGTTTCACAAAGGCAAAGAAAGGTTGCATTTACCATACTGCAGTCTGTGCATGTGACATTTTTTAAAGAAGGGAGCCATTACCAGGAAAATGTCAGGTGGGCTATGAATGGGGAAAAAGGTTAGAAAAAAGGGCTAGAAAAAAATGATTAGTGGTTTCCTTTGTGTTATCAAATAGCGTAAGCAGTTGAACTGTAGATACCCTTGGTGTCACCATTTGAAATGCAAATCCATTGAGGTCATATCTGAGGTATTACAGAACTTGCTATCCCTAACTGATATGATCTATGTCTGGAATAATTTTTCTCCAACTTTTCATTGTCCTATGCTATCAGTGGTTAACACCGTATTATGAGTGCCAACTTTTAGGAGAGAATTAGAATTTAGGAGTATGAAGCAGAAATCCAAATATGATACAATACGAACTGGAGAGGATCAAGCCCAAACACTGGCCCAGTGTATTCATTAGCTTAGTATATTACGATATTTTTTTTATCTAGCCAGATAATTTGCCCAGAAAATGAGAAACTCTACACGTGTGCAACAGACTCAGATTTATTTATTCAAATGAAGTGATCATTTACTACTTTTGTCTCTCCCTGATAATCAGAGACATAGCATATGAGTATTCTTGAGATTCTAGATCTATTTCAGACCTGTGGTCTGTGCTGCCCCTTTCTCTTATTTCTGCAATAAACAATAGAAATGGTTCTCCTATTTTCCTTATCTTTCATCCTTTTCAGCACTTCTTTTTTTAATTTTGTTTTCTTGGTTTTTTTTTTTTCCATTGCTCCTTTTCGGACAAAGCCACATCTGACAGATTAGTGAGATTTATTTATACTCCTGTCAAATGGCTTGGATACTAAGTAGGGCTGACAAAGGAAGATAGAAAATCTGCTTTACTTAGGTATTGGCTGGATTATTTTTCTTTGGATAACAGCCACTGCATCTTTTTTGCATTTTACTTATTCTTAAATGCTGAAAATAAATTATGTAACACAAAGAAAGGGGGACATACACACATGAAAGCCTGAAGAGGTCTAATGCAATTAAACATAATTAAATTTTTATATATTCATTTCTTCTGATGATTCAGCTTGTGGTCCAGGAATTTCAGATTACTCAGCTGTAACATAATCTCTATCATCTTTATGAAATCTGTTCTTACATCTTGCTTTTCTGCAGAGAAGGTTGTGGTATTTTGCATGATGAAGTGCTGGCATATTTTCCACTGACCTATAGCCTTATTATGTCTGAATTACTTCTTTAAAGAAGAAGTTTACATAATTCTGGTGGTCTCTTTGTTAAGAGTAAATAGAACAGAAATGGACAACACCTTAATTGTCAGTAAAAAAAAAAAAAAAATCAAAAGAAATTGGAACTGGGAGAAAGTGTAAAGTATGTCACACTTTTTCAAGTTTGTTCATCTGCTAATCTGGGACCATCAAATACTGTTTTTTCGTTCAGACTGGAACAGAAACAGCTCTTCATACTATGATATAGAACTTCTTATTTTCTGTGCCTTTATTTCAGCAGCTTATTTTGGTACCAGTATGTTATCAAATACTGTCAAAATTAATGGAGTTATTCTAGGCTACTTTTGTGGTCCATGAGCTTAAAATCAAAATGATGACAAGGGCGTTTTTTCCCCTAACAATTTTTTTCTGTCTCTTTCTTTGGCCCTGTGCCTCATGGCCTCTGAAACACAAAACTTGGAACTGTTTTCATTTCTGTAGCATAACTCATTTCTCAGTGTTCCTGAAAGCTCTCCTGCAGTCAGTTGTGCTGTTGTGGGAGTGCTGCTGGCTTTTCAGGAGCCAGCCTGCAGAAAACAGATTGCAGTAACAACGGTGCAGTGGAATATATCCCATGAGAGCAGGGGTGAGGAAGGCAGCTGTCCCTGGGAGGACACTGGCTTCCTCTCCTTGCTGTCTGCCTGATACGAGGATATGCTTTGTCCCTTATGTATTTGTTGGCTTTTCTAGGGGGACTGGGGCAGCAGGAAGACTCATGAGCCAGTTGTAGAGATAGGGGCAGCTTGGGTAGCATTAGCCTTATAGTCCTCATAGCCTCTTAATGTCAAAGCTTGTACCATCCTTCTCTAAAGGGTAGATGAGGGAAGGGGGAACCTTGCGGTACTGTTGTATTTTGGGCTATAGGAATCAGGAATAAGGTTCTTCTTGATATTTATAAAAACACAATAGTAAAATAACTGTGATAACAGCTTCCTTTAGCTTCCAGAATGGGTACTCCCCAGTGCAGAAGCAATGAAAAAGTTTTTATCTGTTTGATCAGGAAATACTACCTTCTGACTTTAATTATCATAAAAAAAAAGATTAATTTATATGCATCCTCTTGTGTTTTTGTTTTATAACCCTAGATTGGTGAATTACTGAGCACCACACACCCAGCCAACAAAGCCAGCCTAACTCTTTTCTGCCCTGAGGAAGGAGACTGGAAAAATTCCAGTCTTGACAGACACAACCTTCAAGATTTCATTAACATTAAACTCAACTCGTCTTCCATATTGCCCGAAATGGAAGGACTTTCTGAATTCACTGAGTATCTGTCAGAATCAGTAGAAGTGCCATCACCTTTCGATATTTTGGAGCCTCCAACCTCAGGAGGCTTCTTGAAACTCTCCAAACCCTGCTGTTACATTTTCCCAGGAGGAAGAGGCGACTCTGCATTGTTTGCAGTGAATGGATTCAACATGCTCATCAATGGAGGTTCTGAAAGAAAATCATGCTTTTGGAAACTTATCCGGCACTTGGACAGGGTAGATTCCATTCTGCTCACTCACATTGGAGATGATAACCTGCCAGGAATCAATAGCATGCTTCAGCGAAAGATAGCTGAACTAGAAGAGGAACAGTCACAAGGGTCTACTACCAACAGTGACTGGATGAAAAATCTGATCTCACCTGATTTAGGAGTTGTATTCCTTAATGTACCCGAGAACCTGAAGAACCTGGATCCTAACTTCAGAGTAAAAAGAAGTGTAGAAGAAGCTTGTTTTACTCTCCAGTACTTAAATAAATTGTCTATGAAACCAGAACCTCTTCACAGAAATATGGGAAATACCATTGACCCCATCATTTTATTTCAGAAAATGGGAGTCGGCAAACTTGAGATGTATGTCCTTAATCCTGTCAAAAATAGCAAAGAGATGCAATATTTTATGCAGCAGTGGAGTGGTAGTAACAAAGATAAAGCTGAATTCCTGCTACCAAATGGCCAAGAACTAGACATTCCATTATCCTACTTCACCTCTGTCTCATCCTTGATTGTGTGGCATCCAGCTAATCCTGCAGAAAAAATAATCCGAGTTCTGTTTCCTGGAAACAGCACCCAATATAATATTCTAGAAGGACTAGAAAAACTCAAACACTTGGACTTCCTTAAACAACCAACAGTTACACAAAAAGACCTAACTGGAAACATTGCTACTGGGGCTGTGAAACAAGGAAAGTTGAAACAACGAACAGACAGCAAGGAGAGTCTCAAGCCTGCTGCAAAGACACCACCTAGCAAGCCTGTCAGAAAAGAATCTAAAGAAGAAGCACCAGAGCCTGCAAAACCTAGTCCAGTACCAGAAAAGCTTCAGAAGTTGGAAAGCAAAGAAAAGGTTTCAGTTAAAAAAGAGAAACCAGCAAAAGTGGAGACCAAACCTGTAGTGGCAGAAAAAGACATAACAAGTAAAGAAGAACAATTAATAAAATCTGAAACTCCTGAAAAACAAACTACAGATGTAAAACCAAAAGTGTCTAAGGAGAAGCCAATTAAAAAGGAAGTCAAAGCAAAACCTGAAGAAAAGAAAGAGGAAAAAGAAAAACCAAAGAAAGAGTTTTCTAAGAAAGAGGAGAAAACACCCGTCAAAAAAGAGGAAAAACACAAAAAAGAAGAGATCAAGAAAGAAGTTAAAAAAGAGGTGAAAAAAGAAGAGAAGAAGGAAACTAAGAAGGAAGTAAAGAAAGAAGCCCCACCAAAGGAAGCTAAAAAAGAGGCTAAAAAAGAAGAGAAGAAGGAAATTAAGAAGGAAGAAAAAGAAACCAAAAAGGACGTCAAAAAAGTTCCTAAAGAAACAAAGAAGACAGCCACTACTTCAGCTGAATCCAAAAAGCCAGCAGCAAAGCCTAAGCTGCAAAAGAAGGAGGAACCTGCTAAAAAAGAAGTGGCACCTGCTGGAAAGCCAAAGGAAAAAGGAAAAGTGAAGATTGTGAAGAAGGAGATCAAAGTCAGTGGAGCACAGGCTGCCCTTGCAGCAGTTGGAGTTGCTGCCACAACTGTAGCAGCTGTAGCAACTGCAGAAATAGCTGCCAGTGGAAAGGAACTTGAAGCAGAGAGGTCCCTTATGTCCTCACCAGAGGATTTAACAAAGGATTTTGAGGAATTAAAAGCTGAAGAAGTAGAAACAAAACAAGGAACAAAACCTGAAGTTGTACTTATAAAGGATGAACTAAAACTCACTGGCACAGTACAAAAAGAGGGCTTGGAAGTACAAAAAGAAAAATTAGATCATGAAGGACCTGCCGAGTCCTCTGATGAAGGCATAACGACCACAGAGGCTGAGGGTGAGCTTGAACAGACACCTGAAGAGCTGGAACCTGTGGAAAAGAACAGAGTTGATGACAACGAAAAGTTTGAAGATGAGGGAACTGGCTTGGAAGAATCATCTGAAGCAGGAGATTACGAGGAAAAGGCAGAGACAGAAGAAGCTGAAGAAAGAGGTGAAAATGAAGAAGAAAAGACATCACTGGACACCACAAGACCATATATGGAGGAGCCACAAAAAGCTGAAGAAATAATGGCTGAGACAGATGCTAACATTAAAGATGAAAAGTATATTGAAAAGGCGTATTATGAGGCATCAGATGAACGTGCTGAGGAAGACAGGGAAGAAGCAATAGAAAAGGCAGAAACTGAAGAGATTGAAGAATATGACGAAGACAAAGCAGAAGACATCAGAGATGAAGAAGAAACTGAAAAAATAGAAGCTGAAGAAGATTATGTGATGGCTGTGGTAGACAAAGCTGCAGAAGCTGGTGAAGTTGAAGATAAATATGGCCTACTCATAATTACACCGACAAAACGCTCAGAGCCTCAGTCTCCAGCAGTTGAACCAGCCTCTTCCATCCATGATGAGACATTACCTGGTGGTTCAGAAAGTGAAGCTACTGTTTCTGATGAAGAAAATAGAGAAGATCAGCCTGAGGAATTCACTGCTACTTCAGGTTACACACAGTCTACCATTGAAATATCCAGTGAGCCAACTCCAATGGATGAAATGTCAACACCCCGAGATGTCATGAGTGATGAAACTAACAATGAGGAAAGTGAATCACCCTCTCAGGAGTATGTGAATATTACCAAGTATGAGACATCACTGTACTCTCAAGAGTTTGGCAGACCTAAACTTTCTCCACTTCCAGATGCTAATAATGGTTTATCTGAAGGATCCAAAACAGAGGCCACAGAAGGTAAAGACTATAATGCCTCGGCTTCCACTATCTCTCCACCTTCTTCATTAGAGGAGGACAAATTCTGCAAATCTGTATTCCAAGATGTATACCGGCAAAAAGAAAGTGAAATCCAAGGCACTACCAAACTAGAAATCAAAGAACCCTATCAAGAAGATCTTGGTGGAAAACGTAGTCTAGCAAAGAGTCCAGTTGACAGTTTGTCCCCTCCATCACCCATTGCCAAAACGCCATTGAGTGAACGTAGTGTGAACTTTTCACTCACTCCTAATGAGATCAAGGCCTCATCTGAGCCTGTCCCCACCGCTACATTGCCTGATGTACATCAAGAAGTTGCTGAAGAGCATTGTGCAAGCCCTGAAGAGAAAACATTAGAAGTAGCATCTCCCTCACAGTCTGCTGCTGGTAGTGCTGGCCACACACCTTATTATCAGTCTCCCACTGATGAGAAGTCCAGTCAGCTTCCATCTGAAACCAGTGAAAGGTCAACAGAAGCTCCTGTCTGCTTTGAATTCAGTGAAGACAAAGATGAGTCTGCAAGACCCAGAATAAGCCCTATGGATGAGCCTGTACCAGATTCAGAATCTCCCATTGAGAAAGTTCTCTCCCCTCTGAGGAGTCCACCACTGATAGGTTCAGAGACCAGTTATGATACATTTTTGAGTGCTGATTTAAAGTCTCCCACCAGAGATTATGGAAGTCTTTCTGCGGGGAAACCTGAAAAAGAAAAATCACCAGTTCAGATGAGCCCAGGTTCTGAAGCCAGCTCTGTGGGCCTTTTCCAAGAAAAACAAGATGAAAAAAGCATGGAGTTTATGGTAATTAAAGAAGGCTTCAGCCTAGAAAGGAAAATGGAGGATACAGAACCCAGCAGCTCCCAGTCTTCACTGGTCCTGGATGAGCGCAAGTTGGCGGGTGATCTCTCACCTACTCAAATAGATATCAGTCAGTTCGGTTCTTTAAAAGAAGATACCAAAATGTCAATTTCTGAAGGCACTGTTTCTGACAAGTCTGCGACTCCTGTTGATGAAGTGGTAGCAGAAGACACCTATTCCCATATAGAAGGAGTAGCTTCTGTTTCTACAGCATCTGTTGCTACTAGTTCATTTCCAGAACCAACCACAGATGATGTATCTCCTTCTTTGCATGCTGAGGTTGGATCTCCCCACTCTACCGAAGTTGATGATTCCCTTTCAGTGTCAGTTGTACAAACACCAACAACTTTTCAGGAAACAGAAATGTCTCCATCTAAGGAAGAGTGCCCAAGACCCATGTCGATTTCTCCACCAGATTTCTCACCTAAAACCGCAAAATCAAGAACACCGGTGCATGATCACAGATCTCCTGAGCAGTCAACTATGTCAGTAGAATTTGGTCAGGAGTCCCCTGAGCAGTCTCTAGCAATGGACTTTAGTAGGCAATCTCCAGAATACCCTACTGTAGGCACTAGTGTACACCATATATCTGAAAATGGACCAACAGAGGTAGATTATAGCCCTTCAGATATACAGGAGCCTACTTTTGCAAGGAAGATTTCTCCTGTGGAGCATTCATCTTACTCTCAGGAGAAAGATATTTCAGAAATCATTTCAGTTTCTCAAATTGAAGCTTCATCCTCAACTTCATCAGCTCATACACCTTCCCAGGTAGCTTCACCACTGCCAGAAGAAACTTTTTCAGGTACTGTTCCACCTAGAGATATGTCACTACATTCTTCTTTTACCTCAGAAAAGGTTCAGAGCCTAGGAGAAAAGCTGTCACCAAAGTCTGACCTATCTCCATTAACTCCAAGGGAATCATCTCCTCTGTTCTCTCCTACTTTTCCAGATTCACCTCCTGCAATTGCGGAGGTGGTGTCAGCCAGTCACACACCTTTGTTGTCACTGCAGGTGTCTCCTGCCAAAGCATTTGGTTACCAGGAACCCCTAACAAAGCACAGTCCAGAGCCTTTACTCAGCCCAGAAAAAGAAGATTCAGACAAAAGCAGGTCACCAGAAGAACTTAGCTATTCTTATGAGGCCACAGAGAAAACTACTAGGTCACCAGGGGATATTAGCTACACCTATGAGGCAGCTGTAAAACCTACTAGATCAATTCAGGCCACAGATTATTCCTATGAGACAACTGAGAAACCTACTAAGTCACTTGAGGCCACAGATTATTCCTACGAGATAATTGCAAAAAATATCAGGTCATCCGAGGCCACAGATTATTCTTATGAGATGATTGGGAAAACCACCAGGTCACCTGGGGACACAGATTATTCCTATGACACAATTGGGAAAACCACCAAATCACCCATGGACACAGATTATTCCTATGAGACAATTGGGAAAACCACCAAATCACCTGAGGCCACAGATTATTCCTATGAGAGAAATGGGAAAGCTACCAGATCACCTGATAGTATGGATTACTCCTATGAGACAACAGGGAAAACAGTAACTAGATCACCAGAAGCCATTAGCTACAGCTATGAGACAACTGGGAGAACCACCAGGTCACCAGAGGCGATGACTTACTCCTATGACACAACTGCGAAAGCCTCCAGTTCACCTGAAGCCACAGATTATTCGTTTGAGACAACTGGGAGAGCCACCAGGTCACCTGAAGCTACTAGCTATTCCTATGAAGAAAGCGCACATTTCACTCCAGGAAAATCTCTAGCAGAATCCCGTCAGGATGTTGACCTATGCCTTGTGTCCTCTTGTGAATACAAACATCCCAAGACTGAACTTTCACCCTCCTTCATCAACCCAAACCCTCTTGAGTGGTTTGCAAGTGAAGAACAGTCTCAAGACCAAGACAAGCCATTAACTCAGTCTGGGGGAGCTCAGCCACCTTCTGGGGGGAAGCAGCAAGGGCGGCAGTGTGATGAAACCCCTCCCACGTCTGTGAGCGAGTCTGCACCATCACAGACAGATTCAGATGTTCCCCCCGAGACTGAGGAATGTCCTTCCATTACTGCAGATGCTAACATTGACTCGGAAGATGAGTCAGAAACCATTCCAACGGACAAGACAATTACATACAAACACATTGACCCGCCGCCTGTCCCAATGCAGGATCGCAGCCCTTCCCCTAGGCACCCTGATGTTTCCATGGTTGATCCAGAGGCTCTGCCTGTTGATCAGAATTTAGGTAAACCCTTGAAGAAGGATCTTAAAGAAAAGACGAAGACAAAAAAGCAGGGTACTAAGACCAAGTCATCTTCTCCTGTTAAGAAAAGTGATGGTAAATCAAAACAAGTGGCTTCACCAAAGCCAGCTATAAAAGATTCGTTAGACAAGATTTCCAAAACAGCTTCTCCAAAAAAGAAGGAGTCTGCGGAGAAGGCAACCAAAAATATCTCTAACCCAGAAGTAAAGTCTAGAGTGGAAGAGAAAGATAAAGACACCAAGAATGCAGCAAATACATCAGTATCCAAGTCAGCAAAGACTGCAACCACAGGTAAAGACAGATAGCAGTTTCCTAGTATTAAGGTTTCCTTTGCTGTTGCAGTGAAGTTAGTTTGCCTTTATACCAGTTGATAATGTGGTTTGTAGCAAATTCCCAAAGAAAGCCAAGGTGTAAAGGCCACATTTAAATGCATGAATTTCACTAATTTAACTGTTGTAGTTTAAGAAACTCCATGTGTTAGCTTGCTCAAACAGCACATAAAATATAAAGAACTTAGTACTAGCTATTTAAACTGATAAGCAACTAATAGAATTAGAAGTACCACTTTTGTAGGTGAAGTCAGTATCAAAATGAACCGATTTATACATTTTAAGAAGCATTTTAAGAATGAACCGATTTATACATTTTAAGAAGCATAATATACATTTTAAGCAGGCATATTTCTCTTAACATAAATAAATGCAATTTAATATTGTGGAGTGCCAAAGGTACTATTGGCCATTGGATGCTCTTATTACTTTGCTGGATTAATTTTAAAAGTAGTGTTTAAAAAATTATAGGAGTAGTAACAGCACTTCCAGTGAACTGAGCATGTACCTCACATAATCCATTTAAGGTATTATACTGTCAGTGATGACTGAACATATAGAATGTTAATGTCATTTTGAATGATTGTTGTGTATTCTAAAATAGCAGCAAAATATGAGTTAGATTACTGAAGGAGGCATTGTGCTAATAGTTTTTTTCCAGCAGGTCTTGTTAGAGAGTGTTTGGAGGATACTTTGATTTTGCTGTTGTCAAGGCTAATGTTCTCTTGAAAGCTTTTTTAGAAGGAGCAGATCTAGGATTCAGTACAAACCAGCATTCAACTGTCTTCAGCTTCCCCATTTGAGCAAGTGGTCCGCCATTTCATTCTTACACCATCATTTGCATGTCTCTGTTAGTGGATGTGTTTCAAAGCAGCAATATAGTTCCTCGTGCTGTACATTTTTCCAGCACTTTAACTTTACATAAGAGTCTCCTTCCTTAAAGTAGAGTTCCCAGATATATGCTAGACTACAAGACCAGGTTCTATTAGATAACGATATTTAAGTGTAAAATGTAGTATCTAATATTTTATCCAGTGTTGATATCCACAAATCAGAAAGACACATCACAGATTTTTAAAGATAAAAGATGATAAACGATTTCTTAGCATAACTAATAATAAAAACTAATTTTGGAAATTTTATCATATCATTATGTTTATTTGGCATGTTACCCTACAATGAACAGCAGAACATGCTAGACAACTGTAACGGACTTTACTGGCTTTACAGTGTGTGACCCTAAATACAGTGTATTGCTCAGACAACTGTTTGCCAAGCTTCATCATCTGTAGCAACATGAGAAGCTAATAGAACATAGATGGTGGTCATCTGGATAAAATTATCGATTAAATCCTAATTTTCAGTTCACATCATGATCCATTTCATAGCAAAACCTGCTTGTTTTGGGGAGTAGTATTTTTAATGTGTTTAAACTTTGAACTTCCTTTTGACCAAAGCTCTTCTTAGAAAGAGTACTATGTTCAGCAGCAGAAACATGCTTCCCCCTATTTTTTGTGATAAGCGGCTAATTTGTGTATGTAAATGAGGATTCAGCAGTCAAACACTTGTTTTCAGTTCCCTGAAGTACAAGTTTGTTGGTCCTGCCAAATGCCTCTTTGACCCTCTTTCTCCTCATGTGTAGTAGCTTCCTGATGCACCTGTAAGGCAGCTTGAGCACATCAACAGCTACTACATTTTGCTATGTGCTGATACCCCAGATCTTGGGACTGCTTCAAATCTGCATGGCTCCCTCTATGACCCTAGGTTTTATAATTGTGCATACCTGAAACTTTGAAAAAGTTATACTTCTTAGCCTGGAATGTAATACCACCATTTATTGAATGATAATTCAGTAATCACAGCCCTGTGTAGTAATTGTTGGATAATAGTAGTGTGTTACTGGGAGCTGTTCAATCAATTTATTGTTACATAGTAGTGAGGTTTTATTGTATTATATAGTTGCAGGTTTCCAGGTTTTAACTCCCATTGAGGTTCAGTGGTAATTTGGGTACAACAAAGTTGAAACATGTCATTAGATGTGAGAGGGTAATGCTGTAATTGAACGCATTTCATCTCAGCAGTTGTAACAGTAATTAATAAAGTCATGTTTTTAACCAGCCTGAGACGTATTCTTTTGTTGTTTGCTTTCTAAAGGACCTGGGAATACCAAGGTGGCAAAATCCACAGCAGTGCCTCCAGGACCTCCAGTGTATTTGGATCTGGTGTACATTCCCAACCACAGCAACAGCAAGAACGTCGATATTGAGTTTTTCAAGAGGGTGCGGTCGTCATACTATGTGGTGAGCGGGAACGATTCTGCAGCTGAGGAGCCAAGCAGGGCTGTTCTGGACTCCCTGCTGGAGGGCAAGGCACAGTGGGAGAGTAACATACAGGTAGGCTTTTCACTTGTATCTCTACCCGGAAATTTAACCTTCTCTGGGAAGTAACTACGAGAAGCCAGGACACCTCTGGAGTAGATAGTGGCTGCCAAGGAATGGGCTCCCCAGCCTGGGCTACCTCGTTTCACTGATGATGTGGGGGGACACACAAGTGAAGTACAGAGCTGTACTCAATTAGTGGCCCTTCTGACTGGCTCCTGATGAATAAAACAGTTTGGAGATGGTTTATAGGCCATTTGGCTGTTTCGTTGTGTTACTATTCTGTATATGATCCAAGGCTGAAAATGTTGGAGTTTGTAAGTAGGAAAGGAAAGTGAATGTTTTGTGGTTCATGTGGCAGTCACTTACACTTGGAAACTTCACGTGCTTTTCCATTAAGAAATAAAGAAAATATTTGGCCATAATCTGAAGAGGTATGAGATTACAGACTACAGACTGCCGTTTCTCTGGAAAACTGCATCTCAGCATTTTAGAAAAGCAACTACTTCTTTGCAGTCATTATACCTTACCGACATGTTAATTTATTTCTTTCTATCTATCCATTTATTCAAGTATTTACTGCGTAAAGACCCAATCTTTTTAAAAAGGAAACATACTTGTTGCCTGGGTCTTCTTACAAAGGTATTTTTCTTATCAGCTGTTTCTGTTGTCCGTTCCTCAGGACTTCTCCTATTTTCTGTTGCAGGTGACCTTAATCCCAACCCATGACTCAGAAGTGATGCGGGAATGGTACCAGGAGACCCATGAGAAACAGCAGGACCTCAACATCATGGTTTTGGCAAGCAGCAGCACTGTTGTTATGCAAGATGAATCTTTTCCCGCATGCAAGATTGAACTGTAAGAACAACATACAACACAAGATTAAACTTTGGTTCCAGAAATTCTCCTGTTTGAAAACACTTTTTCTAAAAATTCAACCCAACTATTTCAACTGCTGAACTATATACCTGCCAAATGCTATACTGTGTCACAGTGATGCAAGTCACTAATGTTTTTCAGTCTTTGCTGATTGCTAAGGGAAATAACAGTATTCCCATAGTAGGGTTCAAATTACTGCAAAAATACAGATCCAGTTTCATCTCTGCTGAGCGTTTGGAAACCATGCACTAGCAACCCCAACTGACTTCTGCCAGGTAGAGGCATTTGCCCTCTAAAGAAACACAAAGAGAGAGAAAGAGAGAGAGGGGTAGGAGGAGAAAATAATAAGTAATTAGATCTACATTAGTCTCATGGCAATAGATGTATCGCTTGCTGCAGTCTGCTTATGCTCTCAAATGAAAAGAAAGTTTTAAATTTGTATCAATCTATCTATCTTAGCTATTGCAAGGGGATCCTTTTTTACAGAATTACGTTAGCTTGAAATTAAAAAGAAACAGAATATGTCTAGGAAGGGGTGTACAACCTAAATAATCATCAGCAGTTTTCCACTTTAATTTGAACTCTGCATACTGACATACCATAACAATCATAAACCAAATATGCACATACTGTGCACCCTACCCAGAAGCCTAAAACCCTTCTTTCAACATGCAGAATTGGTGGTCTGAGGCATGTTCCCAGTGATAGTCTACTCACTCCAGCCAGAATTGACCAGTCCACATGCTTGAACACGCATGCCCACTGTCAAGTAACTGAAGCAAAATACCAAAGCGGTACATACAGTAGACAATTTGCCTTAGAAAGTGACTTGAATGTACAAAGAAACTTGATGCACTTATTTTTTAATGCTGAGACAGCAAATTTATAAAACATCTGTGTAGGATCATTGTTATACCAGTAAAGAAGTGTGAGCATGCATGTGTGGTACTAGAAACCTATCTGACTGGTCAAATGGCTTGGTGCTATGAATTACGTTAGCCGTGTGAATGCTTCCTTGGTGCACCTGGACAGCTCAACAAGACAAGCATTTTTCGGAAAGCTTCTTTTGCACTGTCGAAGCAAGATTGAAGTGGTGTCCAGTATCAGAGTTACAAAACTTAGTGAAACATTCAGAATGATGAAAAGGGTTACCTGTGAACCTGTACAGTATTCAACCTTCCTTTGTCTTATTTTATTAGTTTGATTTAAAAGTGAATACGGGAACAAATGTACAGAAACCTTTTTTTTAGTGCTGCAAAACTTTTAATAGATGAATTTTTAACAAGCGTTTTCATTTACAGGAAAATGCAAACAAAAAATTTTCAGGTGAAGGCAGTTTTTTAGTAGTTTTGTAAGGAAAGAAGTTATTTAAGGTTCTAGTGAGAATGGATATTGAGGTAAAATTTATTGAAAATAATCAACTGCCAATACCTTTTGGGGGATGGGGAGGATGGAAGGGCACCCTCGAACTAAAATTAGTCTATTGATGATGACAGAAAATGGAATTTGAAAAGCTGATTGCCTAATACAAGGGTGTAACCTACATTCTCAACCCTCACAAGATCTTGAAAAAGACAGAATAAGCAATAAGCTAAAATAAATAAGTCGCTCTTTCTCTCCTCTCCCCTCTCCTCTCTTCCTTCCTTGATCCTTTCTTCTCATTTCCTCTTCTTTCCTCCTTCTCCTCCTCTTCCTTTCCTTGCCTCTTCTGTTACCTTTCCTTTCCTATCCTTCCCTTCCCTTCAATTTCCTTTTTTGCTTCTCTTTCACTTTCCCTTTGCCCTTCCTCTCCCCCTTACTTTCCTTCTCTACACTGATTGCAGAGGAACAGCATCACTGTTCAGTAATTTAAGACAGTTTGGATTTTCTAGTCTCAGAAATTTTACCCCAATTCAAAAAAAATCTTGTTACATTGTTGCAGGTTTGCAAATCTGAATTTAAAGAAGGCTTAAAAGCCTCCAGAATGGGGATATATGCTGGTCTGTATATAGACTGGCATTAAGTTTCACAATGTAGTGAACTATGACCTCATTTTGTTTTCTTTACTTATAATTTATTTCAATTTTACATTGTTAGGGTATTTTTGTTTAATAGGTATAAGTTTGCACTCCTAACTTTTATGAGGGTTTTTTAAATACTGCTTTAGGGTCCTTGTTCCGTGGGCTCCTGAGGCCCATTTAATGCTGTGAATTACTGTTTGTCAGTTGTTGGGGGTTTTGATTTCTTTTTCATGTCTTCTCTTTTTTTTAGGTATCTCTAGCAATGCTGTTTTATTTATTGCTATACCTTTTAAGTCATTAAGAATAATAGGGAATGACTATGGCACAAAAGGCAGATGGAAATGTGTTGTGAAAACAAGCATGTTTGCTGGGCTCATAATCATTCACTTAAAATTGCTTTTGTAATATGTAGTTTACAAAGTTATAGGCAAAGTGTTTGGCAGAATAGTTGTACTATTTCTACAATTCTTTCTGCTTTGTCTACTTTCTTATGTAGGTTAGATTTCAAACTTTTTGAGAGGGTGGGAACAGATTTTCTGATTTTTCTCACGATATCTGAAATAGTTTATATCTCTGCTTTGGTAGAAAATCTGTTTTAAGTACAGAAGTGGTCCTGAGACAGATCTCACTTATGCTATTTACTCCTGTGAACCAGGAGCAATTTCTCTACAGTCAGGGAAGTTACAGTCATTTGGTCTTACTGCAAATGAAATTGGAATCAAGCCTTAAGTCTCCCCAAGCAAGTTTGTGATGGCTCAAGCGTTTGTTTTAATTTAATAATAATAAAAATTAGACAGTTACAGCTTATCTAAAAATTACACTCACTTTTTTGCTGCTACAAGAATATAAAAACCCCAGTCTGGCTATTCTGAGGTATTGTAATGCCTGTTCCATCCATTCCTTTTCAAGTAGCAATGGCACCTCAGTGCAACACAGCAATGAACTCCTCCATTAGCTCCTCTTGCTCCTTTCCTGCCTGTGAAACTAACCTACCTGTGCTAGTCCTAGTACTACACAGTTAGTTTAGTGTAGCAGTCACCAAAATGTACCGTGTACATTAAAGATGAGTGCTGTTGATCAGCACAGATTTCTAGGAGCATGGTTTGTTATTGATTACTCTAATTATAAAGATTCAGTATCTGAGTGTAAAGAACACTCCACTTAAATGGTGATATTACTCATAAGAGCATCCCCAGTCATGATTGTTATGCTATCACTATACTGCTTCATATAATACAATAAAGAAATAACTTCGGAGATCCCACCCCACTCCTGAACTTGGACAGGGCCTCTCTTGCATGCCTTTTTAAGGTCCTGTGGTGGGCCTGAGTTCATTGACCTCTATTTTCACCCCATCTTTCATAGAAATTACTTTTGATTTTTCTTTTTCTTTTACTTTACATACTGTGATGAGTGGAGATAACTGTGTATATGAATGTTCTTTTCTTCAATCGTCTATAATAGCTTACACATTTTAGGAGAGTTCCAGTACTCATTTACTAAGATTTAATCAATTAGTTAATCGAATTTTCAATTGCTCCCACCACAAGCCAGTTAGCTGCAATGAGTGCTTACTGTGCATTTGGGGCATTACTGTCTTACGCTTCTCTTTATTCATCTGTCACCAGAGATTCTTGCTCAGTAATGATGTTTTGAGAGAAATAGTAATTTTGTTGGTCTGGATTTATTAGAAAAGCATAAAGTATAATGTTTACACTTGAAAGAAACTGTAAGCTTTCATCTTTTCACTTAATAATTGAACAAAACACTAAAAGGAACTAGGGGTAAGCATTTCTTAGAATACAATTATATTATTCACCAGGTTTAAAAATGTTTGTTATTTAAAATTTAAAAAAAAAAAACGAAAAAAGTCTGTTTGTTAAGACTTTACAAAAAAAAAAAAAAAGGTAACTAAATAAAACAATCGCATAAAAATATATAAAATGAAAAAAAAAAAAAAAAAAAAGAATAATTAAAAAAGCAGCTTCTCTGCTCTAGACTAGCTAGGAGCTCCAGATGGCAGGAGCTACCTCTTCAAGACTGGGCTGTATTTACAACTGTAAAAGAGAAAATCTGAAACAAGCTTTCACGCATTTGCATGCAGCCATTATCTTCCAAACTATGGAAAGAAACGGTCTTGTTGCTGGCTGAGAAGCACCTCACACACCTCCTCTCTTGTTCTGAATGGTATTTGTGTCAGTCTGCAGCTGTGTATGGTATTATGTCTTATAATCTTGCATCACTTCTATTCTATCCAGTCATATCTAAAGTAGAAAATTAGTTTCAGTGAAAGTAATATGTAGTGCTTTTATGATATTTGTGTGCAATATCCCCTCTTCCATTGAGGATATTTGATGTAAAAGAAACAAACTCAGTTCCACAATAAACTACAAAAGTGGTAAAGTGGTGTTGACATGTTTCTTGTCTTTGTGTATGTATTTATTTTCAAGTTCTTCCTTTCCTTCAATCATGATTGCCTACTGCATGGATTTTTTCTCAAAAGAGTAATGACTGCTTAACTGCCAGTTAAGAAACGATCACTATTTAGAAATTGGAAAGCAAATGCGAAAGATTACTTCTATTCCTTGTGGTGTAAAGAGTTACCATGATGATCATGACATGGCTTTTTTTCTGTTCTTCTCATTTCTGTATCCCTCAGCAGCATGAGAAAACACCTCATTTTCAGTAAGTATACATTCAAGAGGCTGTGTCAGAGATGATACCCAATAAAGTTACATCAAACTGAGTGCACCCTAGTTTGGAAAAGAGGCCTTTTCCAAAGTTGTTGTAGTTTAACAAGAGCGTGCAGCTTGTTTCCAGTGGAAATGGACCTTCCTGACTGCTGCTGCCAAGTAATTCCTGGGAGAGGGGACAAAGTGTTCAGTGAAATTAGTTTTTTACTTTAAAACATCAGATTTTTCCTCTTCTGCTGTTAAAGGGATGCTGTAAGATCAGGCACCAACTTTGTAGTTTTGCTGCACATGTGTACATCAAGGCTTCTTGAGCCTTTTTGGTAGAGTAGACTGAATATATATTAAAAAAAGCCTCAAATAAAGTAAAATGATTGTGCGAAGCAGACCAGGCCAGGATTCAACTCCCATTATTCACCTGCAGTTGCAGGGTTAAGACCTGGATTTCCACACGTGGGACCAAATGAATATACATGAATAGGGGCAGGCCAGCCTAGTCTGAGGCTTGCCACATCCTTTCCCCAACACAGCTGCTGAGAAGGAGAAATTTAATTAACACTAGTGCTGTTAATGAAGAAATTCAGTCAGCTTATCAAGAATTTCAGATGGCAGAGGGAAATGATTGTCATTCACAAGCCTGACCCAGAGAATTACAGACCAGTCAGTCTCACCTCTGTGCCTGGCAAAATCTTGGAGCAGATCCTCCTGGATGGCATGCTAAGAAACATGAAAAACAACAAGGTGCTTGGTGACAGCCAGCATGGCTTCACTAAGGGGAAATCCTGCCTGAGCAATTTGGTGGCCTTCTATGATGGGGCTACGGAACTGAGGGACAGGGGTAGAGCAGTTGATGTCATCTACCTGGACTTGTGCAAGGCATTTGACACTGTCCCACAGGACATCCTTGTCTCTAAAATGGAAAGACATCAGTTTGATAGATGGACCACTCGGTGGATAAAGAACTGGCTGGATGGCCGCACACAAAGAGTTGTGGTCAATGGCTCAATGTCCTGCTGGAGACCAGTAACGAGTGGTGTCCCTCAGGGATCGGTGTTGGGACCGGTCTTGTTCAACATCTTTGTCGCTGACATGGACAGTGGGATTGAGTGTGCCCTCAGCAAGTTTGCCGATGACACCAAGCTGTGTGGTTGGCTTAACATGCTGGAGGGAAGGGATGTCATACAGAGGGACCTTGACATGCTTGTGAGGTGGGCTGATGCCAGCCTTTGAAGTTTAACCATGCCAAGTGCAAGGTCCTGCACCTGGGTCAGAGCAATCCCAGGCACAGCTACAGGTTGGGCAGAGAAGAGATTCAGAGCAGCCCTGTGGAGAAAGACTTGGGGGTGTTGGTCGATGAGAAAATGAACATGAGCCCTCTTCAGTGTGCGCTTGCAGCCCAGAAAGCCAACTGTATCCTGGGCTGCATCAAAAGGAGCGTGACCAGCAGGTCGAAGGAGGTGATCCTGCCCCTCTGCTCTGCTCTTGTGAGACCTCACCTGGAGTATTGTGTACAGTTCTGGTGTCCTCAGCATAAAAAGGACATGGAACTGTTGGAACAAGTCCAGAGAAGGGCCACGAGGATGATCAGGGGACTGGAGCACCTCCCGTATGAAGACAGGCTGAGAAAGTTGGGGCTGTTCAGCCTGGAGAAGAGAAGGCTGCATGGAGACCTCATAGCAGCCTTCCAGTATCTGAAGGGGGCCTATAGGGATGCTGGGCAGGGACTCTTCATTAGGGGCTGTAGTGACAGGACAAGAGGTAACGGATTAAAACTTAAAGAGGGGAAGTTTAGATTGGATATAAGGAAGAAGTTCTTTACTGTGAGGATGGTGAGACAGTGGAATGGGTTGCCCAGGGAGGTTGTGAATGCTCCATCCCTGGCGGTGTTCAAGTCCAGGTTGGACAAAGCTTTGGGTGGCATGGTTTAGTGTGAGGTGTCCCTGCCCATGGCAGGGGGGCTGGAATTAGATGATCTTAAATTCCTTTTGAACCCTAACTATTCTATGATTCTATAAAGTTTCTGGTCTGTATAAAATAAGGGATCTGTCTAGTGGCATCCTAGACCTGGAGACTGTTTAATACTGATTGCTAGTGTTCTGTGGCTGGGAGAAAATCGTTGCTTTTCATGGTTCCTAGGATGGGGTGAAAAGAGGTGACCAGGGTCTCTTGAGTAATAGCCATGGTGACACCTCATAGATCCAGCTCACTCCCAGTATTGCAGCAAAGCTCTTTGTTTTCTTAGAGGGTTTCTCTGGACATGTGGTACCTAACGCTACTTGTTCTCCACTTAGCGAACAGTTTTTGAGCACTACCTACAGCTGTGGTCCCTACTTCCACCTCCCACAGACACAACTAGTCCACACTAGCATGAAGCCCGCGAGACGTTGTTCTCTATTGAGGTACATACGCTGTCTTCAGATTCAGCCCAAAAATACTAAGCCGAGTATCTTCAGCTTCCCAGGGGATTTGCTCATTTTGACTGCATGCTCACCATCATTTCCACCAGAAATGCAATACTGAGGAGAAATACAGGCCCTGTAATCTGCAAAAGCTCTGTTTGCTGGTTCTCACAGATCCTTACCACTTTATGTAGCTGCCTGTCTGCAGTTCAACAACTCCAGCATTACCAGCTCCAGTGTAAACAGCTGGGGAGGCAGGGGTGGAGTTTGACTGTGCATCTGCTGCCAGCTTCATTCCCAAAATAATTGCATGGCATGATTTACACATTATACTACAGCTTGGCCATCTCCTGTGCTGTAAATTACACAGACAAGACAGGCAAAATAGATGGGACTTAGTCCTAATACAAACAAAGATAAATATATCTACCTATATATTATTTATATAAATATATCTATACTGAGGTCATACCCTGTATGCCTGTTAAGGTCCAGAAATTAATTTTGACTGAGCTTTTATAAACCTTACGTTAGCCCAGCTGTGTTACTTTCTTAGCTTAAAGAGTTGAAGGTAAACTGAAGCAATGAGCCACTTAAATAGTTAATATGAAAGCCCCCAGAGTGCAAGCCAGTATTGCCAGTGAATTTACAGTTTCCAAAGACATAATTATAGCAGCAGTTACCATGTATAAGGACTAGAAAAGGCTTGAAAGTTTCTTTTCCAATTCATTTAAGAGAGCAATTGTAAGGTTTTGCAATAAACAAGACATATTGAAAGCTGAATTTTGTCCTGATAATCTAATATGCTTGTCACTGGGGCTCTAATATTATTTCTGTGCCTGGGGCATCTGCAATTTAGAATGGGTAGAATGGACTTCAGTTTATCAGAAAGGTTTAAAAGCAGCAACAGAGTCAGTACTATGCAATTGCTTGCTGAGTTCAGCGATAGCTTTGTAATTACTGAAACATATATATATTTCTGTGGGAAGACTGATGCAAAGTAGATGGGATAGTTTTCTATCACATGTATCACATCTGCAAAACCAGAGCAGTACTTGCAAATCAGATGCAGTTCAGCGGATCACATCCTGCATGATTCAAAGGCAGGGACACAGTTCCCTTTTGTACCTACCTTACTCCACCTTCCTTAGGAGGTGGGGGAAGAGGACGCTTGCTAACCTGTGCTCTTGGCTGTCTTCTGCCTGGCACAGTGATGGCTGCTCAGGTCAGAAACCCCCTGGCACCAGCCAACCTCCATCTGCAGCTGAAGTAAACCATCATTTTGGTCCCACAGTATCAGGGTGAACAGGACCCCAGGCAGGCAAGCAGCTGAGACAGGCCACTGGGGAAGGAGCAAGTGCTTGAAGCTGTGGGAATGGGCTTGATACCCTGCTGTGTGTAGGACCAGGTCTGAGAGCATCTAGTAACCTTATCTTGGCAAGGCTGGGTGTTACCCTAAATAAGGCCATCTGTGCAAGGCTTCAGGCAGCTTTTATTTGAGCTGCAAGGGAATAAATATGTAATTTTCCTCTTGTGAATAATGGATAATGAACTTCAGTGCTTCACTGCAAGCCAGTGACACTCCTGGGAGGAAGAGTTACATATTACTTGCCTAATCAGCAGTGTATTTGATGTCTGCCATGGATTTGAATTGGGAAGCTGCTTTTTGAATTAAAAGTGAAAGCTTTTACCTTTGAAGTGCTGGGTTTTTTCTCCTAACAGCATTTGGATTCATGCCAACATACCAAACAGGCTTTGCATTTCTACTGGTTTCTGTTTCTTTCGGCTAGTATTATTGAGAGAACGGTCTCTCCCACACCTCTGGAAATACAGGAGAGCTGTTAACACTGCCTACCATGTGCAAATCTGTCAATGCTGTACCATAAGTGTTAGCAAAGGCAGGTATTATTTAGGCTGAAAGTCACCTTGTTTGCATGCACAACTCAGTGACTGTGTACAAATGTATTACTTCTAGTACTGGGAGATTTTCCTCTGCCTTTAGCTACACAGACAGCAGAATAACCAACAACGAAATTATTCAGAAACTGTCAAAAAGAGAGACGCACTCCTATGACTTAGAAATATACTGATAAAGGAGAAATTGCAACAGCTTTAATCCAAATCACAGCTGTAGTCACAAATGAGAACAGGAGGTGTAGGAGCATTTCTGGGAGAGGTGATCCAAAAAAAGGAGATAGAGCTATTACCAAAAGAGATTTGGGCCTGTCCTCTCCAGGAAATATTTTGCCAGTCCCATCCACATGCAGAAAGGTCTAGACAGCTGTCTGAAACAGTGCAGCAAGGAGCAGCAATGTTTCAAAAGGCCTGAGTGTCCTCATGAGGAAGTGCTCACTGGGTTATGAGCTTGCATCAGATGAGTACCAGGGCACAGGACTGGATAAACGAGGAAGCTTTACGTTTGTAGGGCACAAAAGTTGTTTTTTTTAGATGCATATATATATACACATTCACATTCTTCACTTACCATCAGAGCTCATGGTTAAGAAGCAGCAGACCAAAAGCTGCCTCCCCAGTTCTAAATGCAGCTGGCATCACAGCAAGTGATGGCCATCACAGGAGTGCACAGAAAGCCACGGGCACCTGGGTGGAAGGGCTTTTGACTACCTGGGGCCCAGTTTCACTGTTAGCTGTTGCTACAAGTGCTCTTCAAACTTGTATTTAAGAGTAATCCAGCAAGTTGAAAATCAGGTTGTGTGTGCAACATGACTTATGCAAGGGAGCTAAGCATGAAATCTTAATCTTACTTTTTCTGGAGTGGGAAGGAGAAAAGCAGGTAAGTCAAGCTGACTTAGCTACTATTCTGAGATTTTTCATTTGCTGCATTTGTGGTGCACAGCTACCAGCCATGTTGTCCTGGGTTCAGCAGTAGCAGTCATGTTTTTTCCTTTGTGTTAACTGGTGCAGTGCTGTGTTTTGACTTCTAGTTTGAGAACAGTGTTGGTGAAGCCGATGTTGTCGGTTGTTGCTAAGTGATGTTTACCCTGACCAAGGACTCTGTGAGGCTCATGCTCTGCCAGGGAGGAGGGGAAGCTGTGAGGAAGCAGAGATGGGGTGCCTGACCCGGGCTAGCCGGGGAGGTATTCCATACCACAGCACGTCATGCCCGGGGTGGGGGGTAACTGGGAGTTAGCCGGAAGGGCTGGGGGACTGCAGGGATGGAGGAGGTATCAGTCGGAGCTTGGTCGGGCTTGGGGGGCGAGTTATCGGTCAGCGGGTGGTGAGGTGTTGTATTCTGTTCCCTTGTTATTTCCTTTATCATTATTATCACTGGTGGTAGCAGTAGTGATCTGTGTTATACCTTAGTTACTAAACTGTTCTTATCTCAACCCGTGGGAGTTGCATTCTTTTCGATTCTCCTCTCCGTCCCTCCGAGAGCAGGGGGAGGGCAAGAAAGGGGGGCGAAGTGAGCGAACGAATTACCTGACTGGGTTTAAACCACGACACATGTCTCCCTTAGGAAGCTGAGTACATGCCTGAACAGCATTGGTCTGTTAATTACCCCATCTCACAGTTTGTCTCACTGCTGACTTTTGCTCAAAGCTAGTGGGCAAGTGAGATTGCTGAAGAGGAGAGTACCTTCCTCATCTCCTTCAAGCTTCAGTTGGTAATTCGTGTTTCCAGCCTCTTGTGACTGAGCTGTATCCAGGATCTTAAAATCTCAGGGTGCCCAAGCACTTAGTACCCTGGGCTGCTTGCTGCCTGCAGAGCTGTGGGGACACTGCTGTTTAAGGCAGGCATGCGGGGCAGACACATGGCCAGCCTCCTTGGAAGAGAAAGAAATAAATGTGAGATGATATATGGGAGGAGCTTGAAGGGGATCAAGGGAAAGGTCAAAGGGGAAGCAGTGAAGAGGATTGCTGAAGAATTCAACAGAGTGCAGGTATGCTTGTAGGAAATGTGAGGATTTGTTAGGGGAGAAAACATCTGTTTGGCAGAAGCTAGTTGCTATTGAGAGTGGTGAGATGTGGGTGGGGAGAAGTGATGGAGGCTACTGGGCCATGGAATAATACTTGGCTTTGGCATAAAAGGGAGGGAAGAGGAGCTCCAGCATGCAGCTGGTGGAAGCGTCAGAAGCGATTTCTTGCTCAGGGTGTTACCAAGAGGACAGATGAATGAGAGAGTTTGGCAAAACTTCTGGTTTCTAAATCCACAAATAGTTTGGACCTTCTGCTGCAGGTCTTGGGTTTGATGTCCTTCATGAGGCCCCAGGAATCTGCTTTGTTTCCTATAGAGCAATAGGCAGCACATCTCTCATCCCCCCTGCCCCACCCCCACCTCCCAAGGGCTAGGAGTGTTTAAGCTTAAGCTTTGGACTGGGCTAAAAGCATTCAAACACATAGTGCCTGGAACAAAACAAGAACACAACCTGTAATATTCATTAACAAGCAACTCAGAGCTTAGAAGAGGATTTTTTCTCCTATTGCTGCAATAGTTAAGTCTAAATAAATGGGAAGGGTATTAATTGTGTGGGAAGTGAAGCATGCTCTGAGATGGTGGGGGGTATGGCAGCTGGCAGCTTGCTGGAGCTCAATTAGCATTAGCAGCCTGGTGTATCTACCAAGCAGGGTGAGGGAAGGGAGAGGTGGGGCCAGAAACAGGCTCCTTGGGCTGGCAAGAAGCAGATGATAACAGGAAACAAGGAGAAATGTGGCAGTGCCCATTGTGGCCTAGCCAAACAGTGTCTCATAAGCAACAGGATCAGCAGCTGCAGTGGCTAGAAGCCATGTGTCTGCAAGAAGGGTCTTCAAACAGTGTTCTCCAGAAGGGAGAGGTAGTGTTTGTAGAGAGAAACTGAAAAAGGAATCTGGAAGCAGGAGTGATCATGAACTTTTGGAGGTACAACCCATGTTGATACTGAAGAAGTGATATAGGCAGTCAGGGAAGAGACACTTCATTCTCCCATGACTGGAATAGGAGAGATGGCCTCTAAAGCCACCAGTTTTACAGAAACTATTCTTAAAAGTGTGTTTGGCTTCATTCTCTCCCTGAAGGCTCCCTAAATTCTAATAATCAGAAAGCTTTCAGACCAAGAAAGAATGGGGAAAATAAAATCAGGCAACTTAGACAACTTGCCCAGGAAAATCCGCTGCTGGTTTGGTAAGGCTAAGCCACAAAATCATCCACTCACTTGGAGACAGCACTCTCTTACTGCAGTATGGGGGAAACTACAGCACTTGCTAACATGACAGGGTGATGGGTCTGACTGCCAAGCTGCAAAAGAGCAATCAGGCATTTGCTGGAAATAAGAGAGGTATCTGGTATACGCAGATGCTTTCCCTACACTTGAAACAAGTTCACAGATTTGCAGCATGTTCTCACTGGATTTACGGTAAGTTTGTGATGTGAGTTTTATCACTGTAAGAATAGACAGGTGCATGATAAACTGGAAATGCTTATCAGACCCTCTAGTAAAGCACAGTGGGACAACAGTGTTGTTGCCCTAAGAAGTTGCAACACTGCAGGGCTGTTGCTAGGATCTCCATGTTTTAAAGGAGCTTGCCCTGCCCTGAGCTGAATGAAGTCACTGGGTGTAGCTGATGAAATTCAGTGGTGACAGGGAATATAAGCAGGCACGGATGCTGTTGCATCCCACAGCCAACGAATGCACTATGATCCTTCCCTCCCTTGCCCTTTCCTTGTGCTGTGTGAATAGCTACATTGTTTTACCGATGTGAACAATGGGGCATGGGACCGTGTACACAGCTGAGACAGGAAGGGAATTAGGTCAAACCCCCCATGAAACAGCGCCAAGAATATAAAAAGAAACTGCACTGCAGTATGAGGCTCCTCATACTGCAGTGATTGTGTGTGTTTCTCTACTGACCTCAAAAATGGAGCAGTGCAGCAGCAGTAAAATCAGAAATTTCTAACTTCCTTATTGGCAAGGCACATCAGAGTGCCTGCACAAGTGCTAACTCACTAGACTGAAATTCTTTAAGTACTTTTAAAACAGTCTAAAGTTAGGCTTCCAACTCCATGTTTAGCAGCCTGGATTTTCTATATGGGTTGGGGATGAAAAAAGCAATCAATATATGTTAATCCTCTTAGCGTTTGAAGTTCAGGGTAGCCAAGGCATTCTTTCCTGTGAGAAACCCCTATTGAAATAACCTGTGCTTGAAATTCTTCCCTCTTCTTTTGTTCCTTCCACCCTTTACACCTTTCATTACAGGCAAGCTACTTCTTGTGCCTTTGTTTCTTTGTGTTGTCTCTTCTACCCCCTGCCTGGCTGACGTTAGGAGGAAAATATACGATGTACAGGATAAAGATTTCTAAACCACATGTGCTTTCAGGAAACAGACAAAATGGGAAAAGTTTAATTTTCATATAGCAGTCACATACAGTTACACTTGTAGCAGGACTCAAGTGAATATTAATAATGGTAAGCACTTCAGTGACAGAGGAATGCATACCACTATGGCAGTCTTGGAGTTCCAGTACTAAGCAGATGCTTTAGCTAGCTTCTTAGCTTCCATTTCCTTCTTAGCCTTTTCTCTCATCTCTCTTTCTCTCTCAATGAGAAGTGCTTGTTCTTGCTCCCACTCCTTTAACTTCTGCTCATATTTTGCAATATCTTCCACTTCACATGCTGGCATCTTTTCCTTGACAAGTTGGGAGGTCAGGGTTAAGAGGCTTCCAGATTCAACCTTGCCAAGTGAATGCAGCTTGGAGAACAGCTCCTGTCATAAAAAGGGATTTAGGGGAAAGTGAAAAGGAGAGAGCCTGTCAGTCACAAAATAGCCACAAAATACTCCTCTGTAATAACCAATACATTGCTGCCTGAATCTTAACTACTAGCTGGGCTGTGTAGGCCAGGGAAGTACTTTATCCCACCACTGTTGTGCTGTGGTTAGCTGGTACCATTTCTTGAAATGCTAACCTTTAGAATAATTTTTTGAGCAATAAAACTGAAAAGAAAAAAAAAAAAAAGAAGTTTTATTTTAATTAAACAATGAAATTCTGTTTATTTTTCCAAGTTTGGTTATGTGTTATAAAGATCAACTAACCAGTCAACTACAGTAAATATAATCTGAATATCTTAGGTTTGTGTCTTACATCAAAACCGATTGCTCCATGCTATCTGCATTAGCATCCCTCTCAACAAATACACATAATTTTAAATGCTCTTTTGCTAACAACATACTAAGTAACTCCCACAATTTTTCTTCCCAACACTTACTGTGATCTGAGACTTGACTATACTCACACAGACTGTACAATAGCACTAAAGCAAGGGATATTTTTTCAGGGGCTGGAAAGGACCTTAAGATCATCAAGTTCCAACCCCCCTGCCATGAGTTCCAACCTCACACTAAACCGTGCCACCCAAAGCTTCGTCAAACCTGGACTTGAACACCACCAGGGATGGAGCATTCACAACTTCCTTGGGCAACCCATTCCAGTGCCTCACCACCCTCACAGTAAAGAATTTCTTCCTTATATCCAATCTAAACTTCCCCTGTTTAAGTTTTAACCCGTCACCCCTTCTCCTATCAGTACAGTCCCTCATGAAAAGTCCCTCTCCAACATCCCTACAGGCCCCCTTCAGATACTGGAAGGCTGCTATGAGATCTCCACACAGCCTTCTCTTCTCCAGGCTGAACAGCCCCAACTTTCTCAGCCTATCTTCATACAGGAGGTGCTCCAGTCCTCTGATCATCCTCGCAGCCCTTCTCTGGACTTGTTCCAACAGTTCCATGTCCTTTTTATGTTGAGGACACCAGAACTGCACGCCATACTCCAAGTGAGGTCTCATGAGAGCAGAGTAGAGGGGCAGGATCACCTCCTTCGACCTGCTGGTCACGCTCCTTTTGATGCAGCCCAGGATACGGTTGGCTTTCTGGGCTGCAAGCGCACACTGAAGAGGGCTCATGTTCATTTTCTCATCGACCAACACCCCCAAGTATTTCTCCACAGGGCTGCTCTGAATCTCTTCTCTGCCCAACCTGTAGCTGTGCCTGGGATTGCTCCGACCCAGATGTAGGACCTTGCACTTGGCATGGTTAAACTTCATAAAGTTGGCATCTGCCCAACTCCCAGAATCTTCCCTGTTCTGCTGTGAAACTTATTTAGGAAAGCAAGCTCTATATCCAGGCACCAAAGGGCACATTTTTAAGTGGCTACATCACTGAGTTTTAAAAGCAGTCTCCAGAGCTCTAAATGCAGATCATTAGAGAAGAAGCACTGCTTTTAGAAAGAATATTCCCAGCATTTACGTGATGAAATGCTTGCCCACTGATCATTGACACAGATGGAGGGAATTGCCTGAAGAACATTTTACTGAATAGCGAGCTTCAGCATACTGAATCTGAAAACAAGTAATATGAATGACAGTGTCAGACAGAGTCTAAATTACAGCTCTAAAGGGTTTATCTGGAAAGAGCCAAATGCCCTCATATCCTGGAAGTGAAGGACAAGCTGCCTATCATACATTGTGTCTGTTAGGCTGCCATGGCTTCTTCAGGTACTTCCACAAACGGCTGTTCTGAAGGTTGGTATGAGACATGGAGTCCAAGTATGTTTATAAAAGCCATGCAGAAGAAGCTACAATTGTAGTCAAGAACAGCATGTCTGGAGCAAATTCACATGCTTTTCCTCACACACCGAGGTGTATATGACTTGTGAAAGAGAATGCAAAAGCAGGAGACAGAAGCAATTGGTTTTGAGCTCAAGGAGTAAGACTGGGACATGGTAGCTAACCCTGGGCTGGACAAAGTGCAATAAAAGTGTTTTCAGCAGAAGTGCAAATTCTGTGTTGAAGTTACATCACATGCGGGCAAACAATCTGTGCTGGGACAGCAGCAGTGAATGCCAACATCACCAGGTTGCTTCAGAGCTCCCACTTTCCCTCAGACTTGTATGGATTTCTAGTGAACTTCTCAGCCATGTCAACTATGCCCATAGGTGTCCAGTGGTTCAACTGGGAAGACTCACTGGTACTGGCCTGATGGATTTGAGACAAGAGTCTAAAAACTCTTTCAGGCTTAGCTGAAACAGATTCTGACTTGAGAGCTCCTTTTCTCATCCAGACAACCATAAATCGTGGGTTATT
This sequence comes from Pezoporus wallicus, assembly GCF_028554395.1. Lineage (NCBI taxonomy): Eukaryota > Metazoa > Chordata > Aves > Psittaciformes > Psittacidae > Pezoporus > Pezoporus wallicus. The sequence goes on from NW_026637546.1 coordinate 1,726,311, forward strand.
TACATATAAATTACTGTTGGATGCCTAGACTTCACATGAGGACTATGTCTTTCTTACATTCAGATTTTTATGGTGAGAGCTTAGAGCTAAGTATTGTGACTGTAGTTGTTGGCTCAAAGTCAGGGGACTCACTGCCACACCAGTGAATGCCTGAATTATGAAACCTGCAGAAACGTTGAGGTGAGAAGAAAACTACTCTCTTGGCACTAGTCTGTCCCCAATTGGACATTTAGGCCTTGTTTTGAGCACTCTGCATTATTTTCTTCAAGGCTCAAAAATACATAGACAATGAGAGACTCAAAAAAATGTCACACTCCCTCCTTCAAAGGGCACTTGGGTTTACCTAATTCACTGTGATTCATTCAGGCATTAATTATCACATGATGAGCACCCAATGATTCCCAAAAAACTTTAATTAAAAAGTTCTACAAGTGCCTACAAAGTGAGTTTAACTTCTAAAGATTAGTGGCAAATAATTTATGTAAATAAAAATTAAGGAAAAGAAAAGGGTGTGTATGTGAGATGAAACCACAGGATACTAGTCTTTTAACTTTTGAACTTTCTTTAGAAAGCAATGGTCTGCATCCAGAACAACTGTCTAAGGTCATGACAGCTGCAATAGCAACTGATGGGGTATGGGAAGAGTTCCAGGTATGCTCCGGGAACTACAGAACAGATTAATTTTAACAGATTAATTTGATTTTTACTAAGCACAGATCAGAGATGCTGAAATAAAATGAGCTTGTTATATAGCTAAGAGATGTTAAAAATACAATGCACTTATTATATAGCTATGCCCTAATGAACAACTGTTTGTGTTTCATATTCTTATCATCAGCGTGACAACGTAAATATAAAACAGAGGTGATACAGCCTTTCTTAATTCCCCAAAGTACAGAATGCAACATTCCTACTTAATCGTAACATAGACAAATGGACAAATTCAGGATGGTGTCATGCCTATCACAATTTATTTTAATGAGAAAGAGCCCACACAAACTCAGATAATGGATCTCTAATCCCATACCACTTTCACAAACAGGACTGGATTTATCGTTTTGATGTATGAAATGAGAAGATAAAATCCCAGGAGACAGATAAAAGGTAAATGGTCTTGAGCATTTATGTCTTTGTAGGCTACTGCTTCCTGCTTGAATAAGTGAAAATATAAGGTGATATCTGTTTCAAAAATGCCAGGCAGGACTCCTGATGCACTGAAGGGGTGTCAGTCTAATAACCATAATAAGCCAGCATATATTCATTTTCTAGTAAGTATTATGGAGTTCTACTACATCTTAGAATATTTAGATAAATGAAACTCTCTTACCTTGAATCGGCTGTAGTACTCGGGTACTTTAGACTGCTCTGTTTCTTCTGATTCTGCACACTGTGACTTCTGCTCTAATTCCTTGACTTCTTCAGCTGATTCTGGACCAGGTTTTGCTTCAAGGACAGACTGCAAAATGGTCTCCAAAGCATTAATCTGAAAAATTATATTTGTCATTGTTAGCTTAAACAGCATGGAAATACAATCCAAGTAACACTGCTGTCACGTTTAACAACTTCTTCAGGGAATACCACATATTTTGGGAGGACTTCTGTGTATGATAAAAAGAAAACCAAATTCTAGAAGGAAACGGGACTTGTTCTTGGAAGAATTTTGTACTGTGCTTGAGATCTTTGAGACTGGACATTAAATACCCACAAGAGAAAACCTCCACCACCCTCTGTCAGCAATAAACTCCCTGTGACTCAGATGCTGATTGGTATCTGCAGATTTGTCAAGCATTAGGCTATTATCTCCTCCTGGCCTGATATCCAGCCATGGATACTAATGCTGAATGGTAGTCACAGTGGTAAAAGCACCAGCATGACACACAATCACAGATACATCTAAATAAGATATTACTATTGACTGTTCGAACAATGTAATCTCAGATGAGTAGTGTACCTTTACAATAGATTAGAGGTACAATGACAGTACTTCTTTGGTGAAAAGAAGCAAGGAAATCACCTGTTCTGCAACAAGAACACTCATTCCTATCATTAGTTTGACAATTTAACAGGAAAAATGGAAATGTAAGCATTTAATATATTGCTATATTTTTACTCTGTGACACCTCTGTTCTCTTCATGTGTGACTTCTGAGGTAGTGAGAGAACCACCCTTCTAATCTAATTGCATTTGTATCAGAAGAATACATTAGCTTCACTAAGGGACTTGTTAAATTATTTTTGTATGTATTTTTGATATAAAAGGTAGAACTGCTATATGGATGCTGGTGCTGCTTTGGGAATAACATGATCTTTATAACAGGAATTATTAGGTGAAGGTTGCCTGCATTTCAAATTTTGAGCTTTTACAAATGCAAAGAGCTGTTACCCTTCTATGAATCCTGAATGTTTATCAGTAGGATAAAATAACCTTGTGTAACCTTTGACTCTGTGATGTTTTCTCCAAGCAAAAGGGATATTGATAGTTACAGTATAATTTTCCCAGCATAAATATATAACGATAATGGAATAAAAATTAGGCTTATTTGAAATAACAATCTTGACACTGAAATGCAATCTTTAAACTAGCACTACTGAAACAGGACTAAATAAGCAATGAAACACAACTGTGTGCTTGGAAATGCGTACACTTACTCAAAGACCTTCTCAAACAATTAAAAAACACAAAACTTGTCTTGCTTGTCCATAGTTAAACAATATAGCACAACACTAAAACAGTATTTCTATGATTTTGTTAAGACAGTAATTGTAGACAGAAAATAGACTCCCTTCTAGACAGGCTTTAAGCTTTCATTAATTTCTGAAAGAAAAGTAAGTGACTTGATAGTCATCTGGAATCACCTGAAAATGTTTATACCAAAACTGCAGCTATAAAAGTTCTTTTTGAAAACTTCCCTTTTAGATAATGAAATTCATTCAGCCAGTAAACAATGTTACATTTTGGAAAAGAACTAAGTTCCCCAAACCAAAACTAAGTTCCATGTCTTTCTCAAATAAACCTGTGATTGTGCAGGCCATTTTTAATATGTACCATACTTCTCAGAGCTACAATATGGATTCATTAGAATTGCATGATATTCAACCTAGTCCTGCCCATGAGAGACCCAAGATACTACAGGAAAGAAGAGTTTATGGCACTTGAAACTCTTTCCATCTTTTCTCCTGCTGAATTCAGTGGAAGTTGACTGACCCCCATATTGACCTGGTCAGTGCTCCTAGTCCTTCACCGTTAGGAATACCACATTTTAGTCAGAAATAGTAATTAAAAATGTCAAGCATGGATTTTAATAGTAAGATCTTAATAAGCATTTGGGTATAAAAGGCCAGATGATACACTATAATTACTTTACACCAGATAATGGTTATTGACCAGCATATTTTCCTGTTTTCCTTTCTGCACTGGGGTCACAAAAATGCATTACAGAACAATTACTTTATTAATAACAAACCACCCTGGCCTGCTCTTGGTCCTCAGCATGGTGAAACTTATATGACTTGCACTATTGTTTATATACTACTACTTAAAATCCATATGAGGTAAAGTATCTTTTCAGGGAAGTTTCTGTGTGGCTCTCATGGTCACTGCTTTTGGGGCTCAACTACTGGCTTCATACAGTGACGCAGCATTCGTGTGTGATCAGTCACAACCTTCTTAGTTTTTCAGTGCACAAAGTAAAAAGTGTTTCTATGAAGAAACGCATTGCTAGATTACCTGTAGTGTTTACTATTGTTACAGCATTGGTACATAGAAGGATGGGATCCTGTTGTACCACAGGCTGTGGCCTATAGTAGGCCAATACTAGGATGTTCACCTACAACCCAGAGCTAGCTGTGGGTTCCTGGGGTTTGCAAGCATAAAAGATTACAAGCATGATAGGCTGAATTCTTCAGACTTGGAGTGAGGAAGAAACTCCCAAAACCACATATCTAAAGATGTAACTCAATCTGGCACAAGTTGCATATGTGACACTTCCTTCTCTGCACTGTCCAGTATTATATATGGAGCAATACATAAGGAGAACCTGCTGAGCAGTGCCCTGGCCTTTGTTTATCAAGGGGACTGCAGAGACTGCAAGCCTAGTAATGATGCCAGCAGTGCTGTTTCTATGGTCCAGCCCATGTGGTGGTTTCCTAAGTTACTCTTCCTAAACTGTCTGATTCCAGGATTAGCATGATGTCCCACAGTACTCCTAACCCACAAGTTCCTCAGTGGGTGCTGACTTCATAAATGGACTGAATTTATCCATACTTCCCAGCTGAGGGCACTAAAATTCTTCTAGAAATCACTCTGTAAAATTTTTGGACCAGTGTCACTCAGGACATCATCTCAGAGGAAACGGAATACATAGAGTCAGCAGGGAGAAGAATAAGATGTGGTATTTCCTTCTCACTGCTAAGAACTGCATCTTCAAGTGAGTTCAGAAGCTTGGGAAACAAAGGTGTCTTCCCATCCCCACAGAAGTGTCTCCTGTGACACAGACGCAGGTGTCTCTATGCAGGGGAAAAGTTTAGGAAACATACTTAAATGGTTTGTGGGAGTAACAGATACTCAACTCCAAAAACATGCCATTACTGGCTCATCAACTGGGTCATGGTTCTGTTCTAAACATTACTTCTTCTCTTGCTTTCCAAAGATCTCGGAAGTGTAGTTGAACTTCTCATCAGCAAGGCACAGAATTCACAGGTTTTACTGGAGTTTGGCTTCTGTGAAATTACCTTTGGTCAAGGCATTACAGCCTTCATACTTACAGCTTCTTTGCAGATTTTGCTGTCCCCTGATAATGAAGCCACATTCTCCATCACTTGTAAGGCTCTATTCAAGTATCCAGGTGTCCACATCAGTGGCATTAGATTGTATACAGCTCTTAGCCCCTTATTCAACTCCACCTTCCCTGTGATAAAAAAAAATACTTTAGCGTTAATACTTTAACATTTGAGCCTTAACAAAGTCCATATGGCTTGGCTCTATTTTTCAGAAGTGACAGCAATTGTCTGGCTTCTGTGGTAAAAACAACATGCTCTTCTACAACCTGCTCTGACAGAACTGCTATTATTTTATTAAGGTGCCTTCTTTTTGCCCATCTTCATGGCTACCACATGTTTGTTTCCAGTTACTCCCCATGCCCACTCCCTCATCTCCTAGAGATTTTGTCTAGATGGGAAAGAGGAAAAATAGTGAGGTTTTCCGATTGTCTGGCAGTTTTAACAGCAGCTCTGAGAAGGATGTCTGAAGATTTCCGACAAATGTCTCCTTAGCTTTTAGGCACTGACTGCGCAGCACTTGTGCACTAAATCTAAGGCTCCAGAGTCAACTCTTTGGCCTTTGGGGTCTCACATATGTGTCAGAGCCAGACTGTACAGTATTTGAACAACACACACTCTGGCCAATTACACAGCTTAGTACCCTTATTTCTGCTTGTCCTGGGTTCAGTTATAGCACCCATTTTTCTCTTTCTTAGTAGCTGGTGCAGTGCTGTGCTTTTGACTTTCAGCCTGGGAACAACGCTGATAACACCACTGGTTTTAGTTGATGCTCAGTAATGCTTACTCCGACCAAGGACTTTCTGAGTCTCATGGTCTGCCAGGGAGGAGGGGAAGCCGGGAGGAAGCAGAGGTAGGACACCTGACCCAAACTAGCCAAAGGGGTATTCCATACCGCACCACATCACGCCCAGTATATAACCTGGGGGCAGTTACCCAAAAGGGTTAGATCACTGCTCGGGTTGGGCTGGGTATTGGTCGGTGGGTGGTGAGTGGTTGTATTTTCTTTCATTGTTATATCCCTTATTGGTGGTAGCAGCAGTGGTTTTGTGTTATACCTTAGTTACTGGACTGTTCTTATCTCAACCCATGGGAGTTACATTCATTCAATTCTCCTTCCCATCCCTTCAGGAGCAGGGGGAGGAAGAAGAGGAAGAGGAAGAGAACGGCTGCATGGTTCTGAGTTACCAGCTTGGCTTAAACCACGACACTACTGTAGCTTCCTTCTACTGTACAGGAAATAGTGAGAACTGCCAAAACAAAATTTTGGTTCTTGATTTAAGATATTTTGCGCAACATGTTCTTCACTGACTTCAGCAGGATCTGTGATAGGCAGCACTACTGACAATATGGCTCTTTTTCTGACAGTAATTACCAGAGAACATGAAACTCCTATATAATAGAGGAAATGTACATCACATTGCACTGGGTCAGTACTAATTTACAATTATTGTCACTCTAAGGCTTTGATTTTTTCATTGTCAATGTAATGAATGATACTACTTCAGTGTAGCTTATGAGAGCTATACCTAAGCTCTTGATCAAATTTGCACACTGGCTATAATGAAATAAAACTATGAAACACACCTTACTCTTCTTCACACTGAAGAGAATAGTTTAGGAAAAGCAAGGTAACAAGTGCACAGACAAAGCTGACTGAACTATGGCTAAATTAAAATAGCTGAGGTGCTTAAAGCCACTTTGTGCCTGTAGACATATTTCATTCTCTGAGGTCAGTTCCATTAGTGCTGACAAGACTGTGTAACACATGATGTAGAAGTAAATAGCTCTTGATCTACTGAATGTCAATGTCATGGAACAAGTACTACTGCTCACAGACAACAGTGAAGTGCATTTGTGAAATACAGCCACTACTCAACCAATCTATATGACATAAAAAACACTCCAAACTGAATGACAATGGGACAGCAAAGCCCCTATTTGTATGTGTATCTCCACGGGTAACAAACTACAGCTCCAGGGAAAATCCTGCTTTCAAATTAATTTTCACATTTATCCCTCATTTGGACTAAAAAGGATGTTTTTATCTTACAGTCATGATAAATCTGAATCAGCATCCCAACTCTGACATTGCACATTGTATTTTGAGGCCACATTTAAAGAACAAGCACATTTTTCATTACCCTCAATACATGCTAACATAAAATACTATGTGGTAATGGAAAAACTGCATATTCATATATTTTAAATTTATTAATTACTTTTGTCCTGGGTTCCCATGACAACTTTCAAGTAAATTACCATTTTGTAGAGAAGGACAAAACCTGTCTGCACTAAATTAAAAAATTACTTACTCTGTACTGCATTTCCCTCTAATTCTGAATATACTCTAACTGCTCTTTAATAGTACAGCATATCATAAGCAGTAAAGACTTCTTAACAGATACAGTGTAAAGGCACCGATATCTGCTGTTCACAACAGAAACATTACATCTAGTAGTTAATGTTTAAAGATACTGTTTTTCAGTATCTTTAAACTTTTCCAAACTTCTTAATGTTTAAGGACTATTTTAAGAAGCTTACTAACTAGAAAGAGAATTTATTGTCCATAACCTTAAATTTGTGTCATGGAACTCTGTACTTTTGTGTTTGTTTTTTTTTTATTTGTTGGTCCACAAACCAACCAACCCTACTCCTTTCAAGAATGTCTTTCTTTCAGCTGCCAATTCAAACCAGCAGGGAGTCCTAAAGGAGGTTCCAAAGCCGTCCGATAAAGGACATACCATTCAAATCAGTACTATCCTCCAGGCCTACAAAACAGATTCAGTCTTAAATCTGAAACTATTCCTTCCACTACTTCTCTCTTCCTTAGCTTTCTCCTTGATTACCTTTTAATAAAGTGAAGATGCCAACTTAACTCAGCCACTGAAGACAAGAGGGAAAAGATGACTGTAAGGGAGATAAAACTTACCAAGGAATGCATAGCCATACAGCTGGGAGCTAAAACCCACAGTACTTGTTTGCTTGAGACCTGTAAGCACTAGCGATGCTCCAAGATTTTTCTCCTCTTCCCACTGCAAATAATGTAAACTAAGTAAGTGTTCTTTGACAAACACAAACATAAAATGGCAACAGCCAAAGACAGCACATAAGGCTTTCATCAGATGTCTCAGCAGTAACAAATCACTAAACATGTCTAGTGGTCAGAGTTACAGCACGTATATCCTGAGGAATAGCACGCAATACATCGAGGAACACCTCTCTTTCCAGAAGGCAGAGGTTAATCAGTGCATTTCCTTCAAAACACAGTGCTACATGAATTTACACTGCTCAAGCTAAGCTCTGTCTCTGTCCTGTATGTCCTACCATTTGCTTCAGACTAACACTGCTGAAGAAAAGATTCCATGGCTTCTGTGCTAAAGCAGCCTTTTCTTTTAAGTATGTGGACAAATACATGGTTCTCTATTCTCACTAGAATAGGAAAATGCTGAGAGAAGAATATGCTGCTAATGGCTTTTCTGAGTCCAAAATCCTTACTGTGAAAAGAACATATGCAACTCTCCAAGGCCCCTGTATGCCCGAGGATTAAAAGTACAGCTGTCTCTCCAGCCAGAGAGAAGTACCAGCTGTCTGAGCCAGACCACCAGTGTTGGTTAACGAATGGCACCCTACCAGTAAATACATTAAAACCACAAGAGCAGTTTGAATTTTGTTTTGCCATGGGATAGTACAGTATATTTTTCAAGACCAGAGAAGCACAAACATTGAGGATAAATGTCTCTTTATTGCACATGAAAGGAGACGAGCAATTCCCATTGCTAAGAAAATGATAAAAAGGAAGCTAAGAAAAGACAACAGATTGGAGGAAGTCTAACTTGCTAACACATGGTTTTTGTGGCAGGGTACTTGTGTCTGTTTATTATCTTATGACCTGAAACAAATATCTCTGGCAAAACATCCAAGTTTCCTGAAAAATTCCCCAAGGTACACTCAGTCTTAAAAACCACAAAGGTTCAACCTTCTAATTTAATGCATTATTCAGAGATGTCTTTTTCAAAGTATGGTATTGTTTCGTGTCTCCATCTGGGTGCTACAAGAATTTGCATGTTATCATCTGACAACAAAATACTATCACCTAACAGCCAGGCGAGGTATTTGCCTAACCCAGAAAAGTGATACCAGGAGACAGGGCCATTTCATGCTGAATTTGGCACTGCAGCTAAATGTTATAGGAAAATCAGACTCAGCTGGAAAAACAAGGATTATATGGCCTAGGTTCTTTTGTAAGCTAGCCCATTTGGCTCCACAAGTTGGAGGAACTGCAAGAACTTAATGTTAACAGCTTTCAGGGGCAGGTAGCAGTCATAGTGATTGTTTTCAGCAGTCAAGGAGGCAACTTTCTCGGGAGAGCCAAGATCAGTCAGGCTTTCAGTGGTTTTTACAACAGCAGAAAAATCACCACTCTCTATCACCACTGCTATACACACTAAGGACTAACATAGCCAGATGCACAAGATTCAGCTCTCAAAGTTAAAAAACATTTTATCAGGCTGCTGAACCCTAAGCTACTGCCAATGGTCTGTCTGCAGCAGCAAACTGGCTGACCTGTCTCACACCTTTGAAAAGGGAATGGAATTTTCAGGAATAGCTGAGCAGACCTCATAATTCTGTTTACTACCACTTCTTAAATCAAACACAGAAAATTGGTACTGAGCGTTATGAGGTATTGAATGGTACTCTGTATAATGTACACACAGAAAAAATATGGCTTATTGCTGGCACTGGATAGGGTAATTTCAAAATGCCACAGCCAGATATTATTAAATATAACAGCTGCATGAATATGCTTGCCTTATATGTGTCATGTGTCCACACAACCCTTACTTGCATATTCAGCTTTCATGAAATGCTATACATATTGACAAATTCTTATCTTTGCAGTCAGGATATATGGACATGGACAAATACAATGGGAAAATCGGGTTTTGTTCCCCTGCTTTTCATATACAAATGATTACGCTTACTTCTGTGGATTGAAGCAGAATACCAAACACGGCAAATGCACATCTGTTTTCTATACTGAAAACTGAAATAACAATCCGGTTGAGTAAAACCTTAAGGCATCTGTAACATGTGTTTTGGAAGATGCTTCATGTAAGGCAAATGGAGGCTTCAAGCATCTTCCTGTGGATGACAACATGCTATTGAAGGCTTGTGCCAAACTACGTGAAAAGTAACTGCCTAAAGTGACAGACATGGCAGAGCCCTTTGCTGATACCTAACTGAGCCCCTTCTGCAAAGGAAGAATACAATGCCAATTCTGAAAGCCTGAACTGTCATACTGGCCTTAAGCAAGCATGATGTGAAAGAAACCCCTAATCCTTGGAGACAGGAGAGATGCCACAAATTGAGCTTTAAAACAAATACATACTAGAAACAATAAACCCAAAGCCAAATTGGGTAGCAAAAATCCTAGTGAAAATGCTTTATAATTCTGCAATATCACCATTACCAAGGTCTAATGGTACACAATAACCAACTAAACAGGCTCCTATACAAAAGGTGAGACAGTTATTTTGTTAACTGATAAAGCCTTCTTTGAAGTGAACTGAGATGTCTTTTCATAATCTTCCAATGGACATACATTACATTTGAAAATCGCAACACATCTTCCTTTTTAGAGGAAGGGGCAAAAGAGGTGACAAGTGATTTTATGGCTTTCATATTTTGTGTTTCTTTTTTTCTTTCTTCTGCAGTTGTAAAACTAATGACAAATAAAAAAAGAGTATTATTTTTTCTCAGGTAAACTTAAGGGAAATAAAATACATTCAAGATTGAATACACAACTGACACTTAGAAACAAAGGTTTTTGTGCATCATTTTGTGTGGTCAGCTTACCGTATGTTCATGCTTAGTTGCCAGGTACTGGTATAAAACATAAAGAGAAAGAAGCTGTGTTGATAATTCATCAAAACTTTCTTGCAGCATGATCTCTGTTACTACTGACACAGCATCTAGGGAGGAAAACAATACATAATCAGCAACTGCAAATTTATGCAGTTCACTTTCATACCTGTTCATATTCATCGATACTTTAGTGATGCAGAATGTTTTGAAGTACTTAGGGAGAAAGTTAAATTTCTTATGACAGGTAATGAGGAATTAGTCTTACTAACTTGGGTTACTCAACATACTGCGAGAAGGAAGAATGGGTTGAATAGCATGAGAACACAGACGGGATCTTTCCAAACTCAGCTCTACACTCTTCAACTGGCTCTTCTTTGTTCAGCCCTTCAATCATTAACATTAAAAAAAAAAAAATAAAATTGGAAAAAATTCTTCTTTGTTCTTGTGTTTAGATTACAAACAAGACTGGCTTAAATTCACTGCCTTAAGGTGACAGGAGAGTACAATGGAGCTGAAATGTTGTCACAGATCACCCACAGCACTCACTGTATTCAGAACAGCTCTGTGGAGATGCTCCACAGGGAGTCCCAGTGACACTCCCTGTCAGGAAGGACAGTTTGTTAAGCAAAAGGACTCGAGCCCATCACAGAAAAGAAATATGGATTGAATAAGAGATACTTCACAGATAGGGGAGCTCACAAAATAAAATAAAAATATGTATTAATTTGCCATTTCGCAAAACCTTCATGACATAAAAGCTACAGACAGTAGGCAATTCTACTGTCTCTTTCAGTTATTTGTTTTACAAGAGGCTTAAGCAAAGAAAAGCTCACTGTAAGTCTACAGTACCAGAAAACCTGCAGTAAAATGAAAACCTTAAGTATTTGTCACCAAACATGAGAGGACTATTAAACAGTTAAATAGTCAGTAGTGAAAGACAGGCACCCCAACACAGCAATATAGTATAGCTGGCTCTCTCTCCAGAGGCACAGAGAAAGTCTAAACAAACAGTTTAGCTATGCAGCTTTTTGAATAACTATATGTACAAAAAATTAACTCTACCAACACACATTTTGATTCTTGAAACATTTTAATTGTCACTAAAAACTCATCTGATGTCCCCCGCATGTAAGTCAGACTTGCAAAAAGTGGAGAATTTATATTTGGAATGGGATTAATCACAGTAGAAGCTATGAACTGCACATTTCAAAATTACATAACAAAAAAAACCCAAACAACTGAAATGAGATAAATAAACCTACAGAAAAGTAGCTTAAAGAAAAAAGGAATTATGTTTTTAAGGTGACCAGAGAAAATATGGCTGAAAGCTTTTAATTCAAAGAAAGGCTCTGTAGATGTAAAAGCACACAACTAAGGATGCAGAACTCCATCCTTACGCAGAACATATTTTCTTACCTTCGTATTTCTTCTGCTTTATAAAACAATCCAACAAAATATTGAAAGTGAAATTATCTGGAAAAATTCCATACTGAACCTGAAGAAAAGAAGGAAAAACCAGTGTGAAGACCTGCTTTTCCAAGTCTTCCCAAGTATAGTACTGCAGGTTACCAGAAAGATGAAAACCACACCATTGCACACTGATGCTATGTGACACCCAAGCAATCCAAGGAGATTAGCACAGCTTCTGTGATGTAGGCCTTCTAACTTCTGATGTACTGGCTTTGCTTTGGCATTTTATGTGAGCCTTTGCAACCAGGAGGGGCACTGCCTATCAGGTTTTTATGCTTCTGCATCTAGCATGTTTTGGACACTATACTGTTTAAAAACAAAAAGGGAAAGAAGATAAAATTCAAGTGCAACATTAATTTTTGTTTTGGTAAAGAAATATCTGAACTTAAAACCACATTCTACAGGACCTGGCTGCAATAGAGATTCCAGGTCAGCCACATTTTGTCAAAAAAGCTGATCAAATATATTCATGACTTTTCCTTGTAAAAACTTACCTTGTTTTTTAATGTGTATAAGGCTTTGTCTTGTGCACCATATTTTAAGCATTGTCTGATCCAGGTATGGATGGTCCAGTCTCTCAAGTACCAGCAATTTGGACTATGCCGAAACCTAGAATGATAAATGGTCCAGGTGACAATATGACTCTTTGTTTTCACAAATTCTATAATCAACAAACTATGAGTTTCAGAACCCCCGCCTTTTATAATCTCAGATATGTATCTACCTGGTTTGACTTTGCAGTCAGTCATTCCTCTCCAAAGAGCTCCAGCTAGCCCCTTAAAATAAGGGAAACAAAACTTAGATACATAATAGTATGTATCAAGGTGAAATCAGGCCTTTTCACAAAAGCATAATATTTCAAACTTTTCATTTTCCAGGAAGTGTACTGCTTTTCCTCTGGAAAGGTAAATACCATAAACCAATAACTTGGTATACTTATGAAAGCCAACTGAGATAGCTGTAAATACTGTAGGGCTTTTTAACCTTGTCCTTCTGATTGTGTCACATTGTATCCTTGCTGATCTCATCAAAGAGCAACACTGCGTTATGACTGATGACATAAGCAAGTATCAAAATTACATCAAAATACAGATTGGTCTGAACTTCAGAGTTGGTGTAATCTGATGTCCCTCACTCTAACTCATGCCTCACTTCAACCACTTAAGAATTCTTTGTGGCTCAGCACAGGCCATCCCTGGGCAGCTACATGCTTCATTTGCTTTAGAAATGCTTCATCAGTGAGGCATGCCTCATGAAAGGAAAAACTGCTGGAGAGCCCTCCCCTGCACCAGCTGCCTTGTTCCCAACTGATGCTTCTTTAACCTGCTCCGATTTGCCTCATGCCATGGCTTCAGCAGTCTTCCCAGGAAACCCACTCAAGAGCTCAAGCAATTTGTACGTTTAAATACTCTTCAGTTCAGCCTCTTTTATTCCATCCTTATTTAGACATATACACTTTGCTTTGTATTTGGGTAAGTGGTGACAAAAAGCATAATGAAGCTTTACCTTTGGCAAAGACTCAGAAAACAATTAAGAGCCAAGTGGTAGGAGTTGCTGTCATGGTTCTGGGCTGAATTTCACACCCCAATGTGAAGAGATGCATGTAACCCTTCTCAATTCAAACTGCATGCATGAAAAATGGGCTCACTCCCCAGCACTTCCTGTAGAAAATGCCAGTGACTGAGCTGGGCTCATGTGCAGATGCTTACAGCCTCAAGCCAAGCTGCAGCACCATTTGGAGGCAGGATTGGCTCTTCCATATGAGTGAGCATGCTTTCCAGAACATTTATCAGATTAATGTGGCCACCAACATTCTTTCCCCTTCAGTGAATCTCCCTGTATTGCATCCCATGGCTAAGGGCTACATAGATGACCAACCCTGGAAAATTACTGCAGCCCAGAGAGCCTTCAGGATGCAGAAGACATTTGTGCCAAAAACCTGCTAAACAACTACACGAAGCCTAAATATATGAGTTTGTAAGTAGCACATGAAACCTCCCAATTAAATTAGAACTTAACAGAAAAAGAAAAGCATGCTTTGAATATTAAATTACAAACATCCATTTTGTTGCTCTAATTGCTTTCCATTTTCTTCCCACTGGAGTTCAAATATTGGGAATAGCAAGAACCTATATTTGCTTTCATTAAAGTTCTGTTTCAATAATGCTTGCAGGAAGCATCAATTACAGGCATTTGGACTTAATCATATTTTAATGAAACAATTATCTAATTGCTACTGACTGTTTCAGCAGCCATTTAAGATGGGTCAGAGTGCAACACCAGCACCCAGCAATAAAGCTGCCAGTATCTTTTAAAGTTGCTTCATTAAACGGTTAATACTGTTTTGCAAGGGGAAAGTAACAGACTTGTCTTATAAAACCATGACACTGATGCTTTCAAAGACTTAGGCCTTTCTTTTGATATAATCTTTGGCATCCTTCCTACTAATTAGTTACACAGGAAGCAAACAGACATTAAAAAAAAAAAACAATAAACCAAACAAAAACCCCAAAGGTTTTAATGGGTTTGAATATTCACTTTTTTTCAGAGCTGTATTTATTCTCTTGAGTACATCATACTGAAAATGAGCACTCCAATACCTCCTGCACCTTGGAAATGCTACAGCTTGTTGTAATGGTGAAATGCTTCTAGGTTTCAAAGTCAAATTGCACTTTAACAGTAAAGGCTTAACAGGGATGTGATGAGGTCTAGAAACAGGATGAAACTGGTCCTCAATCAACGCAAGTTTCTGGAAATGATATGCACAAAATTCAGAGGCATGTTATAAAAATTATATAAAACAAAGAAATCTTCACGTGGGTTTTGCAGGGCTGAGACTGATCTGAGAGTGTGTGTGTGGTAAGATTTATCAGTTATAATTACTATATGCGACTATTAAGATCTTTATGCTCAGACCAGGTCCCCACTGTGATAGGTACTATGCAAATAAAAAGCATATAGCTTCTCAGCCAAAGAACTTTCTAGTTAATTCTAATAATTAACTACAAAACAGTGGCCTGGGAATGAAGACAGGAGACTCATGCCAAAATTTTTCTGCCTCCATGTCAACAAGAAAGCAATGCATATGCATGTACATGATCCCTCAAGACTACATACTTCCATTAATCCATGATGTGGTAGAAAGAGAACTGGAAGTGAAAGGGAAACACGCACATTGCAATCTTCAATTGTTTCTGATCCATAGAATGCTGGGTTGAGCTCTGTCTCTCTTCTAATAGCTAAGAATAGAAACCAACAGGGTATCTGTTTTTACAGATAACCTAAACAAACTAACCAAATATTATGGCAAATATTTTTATTTGAAAGGGAATCAGGGAAAAGAGGAGACTGATGGTCATTTTGACAAGCATTAATGTCATCATGCTTCTCTTATTCCACAAAACACAGAACAGGATATAATTAATCAAGGCAGTATGTTCAGGACTGATGAACAAAACCAGAAGGAAACTAAACAGAAAGCAGAGGATTTAGAGCGAATTAAATATAGGAAGCCTCTAACAACTGCTGCGTATTTAATAGAAAGATCAGGAGGTTACCTTGCAGATGTCTGCTGCTGAAACTAGTTTTTCTCAGAATTAATACAAAGCTAAGAAGCACATGATTCTTATAACATGTTCAGAAAAGATGAGTATTAGAGGAGCTCCCGAAGTGTCCCTGTTGGTATACTTTAATGTTAATGACTAAGGAATCAATATGGTCATCCTTCCAGTCATTGAACTGGGAACAAGAAGAGCATGTGTAAGAACATGAGTTCCTAAAATATCACGGTCATTGTGAATCTAACAGTGCACAGTGCGATGGTACTAGAATTCCCCTTATTTTGGAAAATTATTCAAATTATGTAGTCCATAAGCTTGATTTTTATTAAACCACCACTTTCTACTTGTAAATTACTATAACCTGGAAGAGATACAGTGAGTGTACAGGCTCAGTACAAGGTAAGCAGGACATTTTTATCCAAGCAAGTGCACAGTCTCTCTTGCTCACAAACTGGCCACCACATTGGCCTAAGAATACATTTTTAGTTTATTAATTTCCTGCATAAGGCCCTGTTGCTTATTTACAGCAGTGCCAAAGTGCTCATGCCATGTTAAAAAAACTGAACAATGGAGAAGTTTATCAAATGCTGAGTGCTTCTACTTACAGAAATGCATGGCTCACTTCTGTTGGTGACCTCCCACACTGCAGAAAAGCTGAGCTGCTTCACTTCTTTTACTTATTTTATATGGTCTTCCAAATTTGTCTGGTGCCATCAAGTGGTGATACACTCTAGTGCTGTTTTCACATACCTTGTATTCTCAAGGAAGTAATACATCCACCCTGAGAGCAAAGAAGCACCAAGTGGCTGGACTGTATTCTTTTCCCTAGGTTTGGTAGAGGGGAGTTCTTGTTTTGTGGACAATCATAATAAGGAAGACGGTGAAGGAAAATTTTCTGATTACAGTAAAGCAAATTCTGCATAAGTTATTACTTCTACTACCAGGAACAGCTCTCCTGTACAGATGAAAGCAAGCTCGGCAGATCTGTCCTAATTCTTTCATAAGCTGATGACAAGCTCCCATTTTGTACTATGTGGCTTTCTTAAGGGTCCAACCAATTCCTGGTACTGCCAGAAGCTATCCTTGTGCAACACGCTATGTTTTCTTCCCCTTTCCCCTCTCCCCTCCCCATCTGTGAAAAGGGATGAGTTTCTTTCCCTTCTCCAAATTTATCTAACCTAATGAGGAAATGTTTTGTAATGATCTACAGATCCAGTGCATAGAACTGTATGATCTCTTAGGTGTCCGGACTTCTCCAAGACATTCTAAATTTCACCTGCATTGTGCTTTCCTGATTTTGCATTACCCTATATAAAACCAATTCTATAAATAAAACTTCTTGCAGTATGATAGCAGCCTTCCAATATCTGAAGGGGGCCTACAAGGATGCTGGGAAGGGACTTCATCAGGGACTGTAGTGATAGGACAAAAGGTAATGGCTTTAAACTTAAAACAGGGGTAGGTCAGGTTAGGTGCAAGAAGTCCTTTACTGTGAGGGTGGTGAGGCACTGGAACAGGTTGCCCAAAGACGTGATAAATGCTCCATCCCTGGCAGTGTTCAACGCCAGGTTCGACAGAGCCTCGGGCTACATGGTCTACTGTGAGGCACACCTGTCCACAGCAGAGGGTTTGGAACTAGATGAAGTTAAGGTCCTTTCCAAGCCTAACCATTCTATGACTCGATGATGTTCTTCTCTGATCTTGGTTTTGGAGATTCCTGTACATCTTCTGCCACATTGCAAGCAAGTGGAGAAACCAGCAACAGGACACTGAGCAATCTCCATTCTTTCATTATTTCTAATATATATTAGATGTATATTAGATGCATTATTGTACTTTCCTCAGTTCCTCCATTTTAAAAATAAAAAGGTTTCACATGCTGCTAGTCCCCTTGTAGGATCTAGTTCAGGAAAGGAGCAAACCTACCTAGTGGTATGCGCTGTAACAAATTTCTTACACCTATGCTTCAGATCTTCATTACTTCTGTTAGAACTAGAGAGAAAATACTGGTTTGCAAGTTGATTTACTTTAATCAGGAGGGGAGAGTGCCAGATTTCTTCTCATCCACTTAAAATTCTAAAAAGTCCTGAAGCACAATGTAAGGAGACTTAAAATGAGTAAGTATCGTAAGAAATGTCTCTGTGAGCCAGGAAGAAGCTCTCTCAATGGAATGAATCCAAAGCCACACTGTGTTTTGCACAAGTCATACAAGGCTCTGAAGCTCCTTGGCAATGCCATGTTTTTTGCTTCCCAGGCACATTTTTTAAGCCACAGTGCATAATGATCAAATGGATTCCAGGACGGCTTAGCTTGGAAACTGAAAAGCTAAGGAAACATCACCCAAAACTCCCCCTTTGTTTGTCATTTCAAGCCATAGTCTTGGGAAAAATCGTCTGCATTCTAAATTGCCCCAGAGGCGCTGCTCATGTGTCAGCATTAAAGGCAACAGCCCTGTAAAAAATCTTTGCTGATTGAAATTTCTTTTAAACATGAACAAAACTTCATTTTTTTCCCATGTTCTTTGCCTGCATCTTAGCCTACACCTTTATTTGTATGCATCGTTTTAAAAATTTCGTATATAAACATATCAGTCCTATAGCAAATACCTCATGCATTAACTTACTACACTCAAGTGAAAACAGACGGAAAGTTCTGTGTTGAAATAAAAAAACTTAACCAGCACACATAGTATAAGAAATCAGTTATGAAAAACAGTAACAGGACAGGTTTAGTAAAATAAACAAGTCAACTATAACAGAGGATAGTGTAATGCTAAGGCAGAATTGTGCTCTTACACATGAAGAGAAGCCATTGGAAGATTCCCTGAAGAAAGCCCACATTGAGCCCTTATTCTGTTTTAATTTTACTGACTTTCCCCAATCTTTGATTTCAAACTAATTTAGCTCAATTGCTTTGGCCACCTCCACATGAACACCTATTTCCTGCACAGTGTCTTTCATTCAAGAGTTGCACAGACCTCTACCACCACTGATGAATATGGCCTCAAAACAGGTCCAAATGATCAGCTTTTAGATACAGGGTTTTTTTATAGTTTTTTTGACTGTGAAGAAGCATAAACCTCAAGGATGAACAGGTGACATAAAGAATACTTACAGTATTGGGTCTTGCTTTCCATTTATACCACGTTCAGCTTTTATATCTGTCTGCCTCAATGCTACAGGTTTACCTGTGTCTTAAATCCTTATGGTCCAGATCTGGGAGAGGAGATATTCTGCGTAGAAGTACATACTATACAGCCATTTAGAAGGTCTCAGGATATCAACTTGGTAACCACGCTTTCCTAACAACTGAATGGACTGAATTCACCATTCAGTAATCTCACAGTAGTTACTGCACTGCTCAAAACCCCACTCCTGCACCAGAAAACAAAGCTGCACTAGGCCTCCTTCCAACGACAACTATCACACAGAAACACACCATATAGTGGCTAGGATCTAGCTTATCCTTTACTGACCTAGATACTGTGCCAGCCAGTTACTAGAGTCGATTAACAAATGACAAGCTGAATTAATGATACAAGAAGCATTTCTGCCCATTGTTGCCAATCTTTTGTATCACTAAATGCTCCTCTTCCTTTTGACAGATTTAAGGCACCTTTGTGAGCAAAACACAAAGAACAGCCTTGTTATGTTAAAAAGAAAAATAGTATCATCAAATAGCTGCAAGGTCCTAGAAAAATGTTACAGATTTCAAAACAATGTATGCATGGAGAAGCAGTTTACTGCAGCACAAAAGAAATGCTTTGCTTATATATATGTTTATATATATAATGCTATATATATGCTTATATATAAATATAATTTCTCCTATGAGGAAAAGTTGATAGAGTTGGAGTTGTTCAGCCTGGAGAGGAATCCAGGGAGGCCTTTCAGTTCTTAAAGGAGCCTATAAGAAAGATGGGGAAATAGTTTTTTGCAGGGCCTGTTGCAATAGGACGAGAGGTGATGGTTTTAAACCAAAAGAGTGGAGATTCTGGCTGGATGTGAGGAAAAAGTTCTTTACAATGACAGTGGTAAAATACTGGAACAGGCTGCCCAGAGAGGTGGTGGATGCACCATCCCTGGTGCATTTAAGAGACATTTAAGGCCAGGCTGGATGTGGGTCTGGGCAATCTAATTTAGATGCCCCTACTCATTGCAGGGGGATTGGACTAGATGACTTTGAAGGTACCTTCCAAGCCAAACTATTCTATCATTTAAAAACAGACATAAGAACTACCACAAAACTAATGGCAGCAGATCAGGAGACTACAGCAAAGTTTGAAGCAATGTATTGGGATTCCTGGGTCTGAAATTATTTACCTGAATTATTTATCTCTCCTTCCATTCACAGGCAGTGAACATAACAGCTCTTCTAACCTTCTGCCAAGAGGTTACACCAAGCAGCGTTCCTCTAGAATCATTTGCGAAGCAGAGAGAGGAATGCTTCAAACAACTCGAACAGAGTGACCAGCAGGTGGAAGGAGGTGATCCTTCCCCTCTACCCTGCTCTCATGAGATCCCACTTGGAGTACTGTGTGCAGTTCTGGTGTCCTCAACATAAAAAGGGTGTGGAACTGTTGGAACAAGTCCAGAGGAGGCCAAGGAGATCATCAGGGGGCTGGAGCACCTCCCGGATGAAGACAGGCTGAGAAAGTTGGGGCTGTTCAGCCCGGACAAGAGAAGGCTGCGTGGAGACCTCATAGCAGCCTTCCAGTAGCTGAAGGGGGGCTACAAGGATGCTGGAAAGGGACTCTTCAAGGGGACTGTAGCGACAGGACAAGGGGTAATGTGTTTAAACAGGAGAAGATCAGGTTAGATATACGGAAGAAGTTCTTTACTGTGGTGAGGCATTGGAACAGGCTGCCCAAAGAAGTTGTGAATGCTCCATCCCTGGCAGTGTTCAAGGCCAGGCTGGACAGAGCCTTGAGCAACACGGCCTAGGGTGAGGCATCCCTGCCCATGGCAGGGGAGTTGGAACTGGATGATCTTATGGTCCATTCCAACCCTAACCATTCTATGATTCTATGATTCTGTAACTTAAGTATCCTGCAGACTTGCTTTGCATTACTCAAACCCTTATACTAGTTAGTTCACAACCAGACTGAAAACGCAATGCCCAGGCTTGCTCTCTGTCCCTGGGAAAAACCTGACAAGACTGTGAACGTTTCTTAAGAAGTTCCTCTAGCCATGTAAATTCAAAATACTCCAGAACTATGCACCTCCTGGCAGGACACCAATGGAAGTTCACTTCTCAGCATGAGTCAGTATTTTCTGTATCAGCTTAATTGAAGATGGTCTGTATGCCTCAACTATCATAATATGACACCAGTCACAGGCCTTGTCTAGCTAGAAACTACAGGTCTTAACACTCAAAAAAGGGAATAATTTTGCTTATTGTTCAAAGCATAATATTTAAACAATACAGGTTAAAGGTAAAGTTGCCTGCTAGCTCACTAACTCTAAAACTAGACACCTGGGGATCCCAGTGTTATTGGTAGAGGAAAGAACATTATGATGGTATAAATATTGCTACTAAGAACAAGTGGCAATGCCTGGTTTAGTTTCACAAAGAAAATAAAACTGGATCATTCCATCAACATTCTGAAGTTTTATTTCAAACACAAATTACAAAACATGCAACCCAGATTTTTTGCTTTACTGCTTTATGGTCAATACAGAATTATAAGGTGAACTACAGGGAACATTTGCTTTACTTCTTGCTTAGAAATATATTCTCAATGAAAGAAACCAAACAAACAGACACTTTAACGTAGTATTTTTATTTTTCTCCTCCTCTTAGGATAATGGCATCTTGTTACTCCACCCTCTGGCTCTCCCAACTCCCTCTGGAAAAGCCAGGCAGGAAAATCAGATTTTATTCCCATGCACATGAAGAATACATAATACTGTCACACTAAAGCTGAAATTCAAAGAGCAATAGTTAACAAGAAAAAAGAAGTCTTTCCATAATAATAACAATAATAAAACCTCTAAGATTTCCCCAAACTATCAGCTGTAAAGGATACAGCTCCTAGAATTTCTGTTAAAAATACCTCTGAGCTTACAGTTGAAATTAGTGGTTTTGAATATAAATTCCATTAATAATCAAGTGATTAAATAGAGTACCACAGCCTAAGGAAAAGGCAGGGAATGATGGGGCGAGTTGTTGCTATAGTGATTTTCATAAGAATCTTTAGTGTTTTTTCCTTGTCCCCATGCAACCACAACAAAGTCTAATTTAAAACCAACTCTTCAACTAATTATATTTTTTTCTTTATATCCTGGCATATAAAAACATATTTAGAGAAATTAAGAACTATACAACACACTCTACCTCTTGCTTCAGGAAGATTTTTTAATCTCAGCAATTTTTAAGTGTGTCAGGCTAAAGCTTGCTGTATTAAAGCTCAACAAAGGAACAGTTCTGCTGGAATATTTACTCTGATTAACTGACTAACACAAACACTGTAAAAAGTGGCATATATAAGTAAAGTACTGATTTGATTGTTACCATTTTACTAGTCCAGCTATGCTCACCATTACTTCAGTTAATCCTCCACCTGTCTGAAAGCTGGTACTCAAGTTAACGACTGCATTCATTTTTCAACATAAAAAAGGAACATTTGTGAAAGACCATTTGTAATCCATAATTGCTGAAATCACCTTTGTACCTGGTTCACTTTGCAGAGTGAGAACAATCCCCTGCTGAAGGCTGCCAGAAAGTCAGTTTCTAGTAGAAAGCTAGTTCCTACTACCTGCATATTTGGAAGTTTAAAACCTGCTAGGTACCAAAGAGTACTTACATCAATAGGCTTTCTTCGACATGGATGTCTGTAAATTTATGTGATTTTAGGGAATAAATTGCTTCAAAGCCAGTTAGATGTTGCATTTTTAAAAATAAATGACTACAGATGTTTTACAAAACATCCATTTTAGCCATCAGCTTTTGCAGGGATGCCACAGGGAAGCCTGCTTTCCAGTAACTATTAAATAAGCCAGAGATGTAGCACAAAGGCTTTTCAAGCTGAGAAGACAGTGACTCCAAGTTTTGCTATCATTTGGTATCAGAGGGAACTGAATTGGACTTAGGACTAACATTTAAGAGTTTCTGCTTCTAGCACTAAACTTAAACTATGACAATACCCCCCTTACACGTTAAAAAGGAACACTTTTATGGCTATGCATAAAACTGCTCTCAACAAAAGCCAATAATGACTTATTATTTTAAGGGCAGGAAAAAAAAAACCGGCCTGTAACTAGACATTGCTATTACAGTATTTGTGAACACTAACCTTTAGCAGTACCCAATGTACAGCCTAAATTTAACCTGAGACAAAATTAACATAATTTTGTCAGAGACCTAATTCACTGAGAGCTAGAGTCTGAACTGTAACAGGGTTGCATTTCCTATTTATTCCACTCAAATTCTTTATGCTTCATAAAATATCCCCCAGAAATACATCACACTTTAGCTTCAAAACACTGTAATATTACACCCACTGACACAACCCTGACACTTTTTGGCTTGATCACAGTTGAACTTGCACACATTACAAGCCATGGATTTCTCTGTCTTGAGTATCAAAGGCTGTAACAGAGAAGCACAAGAGCCAAACAGTTTATTCTGCAAATTTGTTGGGTTTCACACCACATGCAACCTAAGCAAAAAGGAGGCGCTAGAAAGAGACTGCTGTGGGAATACAAATATTGAATGGATCCCAGGTGTCAACTTTAGCAAGGGAAGAGCCAAACTTTACAGCTGCTTTCAAACACTTCAAAAACAGGATTGCCACAGTTCAGGTTTGTCCTGATTTAACCCCAGCCAGTAACTCAGCACCACGCAGCCATTCTCTCATCCCTCCTTTTCTTTCCTCTGGGCAGAACTGGGAGGAGAATCAAAAGAATGTAAACCCCACAGGCTGAGGTAAGAACAGTCCAATAACTAAAGCTTTGGCACAGGCATTGTAGGCAAGACAGGAGGGTGGGTTGTCATTTTACTCCCATGTGTCTGCTGCCACTGGATTCAGCCCTGCTCTGCTCACTCCCTAATGGAACTAAGTAGAAAGCGAGTGACTAGGCTAAAGAACAGAGTATTTTTCCCTTTTGTTAAATGAAAACAGTAGTGAAAGAGAGATGAGAATTAAATAAATGACAATTTCAAGAGGATGATCATAAAGTTGACTTTAGAGATTTAAGCCAGCTTTACATCCACCCCAATTCTTGGAAAAAGATACTACTCACAAAGCTGCAAATCTGCTTGCCAAGACAGTTGCCAAAATCCGTGTGCTTTCAGCTTGACAAGCTCCACAGTGAAGGGGGTACCCATCAAAATCCACACTAATTTTTCAGCAAGAGAAAGAAGGAATGTTTATTGCGTCTACACTTACAGCTGAGAAAATGAGTTTCTACCAGCTGCTCTCTTGTGTACTTCTTTCCAATTTCAACAGCAAACCCAAGAAAGCATTCTTTGTTGGCTGTTTAAGTCCTCCCTAAACTAGATCCTGGGTCAAATCTTCACCTGATCCAAAGAGACAACACATGGCTCCCCAGCTACCAGGGACCTGCCCAATCTAGTGAGGAGCTGGCACATCATGCATATTCATGGATCATTAACTAGACTAAGTCTGGGAAGGAAGGACAACTCCAGTAACTTTTAAGGATGTGCAGCCCAGTATCCCATAAAATCTGTCAGGGTGCTGAACACAGAAACCAACTGCTGAGAGCTGCTGCAGTGTAACTCCTGAAATTACCAACTCCACATTTTACAAAGCCCTTCAGGGCTTTAATCTGATGTAGCAAAGGGGAGGCAGGGAGGCAGCTAAAAAGCCTGGGGGCATTCTCCTTCAGGGAAAGGAGACACACCAGAATTTTAGGAAATACATAAGGGGATATAAAAAATAAATAAAATCACCAAAACAAAAAAAAAAAAAAAGAGGGGAAGAAAATGGGAGGGAAAAAAAAAGGCAAGGAAGAGATTATTCTGCCAAGGAATCAAAGATTTATCAAGTAAAGGACAAACACAGAAAAAGAGGTAACAGTGACTCTGCCAGAACAGTCACAGGTAGCTGAGCAGAGTGATGAGAGCGCTTTGTACAGAGAAGCACTGAAGATGCAGCTGGCCTCACTGCCGCAGACAGTATAGGTATGTTACCTGGAGCATGCAGTCATGCAGCTTTAAAATTAGCTCACTAAAGCAGCATTAAAATAAACAAAGAAAAAGCCCCTAACCAAAACCTCAAAAAATAGGTGACCTGAAGAACCATTTTTTTCACTTTGCTACTGGACATCTTACATTTATAAATCTGCACTTTTACTTTCCATTTCTGGAAAACAGAGAGAGTAACAACCTCAGAAATCACCCCAGGAAAATGTTAAACTTTTGTTTAACAATGTTAAACTGATAAGACCTTTGCTTATCAGAACCTCTATTTAATTACAGCAAAGCATTTTTTGTGGGTCTGTTTGCAATATGAACTTCTCCCCTTAGGGAGGGAAACACTTTTTCACAGGCATGAATGTATATGCAGAAATAATCAGCCACAGAAGCTGAATAAACATACCTGCTTATTTCATTTTTGTTCTGTACTCCAATGTTTCTGGATATTTCTGAAGAACATGGGAGTATTTAGAAAAAACGAACCACCAGAAGGAATCAAGCAATGGAAGCTGGCTTTTAAAGTTTTTTTATTACTGGGGCCTGATGAATAGAACCAAGGTATCTTCTCAATGTCTCGATAACCAGTTGTTGGCCCAACATTTATAGTTCTACAGTAGCATAAACATCCACTTCTGTAAATAAAAGAAGCTAACTATTTGAAAATTAACATTCCCCCTTATTTAAAAGCTAAAGAAAGATGTATACTAAAGTAAGTCTCTCTCATCCCTGTCACACAGTAATTTTGATTTTGTTGAAAACCATTTTGTCTATAATGTAGTATAACAGAACAAAAGAAGATCAGAGCTATACTTGTGGTGCATTATTTCATCCCTTACCATAGTCATCTTTATGTTTTTTCCATTTCCAAAGGCTTTCACCTTCTGAAACCTGCACCACATCTGCTACCTGTTACTACATACTATGCAGCAACATGCAACACAACCACAGATACTCACAAACACAACATACGCTACTGGATCCTATTAGTAAGTGGAACATCTTCACTGTTACCAAGAAAGCACCAGTCCAGTAAGGTGGTGTAGGCCTTTTTTACCTGCTTTATCAGACTGTATCCAACTTACATATTCTGTGGAACACAGCAAGCTTATATACAACAATGATTTGTTTAAAGTTAAGATCATATGTATTTTTCCTTTTACAGAGTAAAACGAGGGGAAGTTCTCACTGAAAAAGCACATGAACCTTGCATCTCATATGTTGGATGAGTAACACAGGAAAAAATATTTTAGTGCCTTTCTCCTTCTGTCCATCAGTCTACATTATAAAACCTATACATGACTTGTCATCCTTCAACCATATTGACAATCCTAATAAAGGTAGTGCAGAACAGGATTTCTCATGTAATGGAATGTCAACAGAGATGCCTTGGTTCCAGCTCTGCTTCCATGCACCCTGCAAGAGCTCATACTGTTTCCATGGTAGAGCAGTGTCATGAAACTGCCTGTATAGGTATTATTAGCATTCATAACACTATCCTGGAGACACTTTAATTCAAACATTGTAAAGAAAAAAAAATGAAGAAAAAAAATCTATATATGGACAGATAGACGCAAAACCCCTTCAGGCTAACCTACAGTGTAATATGGCATGGAATGTTTCAAAACATTTTTTCACATTCTTAATGGATCTCCAATACCACTTCCTTACAAGCATCACTTTTAGTTACAAAATAAAACAATTAAAACATAAAATTCTGAGTGAACTCAGGTAAGTAGATCAGCTTTACAACATGTACATTCAACCCAATATGTATTACCAAGACAGCAGCCGTGACAGGTTACGCAACTCTAATACCCAACACCAGGACACTAGAGAGCCAAGACCACTTTTTGCACATATTTCACCTCCAGCTCCTAACTTACATTTTTTCAGAATAAAACTGACAAAGTCAAAACCATGTTAGAATCATAGAATCATAGAATAGCTAGGATTGGAAAGGACCTTAAGATGCACCTAGTTCTAGCCCCCCTGCCATGGGCAGGGAGGCCTCACCCTGGACCAGGTTGCTCAAGGCTCTCTCCAACCTGGACTTGAACACTGCCAGGGATGGAGTATTTGCCACTTGGGCAGCCTGTTCCAGTGCCTCACTACCTTCACAGTAAAGAACTATTCTTCCTTATATCTAACCTGACCTTCCCCTGTTTAAACCCATTACCCCTTGTCTTATTCCTACAGTCCCTGATGAAGAGTCCCTCTCCAGCATCCTTGTAGGCCCCCTTCAGATACTGGAAGGCTGCTATGAGATCTCCACAGAGCTTCTCTTCTCCAGGCTGAACAGCACGAATTTTCTCAGCCTGTCTTCATATGGAAGGCGCTCGAGTCCCCTGATCATCCTCGTGGCTCTCCTCTGGACTCCTCCTCCACCTGCTCCATGTCCTTATGTTGAGGTCACCAGAACTGCACACAATACTCCAAGTAGGGTGTCACAATAGCAGATTAGAGGGGCAGGACCCCCTCCTTCAACCTGCTGGTCACGCTCGTTTTGATCCAGCCATGAACAGCCTGACTGATCCCACAGAAAACCATGGCTAATGGCAAAAAATCAGCACCGTAACTTATCTTACAAATCCCTTTTACTACTAATTAGAGCAAAATACTCAAAACCACTGTGATATCTTTACAATTTCTAAGAAACTTTCTGCCTGATCTGTAAGCCTTTTGACTTTACTTATTCCTCTGTCTTAGGACATTTAAACTGCTGAGCATTTTAAATACGTGCTGGTTGCAATAGCTCAAAAACCTTTATTTCACATAACATAGGATAAATTCTCCCCCACTGTCAGCCTATTTTGTTACTTTATACATGATGCATGAAGACAGATGAAGTTCAAATGGCCTAATATTTTCATTTGAATGGCTACCTACATTTTTGCTTACAGCACAATCCAGTGCTACTCAGCAGTGTGACTCAGCTAGCTTTAACTTCAGTAAGTTCAGTAAGTTAAAGCTAACAAAAAAATTAAGAGAATTTCTGTTTGAAATAAACTCACAAAAAAATCCCAAAACAATACAAAAAACACAAAGCTAAATTCAAAACTTTGTATTACATACTTTTTTCCTTAAGAAATATGTATTTTACAGCTAATTTTACTAGCAGGATACGATGCCACAGACCAGAGAAAGTTACTAGCTGAGCAACTAAAACCAGAACTTCGAACCACTGTTGCCCCTTCTATAGCTGCAATCACAATATATTCCTTATTCTCCTATGTTAAGGTCAGTTCAACTCATTATTGAGTAACTTGTGACTAAAACCAGCAGGGGTGCATACTTACCTCTTTTAAATAAAAAAGAAATAAAAAATGGCACCTACAAATAATAAAACTCTGACATCCAGAGAATCTGTTAACTTCAACAAATAAAGACAAGATTTCATGTAGTTTCTAAATTTTAAATGCAAAACATGTTCTGATAAATGCTTTCCATATTGTATCTAATATAAATAATGTTTACATAGTTATTAAAATATCTACATTTGCAGAAAAAGTAACACTTCATTCAAGTTTCCTTCCCAAGAGAGTTGTCCCACCAGTGAAACAGAGCACCCTGGTAAACACTTCTTACTTTTTTAAAGATAAACAAATACATAAATTAAACCTCTAAATACCTGTTAACCTTGCTAGTATCCACACAAGATTGTCTCCTTGATCAGTAAAAAATGGTTTCAAATTTAGTAGAATAATTTCAAATAATTCCAAAGAAAATCAAAATGGTTTAAAGGATCACCAGAAAACAACAATAAGGCTTTGTTTAGAAAGAATAAAATTCTAAACACGAAAGATGGTTGAAGTCTTTCATTTCAATTAAGGTTTCTTGCTTGATGATTTAAGCTAAGATCAAATTCAACAATTCAAGTAATTGTAATGTTAAACAACCTATCTGTAGTAAGACAGCATTGTCTAGAGCATGTCAAGATCACTCCTTAACAACGGGATACATTGTTATTTTTTCTGCTGTATTTATTTAGATATAGAAAGGAATAAACACTTGCCCCATATACGAATGACTAAGATTGATAGTAAGCACAAAGTTACCATATCCCAAAGAGGGAGGAGGGCCAAGAGACCTCCTTGGATGGATAAGGAGCTCCTGAGGAAACTTCGAAGGAAAAAAGAGGCTATAAAAGGTGGAAACAAGGGCAGGCAGCCTGGGAAGAATACAGGGATGTTGTCTGGGAAGCTAGGGAGCAGGTTAGGAAAGCTAAGGCCCAGTTAGAATTAAACTCAGCTAGAAATGTGAAAGATAACAGGAAGGGATTCTATAGGAACATTGCAAATAAAAGACAGACTAGGGACAATGTAGGCCGTCTCCAGAAGCTCTCAGGAGAACTGGCTACACAGGATTTGGAGAAGGCTGAGGTTCTGAATGACTTCTTTGCCTCAGTCTTCACTGGGAAAGGCTCTGACCACACCACCCAAGTCTTGGAAGGCAGACGCTAGGACTGGGAGAATGAAGACCTTGCGCCCACTGTAGGAGAGGAACTGGTTTGAGACCATCTTAAAAATCTGAACGTGCACTAGTCCATGGGTCCTGATGAGATCCATCTGCGGGTCCTGAAGGAGCTGGTGAATGAAGTTGCTAAACCACTGTCCATCATATTTGAAAAATCACAGCAGTCAGGTGAAGTTCCCAATGACTGGAAAAAGGGAAATATAACCCCCATTTTCAAGAAGGGGAAAATGAATGACCCAGGGAATTACAGACCAGTCAGTCTCAGCTCTGCGCCTGGCAAAATCTTGGAGCAGATTCTCCTGGAAAGCATGCTAAGGCACATGAAAAACCACAAGGTGCTTGGTGACAGCCAGCATGGCTTCACTAAGGGGAAATCCTGCCTGACCAATTTGGTGGCCTTCTATGATGGGGCTACAGAACTGATGGACAGGGGTAGAGCAGCTGATGTCATCTACCTGGACTTCTGCAAAGCGTTCGACACTGTCCCACAGGACATCCTTGTCTCTGAATTGGAGGGACATCAATTTGATGGGTGGACCACTCGGTGGATAAAGAACTGGCTGGATGGCCGCACACAAAGAGCTGTGGTCAATGGCTCAATGTCCAGCTGGAGACCAGTAACGAGTGGTGTCCCTCAGGGATCGGTGTTGGGACCGGTCTTGTTCAACATCTTTGTCGCTGACATGGACAGTGGGATTGAGTGTGCCCTCAGCAAGTTTCCCGATGACACCAAGCTGTGTGGTTCAGTTGATATGCTGGAGGGAAGGAATGCCATCCAGAGGGACCTTGACACGCTTGTGAGGTTGGCAGATGCCAAACTTATGAAGTTTAACCATGCCAAGTGCAAGGTCCTACACCTGGGATGGAGCAATCCCAGTCACAGCTACAGGCTGGGCAGAGAAGAGATTCAGAGCAGCCCTGCAGAGAAGGACTTAGGGATGATGGTCAATGAGAAACTTTCAGTTGTGTCCTTGCAGCCCAGAAAACCAACCGTATCCTGGGCTGCATCAAAAGGAACATGACCAACCAGGTCAAAGGACATGATCCTGCCCCTTTACTCTGCTCCTGTGAGACCTCACTTGGAGTATTGTGTGCACTTCTGGTGTCCTCAACATAAAAAGACCATTGGAACAAGTCCAGAGGAGGGCCACGAGGATGATCAGGGGACTGGAGCACCTCCTGTATGAAGACAGGCTGAGGATGTTGGGGCTGTTCAGCCTGGAGAAGAGGAGGCCGTGTGGAGACCTCATAGCAGCCTTCCAGTATCTGAAGGGGGCCTATAGGGATGCTGGGCAGGGACTCTTCATTAGGGACTGTAGTGATAGGACAAGGGGTAACGGGTTAAAACTTAAACAGTGGCAGTTTAGACTGGATATAAGGAAGAAGTTCTTTACTGTGAGGGTGGTGAGGCACTGGAATGGGTTGCCGAAGGAAGTTGTGAATGCTCCACCCCTGGCGGTGGTCAAGTCCAGGTTGGACAGAGCCTTGGGTGACATGGTTTAGTGGGAAGTGTCCCTGCCCATGGCAGAGGAGTTGGAACTAGATGATCTTAAAGTCCTTTCCAACCCTAACTATTCTATGATTCTATGATCATGGCAGCTCTGCGTGTGGTT
This sequence comes from Pezoporus wallicus, assembly GCF_028554395.1. NCBI lineage: Eukaryota > Metazoa > Chordata > Aves > Psittaciformes > Psittacidae > Pezoporus > Pezoporus wallicus. The sequence continues at coordinate 1,757,229 of NW_026637546.1, forward strand.
GTAAGCCCAATTCAGATTTTATCCTACTAGTTGCCATCTTCAACATTACTTAAAGGGAAAAGATTGCTATACTGTTAAACATGACTTAAGAAAGCTGTAACAGAGAGAACTCAAGAGAAATAATAACTTCATATTCCTTTTTTTGTTGTTGTTCATACGGATTTGGAGCTGCTACTGGCTCTGGCTGCCATTACTCCTCAGGGGCGGTAATGGAAGTTGAAGTTCCTTTCAGGGGAAGCTGGATGGTGTTAATTCTCAAGCTTATCTTTACAATTATTCGTCATCAAAGCTAGCAAAGGAATAAATCTCTGCATGTGTTTGTGTTAAAAACTCTGAAGCTTATAAAAGGGTTCACTCTGTCCTAGTCACTTGTATTAACATGAACCTATCTCTCTCTACATTTTTGGCTACAATTTAACCTCTGTCTAGACTTCTAAAACATAATTCAACATCTGCCTATAGACAAGCTTATTGGTGGTGCAGGAATTTACAAAACAACCTCTAGAATGCCACTGGGTATAGTGAACCTGACCTCTGAGATAAGTAGGAGTCAAATTCTGAGACAGAACTTCTTTTTCACCTTCAACATGTAATGCATGCAACATTCAAGATCTGGTCCCACATATTAACTGCTCACAACGTACTTAAGGCTATTTCCAACACTATCTACTAGACAAAATGCTTTGAGCTGTTGGCAAGAAAGATGCCGATTGAAATCTATGAAAATTCTGCTAATACTCTTTTCTAGCAAGAATAGTAATGAAAGCATTTCTTCCAATGAAAAAAATGTGTCTATATGGTTCAGTTCCTTCCATTTCTAAATCCACCTGGCTTTCCCCTTCTAACTACTCCAGAAACGCTGGAGGGAAAGAGAGGGCTAATGTATTCTGTTTGCAGAAGAATCCTTCTTTTCCCCTTGTTTAAATTAGAAAAGTTTTTAAAATCAAAATATTTATCCTTTGAGTTCTGGAAACATGAAAAAAAGAAAACTAGTGTTGAAGTGAAGTCTTCTTACTTTTTCTGCT